>NC_134253.1:22290134-22890134 GCF_965152275.1 Natator depressus
AGAAGAAGGTCAGGCAGTGCCCTCGCCCAGGAGAGGAGCACCGGCAGAGCTGGGGGGAGCCCAGGGCTGGTGTAGCAGGGGCTGCGGGTCGGGATTGAGGGGCACCGGCAGAGCTGGGGGGAGCCCAGGGCTGGTGTAGCAGGGGCTGCGGGTCGGGATTGAGGGGCACCGGCAGAGCTGGGGGGAGCCCAGGGCTGGTGTAGCAGGGGCTGCGGGTTGGGATTGAGGGGCACCGGCAGAGCTGGGGGGAGCCCAGGGCTGGGGTAGCAGGGGGCTGTGGGTCGGGAGTGAGGGGCACCAGCAGAGCTGGGGGGAGCCCGAGGCTGAGCTAGCAGGGGGTCTCCCAGCCCTGTGCACTAACCCTGGTTGCCCCCCCCCCCCGCACAGGTGCACAGGGAGTTCAGTAAATGCCTGCGTCACGCGTCCTGCTGCCTGCGCAGCCCCCCAGGGGCCACACTCGGCTCCCTCAAGACTTCAGCCATTCGGAGCAACAACCGCTACTACACGGGCACGCAGGTACGGGGGGCGGAGCCCTGCCTGGGCTGGGGGGGGGCGGAGCCCTGCCTGGGCTGGGGGGGGGGCGGAGCCCTGCCTGGGCTGGGGGGGGCGCAGAGCCCTGCCTGGGCTGGGGGGGGCGCAGAGCCCTGCCTGGGCTGGGGGGACGGGGGACAGAGCCTTCCCTGCATGGGGGCCAGGGGGACGGAGACCTCCCTGGGCTGGGGATGGGATCGGAGTCGGGGGGGGGGGGGGGAAATGGGGACAGACATACAGAGCCCTCTCCTAGGGCTGGGGATAGATGGACAGAGCCCTGCCTAGAGCTGGGGTGGGATGGGGGGCGGGGGACAGAGCCCTCCCCTAGGGCTACAGGTGGACAGACAGAGTCCCCCCTAGGAGTGGGAGCAGGGCCGGGGGGAGGTGCTACACGCTGTCTCAGGCAGGGCTGGGGTCTCTGGGGGTGGGACAGGCAGCCAGGTGTGTCAGTGTCTGAGCTCCCCCCCATGACAAACACCCCCCCCCCATATCTCTCACAGAGTCGGATCCGGAGAATGTGGAACGACACCGTCCGGAAACAGACGGAGTCGAGCTTCATGGCGGGGGACATCAACAGCACCCCCACCCTGAACCGAGGTGAGACACCCCCACCCAGCACCCCCTGCCCAGCACCCCCACGCAGCACCCCCACCCTGAACCGAGATGAGACCCCCCCACGCAGCACCCCCACCCTGAACCATGGTGAGACTCCCACCCACCCAGCACCCCCTGCCCAACACCCCCACCCAGTATCCCCACCCTGAACCGAGGTGAGACACCCCCACCCAGCACCCCCTGCCCAGCACCCCCACGCAGCACCCCCACCCTGAACCGAGATGAGACCCCCCCATGCAGCACCCCCACCCTGAACCATGGTGAGACTCCCACCCACCCAGCACCCCCTGCCCAACACCCCCACCCAGTATCCCCACCCTGAACCGAGGTGAGACCCCCCCACCCAGCACCCCAGGAAAACCCCCCCAAGGACCCCGACCCTGCTCTCTGCAACCACTGGACTCTCCCCCTTGGTGGCGTCAGATCCCTGCACCGCCCCAGCCAGCCCTGCTCAGCGCGGTGTGCTGGAGTTGGCTGTGTGCCTGCGGGAGGATACATTCCCCGTTACCCCTTGGGCTTGGGGGGACGCGGGGTGCCCTGCAGGGGAGCTGACACGCCTGCCTCTCCTGCCGCTGCAGGGACCATGGGGAACCACTTGCTGACCAACCCGGTGCTGCAGACCCGGGGCGGCACCAGCCCCTACAACACCCTCATTGCCGAGTCCGTGGGCTTCAACCCCTCCTCACCCCCCGTCTTCAACTCCCCAGGTAAGACCCCCCCGGCTCCCCGCGTCCACCCCCAGGTGTGAGGACACACCCCGCCGCCCCCCAAAATCCCCCGGTCTGGGGATACCCCTGGAGGGGACCCACTCCCTGGGATCCCACTTTCCTTCTTGAGGGGGGCCCAGTATTTTGGGGGAGCCCTGCAGGGGGTGTGGTGTGGTCCCCTTAAATCTTCTCCCAAGAAGGGAGTTCTTGAATCTTGCGCCTTTCTCAGCAGGGGGCGCCGGGGGGAGCGAGACAGGAGCACTGGCTGTGGGGTGGGTTCCTGACTACTCCAGCCCTGAGCTCTCCCAGCAGGGGGCGCTGTGGGGAGCGAGACAGGAGCACCAGCTTGCGGGGGGGGGGTCCTGGCTACTCCAGCCCCGGCTTCTCACAGCAGGGGGCACTGTGGGGAGCGAGACAGGAGCACCAGCTTGTGGGGAGGGGTCCTGGCTACTCCAGCCCCGGCTTCTCCCAGCAGGGGGCACTGTGGGGAGCGAGACAGGAGCACCAGCTTGCGGGGGGGGGGGCGGTCCTGGCTACTCCAGCCCCGGCTTCTCACAGCAGGGGGCACTGTGGGGAGCGAGACAGGAGCACCAGCTTGTGGGGAGGGGTCCTGGCTACTCCAGCCCCGGCGCCTCCCAAAAGGGAGCACTGTGGGGAGCGAGACAGGAGCACCAGCTGTGCGGGGGGGTCCTGCCTACTCCAGCCCCAGCGTCTCCCAGCAGGAGGCGCCGTAGGGAAGCACAGAGGGGTCCACGGGAAGGTCAGTGTTTGCTTTGGGGGTCCTGCCCCCTGCCTGCCCTATAACCTTCTCTCTCTTGTCTCCCCCTCTCCACTCGCTGGCCCCACCTGCAGGGAGCTTCCGAGAGTCCAGTACGTCCCTCCTTTCCAGTTCCATTTCCCAGTAATGTTTCCTTCATTGCTAGTTTGACTGGCAGGCTGGGGGTGGGGCACAGCCAGGACACAACGGTGCAGGCAGCCCGGAGCTGGCGTGGAGCCTGGCCTCTCCAGCAGGGGGCGCTGTGGGGAGCAGGGCGGGAACGCTGGCTTTGGGAGGAGCTCCCAGCTACTCCAGTCCCAGCCTCTCCCAGTAGGGGGCGCTGTGGGCTGTTCTATAATGGGGTTCAGCTCTTGCATTCACTGCCTTGGACAAGAGAGGGAGATAGATGCTGAACTGTCCCTGGGACCGTATGTCAGTGGCCTATGGGAATGCATCCATCTCGCCCTCCTGCTGGGCTCGATTGTACCTGTGGTCCCTATAGTCCCGTATCGTCCTCCTGCTGAGCCATATTGGACCCCTGGTCCCTACAGGCCTGTACTGCCCACCTGTTGAACCAGCTCAGACTCATGGTCCCTATAGTCTCATATCACCCTCCTGCTGGGGCATGTTGGTCTGTACAGTCCCGTATGTGACCAGCAGGCAATATTTGGTGTTTCAGAGCGAGGCAGCCCCCATGATGCACCCGAGCAGCAGAATGCTCTCTGTGAGCAGGGGGGCCGGCTCCCCAGCTTGGGAGATGGGTCCCCCAGATCTCAACACTAGGCGTCCCAATATTTTGGAGCTGGAGGCGGGGGGAAAGGGGCCCACTATCTCAGACCCTCACAGGCTTGGTTGCAGCTCGGGGGGGTGGCGGGTATGTGTGTTGGGGGAGGCGCATGGGACTGGGTTGGGGACTCAGCCCCCCACCCAGCAGGGGAGTGGGGCTTCTGCTATGTCTGGCCAGCTTGTGTCCCACCCCCAGATCTGGGGGGCTGGGTTCTCAGCTCCCATCAGAAAGCCCAGCCCAAAGCAGCACCTGGCTCTGGCTGAAGATGGGGGTGTGTGGGGGGAACCAGCCGTGGCCCATTTCCACCCCCGAGGCTGGGTCTGACCTGGCAGCGGGAGCTGAGGAGTCTTGGATCAGACACGACATGGGAGCTCTGGGCCAATCACACCCCCATGGCGGTGATGGGGGGTGGGGGTGCGACCTCTGACCCTGCCACCAAGCCCCTGCCGAGCTCCCTGCTCACACCTACCCCCTGCCCTTTTCCAGAAATTCCCGGGAGCACCCCGTGCGCCCCCCCATCCGGTGCCTCCCTCCTGCCCCCCCACTAACTCCCCCTCTCTCTCTTCCCTGCCCTACCCCCGGCAGAGCACCCCCTGAACAACAGCCGGGACGCCTGCGGCATGGACACCCTGCCCCTCAACGGCAACTTCAACAACAGCTACTCCCTCCGCAGTGCTGACTTCCCGGCCGAGGGCGCCAAGATGGCCGACTGCCGGCGCAACCTCAGCGACGCCGCTGCCTTCGAGAAGATGATCATCTCGGAGCTCGTGCACAACAACCTGCGTGGGGGCGCCGGCGGCCCGGCCAAGGGGGTGCCCCCTCCGGGGGGGGCCGGCCCGGCCGAGCCCAGCAACCCCTCCGGCCCGCCCGCCCTCCCCAGCGGCGGCGGGCCCGGCGAGGAGGAGGCGGCGGCGCCTGAGGGCCCGGCCCTGAGCCACGAGGAGAACCTGGAGATCGAACTCATGTACAAGGCCCTGGAGGAGCCGCTGCTGCTGCAGCGGGCTCAGTCGATCCTCTACCAGAGCGACCTGGAGGAGTCGGAGAGCTGCACGGCCGACCTGACCGAGGGCGGAGACGGCCAGGTCCCCTCCCCCAACAGGGACTCCTTGTACACCAGTATGACCAACCTGAGAGACTCCCCTTACGCGGACAGCAGCCCCGAGGCGGTGGGGGAAATCCTCCCCCACACCCAAGCCATCAACGAAATCTACTACACCAACCGGCCCGCCTTGGTGCCCCGCAGCCAGCTCCAAGCCTACTACCAGGTCCGGAGACCGAGCACTGACGGCTACTTGGTTCAAGCCGGCTTAGAGGGCCCAGTGCCGGAGGGAGACGGTCAAATGCAGCTGGTCACCAGTCTCTGAAAGCCAGGAGCGGACTGAGGAGCCGTCCCGAGCCGCCGACTCTCCCCCCACCTCATCCCACCTTTGCCAAAAGGAGCCCCTCCCCCCGGGCCGTGGCCTGGAGTTTTTAATTTTTGTCCTGGGATGCTGAGAGGGGGGTGGGAGGGGCACTGCAGAAGGACACAGGCCAGGGGAAGGAGAAGAGGTATGCGTTGATCTCCTCTGGGAAGGGGGGGCCGTATTGTCCAGCTTCCTCCTGCCCACCTGGTGGAGACGGGAGGATGGAAATCGGGGGGTTGCTGCTTTTGTTTTTGAAGGAAAGGAAGGAGGAGGGGCGGGAAGGAAGGAATGAAAAAGGTCCCGGGCCAGACGACAGGATCTCACTTTTTCATTTTTTAAGGTCGTCCCTCTTCCGTTTCTTTACGTTCGTTTTGTGGGGACGGAAGATCAAAAAGAAGTGGAGCAGGGAAACCAATTTCCTTTTTAAGGCGTTAAGAAACAGATCAGAACTATGGGGGAAGGGCCGGCTCGGCCTGTATCAGAGCCCCAGAACAACCCCCCCCACACACACCGGCACCCACGTATAGGCCATCCCTGCTCCTCCACGTATGCACCTTGGCAATGTCAAACAGGGATCCGATTGGTCAGGAGAGAGAGGGGCAGATGGAGCATCCTCCTGTGGCCTCCACTTTCTTCTATACGAACTTTGCCAAAACCCATAAATTGTATAGATATATAGAGAGCTATAACGAGAGAGCTATATCAAGAGAGAGAGGTGGGGGTGGGGGTTGTTTTGGGGTCCTGATAGAAATTATGTTGAATCCGGTGCTGACCTTCCAGTATTTGTCAGCTGGGGGAAACTGAGGCATGGTGGGGCAGGGACTCTTAAAGTCACTCATTGACAGGATTTTGAATTCAGTTCTTTTCTATGCCAAACCATCAGCAAAGTCTGCCGGAGGGGTGCATTTTTTTTCTTTCAAAAGCATCCTGGGCACCAGGAAGGGCTGATGCACAAGGTTATTTCCAGTGGAGGAGGAGATGGCACTGAGGTGGCCATCTTTGAGTTGGAGTTTTGTTTTCCTTTGCTGTGTGGCGCACCCCTCGCCCCCGCCATCCCTTTACAAATCAAACACACATCACCACCCTGCTCTGGGAGCTGGCAGAGGAAACCATGAGCCGAGGGGTTCTTCCTGGGCCGTCGGTGTAATTGGTCAATCCGCATTCCCCACTCTCGCCCACTGCTGCCCCGCTTCTGTCAAGATGTGCCCGCCATTTTCCTATGGCTCAACAGGAAGCTCGGAACTCCTGCAGCTCTCGCCCCTTCTACGTTTTCCACCTCTGCTTTTATTTCCTCCTTTGAAGACATGCAGGAGTCAGGTGCCTCGTGGCAGCTGCTGTCTGAACCCGGTTGGGTCAAGATGAGGGTGGGGAGAATTTTGGGGGGGGGCAATTTGACAATTGAACCATTTCCTTCCCCCCAAATCAGTCGGATCATCTTTGAGCAAAAGAACAACAGAAACCCAAACGGCACTTTTTTCTTTCTTTCTTTCAAAGGACAAAACAACAAAAAATTCTCCCTTTTCAAGCACAACTCTGAATTCTCTCACCCTCTTCCCAAGAGAGACCATGGGAGCCAATATCACATGAAGACGTCATTTCGCCGGGGGGGGGCTTAGGGTGGGGTGGAGGGTTAATTCAGGGGAGGCGGGCAGGGATACAGATTGAAATGCTGTAAATATGAAATTTCAAACAAACAACAAAAAGGGGAAGTGAGGAATCCCTTGAAAAATGAAACAGGGATTTCAAAAAAAAAAAAATACAACCAAGCAACCACAGTCCCCGGGACCAGTTTGTGTCCTGGAATTAAAATATATATCTATAGATCTATAGGTATATAGATATATACTGAGCTCTGCTCCAGCCCCATTGACTGTTGGGGGGGGGGCAGGCGACAGGAACAAGGAGACCCCCCCTCCCCTTTTGACGAAGACAGGGGAAGCGATCGCAAAAACGAAGAGCAGATTTTTACAATCAAAACAAAAAGAAAAAAAGAACTGTTTTTGGCACAATTTTTATGTAATATATACATATAATGCGTCATTTCTGTGACTTCCTCAACATTCCCTTTCCCTGCTGGATAAGGTACCTTTTTCATACATCTCGACATGAATCGGTCATTTTCTCACTCACTGCCACTGTGGAATTGTGGGTAAAAAAAAAAATTACTGTAAGACCCAAAGATGCTGTAACTGTAGGTTAGGAAAATTGTTTGGGGTTTATTTTGCTTTTTTCTGGCCGGGGCTGTTGGGTGTAAGGAGTTTTTAAGTCTATGGTTATTTACTTGCATCCCTCTAGGCTGGAAGGCATTTGACGGGGTCGAGTTGAAGGGGCAGGTGGGCCATGTGGTTCAGATTCATGGAGTGTGGGAAGGTTTCACTTTCTGGTTCCTTTTCTCCCAGCCTGTGGAACTACTGGAGAGTGTGTGAGAGATCATCGCGGGGTGGGGGGTTAGGAGGGTCCTGGGCTTCATCAGCTTGGATTTAGTGACTTAGACGTTGGCCAGAAGGGTGGAGACGTAAGGGGCAGGATCCCTAGCTGGTATGAATGGATGCTGCTCCACTGATGTCCATGTAGCTATGCTTATGGTTCCCCCGCTGGGGATGTGTCCCAAGGAGCTTGGGGCAATGAGGAAACTCAAGCTCCCACTCCCAGTGGCCAGCAAACGCCTTGGGTGAACAGCAGGGTACAGGGGACAAGTGGGTGATATTTACAGTGTTGCCTTTGCCAGTGGTCTCTGGCCAGACACAAGGCCAGCAAAGGGCTGGACAGGCCTTGAAAGGCTCTTTCCAGCTCGAGGCCTTGGTGAGGGTAGATGGACCACCCACTAGTGTCATTCCCCTGCCCCCATGCAGAGCGACTGGCCCTCAACCACCAGGGCCATCGCTGAGATCTGAGTCCCTGTGAAACTCCGGGGTTTCAGCGCAGCCACCGTCCCACCTCACTGGAGCAAAACCCACAGGCAGGATGGCTGGCAGCTCCCCACCCAAGCCAAGTGGCCTATAGGACAGCTGAGGGATGCAGGGAAACTGGCCTGCAAAGCCTCCTGGGATACTGAGGGCTGCTTCAGTGGCTCGGTTGGGGCTGTATGCCAGGCCACGAACCCCCCCACCCCAAGTTCTCCCCTGAACACCACTGCTTGCACCAGAGTCGATGCAGGGTCCAAGCCTGTTACTCTAGGATATTTGAGTGTTTTATTCAACAACCGATGACTTACCCAGCTCATTCCCCCCCAGCCTCCTCCTTTTGTCCAATGCCCAGCCAGGGCCCTGGGCTCAACAGAGCCTGAGCCGAGAGGGTGGAATGGGGGTGTCTGCAACACAATCCCTTCTGCATCTCTGGGATAACACAGCACAGTTTGTCCTGCCCACCCTGGCCTTGGGACGGGGCCAGCTGCAGCTCCCATTGCACTGAGGGGAGCCATTCCCAGCCACCCCCCAATGGGAACTGCCCCATCAATCCCCTGATGGGACCTGGTCTGGGGTCTGGTCTCCAACCCTTGCCTGTACGGTCAGGGCAGCGACGCCCTTGTAGGACGTTCCTGCCTCCCGGGCTTCTCCAGGAGCGTGCATTTCACACACACACACACACACACACACCCATCACAAGTGCAATGAGTTCATTGGCTGAGCCGGGCTCAGCCCTGATGGACGGTGGGTTTTTCAAGCTGCTGGGGGATGTTTAAGCAGCAGGTTTGTTTTCTTGCTGGGTGTGGCATTTGGAGGCTATTTGAAAGCTGAGGGTGGGGGCGATTGGAGCCGCGTTACTTTTGCGCCTATGAAATCTTCGCAGGGCAACTGGGGGTTGGGATGGCTTCCTTGCGACACCGCCCAGGGAGCAGCCGTCCAACCAGGGCCGGATTTGGTTGCGTGGGCTGTTGCTCTCCTGTGGCTTAGAGCCCAGATCCGTTTGGAGGGAGAGGTCAATTCTGCACCTCCTCTTCTGGGGGTTTGGAAATTCCTTTGCTCACAACCCGGCAAACCAACCAGCCTTATTCCCTCCCGTCTTGCACGTGGCTGGTGCCGCCTGGACGTTTCTTCATCCGAGGTGCATCCCTTCAGCAGACCTAGCCTCACCCTCACCCCAAAACCAAAGACATACCCAGCGGAGCGAGGGGCTGGCTGCCTCCAGCTAGCCCTGGCGGTAGCCAACAGTGCTTGGGGAGGGCAGGCCTCCCGGGTTGGCAGGTTATAGCTAGGGTGGGTAGAGCGTGGCATGGCCCAACCTGGAGACCCTCAGCAGCCCAGCTGGGCTGGGCCCATTGGCCTGAGCCCCATTAGCTGCAGCTGGATTAGCGCGTAATCCCATTTCTTCATTGCCTTTACCCCCAGTGCCCACTGCTACCGTGTGGGAGTGGCATGTGCCCACTGGCACTCGTAGCCACGCCTTGCGCCACGCGGGGCAGCAGCCCTCCTTCCAGCCCCAGCAGAGTGAGAGGAAAGCCGTTGGTGGTTTTCCTCCGTGAGGCAGGAGCCCAGATAGTGCAGTGATGGACTCCTAACGTACTCTGGCCAAAGAGACCCCAGGGCCAAAGTCACTGGGTGGGGAGTGTTCCCAGGGCTGGGGTCTTGCAGGGGGATGCAGTTGTGTCTCTGTGCAGGGGGGTTCCTGGGGCTGGGGTATCGCAGGGGGGTGCAGTTGTGTCTGGGTGTGGGGGGTTCCCGGTGGATGGGACATAGCAAGGGGATGCAGTTGTCTCTTGGTGCACGGGGAGGGGGGGAGTTCCCAGGGGCTAGGGTATCTCAGGGGAAAGCAGTTGTGTCTCGTCGGCGGGGCGGTTCCTGGGGTATCACGGGGGGGTGCAGTCGTGTCTCGGGGGGCAGTTCCTGGAGTATCACGGGGGGGTGCAGTCGTGTCTCGGGGGGCGGTTCCTGGGGTACAAGAGGGGGGTGCAGTCGTGTCTCGGGGGGGCGGTTCCTGGGGTATCGTAGGGGGGATGCAGTCATGTCTGGGGGGGGGAGGTTCCTGGGGTACAAGAGGGGGGTGCAATCGTGTTTTCTACCTGGGTGGCTCTAACGTGGTTTCCTATCCCGGCCCTTGAGCTGATCTGGCACCAGTGCCACACCCCCCCCCTTTTCTTTACGTTTTGCTGACGCCTCGGGGGGACCCTTGTCACTTGGCAGCTCTTGGGGGTTGGCCCCAGCTCCCCATCTCTGGGAGGGGGCCTTAGGGACCCTCCTTTCAATGCCATTCCCTGGCTCAGTGCGTTTGACCGCGTCGCCCCCTGCTGGCTGGCAGCAGCTCTAACAGCCTCTTGCTGACCCTCAGTAGCATGTACCTGCTCCTGGAGTTTGGGGGGGTGGGCTCTGGGGTGAAGCTCTCTGGGTCTAATCCCAGTGGTGACGCAGCGTGATCTGGGATCGGACTCATCAGCCCCCCCCCACTGACTGACGAGGCAGCTCTGATCTGAAGGATGGAAAGGGGGTGCCTGTCACTGGGGTTTCAGGGGGGCCCTGCCTGTGCTCCGATGTATTGAATGTTGCTCGCTCTCTTTGTATATGGCTCTTTTCATTTATCTGTGTGGGGGATTAGCCCTTCTGAGAGTGGGATCAGGGGTGGGGATACAATGTATCGGGGGGGTTGATTTGTGGGGGTGACCTCCCTTTAAGCCCCTCCTCCCATCTCCCCCATTGGCCCCCACGCCCGCCAGCCTCTTATTTCATGGGTGGAAGCTGCTGGTAGACACTCACTGTCGGGGCAATCTCTCGCCACAGTTCGGGGGGCTCCCATGGCCTTTTGCTCCCCCTCCCTTGCTGGTAAACTGGCCCCCAGACATGGGGAGCCCTGCTCTCCCGGCTCAGCCTTCCCCCCACCCCGCCATCTCTTTGGGACTAGAGTAACACTCAGGACCTGGGCAAACTCCCAGCTCCAGCGTCTTTAAAGTTGGGGAAGGGGCCCTTCCCTCGTCCCCCAACCCATCCTGGCTACCCCCCTCTGACGCATGCCCCAAACCCCTTCCCAGCCCCCAGCTTCAACTGAAGCCAGAGAGCCACAGAATCCTGAGGCCATTCGCACCACTGAATGAGCCCTTCCACACCCCCGGCCCTCCATGATCCCCACCCCGGTCAGTCCACGTCAAGCTCTCCAATCAGCTTCCAACTCCAGCTTCACCCACCAAGGAGAAGCCTGTGCCTCCCCCGTCCCATGAGAGATCTCCCTTGTGATTGGCTAGCTGCTAGCTAATGGCTAGGAAGATGTGCTTATTTGGTGACTCCATTTCCCTTGGGGTCATGGGCCAAGTTGGGATGGAGCAGCTGCAGCCCCACAAAAGCCACAGCCCCATGAGCCATAAGGGGGATTAGAACCCATGACCTGCCGAGCCCAAAGCTAGCTGTGCAAATTCTGCACCCAGCCAGTAGGGGGCGGTGATGCAGGCACCACCGCATTGCAGCAGGGATGGGGGAGATGCTGCTGCCCCTCTGCTGCCCATTGCCCATGGACAAGGTGTCTCTGAGCCCTTCCCTCGCCAGAAGATGGCAAAAGGGTGGGGGGACCCCTTAGTCACACCACATGGCCAGCCACCCATGGGGACCCACCTGGGGCCCTTCAGGCACCCAACCCTCCCCCCCTCCTTGAGCTGAGGGTGCAGCTCTCCCAGCTGGGAGCTAGTAGAAGGTTGTTGTCCTCATTAGCCAGTGCTTCCTGTACCAGGCCCGGTGGGTTGAGCTCCCCCGTTTCCCATCGCACCCCTCGTTGGCCCAATGCCGCCACGTGTTACCAGGGCTGCCCAGTGGGTGCCTGAAGAATAGCACTACCCTCTTGCCCACTGGGTCTTGGGACTGGCCTTCCATGGCGGCCACAGCCGGGGAGGAACCTGTCCAGATTTTTTGGTCCTCTCAGCACCACCTGGTGGTGACTAAAGAAACTCAAATACCAAATACCAAGAGCATCAGTTCTGCGGCAACCCAACTGAGATCGGGGCCCCTGTTGTGCCGGGCGCTGCATAGACCTACAAGACCCCCCCACACACACACACACACCTCAAAGACCTGACTCTCTAGATAGCCAAGAGTTGGGGAAGGGAAACTGAGGCACAGAGCAGGGTGGCGACTTGCCCAAGGTCACCCAGTAGGGCAAAGCTGGAAACAGAACCCGGCCTAGTGCCTCATCAGCCCCGGTTCCCATCGCCAACCCGCCTGGAGCCGCAGTGCATCCTGGCTGGCTGAAAAAGCCAGAAGAGTCCCTGTGCCTTTAGACGTGACCTCGCCCCCCGCCCCCCGCATCACCCCAAACCATGGGCCAGTGAGAGCCTCAGGGCCGCACACTAGGGGCAACGATTTCCTGTGGGGAACGCAGTTTCCTTCGTGCGCTGGGGCCTGTACTAACCTCGCTGAGCGTCGGTGGTTCCGATCCGTCCCCTCCCCTGTCTGCGCTTTCTCGTTCCTTCTTTTCTCTGTTTCTCTCCTGCTCTCTCTGTCTCTCACTTGGAATTCCGTTGCTCCTCCCTTCTTCTATTCAATATGCCAAACCAATTTTGGGTCGAGTGCATTAAACAGAACAAAAGACAAAAAGAATTATAACAATAACGATGATGCAGATCATTTAAAAAAAAAAAAAGAACAAAAAAAAATACAAAAAACATGGCAACTATCGTTGAGTTACAAACGAGAAATTCAAACAATAAAGGAAACAAGAGTTCTTGGAACCAAGGGGCCGAGAGCTGGGTGGTTTTGTTCCGGCGGGCGCGGCGGCCGGGGCGGGTGGAATGGCGCTGCGGGCAGCACAATGAATTCCTGGGGGCAGGGATGGTGCCAGGGGAAGGTGCCAGGCAGTGGGGGGTGATGCCAGGGGCTGGGGAGGGGATGCTTGAGCGGGTGGGATGATGCCAGGGGGCACGGGGGTGCGTGGTCGGCTGTTAAGGGCTATTCCTCCCCCACCCCATTCTCTGTTCATTAGCCCCTTCTGTGTCAGCCCAGCCGCTAGGGAGCCCCCTAGTGGTGGCCCCAGGAAGCTGCTGAACCAGAGAACAGCTGGGCTGGGTCAGGGTCCATCAGCCCCGAGACAGAATCCGCCTTTACGGTCACCACCGGGGAGGCCTGCGTATTTCCACCACCAGGGGGTGCTGTGCACACCCACCCCTCAATCTCACGCAGGCAGACAGACAGACAGCTGCGGGGGCGGGGGGGTGGCTCTGGCCACAGGGAGGCCCCATCGCTGGGGATGTGAAGGAACGTGGCCCCAAGGGGGCATGGCCTCAGCCTGGTTCTTGTTTCCAGAGGCCCATTGGGAGCTGGGAGCCTGACACCACCCCCACGTTCTGGGAGCCCCATCTCTGTGGCCCTGGCAGCTCCGGTGCCCCCACTACGCAGACCATGGGGGCTGTTGAAAGGCAGTTGCCACCTCCACACATGCTGGAGCTGAGACCCCCCCAAACTCCTTTCATACCAGGCCCAGGCCCCATTCCCTGCCCTGGGGCTGTATCAGAGCCAGCGCCCCCAAGAGTGGCAGGGCCCGGTGTCCTATTCCCGCCCCTGAGCCAGGCTCAATTTGATAATAGTGATTTGATTGGGGCCGGGGGCGGGGGGAGGCTGGGAGTCAGGACACCTGGGTTCTATCCCCAGCTCCAGGGAGGGGGAGATGAGACTGTGCCAGCCCCCTGCAGACAGCAGCTACCTTGCACCAGAATCAGGCCTGGTTTGGAACTGGGAGACTCCCAGGGAATTGGAGGAATTGGAGGATGGGGGGTGTAGAGACTGCTCGGTGGGAGGGCTGTGTGTGAAAGGCCTTGGGGGTCGCCATCCTGCCTTTCCTCAGCCAGCCGGGAGATGGCAGCAAACCCTGGCGAGCAGGGCCAGCCCTGCCAGGGTGAGCCAGGAAGGGAGGGAGGGATCAGATACAACCCCAGCCCTGGGCACGGCCAGGCTAGCAGCCCCCCATGCTGCTCCCATCTCCCCCGCCCCTGAGGCACCCGCGGGAGCAGCTGGCAGGAGCCGGGGTCCGGGGTGGGGAACTGGCCTGGCAGGATGAATGGGGAGAGGGTGGCAGGTCCGTATGTGCCGCATGGTTCTGTCCTTCGGGGGGGGGGTCTATCCCCACTCTAACCCCTAGACCTCCCGCCCCCCAGCCTCCCCTCCATCCAGTGTGTCCTTGCCCCCCACCCCAACCAGCGGGTAGCGGGACCTGAGCAACCTCCCCAGAGCAGAGCAGAGCATGGCCCAGCATGGGGCTGTGGGGCTCAGCCCCCTGCTCGGCTTGGCTGCTGCATGGCTGCCTTTGGGACAGAGATTATCACCATGCTAACTTGGCACCAAACTGCGGGGGTGACTCCTTCAAACTGTTATCTTCCCTGGTTCAATGGGGAGCTCTTTGGGCAAGGACTGACTCTCGCTGTGGGTCTGCACGGCACAACGGGGGCCCTGATCTCAGTCGCGGTCTGCGTAGCACCCAGCACAATGGGGCCCTGATCTCAATTCTCATCTTCCCCCTGTCTGGAGAGACACAGCAGGGCTCTGGCTGTGTGTGATCCATTATGTTGCCCGCTAGTGACCAGGACCACTGTGCAGTTAAGAGACCTAATGCTGCAAGCTGCTGAGGGAGCTCTTCCGTAGCTCAGCTGGGTTGGGACCTGTCTCAGTCCCCCCCGTGTGGTCTCCAGCTGGAGCTGTTATTTGTTTTCTTCATTTCCACACTGCTCTGTGTTGTTGCTGCATGGCTGTTCAGCAGCCCCTGCACCCCGCCCCAGAGGTGGCTGCATCTCAGTGCTGGGCGAGGGATCCCTGTATAAACAGCCCCCACGCCCCACCCCAGAGGCGGCTGCATCTCAGTGAGCTGAGAACTCATCCCTCTGTAAACAGCCAGAAGTGATCCCTAGGTGCCGCGGCGAAGAGCTGACCCCAGGACAGCCCAGGCTGGGAGCAGCAGCTGTGGCCCATTGCCAGGCCAGTGCTTCCGGTCCATGGGCCAGGCCCACGTTCGGGGTAACTCCGTGTCACACCCCTGCAGCTCACAGCTCTCTGTCCGGAACCCCGCCTGGGCCCTGCCGCATGGACCCTGATGGAGAGACAGCTGATTTCCACCAGCTGGGGACCTGGCCCCATTAACACCAGTTTCCCCCAGCTGGGGCCCTGACTCGCTGTCTGCCCACATCCTCACAGCCCGAGCGCTGAACTTCGCTCCAAGATTGGCCACAATAAAACCAGCTGGCTCCTTGGATGGAAAAATGATTCCTGCCCTCAACCCCTTCCCCCCACACCACGCCAGCCCGTGGTCCCCCATGTCTACATTGAATTGCACAATATTTACTGGGGGGCGGGGGAGCAGGGCCAGCTAGCCAGAGCATCCCTGACAGCTGTATGCCTGCTGCACTCCACCCCCTAAGCTAAAGGAGTCGCTCCCTCAGCCAGCAGCTTGAGTTGGCTGTTATCCGCCCTAGGGTGCAGGCACTATGCACCCCCGTGTTACCTCAGCACTGTGACCCCCGTTGGTCTCCAGCTATTTTGTCGCTGCTGCCCGGGGGCCTCATTGTCAGCCACAAAAGAAGCAGCGTTGCACGGTCAGACCCCTCTGTACCAAAAGCCCTGACCCGCTGAGCTACAGGGAACTCGCTGTGGGCCATATAGGGCATGTGGCACATAGGTGCCATTCTGACTCTGTCCAGAAGGGGGCAGACTCGAGCTGTCTCTCACACCCGCAGGGTGTCACAGCCGCTCCCTGAGAGCCAGACCAGAAAATTCCCCACTGAGCTAAACAGCCCCGACACCTTCCAGCGCCCCCCCTAAATTAAGAACCGCACTCACATATGCCAGCCAGCCCGGAAGACAGGGTAGGAGTCAGGACTCCTGGGTCCTTTCTGCTGCTTTCTGATCTCCCCACCCCCCACCAGCGTCTTTCTCACGTTGCCGCCCAGGCAGGCGAAATCGCCAACTCAGCAAAAGAAAAAAATAAACTCGGAGCGGAAGAAGCTCTTGTGGGTGAAGCTGGCGTGACGCAGACGGGTTGGGAGCTGGGGAGGGCTGGGGAGGGGGCCAAGGAAAGGTGGAAGTGCCAGGCTGCCCGCTGGAGACGTTTGTCTCTCCTTCCACCTTCACTGCAAAAGGGTTCTGGGGCCAGAGCTCCGGCTGGGGGCAATGGGCCAGATCCCCGCCTGGTGTCAATGGAATCAATGGGCCAGGCCAGATCCCCGGCTGGGGGCAATGGGCGTCGCTGCGCTGCAGGGTGGGCTGGGGGGCACTTCAAGGGACGCTGCAGGTGTTGCTGGAAAGGCTGTTGGGGAGGAGATTGCGGGGGGACTCGTCTTGCCGAGTCCATGTTAAACCAGATGCCCCAGCGGTGCTGGGGGCGCTGTGCTGCGGGGAGCGGGGCAGGGACTCAGAAGGGGGTGTCCCAGCATGGCACTAGGGGGCACTGTGCTGCGGGGAGCAGGGCAGGGACTCAGAAGGGGGTGTCCCAGCATGGCACTAGGGGGCACTGTGCTGCGGGGAGCAGGGCAGGGACTCAGAAGGGGGTGTCCCAACATGGCACTAGGGGGCGCTGTGCTGCGGGAAGCAGGGCAGGGACTCAGAAGGGGGTGTCCCAGCATGGCACTAGGGGGCGCTGTGCTGCGGGGAGCAGGGCAGGGTGAAGGTCTCCTCATTAACCCTTCATCTCCTGGACAAATCACATGTGCTATGTCAATCCTGTTGTTTCTCTTGAGGGCTATTTTCAGGGGCACCTGCCTGGCTTTGCACTGCCAGCCAGTTCCATTAAACCTGGACTGCAAGTCGACAAGGGATTCTGCTTCACTCCCTGACCTAGTATGTTGTACCGTGTAGCTGTTAAACAGCCCCTGCACCCCAGCCCAGAGGCAGCTGCATCTCTGCACTGAGCAAAGGAGCCCTGTAAAAACAGCCCTTGCACCCCACCCCAGAGGCAGCTGCTTCTCAGCTCTGGGTGAGGGAGCCCCACACCCCAGCCCAGAGCTGGTTGCATCTGAGCTCCAGGTGAGGGATTCCTGAATAAACAGCCCCTGCATCCACCCCAGAGACAGCTGCATCTCAGCACCGGGTGGGCGATCCCTGTGTTTATAGGATTTAATGTACTTTGTGATTCTTTCTGACCACCCCGTTTCTGGCAGTGACTTGCACAGGCTGCAGGTCAGCAAGTTCACCACCCAGCCCCCAGCACATCTGTCCCCAGAACGCCCCCCACCCCCAGCCTCCCACCGCTGCCCCAGCCAGCAGCCGCAGCTTGGCTCCCAATGCTGAGCGGTGTCAGAGCTCCCTGGTTCGCCCTGGCTCTGGCGCAGGAGGTGGAGGGTGCAGGGCGAGCAGGTGGTAGCTAGGTACGAGAGCTGGGATATCCTGTACTGACCAGGTAGGGGAAAGCAGCAGGATGTGGCTTCTCGGGTCTGTGCGCTGCCTCGGGGAGCGCATAAGAACTGCCAGTTCAGCAAACAGTCACTGGAGCCCCGCAGCTCAGTGTCGGGCTCGGGGCCCCAGATCCCCCCCACACTGGAGCCAAATTCAGGTCTCTGCCCCCCAAGCTGAATTCAGGACTCTGGCCCCAGATCCCTCCTTCCCTCCCCCCCGAGCTGAATTCAGGACTCTGGCCCCAGATCCCTCCTTCCCTCCCCCCGAGCTGAATTCAGGACTCTGGCCCCAGATCACACCAACACACACCACCAGAGCTGAATTTAGGCCTCCAGGCTCCAGATCCCCCCCGAGCTGAATTCAGGGGGCCCCAGATCCCTCCCTCCCTCCCCCCACAGCTAAATTCAGGCTCCGGGCCCCAGATCCCTCCCTCCCTCCCCCCCGCACTGAATTCAGGCTCCGGGCCCCAGATCCCTCCCTCCCTTCCCCCCCCAGAGCTGACTTTAGGGTTCTGGGTCCAAGCCACCATGCGCCCAGGTCCTGCCACACAGGTCGCTCCCGGCACCACGGGCTGCCTGCCCCCTGCTGCTCCAGTCTTTGCCACTGCCAAGCAGGTGAAGCAGAGCAGGGAGGTGTGAAGGTCTCCCCGGCGGCTGGGGGTGCAGGAGAGTCCTGCAGCGAGGCGGGGGGTGGGGGAGGGTGTACGTGGGCAGCGAGCGAGCAGGGCTCTCCACATCTGAACCACTTGGGCCACAGTTCCCCCTCGGTGTGACCACACCAGATGTCCATGCGCACGGCAGCAGTACCGGGAGGAAAGAGACAAGAGCAGCAGGGCCTCCGGGCTTCTGTGCAGCAGGGGAACCAGCTGGCACCTGGCACCAGCCTCCCGGGCAATCTGCCCGAGGAAGCCAGCAAAGCCCAGGTCAGAGCCTGGATGGGAGACCTCGGCGTACAGCAGGGATCAGGGTAGGGGTCTCCAGGGAGCTCGCTCCCCTCACAGTCAGTGCTGGCCCAATGCCCCAGTGCAGCGCTAGGGGTGTGGGTGACTCCATAGAGGGCACTGGGCTTGGCACTGCGCTGTGGGATTCGCCATCTCCCCAGGGAACTGCCGTCTTCTTGTTCTAGTGCTATGAGACAGAGGCAACAGAAGGTCCTGATCCCCCTTCTCTAGACCAGTCAGGAGTTCATAGACTTTTATCATGCCCCCTCTTATCCGTCTCCTTTCTAAGGTAAACTGGTATAAAGAGCTGCGGTGCCCCCACTCCGGAAACAGCAGCTTCTCTGTGCCAGGCAAGGGCCCCCTGCATAAACAGCTGCTACGCCCCACCCCAGAGGTAGCTGCACCTCAGCACCGGTTGATGCAATGCCAGGGCGACTTGTAAACTATCCCAGTGGTCCCCAAACTTTTTACCTTGTCGCCCCCCTTATCCTTGTCCACCCCCGCCGAGCCAGGAGTGGGGCCGCAGCTCCAGGAGGGGAGACACAGAGAGAGGTAAGGGGGCCAAGGCTGGGGCCACAGCTGGGGCAGGGGCGGGAGCGGATCCCGGGCAGATCCCCGGGCGCAGGGCCAGCAGCCAGGATCTCGGGCGTGGGGCTGGCAGCCGATCCCTGGGCGCGGGAACAGGAGCAGATCCCGGGTGCGGGGCCTGGAGCAGATCCCCAGGCATGGGGCCAGCAGCCGGTCCTGGGCACAGAGCTGAGAGCAGAGTTCCAGGCACGCACACACACTTGCGGTGGGACAGGGGGAGTTCACACCCTGTAACTGCCCCCACACACGCCTGGGGGGGCAGGGGGAGTTCACACCCTGTAACTGCCCCCACACACGCCTGGGGGGGCAGGGGGAGTTCACACCCTGTAACTGCCCCCATGCCTGGGGGGGCAGGGGGAGTTCACACCCTGTAACTGCCCCCACACACGCCTGGGGGGGCAGGGGGAGTTCACACCCTGTAACTGCCCCCACACACGCCTGGGGGGGCAGGGGGAGTTCACACCCTGTAACTGCCCCCATGCCTGGGGGGGCAGGGGGAGTTCACACCCTGTAACTGCCCCCACACACGCCTGGGGGGGGCAGGGGGAGTTCATACCCTGCAACTGGCCCTACACACACTTGAGGGGGGACAGGGGGAGTTCAGAATAACAAAAGACAACCCCCCTGACCACAAGCTCATCTTTTTTTTTACTAAAATCTCCTAATCTGGGGGGTTCATCTCGATCTCCTGGCGCTGTTAATGATCAGCTCCCACCGAGAGCAGAGAGAGCCTGACCCACCCGGCCTCTAGGGGGAGCTGTTCGCTCAGTGACATTTAATATCTGATTATTACGAAGCCCTGGTGATTATTTCCCATTCACCCTGCTCTTGCAGGCCCCGCGGAGGCCCCGACATGAGGTTCAGGCTGACGGCCTCACGCTCTCTCTCACTTGCTCCCTCTGTCTCGTTCTCGCGCTCCGGGTGCAACTTCCTCAGCCGGTGCCGGCCTTATAAACGCTGCTATTTCCAGCCTGCCCCGCTCGTGCCCCGCCTCCCCGCACTGCGGCCCTCATTGGCACAGTGAGAAAGAGGAACTGGCCCCGGCCACTGTGGTGTACGTGGGTCTGAGGGAACAGGTTGTACTTCTAGGTTAAGTGCAACTGTATAAACACACGAGGCCACAAATGCAATTGTGCAACTGCAACCGTGCAAGCGCGCTGGAGCCACAGCTGTGCAAACACAATCAGCTGCACGTGCAGCCGGGCAGCTGTCAAGGTCTCGTGCAGCCACCACGTAACTACAGCCTTGCAGGCACAGTCGGCTGCAAGGGCGGCTCGAACCAGGGCAGTCCGCCGCACCGCAGCTCCCACTGGGTAATGCCGGCCGTGCACGCACACAGCGCAGCGAGCACAGCGGTGCAGCTGCACAAACGCTACACGACAGGTGCAACAGGGCCCCCACGACTGTACGCTGCACGGGCCGCGGTACCGTGGTGCCGCGAAACCGGCGGAACTGTGCACCTGCGACTGTGCAGAGCGACGCCGGAAGTACAATTGCACAACGGTGCAAGCGCATCGTACGAGGGGTGCGACCAGGCCCAGCACCTTTAGGCTGGAAGTGCAATGGTGCAAGAAGCTGGCAAGCTCACCAGTACACCCACAGCCATGCAAGCGCACCACAATGAAAGTGCGACGGTGCAGACACACGATGCTACCAGTGCAGCCCCACGAGGCTCCACGGGCACCGTGCAACTCTAGATGTGCAAGCCCAATACACACCACGACGGCGTAAGCCCACTGCTCTGCAGTAGCCTTGCTCGGGTCCAGTCCCTGTGCCCTGGCCGTGACCCTCTCGGCGGAGCTACTAACAACAAGCAGGCTGGGGCCTGAGTTTGTCCCAGTGCATTCTGGGAAACTCTGGGCTGGGATTGGGAATTACTTGCTAGCTCAGGTCCAGTCCCCCTGCTCCAATGCAGATTTAAGTATTTCGACAAAGCGGAGCGGCTTCAGGAGGAGAGGGTAAGAACACCCCAGCTCTGCATATCCCATAAGGTGCGTGTTTGGGATCCCTGTGTTGCATCCGGCAGAGCGGAGATTAGAACCTGGGCCTCCCACAGCCTGGAAGAGGCTCTGCCACTGGGATAAGCAGGGCACCCCCCATGATCCTTTGTGCAGGACTCAGTTTGGGCTGGAAACTGACTGGGAGGCAGATGGCAAATGAGCAGAGCCCAGTGGTTCTTATTTTGGAAGATCGCCTGGTTTGCAAGCTGCGCTGGTGATTCTCTGAGGGTCTGAGGCGTGACGACCACATGCAGCACCGAGGAGACACAAACCTCCACCTTCCTTTCATCTACAGCCCATGGGCGGCTGCAGTCCCCAGCGATGCTCTGGAACGACTCCCTACGAAGCCAGTCAGGACTCTGGGGGAGCCTCCTCTCTCTGAGCAGACTGTCTCCAGGGCACGAAGCTCACACAGCTTCGACCTTCCTGAGTCTGACCTCGGAGCATTCAGCATCCTCTGCCCCTCCGTGCGCTTCCCACAGCGAGTCCACTCAGGCGGGGCTCCTGGGGAAGCCAGAGGGTCCTGCCCCCCAGCTCCGCAGTCAGACGTGACTCTCAGCCAGCCAGTAAAACAGAGGTTTATTAAGACGACAGGAACATGGTCTAAAACAGAGCTTGTAGGTGCAGAGAACAGGACCCCTCAGTCAGGTCTGTCTTGGGGGGCAGGGAGCCCAGAGGCCCATCTGGGCCTCCCTCTGTTTCCCCAGCCAACTCCAAACTGAAACTCTCCAGCCCCTCCTCTGGCCTTTGTCTCTTTCCTGGGCCAGGTGGCCACCTGATCTCTTTGTTCTCCAACACCTTCAGTGGGCACCTTTGCAGAGGAGGGGCCCAGGCCATCAGTTGCCAGGAGACAGGGTGTCGGCCATTCTCTGTGCAGACAGCATCACACTGGCCCTCTAGGGCTCTGCAACAATCACACACCCTTATCCCACCACCTAGATACTTAAGAAATGCCTAGGGGAAACTGAGGCATCCACACAGTATTCAGAGAAAACATTAAGAACATGCCCACTTCGTCACAGGGTTTGTACCACAGTTCGTATGCTTGTAAAGCCAGATGGGACAAGTGTGACCATCCCATCTGACCGCCTGCATAACACAGGCCCTAGGACTTCCCCTGCTTAATTCCTGTGGGAACTGGAGCAGATCTGCTAGAAAAACATCCAGCCTTGATTTAAAAATAGCCAGCGATGGAGAATCCACCATGGCCCTTGGTAAATTGTTCCAATGCTTTGTTCCCCACACTGTTAAAAATCTGTGTCTTATTTCCAGTCTGAATGTGTCTAGTTTCAACTTCCAGCTTTGCTCGATTGACGAGCACATGATCAATATTTTGTTCCCCATGACGGTACTTATAGACTGTGATCAAGTTGTGCCTTAACCTTCTCTTTGTGGGGCTCTGGGTTCTTTGCCCAGCTCTGGGAAAGGAGCGGGGTCTAGTGGTTAGAGCAGGAGGGCTCTGGGAATCAGGACACCTGGGTTCCATTCCCAGTGATGGGAGGGCAGCGGGGTCTAGTGGTTAGAGCAGGAGGGCGCTGGGAATCAGGACTCCTGGGTTCCATTCCCAGCTCTGGGAGGGGAGTGGGGTCTAGTGGTTAAGGCATGAGGGGGCTGTGAGGCAGAACTACTAGACCCCACTCCTGTCCTAGAGCTGGTCCATGGCTGGCGTTTCTACATGTACAGTATTCAAGATAAATAATCCATGCAGTTACCTGGATCTGAAATGGCCCTATTTGAGTATGTCAGGGATGCACTCTGGTCCCCTGTATGTTGAAACCGTCACAGCTGCCTTTAGTGATAAGGACTCAAAAAACAGAGAAATCATAAATAAACCCTTCCCCATGTAGTGCAGATCTTCCCCCGGATAAAGCAAATATTAAATATACGGCACTGGCTATTTTTGGCCTCTCGGCCTGGGCTGTCCCGTGCTGTGTTGGTTGTTCAAACACGATGGAAGTGCGGGGTGGGGGCTAGGCGACCAGTTTATTTAAGAAAACAAACTCTTCCTTTCCAGCCGCACAAAGGAGCAGACAGGGCTGGAGCCATCCCTGCATCTCGCTGGGGAATAAGGGGACAGGACAATGAGCGGATCAAAGGGATGATTTGGAGTGGGGTCTAGAGGTTAGAGCAGAGGGGCTAGGAGTCAGGACTCCTGGGTTCGATTATGACCCCATTCTCCTTCCAGAGCTGGAAATAGAACCCAGGAGTCCTGACCCCCAGCACACCATCCCACCACCCTTCTAACCCAGCAGACCCCCGATGTCATTTGCACCAGTAACGTAGAAGATCCTGGACAAAATTTGACCCAGTCCGGGCGTGTAAGTAGATCCAATTTGTGGCTCTGATTTCCTAAGACTGGATCCCCCCACCCCGTTTGTGGGATGCCCGGTTTCCCCCGCCCCCCAGCTCCGGGGCAGGAGCTGCCCATGCGGCACAGACACGGGCGGAGCACGGGTGCCAGAGGAAGGAGCCGGCCCACGCTCCAGCACAATAGGCCGTCGCCCAGAGCCAGCGCCAGGGCGTCCGAGTCCCTGCACTGCGGCCGGCCCAGGGCAACCACTTCCCCCAGAACAACAGCAGGAGCCCGCGAGCGAGGAGGGGCCCCGGTTTGTCGGCACTTTCACTTCTCCTGCTCCTGAGCTTTCCTGCCCATTGTTCAGCTTGGGAGTCGTTGCAGACGCTTCCTTACGGCACTGCAGCTGATATCCCACGAGAGCCGGGGCACATGTGCAGCTGCATCCCCAGCCTGGCGCCAGGGGGCGCTGTGCTGCTGGGGGTGCTGCCCCCAATGCCCTGGTCGTGCCCCGTCCCCCTACACGCCCCAGCCTGGCTCCAGGGGGCGCTGTGCTGCTGGGGGTCTTGCCCCCAATGCCCTGTGTGTGCCCCGTCCCCCTACACGCCCCAGCCTGGCTCCAGGGGGCGCTGTGCTGCTGGGGGTCCTGCCCCCAATGCCCTGCGTGTGCCCCGTCCCCCTACACGCCCCAGCCTGGCGCCAGGGGGCGCTGTGCTGCTGGAGGTCCTGCCCCCAATGCCCTGCGTGTGCCCCATCCCCCTACACGCCCCAGCCTGGCTCCAGTGGGCGCTGTGCTGCTGGGGGTCCTGCCCCCAATGCCCTGCGTGTGCCCCGTCCCCCTACACGCCCCAGCCTGGCGCCAGGGGGCGCTGTGCTGCTGGGGGTCCTGCCCCCAATGCCCTGGTCGTGCCCCGTCCCCCTACACACCCCAGCCTGGCGCCAGGGGGCGCTGTGCTGCTGGGGGTGCTGACCCCACTGCCCTGATCACATCCCCTCTCCTCTGTAGTCACTGGGGGCCCATCTCAGGATCGGGCCCAGGGGCCGAGCTGCAGCATTTGGAGCTCGTCTCTCGTTACTTGGCCTCTCTCGCTCCAGCGAAGCATGAACCCCTGGGGCCGGGGCTGGTTTGTGGTTTGATTGCCTGGTTCCGGAGCAGCAGGGTCAGCCGCCAATTCCCACCCCCACCCCCCGGAATCCAGGCCAGCCATGGAAACTGATCCCCTTGGCATGAAACTGTCCATGGAAAAACCCCGGGGCCAACTGGGGCAGGAGAGGGTTTGAGGAACCACAGAATGACAATCGCAATCAGGAAACCTGCCCCCGGCTGGACACGGGGACCAGGGCTCCCAGCCTCTAACCTCACCCCGGGGAGAGCCCTGCTGCTGGGGCATGACCCCCAATACCATGGGGAGAGGGTTGTGGGGGCACAGGAGATGGGGTGTATTTGAGCTGTTGGTGGGGGGGTCAGAGTACACTTGTGGGGGTACAAGGGGTTGGGGGGTGTATTGATGGGGGCCCAAAGGGGGGTTGGGTTGTGCCAGAGCTGCCCAGCACTACAGAGTATTTGAGGGCGGGGGACTGTGACCTGCAGCCCCCCGCTATTCCAGCCCTGTCCCCACACTTTGCTGATGCCCCTCAGTCCTGACTCACAGGCCCCTGTCATCCCAGCCCGGAGCCCCACAGCTGGACGTTCTCCCCACCCCCATCCCCGGAGCTGATCTCACCCACCAGTTCCTGTTTCTGCTGGGGCAATGTTTCCATGAGGTCTCTGGTGCCTGCCCAAGGGGTGGCCAGGATATCCCCGCAGTGACACAATCACCAGGGCTCCAGCCACGGGGCCTCAGCAGCCTGACCTGAACTGCCCCCCACATGCCAAAGGGTATGACCCTGCCAAGCAGGAGGCAGCCTGTGGGGTGAGAGCAGGCTGGGGGTCAGGACTCCTGAGTTCTAGTCTCACCTTGAGGAGGGAAGTGGGCTCTAGTGGTTAGAGCAGGGGGGTGTTGGCATCAGGACTCGTGGGTTCTATTCCCTTCTTTACCATCTCTCTCTCCTCATGAAGAGCATCACACTGGATGGCCGCATTGCCCCGTATCAATATCACAGCCCTTTCCGAACCCTGTGAAGCTCTTGTCTTTCCCCACTGTCCCTGTGGCAGGGAGTCCCCCCAGGTTAACAACACAAGGCTGAAGGGATTTACAGGTAACGGTGGGGATGAGTGCAGGTCATGAGCTCCCAGCCAAGCACAGATCTGCCCCAGGGCCTTTCTGCACTGGGGGGGCTGTTCCCGGGACTTGGATGGGGCTTCGGATCTGGCCCCAGCTGGGCTGGAATGTTGGCAGCTCTTCAGCTGTTGCGCCCCAAGGGGAAAAGCAGCCCCCGGCTGCCCCGACCCTGCTAATCTGGACTCCGCACCATGCTGGGGCTGCGTTCCAGGAGGCACGAGGGGTGACAACAGCGGTGTATGGGGGGCAGCACAGACAGGGGCAGTGGTGGCATGGGGTGGAGATAAGCTTGGGGCTGGGGGCCGGGCTGGTATGGGCCCTGCTGAGTGTCACGGAGTCCGGGTGCTGCTCTGGAACTGCTCCCTATGAAGCCGGTCAGGACTCTGGGGAAGTCTCCTTTCTGGGAGCAGCCTGTCTGCAGGACACACAGCTCACACAGCTTCCACCTTCCTGGGTCTGACCTCGGAGCATTCAGCATCCTCTGCCCCTCCGTGCGCTTCCCACAGCGAGTCCGCCCAGGTGGGGTCCTGGGGAAGCCAGAGGGTCCTGCCCCCAACTCCGCAGTCAGACGTGACTCTCAGCCAGCCAGTAAAACAGAGGTTTATTAGATGCCAGGAACATGGTCTAAACAGAGCTTGTAGGTGCAGAGAACCGGAACCCTCAGCTGCGTCATTTTGGGGGGCAGTGAGCCAGACAACCACGTCTGCACTTCACTCCATGTCCCCAGCCAGCCCCAAACTGACTAACTCTCTCCAGCCCCCCCTCCCACCGCCTTCTGGGCTTTGTCCCTTTCCCGGGCCAGGAGGTCACCTAATCTTTTTGTCTTCAACCCTTTAGCTCTCACCTTGCAGGCCGGAAGGGCCCAGGCCACCAGTTGCCAGGAAACAGGGTGTCGGCCATTCTCTGTGTCCACACCCCTGCACACACCTGCTCTCTAGGGCTCTGCAACGATCATACACCCTTATCCCACCACCTAGGTACTTAAGAACTGCATAGGGGAAACTGAGGCACCCCCACACTATTCAGAGGAAACATAAGAACAGTCCCGCTTCGTCACACTAGGTCATTCTTGGGGCCATCTCAGGGGGATGTGTCTGGGGTAGGGGTGTCTCTGGTCGAAAGAAGGGTCCCCTGGGCCTGGGGAGTTTAGAGCAGTGTCTGTGGTGTGTCAGATTGGATCAGAGCCCAGCTCATTGGTCTGCAACACAGATATCCCCATATACACCGGACCCCTTCCTCCCAGCCAGCCTCCCTCAATGTCCTACACACCCCTCCATCCACTCACCCACCCCACCCTGCCTTCCCCACCTCCCTCCAGCCACACCCCCTTCACCCTCCGTCAATCTATCCAGTCCCAACCCCACACGCACCCATCCAGCCTCTGCCGCCATCCCGTCTTCAGGCGTTCCCCAGGCACCTCTCCCTCTGGTCTCCCCCATTGCTAACCCCAGGAAGGGGGGGCTCCTCTGCCCCCCAGTCTGCACCTCGGGCAGACACCCGCTGTAGCAGCCCCCGGGGCACCCCGATTGGCCTATGTGGCTGCCTGGTCGGGGGCAGCTGTGTAAAGGGGAACCGAATCCATGCCCCGCCCCCTCGAGCCCCCCTGGGATGGGGGCTCAGCCCAGACCGGGGTCTGTCATTTAGTGGGAGCCCCTGGTTAAAATATTGCCCGCACCTGCCTGTCAGCTGGCCCCCTTTTCCGACACCCCCCCCCCGCCTCCCCACACACAGCCCTCCCCCGATCCCGCTCTCCTCCCACCCAGGCTCCCCCCCACCCCGCCGGATCGACAAACCCCAGCAGAGAATAACTCCCCCCCGCCCCAGCCTTCCTGGGCGGGGCCCCCCTCCCCCATATAGCGGGCCCTGCGCTTGGGGGCGCTGCCCTCTGGCTGCAGCTCGGTGCGCGCCGCTCGCTGGACTCCCTCGCCCCACAGCATGGCCCCGGCTCGCCGCCTGCTGACCCTCGGTGAGCCCCCGATCCCGGCCCCGGCTCCACCAGGTGCTCGGGCCGTCTGCTGCTTCCCGGGCGCGTTTCTGAGCTCCCCGGGTGTAAATCCCCAGGGAGTGACTCCGGTGTCGCTCCGCCGTGGCTGCCAGCGGGCTGCGGCCCCCGGTAGAGCTGGGATCTCCGCGGGCTGGGCTCCGAGTCCAGGGGCCAGAGCAGAGCTGGTGCCCGTGGGGGATGGGCCCGATTCTGACGCCACTTACTGTGGTGTAAATCCACGGGGCGGATCCCCAGTTGGTGTATTTTGCTGCGTGGTCTCCCGGGGAGTGACGCTAATTTACAGCCGCTGCCTTCACAGTGTTGTGAGTGTGAGCGAGTGAGGGCAGGATCTGGCCCAGCCAGTGCCGGCTGGGGCTGATTCTCCCTCCCCCTGCTGGAAAGCTGGAGCAGCTGGGCCCGATTCTGCTCCCACAAGTTTTCCCCTTGTGTGACGCCAGTGGAGTGACTCCTGGATCCCGTGCTGGTGTAAATGGGAGCAGGAGACTTGTCTCTGGCGGGAGGCGGGGCAGGGATCTGCTGGGCTGCCCAGGGCAGTAGAGGATTGTGCTGTATGTCCGGCTGGGCTGGGCTCGTCTCTGACACCCTAGGAGCAGCGTGCTACTGGGGGGCGGTGTCACAGGCTCTCCCATTCTGGCTTGTGTTCCAGAGAGAGATGATCCTTCTTTGACAGAGAGGTCAGCTGGTTTATCCAGGCTCCTGGCAAGATGGTGCTGGGAAGTGAACCCAGGAGTCCTGGCTTCTAACCGCCCTGCTCTAACCCACCAGCCCCACTCCCTCTCACTGCTGGGAATAGAACCCAGGTGTCCTGACAACCAGCGCCCCCCCCCCCCAGCTCTAACTACTAGACCCTGTTCCCTCAGGCTACAGAAGCAGGGTTTGTAAACTGATTTCTGGGATGTGTCAGCTGGCTTTACACCAGGAGTGGAGAGGCACAGGGACCAGGTTTGAAAGCCCTTTGAGGACCCCTTTCGGGTCCCTTTTGGGGTGATCAGGCTTTGCACTTCCCCCAGGGCTGGAATCGTTGGGTATGAGGTATCAGAGCGGGGTAGGGTGCTGGTGTTGTCTGGGGGCTGCCCCTCCGAACCCTTGGACGAGTCCCGAGTAGTTGATGACCCTGCAGAAGGCTGGATGCAGTTGCCTGCATGTGTCCTGGCTCTGCCCCTCTCTGAGCCTGATCCTGCCCCCACTGGAGACAAAGCCTGTAGTGTCAGCGTATCCCAGGTGAAGGTGCCCCAGATGCCTCCCCCCCTTCCCAGCTCTTCTGGTTACGGGTCGTCCTGGGTCCAGTCAGCTCCCTCTCCAAGCTTCATCCAGACTTGATCTGATCGTTGGGGGCAGGGGAAGTTCCAGGGTCACCTTCCCCACCCCGCACTGGCCACTGATGCATCCGCAGTCGCATCCCCTTTGGGCTGCGGGTGGTGCTGGAGCGTGGGATCCACCTCGGAGCTGGGAGCTGCAGCATCAGGAGCTGGGTGCCTGGTGTCCCGGGGTTCAGAGGAGGCTGGATGGGGAGGGGGTGGGTTGGAATACGGGTCAGGGTCCTTTGCTTTGGGGTCTTTGAAGTCTTCAGCTTCCATATGAGGAGAGATTAATAAGACTGGGACTTTTCAGTTTGGAAAAGAGATGGCTAAGGGAAGATATGATTGAGGTCTATAAAATCATGACTGGTGTAGAGAAAGTAGATAAGGCAGTGTTGTTTACTGCTTCTCATGACTCAAGAACCAGGGGTCACCCAATGAAATTAATAGGCAGCAGGTTGAAAACAAACAAAAGGAAGTATTTCTTCACACAACACACAGTTAACCTGTGGAACTCCATGCCAGAGGATGTTGTGAAGGCCAAGACCATAACAGGGTTAAAAAAAGAACTAGATAAATTCATGGAGGACAGGTCCAGCAATGGCTATTAGCCAGGATGGGCAGGGATGGTGTCCCTCATGGTTGTTTGCCAGAAACTGGTAATGAGTGACAGGGGATGGAGCACGTGATGATGCCCTGTTCTGTTCATTCCCTCTGGGGCACCTGGCACTGGCCACTGTCGGCAGACAGGACACTGGGCTAGATGGTCCTTTGCTCTGACCCAGTTGGGCCGCTCTTATGCCTTTCACTTATCGGAGCATTTGCCTGGCTTTAGACGCCGTCAGGGCAAAAAGCAAGCCTAGGATTCCTGGCTTCTATCCCCGCAGTGGGAGGGGAGCGGGGTCTAATGGCTAGAGCAGGGGATGCTGGGGGCCCGGATTCCTGGGTTCTATCCCCGCAGCTTTGGGGAGGGGTGTTGGTCAAGAGTTCTTGTCTAAGTGGCTGGCCGTACAAAGGGCGAGATCCTGTTGGGTGTTCAGTGCCCGCCCTCCGTGCATCCTATGTCCTGGGGAGGGGGGAGTGCCCCGCCTGTGACGAGAGCAGAGAAGCATCATTTTCAGAAATATTTCTCTCCATGTTGTGCCAAGTGATTAATAAAATGAAGCATTCCTTGCCCTACTTGGCCCTGCCAGTCCAGCTGCCCTCTGGGGAAGGAGGAAGGGAGAGGAAGACATCAGTGCTGCCCTGGCTCTGTGCCCACCCACCTTTCCAGAGCTTTGGGGGGATCCGGTTTTCAATCCAGATTTAGGCTCCTGAAACGAGAAGCCTGACTTACAAAGGGGCTGCGATCTGTAGGCAGGCAGCGCCGTCTAGTCGAAAGAGTGTCGGCGTGGGAGTCAGAACACCTGGGTTCTTTCCACTGATTTGGCAAGTCGCTTCCCTGCTCTGTCAGTTTCCCCACTTGCCTTTTGTCAGTTGAGACTGGGAGCCCTTTGGGGCAGGGGCTGTCTCTCGCTGTGGGTCTGTGCAGCCCTTGGCACAATAGGGCCTCCGTTTTTTTCAGGGCTGGTAGTCGCTGCCGTAATTCACTTAATAACGAGCATTCCCAGATCCTGCAGAATCTGGGCATAACCAGCCAGCTAGGCCAGCTATTTTAGGAGCCTTGATGTGGATTTAGGTGCCAGATTTTAGGTGCCCAGGTTTGGCACGTGGGTCCCCAGCTGGGGGCTGGATCCTGTGCTGCATGTTCCAACTAAGCTCCCGTTGGTGGCAGGCACTGTCCTGCTGGTGTGATGGGCTCAGGGTTGGATCCAGGAGTAGTTTGAGCTCCTGTATCCACAGTTATCTTTGATGCCTCCTTAGATCTGTGTGGCACAGCCTTGCTAGCAGCTGCTGTGTGGCACAGGTGCCTGAGTGGTTCAGGGGCTGCGCTGGCACGGGGAAAATCCAGGTTCAATTCTCAGCTCTGGCACTGAATCGCTCTATGACTCAGTTTCCACAGCAGTAAAATGGGGTGAATGGTTCTTCAGTTGCCTTGTCTGTTTGAGTCATATTGGCTCTCTTCCTGGTTCTGGAAAGGGAGTGGGGTCTAGTGGTTAGAGAAGGGAGCTGGGAGCCAGGACTCCTGGGTTCTATTCTGTGATGCAGCAGGGAGGGGGGAGTGTTGACCTGGGAATGTGGCAGGGGAGTTTCACTGGGGATGGGAGACCTGAGAGCCTGTAACCTGAGCCAGGTCGGGGAGGGGTAGGTAATACCTCTGCCCGGGAAACTGGACAAAGGTTGCAGGAGAAAGCCAGCTGCGGGCGGGTTTGGTTTCAGTTTGGTGCTGGGTGGTGGAACGCAGAGAACCCCAGGGCTGGGGTCTAAGCTCCCTGCCCCCCAGAAGGACTTGACTGAGGGGTCCTGGTTGTACCCACAAGTTCTGTTTTGGACTGTGTTCCTATTGTCCTATTGTCCAATAAACCTTCTGTTTTACTGGCTGGCTGAGAGTCCCAGTGAATCCCAGGAAGAGGGGTGCAGGCCCCGGACTTCCCCACACTCCGTGACATATTCCCAGCTGCCATTTGCTCTGAGACAGTGGGTGAGTTGTCGTTCAGTGCCTCAGTTTCCCCACCTGTAAAATGGGGCTGGTGGCAGCACCTGTCTCAGCAGGTGGAGTCATGCGGGCTGTGAATGCCCATGTAGTGCTTTAGGGCTGGCCTGTCTCCTCTTTGGTAGGGGCCATCTTTCTGGTACAATGGGGACCCAGTCCCAGGCTAAGCGCTACCATAATACACTTACTACTAAGCTCCAGCCTTGCTGGCACGTGGGTGCCCTTGAAAATTGAGACAAGCCCTCAAAAATCATGAGTGACTTGAAAAAGATAGTGAGATTGCAACTTTGGGTTCCTTGCGGTCTTGTAGCCCTCTGGGGGGTGTCCCATTTCTGAGCTCCACTCTGTCATCAGAAGGGTTAGAAACTTGCTTTTAAAGAGAGCCCAGATCCTCACAATCCCAGGAGTCCAGGAGTTGGGGCTTTCAGGAAAGCAACAACTGTCACAAGGCCGGTGGTAAAATTGCAAGTGTCGGCAGCGCCGTGATGCCCTTTCTCTCCTGTATCAGGACTCGGAGCTTTGGGAGAAGTGGCTGGCTGGGGGTCAGGGTGGGGATTGGTTGCATCTCCAGGGATTGGGGGGAGCCTGTGGGTTGGGGGAGGGGTGCCTCATATCTTGGGGGTGGGGGAGTTGGCGGATGAGTTAACCTGGCCGGGGGGGAGGCGGGCACTGTTTTGCTGGGTGAGGTGTTGCACGGCTGATTTCGAAATCAAGAGCATAACGGAAAGGCGGGTGATGAGTTGTGGGGAAATGGTGACAGGTCTGGGAAAATGACGGGTCTTGTAACCGCTCCTCCTCCCCCCAAAAACCCCCTCGTCTTGTGCCAGGGCTTACACCTGGGCGGAGTGAGCGTGAGCCAGCGTGGGCAGGGGCAGGGGGGTGTTTTAAATTCTCCCAGGTCAGCTTGGCAGCAGGGCAGGCACCTCCCTGGCTTGGGGCTGGTGGAACTGATGACACAAGGGGCAGATCAGTGATGGATCGGGCCCAGCTGGGGGAACCAGGCCCCGGGTGTGAGATGCAGGGGCTGGACAGAAATGCAGATACAGTATCAGGGGCACTTCTCCGGATCTCCGCACGGTTACTCAGTAGCAGCGAGATGCTGAGGTGATAGCGATTCCTGGAAACTACCCAGGGCAGAGGAAAGTACAGGGGGGCCAGAAGCCTGGCTGGTGTGAACCGGCCTCCTTCCACTGAGCTCAATAGGGTTAGGCCGGTTTACAGCAGCTAGGGACTCCTGGGTTCTATCCCCAGCTCTGGGAGGGCAATGTGGTGTAGTGGTTACAGCAGGGGGGCTGGGAACCAGGACTCCTGGGTTCTAGCCCCAGCTCTGGGAGGGCAGTGTGGTGTAGTGGTTAGCGCGGGACTCCCAGGGCCGGGCCGGGGTTTGAAGCAGCAGCTGTTCTGGGCTCCTGAGGGGTGCAGAGACGGGGGGGAAAGAGCAGCGCGTTTCCTGCCTCTTTAGAGGAGCGGGGACTTTCCAGGGGAAGCCGTGGGGGCGGGGAGGGAGGGGGCGCTGCATCAGCTGCTTCCGCCCCCACCTAGGCCGGGTGCATGGAGGGGGCACTCAGCAGCTGCTCGGCTGGGAACGCCGGGCCGGGGGAGACACTGCTTGGTGTCTGGTTGGGAATGTGGGACCCGTGGGGAAGCTGTTGCCTCCCAGGGGCCAGCAATCCCAGGAGGGAGGGGCAGGGGATTGCCTGTGGGGACGGGGTGTTCCCTGGGTAGGATGACATGAGGCTTTCACTCTGCGTCACCCGCCCAGCTCAGGGGTTCCCACCCTGACCCTCCGGAGAGTGGTGGGGCTGCTCCAGAGCTCCCGCGTCCCGGGCAAACAGCACCTCGCTGCACAGGTGGGCAGGTGGTTGGAGGAGTGGGGGCTGGGAGCTGACGCCTGGGTTCTATCCCCAGCTTGGGGAGGGGGCTGGGGGTGAAAGTGCTACCCAATCAGTCTGGGGTAAATGGCTGCTCTGTGGGAGGAGGTTACACCAGGGTCAGGATCTGGCTGAGTGAGTAGATGAAAGCCGTTTCTCCCTTACACAGATGTTACTCCAGTGAGGCCAGATCCCAACTGGTGTAAACTGGCCGTCGCTCCTTGGGAGGCAACAGGGCCGGATCCCGTAGCTCCCATCGACTTCAATGCACTTACCCCGATTCCAGCAGCTGAGGATCTACCCCAGAGCCCGATCTGTCCCGTGTGCTCTAACCCTGCTCTCAGAGGCTGGGGCTCTGCCCTCCTGGCCGTCCCAGGGCTGAGGTCACTGGGGCACAAGGCTCCAGTCTCAATAACCGCTGGGCACAAGGCACTGACCCTGCTGTGAACGTTTCTCCTGGTGACTCACGGGGCCCGGTCAGGAAGCAAATCGCGCAGGCCAGCACTCCCAGAATGCTGCCGTTCTGACTCCAATCTGCCCCCAGTGTCTCCGCTTGGCCCCATTCCACAATGGAGCCCTCGCTCCCTGCCCTTGTCTCCTCTGCCTCCAGCCGGGGCTATTTTCTGCCTCCAGCTGCCTTCTTTATTTCAGGGGCCTGAGTATTAATAGGAGACAGGGGTGGATTTGGTAAGCCGGCATCTAGCTCTGCCCACGTGTCCAGCGCCTGGCATTCTGCTCGGTGGGAAGGAAAGCGTGGGAGGGGGAAGGTCTCCATTGTTATCGGTGGGAGCCCAGCTCTCTCAAAAATCCGGCCCGATCCTCTTCTTATTGCCCCCCTACATAAATCCAGAGTCACTCCAGTTATGCCAGTGGTTTCACACTGTTCTACTAACCAGTGTCTGGTTTGGATATCACACTCTTATTACTTAGATTACAGAAACTCAGAGACCTCACCCAAGATTGGAGGCCCCTGTTGTCATCAGTGCTGCACAGACCCTGCCCAAGATATAGGGGTCCCTATTGTGGTGGGCGCTGCACAGACACCTAAGAGAGAGAGCCCCTGACTTGAAGAGCTCGCAATCTACACTGATAACGTGTTGGAGGAGAAACTGAGGCACAGAGGGGGAAAGTGACTTGCCCAAGGTCACCCAACAAGCCAGTGGCAGAGGTGGGACTAGACCCTAGGTGTCCTGACTCCTAGTTTTGTGGCCGAGCTGCAAGGCCGTGCTGCCTCCAGCCATTATGCCCTGATGTTACTAGTTACTCTAGATTCCCTCTGGTGTAGCCGAGATCAGAGTCTGGCCCCCTAAATTGGAATGGCTCCTCCCTATGTTCCCAGGGTTAAAAATGAGACAATGGGGTCAGGCCCCCAGCAGATGTAAAGTGACCCCACCGCTCTAATGGAGCGATGCTGATTGATGCCAGCTGGGAGCCTGGCCTACTGACCCCAGCTGCGCTACGGCTGACGGACCCCGGGTGGGCTCTGGACTGGTGCTGCACGCATGCAGATCTTAACCTTTCCAGGGGACACCTGCAGTCTAGTTGAATTCAAAGGCTGCCTTTCAGCTCCCCCCCCCCCGCCCTCCCCCAGCCAAATGCAGTGGTTTTACAACCGCAATGTGTCACCCCGTTAGTGTGTTTTTTCCTCTCCGCTGTTGCTGAGTGACAGATCCACACAAACACCGAGGAGACTGACAGGGTTTTTGACAAGACCTCAGAATAAGGAACAGGCTGGGGCCGGAGGGCGGGGAGAGGGCCGTGGAAGGGACAGGATGCAAAGTTCTGGCAAAGGTACCAAGAGGCAGATTTGTAAAAGGTTTCGGGGCCAAATTCCCCAGCAGCCCAGACACCTCCTCCCCACCATCTTTGGATCTCATTGGACAATCCAGCTCTAAGGGCTTGTCTTCCCTAGTGAGTTAAGAGGAGACACAGCTCCCTCTAACTCAACCCCTGTCCACACCCTAACACCTAGTGGTTAGAGCAGAGGGGGCTGGGAGTCAGGACTCCTAGGTTCTGTCCCCAGCTCTGGAGGGGAGTGGGGGCTAGCAGGTTAGCACAGGGTGGGGCCGGGAGTCTGGACTCCTGGGTTGTAACCCCAGCTCTGACACACCCACTGAGTGACCTGCCTGCTCATGTGGGCCTCAGTTTCCCCACGTGTGAAATGGGGATCATGATTTTGTTGCTCCTTGAGTGGAGTGCCCTTGAAAAGGGTCTAAGAGAGCATCGAATGCTCCTGACAAGGCTCCCTGGAGAATGGCTGGAGACATGGAAATGTCTGGCAGGGGCACCCAGGACGTGGTGGTGGGGAAATCCCCAGCTTTGCCCACTGGGAAACCGGGCCGCCTGCTTGGCTCCCCTGTCTGTCTCGCAGCTCTGGTCCATCCGTCTGTCTGTCTAACCTCTGCTGTGTAACGGCTAGACCAGCATTTCTCAAATGCGGCTGGATTTTTTTATGGCCACAGCAACCTCCAAAGCAGAGACGGGGGGGGCAAAGCAGCGGCCCCTCCCTGCAGTGCCCAGCTAAACAGCTGTTCCCGGGGGCAGCGCCCCTAGAGACACGTGGGGCCGGCGTGCGTGGCGCCGGAGGCGGCCCTCCTCAGTGGGGGCAGCGGCTGCCTCCGGTCGCCGGGACGCTCCCCTGGGCAGCTCCCCCCACCCAGCCGGGACTCTGCAGGTGAGTTCCCGACCCACCTTCCCCGGGGCGGGGACAAAGACGGGCTTGTCAGAAGGGCCATCAGCAGGAGTTGGTGGCCACACTCTGAGGTGAGAACCCCTGGGATAGAGGCCCCGCCCAGTATAGGGCCCCCCAACTCCGTTCGGCTGGGCCCTGCACAGACCAGGCCTGAAATCGGGGTCCCCTGTTGCGCCGGGCACTGTGCAGACATGCAGTGGGCTCTGAGTCACTTTAGAAATAGGCTTGTGCTAAAGAGCGCGCAGTCTAATTGGACATGGGGCAGAAAGGGAAACTGAGGCACAGAGCAGGGCCGTGACTTACCCAAGGTCACCCAGCAGGCCAGTGACAAGAGTCGGGGAATGGAACCCTGGCGTCCTGACTTCCCCTTCTGGACCCTAGCCAACTCTGCCATGTTAGCGCCATTCTTCCCAGTTCCCTGTTGGGCTGAGGGTCCCCTCCCCTCCAGGCCCCCCCCCCCCCAGTGTATAGCTGTATAAGAATTTCCTGACCTAGCCCGGCTCGTAAAGTGATTGCTAACAAAGACAATGGTGATGGCTCCAGAGAGCCCAGGCCCCCTCCTCCCTCAGCTCTGTGTGACACGGGGCCAAAGTGCAGGGTGAAGAGAGTAATTAATGATGGTTAGAGGCCTGCAGCCGGCTCTGGAAAGGCCCTGGCTGTCCGGGGGGGTGGGCTGTGAGTGAGGGGGAATCTGGCTGTACCACGGGCAAAGCGGCACCATGTCGTGGCTGGACCCACATCCAGTCACTGGCTGAAGCCCTGGGCAAAGTCTGAACCAGTCTGATCCCTTGCCTGGCCTCTGGGTGTCCTCGCACACTCGAGCACTGGCACCCGGGTCCCTCCCGCCAATCCCCAGCCCATGGGTGTCCTTGCACACCTGGGCACTAGTGCCAGGGTCCCTCGCACCAATTTCTGGCCCTTGTCCTCGCACATCTGGGCACTAGCACCAGGGTCCCTCACAACAGCTGCCACAGCGCCAGGCTCCCTAGTGGGACAGGCTCTGTGCTCAGCACTTGTATCTGGGATGACCTCAGCTAGCCTTGCTAGCAACCTGCCCCACTGCAGCCCCTAACGGCTCAAGGCTTTCGACACCGCTTGAGTCATGCCCTTCAGAGAAGTGGGGGGAAGTAGCCAGGAGATAAGTGGCCTCGTGAAAAGGGAACGGATAAAATCCCTAGTTACCACCCGGATGTTTTCACAACAGAGTCGGCCTGGGCACTTCCCCCAGATCCCACCGTCTCACTCCGTGGGAGTCCGTGGGGCCAGCCCCCCAGCTGGGGTGACAGCCTTGCTTCATTGACATAGCAAACTACTACCCCCCCTCCTTTCTCCCCCTGCCCCCACCCCGCCACTCTGCTTCAGGCCTGGGTGTTGGGTCTCTAGGTGCAGTCCATCTTTGGCCTTTCTACTGAGACTGGGTCAGGTCACTTCCTCTCTTGCATTAGGTGTATTATCGTAGTGGCTATAGATCCCCGACTGAGATGGGGCGGCCCATGCGCCGGGTGCTGCACAACCCTGTCTGTGCTCAGGGCCCTGCTGTGCCAGGTGCGACACAGACAGCCCTTGCCCCGAAGAGCAAGACAAAGGAAGGCCCTTGCGACAGATTTTTTTGTTGTTAAATCAATGGGAGTTAGACACCTCACTACCTTTACAAATCAGAGCCTTGTCCGTTTTACAAATGGGGAAACTGAGGCACAGCGGGTGGCAGTCACCTGGCCAGGGATTCTGCGGAAGAACCAGAGAGCTGAGTGCTGATCTCCAGAGTCCCAACCCGGCGCCTTAATCCCCAAACCACCCTGCTGCTCTGTGTCTTTCCCCTTTTGCAAAACAGATAGCAGAGTTTGTGCCCAGGCTCTCAACCTTTCCAGACCCCTGTGCCCCTTCCAGCAGTCTGATTTGTCTTGCGTACCCCAAGTTTCACGTCACTTAAAAACTGATTGCTTGCAAAATCAGACAGAAAAGCGTCACAGCCACGCTACTCCTGCCAAATGGCTGACTTCATTTTCACCATATCATAAAATTAAATCAATTGGAATATAAATATGGTACTTACAGGTCAGTGGATGGTGTATAGAGCAGTATAAACAAGTCATTGTCTGTATGAAATATTAGTTTGTCCTGACTTCACTAATGCTTTTTCTGTCGCCCGTTGTAAAACTAGGCAAATATCTAGATCCGTTCATGTACCTTGGGAAGACCTGTGCGTACCCCTGGGGGCACGGGTACCCCTGGTTGAGAGCCACTGCTCTGTAAGACGCGGGAGATGATGGTCCCGCCCTGCTTGGCACTGGGGAGGCCTCAGCTGGAGTCCTGTGTCCAGTTCTGGGCCCCGCGCGTCCGGGAAGATGTGGACACGCTGGAGAGAGGCCAGAGGAGAGCCACAAACATGATCCAAGGTTTAGAAAACCAGACGTGTGCGGAAAGGTTAAAACACGGGGCATGTTTAGTCTTGAGAAACGACGACTGAGGGGGGAGCTGAGAACAGCCCTCAAATACGTTGAGGGCCGTTACAAAGAGGACGGAGACGTTCACGGAAGGGCCTTCCTGCCTGTACGATTGCCGTGGTGGTGTAGCCCTGTCGGCCCCAGGATTTCAGAGATGGGGCAGGGGGTGATTTCTTTTATTGGACAAACTTCTGTTGGTGGAAGAGAGGTGGCTGTGGAGACCCCAGCCCTGGGGCCGGGGGGGTTTAAGAACAGGTTGGACAAACCCCTACAAGGATGGGCTAGGATGAACTGGTCCTGCCTCAGCACAGGGGGCCAGCCCAGCCCTGCCTGTCTGATTGCACGAGAGCGGGGATGCTGCTAGGGGCCTGCGGGCCCCTGGGGCCGGGGCTGCTCGGCCGGGGGTCGGAAAGCCATGGGTCCCGTTGCAGACGGCCCCCAGCTGGTCCCAGCAAGCAGCTCCTGGGTTGGAATTTCAGCAACAGCCGGTCCCGGCTCCTGCCTGCATACCAGGGATTGGGTTTCATGCAACCGCAGAAAGCCTAGAGAGAGATTGATCAGCCGTGGCCGCCGGCCACCAGCCGCCAGCGCTGGGGGGGACTTGGCTGGCGTTTCCGGCCCCATCTGGGAAGCGGCACCCACTGCCAGGAGCCTGTGTGCGTCAGGGGAAGGGGGACACCCTGGGGGCAGCAGATTCCAGAGCAAACCACAGCTGAGCCTGCCTGAGAAACGAAGCCCAGACTGTGCCGAGCAGCTAAATCAAACCAGCTGTGCAGGCTGCCTCTGGGGGGCTGCAGGCCAGGAAATGGGGGGGGGGGCTTAGCCCCCATCCCACCCCCGCAAGGCTCTGTCATCTTAACCCCTTGTGGCCCCAGGAGGCACCATTCTCCTGAGGCCAGAACCTCTGGTTGTTTCTTAGAGTCCAGCTCCTGCACAGAGCAGAGCAGCCCAGCAGGGTGGGCTAAGGGGGGAGTGCCTCCGGCATGCAGAGGAGTAGGTTGTTATCCTGCAGTGGGGTGGCTACTGGGAGTGATGTGATGGGCACTCAGTGAACAGATTCGGGGGGAGGTCAGTCACCCCGGGGCAAGCCTGGTGCATTGTGACAAGGGTCTACGTGCCCCCTGCATGGCCCTGCTCCTGCACCCTGACCCCAAGGTGCTCTCCGTGCCCCTAACAGCCACATTGACCTTCCCAGGTCTGCACAGGTGCAGCCGACTGAGCTGGGGCTAACGAGTCAGTCTGAGGATGCTGGATCCGGATGAGAGTTCGGCTTGTCCGCCGGTAGCCGGGCTGGCTCTGCCGGCTTGGGGTGCGTTCATGCCAGCGCTGAGAGCGTTGTGTGCCCGTTACTCCAGTCGGTGAATCTGCCTGACACACGTGTGTGTGCGTGTGGGGGCAGGCGGAGTCATTTTTCCATAGTCCATTCCCAGAGCAGCCCCCGACCCCCATCAGCCCAGCCCCTCCCCCCTTGGGATGCGCTCCTGTCCCAGAGTTGGTGCCCAGATTGACGCCAGCCCGGATCCCTCCCTCCCGCCAGCAGCCCGGGCTCTGCGGTGGCTCTGATCCAGCGCCCCAGGGCGATCACATGTCTGTTCGGCATGGAGGAGGGCAGAGATGGGGACTGTCTGCACTTTGTCTGGGGCCGCGGCTGTGGGAGTCGGGCAGCCCTTTCCATTGCGTCAGGGGGAGAATCACCAGTTTGTCCCGGGATCATTTCTCAGCGCCAGCCTCTGTTCCTCCAGCGCCCCGGAGGTGGGGGGCGGCTCTGATTCCACCCCCCAGACTGACCTCGGGGGTGGGGCATCCTCGGGGCTGGGATGGTTCCAATGGAGCTGCGTTGGGGGGGTCCCCGAGTGCTGACAGTCCGTGCAGGTTGGGGGGAGGGCACAGGGCCTGATCCATCCCACACTTGCACCGTTTCCCAGCAGGGTTACTCCAGATTTACACCCCCACATGGGAAAGGAGAACGAAGAGCTTCTGTACAGGTGGTGGTAACTGGGCCTGGTTTACAATGGGGTGACTCCTGGGGGCAGTGAGAGGAGACTCTGCCCCCCACCCTGCACCCACCACCACCCCCCCAGGCTGATGGTGCCAAGCGCCATGGGTCCCTTGGGGGTGAAAGGTCTAGTCTGGGTGCTGCTCCCCCCCCCCGTCCCCTCCAGGCACCTCAGGCTGTGGGTCAGATCCCTCCGTGGGGTGACGCAGCCGGATCTGGGCGCGTCTCCTGGCCTCTGGGTCTCTGCCCCTCACCCCGCTCCTCTCTCGTTCACCTTCCTGCCCCACTCTGCTCAGTGAGGGCCCAATCCTGCCCCTCAGCCCTCTCCCAAACTTTCCACGCTCAGATTCCCCCGCCCCTCCCCCAACAGCCAGGGGTGTCTTTGCTGTGGCTGCCAAGGGGCAGGATCGGGACTGTTTGTTGGGGGGCAGAGCGAGGAGCCCTGGCCATCTACACACTATCTCTTTAAGACCTTCTGACACCCCGCCCCCCCTTAATGTTCCTTTTCATCCCTTCTGCCCCCTGGGAAAATGTTCTTGGCCATTGGGAGGCAGCTGCTGGCCAAGGCATGGAGGGGCCAGATGGGACAAAGGGACAGTTATTCTGTGCGCCCGCCTCCGGCTAAGACATGAGCCTGAGACATTCCCGGGGGTGGGCAACATGGCTCATCGCCCCCCTTCCCCCCAGTGGGGCCATAAAACGTCAGGGGAGCCGGGGTGCGTCTGTGGTGGTGGCAGACCTGGAAGGGGGGGCGCTGGATCGTACCCTGGGAGCACAGGAGATGGGATGAGTCCCCATCGTGTTTGGCGGGGGGTGCTAGATCCTGGATAGATGTGTTGGATCCAGAGAGCTGATGGCGGGGGGGGGGGGGGTGTTTCAGACCCAGGAGGGGGCAGTTCGGACCTAGAGAGCAGGGGAGACAGGTTGGACCCAGGGGGTAGGTGAGAGTCTGTAGGTCTGGGGGGCCATGTGGGACCCAGAGAGGAGGGAGGTCAGTTTGGGGGTTCAGGTGGGAATCCGGAGTCAAGGGGGGCAGGTTGGATTCAGGGGTTGAGGGGGGCCAGGTGGGAGTCCAGGGGCCGGGGGAGTTCGGGTCACTTGAGTGCCTGTGTCAGCTCTTGGCCGAGGTTGTTCCATGATTCACGGCTTCCCAGCACGGTGGGAGAGGACAGCACTCACTGGGAGTGGTCACCGCCCGGCCGTTGCCACCTGAAGGGACAGCCTGGGGGTACCCTGGTGATACCCTGGCTCCTGCCAGCTACAGGGGACTCCAGGGGCAGCAGCAGCAAGCCCTGGTTAAAGTGCTGGAGTATTATTATTGCAGTCCTGGGCTGACCCAGCAGGGGGCGCTGTGGGGAGTGGGGTGGGAGCTCCGGCTGTGGTGGGAGCTCCCAGCCTCTCCAGATCCAGCCTCGCCCAGCAGGGGGCGCTGTGGGGAGCGGGACGGGAGCGCTGGCTGTGGGATACTCGGGGAGGGAGGACTGATTCCCTGCTAAGAGGATTGAACTGGGGCTGGTGGGGGGCTGCATAGGGGATTCTGGCCACGTCCCTAGGGGAGTAGAGGGGACAGGGCCCCACAATCACTCCTCTCTGGGCAGTCACGGCAGCTCTTCGCCGGCAGGAGGGTTTGAAGTATTCTCCCTCCGTTCCGGCCTGGCTGGTGTTTGAGCAGCAGAGAGGGTCTTGGGGGCTCCTTGTTCCTGCATCTGATGCTACAGCAGGCTGCCAGTACGTGTGAACGTACGTGTCTGTACCTCTGTGCCCGTGCATGAGTGTGTGGCACACGTGTGTGCCCGTGCGTGGGTGTGAGCGCATCAGTATGTACATCTGTACTTGTCCACAAAGGTGAGCACACGTCTCCACGTTTGCGTGCATGCCGGAGTGTGTGCATGGGAACACGAGCGTGTGCGGTGTGTGTGCCTGGCGTGTGGGTGATTCTCCTGCTAAGGCGCTGTGGAGACTTGGGGGACAATTGAGGGACCAGACCCAGCCCAGGCATGGACGCTGGGGCTGTGGCCTTGGCATGGGGCTGTGGGGCCCCCTAGTGGCTGAGGCTGTGCAGTGCCACTCTGTGGACACAAAGGTTCGATGGGGGTGGGGGAAGGTGTTGGGGGGCTGGCCTGGCCTTGGGGATCAGGTCCTTTGTGCTCCAGTCTAGCCCACGATGGTGGAGACTAAAAATTGCTGACAGGCGTTGTATGAAATGAGTTTGGCCCTGCTTCCAAGCTGGGCATCAGGACTCCTGGGTTCCGGCCCAGCTCTGGGATGAGGGGAGTGGGGTTTAGAGGTTAGAGTGGGGACTGGGAGCCAGGACTCCTGGGTTCTGTCTCCAGCTCGGAGGGGAGGAGAGTAGGGTCTAGTGGTTAGAATGGGTGCTGGGAGCCAGGACTCCTGGTTCTCTTGGAGAACTTGGAGGGGAGGGGAGTAGGGTCTAGTGATTAGAGCAGGGGTAGGCATCAGGACTCCTGGGTTCTATTCCTAGATCTGCCCCCGCACCAATGGACCATCTAAAAAGAAAGGCCTCCAAGGGGCCAAAGCCCTTCACCCTGGGTGGGGTGGGGTGTGTCCCAGTGGGGCTGGGGCTGCCTGGGAACAGGCCCTGCTGCTGCCCCTGTTATAAAGAGCCCGAATAGCCAACACATCCCCTCTCAGGGCAGGACTAAGGCTCGTGTTTTAACGGGGAGGGGAGGTCACCCTCGGGAACGACTGCCCTGGGGCGCGGCAGCTTCTCCATCACGTGGAGTGGAACAGATGGGCTCTGCTCGCTCAAGCTCTGAGCTAGCTCGATCCCCAGCTACGGGCTGGATGCAGGAATCCCTGGGTCGTTCTCGGGCCCGTACAGTGCGAGAGGCCGGATCAGTCTGCTCCCTTCCTGGCCTTAGAATCTCTGAATTAATGGCTCGGCCTTCGCTCCCGGGGGAACTGTGATGCTGTCAGCTCCCCAGCTCCCTCGTCCTCCATGGAGTCTCCCCGGGGGAGATCGACCGGAGCTGAATTTCAAAGCCGCGCCCCCTTTCTAGCTCCCTTCTTAGGAAAGCACAATGGGGTTCCACCGCGCGCTGGGCTTCCCCTTTTCACATCACCTTGGGCACTCGGCCCACGGGTCCTTTATCATCTGGTTCTTCGCACCCACGTGTGGTTAATGACTCAGGGCAACAGGCTATAAATAAACACTGGCAGGAGGGGGTGGATCTGGGGCGATACCTGAGTGAAAAGCCGATCAAAAGCAGCCTGTGTTGTCTTTTCGCCCCATCCTCCCTCAGTACTTCCCCTTTCCAAGTGGGTTGTCCATTGCATGGACGCACTGGGTGACCTTGGGTAAGTTATTACCCCTCGCTGTGCCTCAGTTTCCCCATCTGTAAAGTGGAGAGAATGCTCCTTCCTTTGCCTATTGCCATGAGCCATTTGGGTCACAGACTGGCTCACTGTGTGTCTGTGCAGCACCGAGTGTGATGCGGCCCTGATCTCGGTCGGCTCTGTGCAGGACCTGGCACAATGGGCAGGGCCGTATTGCCAATTAGGCACAGCAGGCACAGGCCTAGGGGTGCCGGCATTCTATGGGGTGCCTAAAAATTCCAATTTTGCCACTCTCAGGTCCCAGCAGGGGGCAGGGCTGGCTGAGGGGGAGACAGCCCCACGCAGCCCTGCTGCTGGAGCGATCCTCGCTCCGCCCGGCAGACAGCGTCACCTCCCGGGGGCGCAGTGAGTGTGGGTAGGGGGGCAGGGCTTGGGAGAGTGGGTCTCTGGGGGAGTTCATGGGGCAGCTCTGGGCAGAGGGGGTGGGGGGCGCTGGGCAGTGGGCAAGGGGGTCCTGGGAGGCAGGGCACCTAAAAGTTAAAAGTGGTGGGGTTTCCCCGCCGCCCGTGGCAGTTAAGAGCTTCCCGGCAGCAGGGGTACCCTGCCGCTCCTGGCCGCCTCCAGGCAGCGGGGCCCCCGGAGCTCCAAGCCGGGGGGGCGGGGAACACCGCTGTGACCCTACACCTAGGGGCACCCTAAGTGTAAATCCGGCCCCGACAATGGGGGCTCCTGGTCTTTGTTAATAATACACACAATAAAAGACCCAGTTGCCCTGGCCCAAAGTCCAGTTCCCAACTGGAACCAGTTAAAAATATTAACAGGGATCCCAGCTGGGGCTGATTTCCCAGAGCACCAGGTGTCTGCATTTTTAACTCCACCATCGTCAGGGCACTGACTGGCACTTGGCCCAGGTCTGGCAGGACTGGGGCGGCTGGGGGGGCAGGTGCAGCTGAGTGGTGGTTATCATCTGTCCGTGGTGCCTTACCCTGTCTCTTTGCCTTCCAGGGCTCTGCATCGCCCTGTGCCTGTGGGGCATCGTGGCCCAGAATAATGGCGTACAAGGTAAGGCCGACTCCCCCTGGCTAACCTTCCCAAGCGCTCCTGGCTGCCCGGGGTCTCTGGCCTCCACCCCTCCGGTCCCTTCCCTTGTGGAAGGAGAGCAGAGTCAGGGGTCTGGTGAGCCAGGAGCAGCCCCTTGGCATGGGCGTCTTCGGGTGGGATTATAGAGCACGATGGGTACGTGCAGGGGAGAGGAGAAGGCGCCCTGTGTAGCCCTCACCTTCCCAGCCCCGTGGCCAGCAGAGAATAGACACTGGGGCCCCGGGCTCTACACTGGGGGCTGGAGCGAGGGGCAGATCCCCACTGTAGCCAAGGCCGATTCGGTTCGGAGGAATATTTGGTTTTACTCGGGAAAAAATTGCATGGGGGGGGGAGGAGATGAAATAATTTTCAAAACGAAAAATTCCCGTTTTCCGGTTCGAAGCGAGGTTTGGGTTTGAAATTGACGCTAATCAGAGTAACGACGACAGCAACAAAAAGGAGACAAATTGGTTGAGATTGAAAACGTTTCACTTGAACCGACGCCCGGCTCCGGCGGCTCTGCCTGTCTGTGCCGGGGGCACCCCCGGGGAGCCAAGGCCTCCTGAGTAGCCGAGGGCAGGCGGTGGATGGCGTCGGAGCTGTTTGCCAGGCGCCCAGGGATGAAAATCAGTGAATGGGGCGTGTGAAAGGAGTCGATCCCACTGTGGTGGGGGGCAGGGGGGCCGCTCTGCACTGGCTGACCCTGCCCAGCTGTTCCCGCCCCTGCAGGGACCACTGAGGACTGCAACAACCATATGCTCTGCCCACCAAACGCCAAGTGTGTGAACAACACCCACTGCACCTGCCTGGATGGGTACCGGCCAGAAAAGAATCGCTTCTTCACCGAGATAACGGAGATCTGTGACGGTAACGGGGCTCCCAGGTTGTCCTGCGGGGCTGAGGCAGAGCAGGGCATTAAGAGCAACTAACTCCACGGCCTGTGCGGGGTGCTCAGCCAGGGAAAGAGTGGGGGCGGCAGCACGGGTGAGGGCCGCCCTCCTGGGGATCGAACCGGAGGCCTCCAGAGTCAGCAGCAATCTTGGGTTCTGTGAATTGGGCACAGGGAGGGGGGCCCATCACACTGACCCGTCTGAATCCCAGCCTCGGCCCTAATCAGCCCCTGGGTGTCCAGGGGCACAAGGGCCCCACGGATCCCTGTCCAGAGGAGCAGGACGAGGCAGCCCTGGCTATACTCCCCCCCTGCCCTTGCCCCCCGCCACGCAGGGATCCAAGGAGGGAGGGGGCAGAGGAGAGGCAGCTTGTCATCCCCCCCACAACACACAGGGAGCCTGGAGCCCCAGGGGGACGTCTCCCCACCCTCCCCTCACATGGGGGATCTGGGTGTTTGTGGGGCCGAACGCCCCCGTACCTGGGACAGGAGGCTTGGGGGGGTTATTTCCGACATTCCAGCTGCAGAAATGGGTAACTGAGAATCAGGGCCTTAATCACTAACTGCTCAGGGCCCTGGAAGCCTGGGTCCCGTCACCCTGCTCAATGCTGGAGGGGGGATACGGGGAACGTCTCCCTGCCAGGACTGCACAGAGCGTCCCCTCTTGCATTACAGATATTAACGAGTGTCTGGAGCCGAGCCCGCCAGACTGTGGGTCCAACACAAACTGCTACAACACGGCTGGGTCTTACTTCTGCACCTGCCTCGACGGCTACGAGCCCAGCTCTGGGAAAGCCAACTTCACAGACGCGAGTGAGAACACCTGCCAGGGTGAGCTCTCCCCTGGCCCCCACCTGCTGAGACCCCCCCTCGCACACACAAATGCTCGTTCCAGGCCTGGCGCTGCACCGGGGCTGCTGCTGGCTGTGGCAGTGGCCCGAGGGTGTCAGCGAGGCTGTGAAGAGACGTGGCCCTCACCTGCTCCCGCAGCGCATGGGGCCGGGCTCAGCCCTGTGCCCAGCACTTGGACAGGGAATAAACCCTCGGGGTTAGAAACAGACCCACGGAGCAAACTCCTCATGCTGCAGAGATGCGCTGGGGAGAGGGGAGGGGACCCCTGGCCCCGGCACGCAGCATCTGAGCGGCTAGTGTCCCCCCAAGCCTCAGAAGTGGCCCCGGGAACAGCTCTGGGAATTGGGCTAAAGCGTTCTTGAATTCGCCCCCAGTCCCCTATTGCTTGAGCTTCCGCTGGGGGCAGGCAGCCATGCTCTCCTCTGGCCTCTAGGGGCAGCAGCTGCTAGTTTGAGGGACCCCAAGTTCCCTGTGTGGGCAGCGCTGTGAGGGGACATGCGCTGTGACTGGCATTGCCAGCCCAGCCCCGGGCTTTCCTGAGGCACCCCGAGTTCCAGCAGTCTGGTGCGGGGACAGGGGGTTGGCAGTCGTCGGCTCCGTGTGCTGTCCCGGCTCTGGGCGGGTCCCCGGCCCGGCAGACCTCCACCGAAGTGCCCAGACGGCCCACAGAGTCGGGTCAGTGGCGAAGGCGCTCGGCCGGGTTTATCGCCAAAGAAGGCTGGTGCTAGCACCCCTAGATGCCCCAGGGACACTGCCACATGTCTGCCTCTGACAATGGACCCCAACAGTTAGACTGAGACAAACCATCTGGGATAAACAAGTGACATACCAGCTTGCGTGTTTCACAACATGCTTGCTACCCGCCCTTGTGCCTTTCTCCTGCTGCTTCAGACAAAACATCCCTTATTCACCACCTGGCTTTGTACTTTACTCCTGATGCTTCAGACAAAGCACTCCCCATCCGTCAAGCCATCTTATCATGCGCTAGGCAGGGGAATCTTGTGCTGGAAAGTGGTTACGTAGTCACTGTGTTTTGGCAATGCCAGCAATACCGGTGCCAAGTTCGTGCCCCGGATGGTGAACTTGCAGGCAGGCCTCTGCTTTGTGACAGGGTGTGACTCTTGGTGCTTTTGGGGAGCACACTGAGATTGCTCAATCAGGGCAAACTGCAGAGGGGGGCCGACAATCCCCCAAACTGCTGATTATTTCGAATACTTCGATTCACCGAGCCAGCAACAAAACAGGTGCTCCGATACTGGGCTGCTTGCCCCGAAGCCAGAAACACAGCTCCCAGCTACTTTTCTAGTGTGGCTTTAAAGGCAGAATTTGGGTCATTTAGCCTGCAAGTTGCTTAACCCTTTCTGGCTCAGTGTCCCACAGGGCCGGACTTTTGCTCCGAGCATCACTTTTGCTGACTTTGGTTCAGGCCTTGTACCAGGCCCCTGCTCCAGGCTTTCTCTACTCCAGCTCCCTGTCGCTCCCCCCAGGGCAGCGCTGTGAGGGGCCATGTGCTGAGACTGGCATTGCCAGCCCAGCCCCAGGCTTCCCTGAGACACCCTGGCTTCCAGCGGCATGGCTCGGAGACACACGGGCTGGCCAACTCCGCACTCAGGGACTCACGGGCTGGGAGTTTCCCCAGGGCACAGACCGAGAGGTCTTTCTGGGCTCGCAGTCCAGTGGATTCGGAGATCCCTTTGCACTGGTGAAGCTGGCGCATGCACCAATGCAAGTCCAGTGGCAGGGGATACCCACATGCTGGTGTCTCCACCGGGGGACGCTGGAACTTCCAGCTGCTAAATCGCTTTGTGCTGGTCCCTGTCTGTGCTCCCTGAGCCCCCGAGTCAGCAAAGCACATGCTTAGCTCCATCCCTGCACAGCTACGCACTTAATTCGGCTCCAGTGGGTCTTAAGTGCACAGCTGAGCTCGTGACGACAATCCCAGGTATTAGAAGAAAATCAGATTAGCTTAGAAAATCACGAGCTTTAGAAAGACCAGTGAGCAAGGGGGCAGCCTGTGGATTAAACTGAATTGAAAAAGGGGGAAATTCAAAGCAGATACAAGGAAATACTCCTGCTCCACCCGGGGCAGCATTAGCCTCTGGAACTCACTGCTACCGGGGCATGGAGGCTGTGAATGTCGGGTTTTAAAGAGGGACTGGCTGTTTCTATGGGGAATGACAATGCCTGGAGCTGTGCTAGTTAATGGACAATAATTCTGGGAGGGAGGGAAAAGCTCCCACTTCAGGGCTTAAGACAACCTCTGACTATTTGAGACCTGGAGGAGACCTTCACGGGGGCAGATTATCCCCCAGCTGCTGCTGCTGGACTCTTACACCTTCCTTTATAGCACCTGTCGCAGACGGGATACCAGGGTAGATGGGCCTTGCGGTTGACTGAGGCTGGCAATGCCTGTCTGTTCCTCTGTGGTTGGAACCTGAGGGGGATTTCTGCCAAGTCCCAGTGTTCCCACCCCTTGGGCAACTCAGCTTCAAACATGGACTCCTAAATCTCCCCAAATCTTGGCCCCCCTGGGGCTTGGCCCATAGAGGCAACAGTGGCTGTTCTGGGGTCTGAAGGTCCCCTTCCCTCTGTTATGTTCACGGCATACACACACAGTTTGAAACAAAGCATCACATCCTCTCCCTGCCAGCCTGCAGCATACCACAGGGTTATTCTTAGAATCCAGAACCCTAGCACACGAGGACCCCAAACAGAGGGAGACAAAGCAGGCTGCTCCTGAAGGCAAACAGGCACAACTAACCCCACTATGCTCTAGGCTGGCTCTTTGGCAGACACGCTGCTGGAAACCCCAGATCACCTGCTTGTCACCCGAGCCCCCGAGCATGCAAGACGCTCCGGGAAAGCCCCTTGCAGATGTAAAGTGAGGGCTTGTGATGCTAACACAGTTTTCAACACACCATATTCTCCAGTGGCCGTTCCGCTGCCGGAGCTGCCTAGCGTGGCCGGAGCGTAGCTGAGAATCAGGCCTGTGATTGTTAAGCTCCCAGGGGCCCGGTCACCTGGGTCCCATCACCCAGCTGCGTACAGATGGATGATACAGGAGCGTCTCCCTGCCAGGACTGTTCAGAGCGTCCCCTCTTGTGCTGCAGATATTGACGAGTGTCGGGGCCCGAGCCCAGCAGACTGTGGACCCCACGCAAACTGCACCAACGAGCCCGGGAATTACTCCTGCACCTGCATCGATGGCTACGAGCCCAGCTCTGGGAAAGCCAAGTTCACACACGCGAGGGAGAACACCTGCCAAGGTGAGCTCTCCCCTGGCCCCCACCTGCTGAGACCCCCCCTCGCACACACAAATGCTCGTTCCAGGCCTGGCGCCGCACCGGGGCTGATGCCGGCTTTGGCAGTGGCCCAAGGCCGTCCGCGAGGCTGTGATGAGACGTGACCCTCGCCTGCTCCTGCAGAGCATGGGGCCAGGCTCACCCCTGTGCCCGGTGCTTGGATGGGGAATAAACAGAGCCACAGAGCAAACTCCTTGTGCTGCGGTGATGTGCTGGGGAGAGGGGAGGGGACCCTCGCTGGCCCCAGCACGCAGCATCTGGCCTGCTAGTGTCCCCCTGAGCTGGGAAGGGGCCTCGTGTAGTGCGCTCTGCCTCCTATGGGCCCTGGTGGGGAGAGAATAGCCACAGCCCAGTGTGCCCCAGCCACGCCCCCGATCCTTCCCCATGGGTCCTGGGGGGCAGGGAATAGCCACAGCCCAGTGTGCCCCAGCCACGACCCCGATCCTCCCCCATGGGTTCTGGGGGGCAGGGAATCGCCACAGCCCAGTGTGCCCCAGCCATGCCCCCGATCCTCCCCCATGGGTCCTGGGGGGCAGGGAATAGCCACAGCCCAGTGTGCCCCAGCCACGGCCCCGATCCTCCCCCATGGGTCCTGGGGGGCAGGCAATAGCTGTAGTGCCGGGCACCCCGGCCTCGGCCCCTACATCAGGGGCTAGGAGCAAGGTGGGTGCAGGACCCCGACAGCAGCTCCACACCAGCTGGGGTGGCCCCTTTTGCAGGGTGGGGGCTTCTCAAGTGGCCGTTCCGCTGCCAGAGCAGCCCAGTGCCGCCGGGGCGTAGCTGAGAATCAGGCCTGTGATTGTTAAGCTCCCAGGGGCCCGGTCCCCTGGGTCCCGTCACCCAGCTCCGTACAGGTGGATGATACAGGAGCGTCTCCCTGCCAGGACCGTACAGAGCATCCCCTCTTGTGCTGCAGATATTGATGAGTGTCGGGGCCCGAGCCCGGCAGACTGCGGACCCCACGCAAACTGCACCAACGAGCCTGGGAATTACTCCTGCAGCTGCACCGATGGCTACGAGACCAGCTCTGGGAAAGCCAAGTTCACACACGCGAGGGAGAACACCTGCCAAGGTGAGCTCTCCCCTGGCCCCCACCTGCTGAGACCCCCCCTCGCACACACAAATGCTCGTTCCAGGCCTGGCGCCGCACCGGGGCTGATGCCGGCTTTGGCAGTGGCCCGAGGCCGTCCAGGAGGCTGTGATGACACGTGACCCTCGCCTGTTCCTGCAGAGCATGGGGCCGGGCTCACCCCTGTGCCTGGTGCTTGGATGGGGAATAAACAGAGGCACAGAGCAAACTCCTTGTGCTGCGGTGATGTGCTGGGGAGAGGGGAAGGGACCCTCGCTGGCCCCAGCACGCAGCATCTGGGCTGCTAGTGTCCCCCTGAGCTGGAAAGGGGCCTCGTGTAGTGCCCTCTGCCTCCTATGGGCCCTGGTGGGGAGAGAATAGCCACAGCCCAGTGTGCCCCAGCCACGGCCCCGATCCTCCCCCATGGGTCCTGGGGGCCAGGCAATAGCTGCAGTGCCGGGCACCCCAGCCTCGGCCCCTACATCAGGGGCTAGGAGCAAGGTGGGTGCAGGACCCCGACAGCAGCTCCACACCAGCTGGGGTGGCCCCTTTTGCAGGGTGGGGGCTTCTCGAGTGGCCGTTCCGCTGCCAGAGCAGCCCAGTGCCGCCGGGGCGTAGCTGGGAATCAGGCCTGTGATTGTTAAGCTCCCAGGGGCCCGGTCCCCTGGGTCCCGTCACCCAGCTCCGTACAGGTGGATGATACAGGAGCGTCTCCCTGCCAGGACTGTTCAGAGCATCCCCTCTTGTGCTGCAGATATTGACGAGTGTCGGGGCCCGAGCCCGGCAGACTGCGGACCCCACGCAAACTGCACCAACGAGCCTGGGAATTACTCCTGCAGCTGCACCGATGGCTACGAGACCAGCTCTGGGAAAGCCAAGTTCACACACGCGAGGGAGAACACCTGCCAGGGTGAGCTCTCCCCTGGCCCCCACCTGCTGAGACCCCCCCTCCCCTCGCACACACAAATGCTCGTTCCAGGCCTGGCGCCACACCGGGGCTGATGCCGGCTTTGGCAGTGGCCCGAGGCCGTCTGCGAGGCTGTGATGAGACGTGACCCTCGCCTGCTCCTGCAGAGCATGGGGCCGGGCTCACCCCTGTGCCCGGTGCTTGGATGGGGAATAAACAGAGCCACAGAGCAAACTCCTTGTGCTGCGGTGATGTGCTGGGGAGAGGGGAGGGGACCCTCGCTGGCCCCAGCACGCAGCATCTGGCCTGCTAGTGTCCCCCTGAGCTGGGAAGGGGCCTCGTGTATGGGCCATGGAAATAGCACAGTGCGCTCTGCCTCCTATGGGCCCTGGTGAGGAGAGAATGGCCACAGCCCAGTGTGCCCCAGCCACGCCCCCGATCCTCCCCCATGGGTCCTGGGGGGCAGGGAACAGCCACAGCCCAGTGTGCCCCAGCCACGACCCCGATCCTCACCCATGGGTCCTGGGGGGCAGGGAATAGCCACAGCCCAGTGTGCCCCAGCCAAGCCCCCAATCCTCCCCCATGGGTCCTGGGGGGCAGGGAATCGCCACAGCACAATGTGCCCCAGCCACGCCCGTGATCCTCCCCCATGGGTCCTGGGGGACAGGGAATAGCCACAGCCCAGTGTGCCCCAGCCATGCCCCCGATCCTGCCCCATGGGTCCTGGGGGGCAGGGAATAGCTGCAGTGCTGGGCACCCCGGCCTTGGCCCCTACATCAGGGGCTAGGAGCAAGGTGGGTGCAGGACCCCGACAGCAGCTCCACACCAGCTGGGGTGGCCCCTTTTGCAGGGTGGGGACTTCTCGAGTGGCCGTTCCGCTGCCAGAGCAGCCCAGTGCCGCCGGGGCGTAGCTGGGAATCAGGCCTGTGATTGTTAAGCTCGCAGGGGCACGGTCCCCTGGGTCCCGTCACCCAGCTCAGTGCGGAGGGTTGGGCGGGGGGGTGATACGGGGAACGTCTCCCTGCCAGGACCGTACAGAGCGTCCCCTCTTGTGCTGCAGATATTGACGAGTGTCGGGGCCCGAGCCCGGCAGACTGCGGACCCCACGCAAACTGCACCAACGTGCCTGGGAGTTACTCCTGCACCTGCCTCGATGGCTACGAGCCCAGCTCTGGGAAAGCCAAGTTCACGCACGCGAGTGGGGACACCTGCCAGGGTGAGCTCTCCCCTGGCCGCCACCGCACCCTGCTCAGTCCCCTGCACCACCCCCCCACACACCCCCGCGCTCGTTCCAGGCCTGGTGCTGCACCAGAGGCTGCTGCTGGCTGCTGCAAAGGCACCCGATCCACTCACCGGGGCTGTGATCAGCCGTGACCCTCCACTCCTGGGGCCAGGATCACCCCTGCCTCGGTGTTTGGATTGGGAATAAACCCCTAGGTTTGCGGGGAGGTGCCGGGGAGACCAGTGGGGACCCTCGCTGTCCCGAGCACAGAGAATCCAGGCTGCTGGAGCCCCCTGAGCCTGGGAAGGGGCCTCGTGTATGGTGCACACACAGCCCAGTGTGCTCTGCCCCTATGGGCCCTGGGGAGCAGGGAATAGCCCCAGCGCAGGGCACCCCACCCACGCCCCCAATCTGCCCCCTCCCTCACGGCTGGGAGCAGAGCCTTTTCCAGCTCCACACTGACAGGGAGCCCCCTGGATGGGAGGGTGTTTCCTAGGGGGCCATTATGCCCCCTTAGGCAGCCAGGGCGTCCTGACCGGAGAAGGGGCCGGGGGGTTCCAAGCCCTCGTTTGCGACATTCAGCCGGTAGTTAGAGCTTGTACCAAGTCCCAGCCGGCCGTTCCCATGGGAACTGCCCTTTACATCCCCGTTTGGGGGGGGGCAGAGCCCTGGGCCCGTAGAACTGGGAGAACTCAGGAGCCCATTCGTTCAAACGCTTCCCCTGCCAGAGACCTCACCCAGCCGTTCCTGCGCCCAGCCCCAGCCCGCAGGGGATAACCCCAGCCAGTGTCCTGGGGCAGGTCGAGGCACAAGAAGAAGTCAGCGCTGCAGTTATCTCAGCCAGCGTCCCGGGGATTGTCCGGGGATAGCTGGTATCGGGAGCCGTGGGGAGAATCCCTAGGGCTTGCCCTCGGGGGGAATCGATCGCGATCGCTGTTCTCTTTGGAAGTGCACTGATTATTCCAGACCAGAGCGTCCGGATGGGGAGCTATTCCACAGGAGCTGTTACCGTCAATTTCCCCGTGTACTGAAGCCCCTGGAGACACCCGATCTCAGCTCACTGCAACTCGGAGCGAGTTTGGAAGCCTCGGGACACCCCTGTGCCTGAGGGAGGGGAGAGCTCTGGCCATCCCACCAAGAACCCAGCGCATGGCGCCCCATCTTCAGCAGACAGAGCGTTGGAGCAGGGGGAAAGCGCGTTGGAGCAGCGGCTGTGGCTGGATGTGTGTACAGCACCTGGCACCACAGTGCCCCGGCTGCGGCGCTACCCGCTATAAACATCCCGATCGAACCAGGACGGGCGGGATAAGGATGCTGGAAGCTCCGTTCCCATCCCGCGTGGGCTCTTGGAAGCCTTCGGGGGCGGAACCCGATCGTACGTTGTTCCCGGAGTAAAGCAGGGCTCTGGAAACGCGGCGCCGCCTTGGTGCGTTCAGGAGAACCCGCGAGCGGTTCCAGGGTCGAGGGGCAGAGGAGGCAGAACTGGGCAGGATGCAGCCGGTTGGTTCTTCCAGGGTTCAGTCTGCCCCGGGAGCAGCTCAGCCTCTGAAGAGGTGAAACGGAGGCGCCGGCCAGGCTGAGACATAAGTAACGCTGGCACTTGCACAGTACAGACGGGATCAGAGCTGAGGCCCGTCTAGCCTGGTATCCCGGCTCCAAGGGGCCAAAGCCAGATGCTGCCGAGGACGGTGGAAGAGCCCTGCAGTGGCAGCCGGGGGATAATCTGCCCTCACTTCCTGGTCTCTAATACTCAGGTGGGCTGAAGCCCACAGCAGGAGGTTCTCTCTCTTCCCAAACATTTGTGCCCTCTAACTATGATCACGCTGGCTGTTCTCATCATCCGTATGAATGTCCAGTCGCTCCTTGAATCGTTCTAAAGTCTTGGCCTCAGTGACTCCTGTGGTGAGGAGTTCCACAGGCTAATTGCACATGGTGCGAAACAGCCTTTCCTTGGCTCAGTTTCGAATTTACCCTCTTCTAACTTCCCTGACTGGCCCCTGCTCTCGTGTTATGAGATGGGGAGAATAGAAGCTCCCCATCTCCCTTCTCTATCCCCGTCAGTCACGTATAGACTCTTAACACGTCCCCTCTTACGTTCACTCTAAACTGACAGTCCGTCTTTTCAATCTCTTTCTGTAGAGGGCTTTTCCAGGCCCCTGATCATTCTCATTGCCTGTCCCTGAATCCCCTCTGGTTCTGCACTGTCCTTTGTGCAAGGGGGTGCCCAGGGCAGCTCATGGGTTGCAGAGGGGGTCACCCCATTGACTGATATCAAGGCATTAGACTAGCCCTCATGTTGTTCTCTATCCCCTTCCTCCAAAGCAGCTCCCCATTTGTCCCTTCCAGGGGCGGACAGCTCATTCAGGCATTGCCATCTGCACTGATATTGCGGCACGGGGCATCGCCAGATCCGCTTGATAGCTTTAGCAAGCAGCAGGCACGTGTCCCGGTGGGGCTGCTTTTCCCTTCCCAGCTGGAGCGGCTCATTCCAGACAATAGCCAACTTGCTCCCGTTCGCTGACCCAGTAACTGAACTCCTGGCTCTAACCAGCCCTGTCTCCCCAGAGCACGGTGCATTTCGGACAGCTGGATGATCCCCCAGCAGCGTCACCCCAGTGCCCAAGGTACAGCTCCTAGATCAGCCTGACCTAGCGCTTTCTCTCTCCTTGCAGACATTGACGAGTGCCAGCGAAACGCCACAGTCTGTGAGCCCCATGGGAACTGCATCAACATGCCAGGGAGTTACAGGTGTAAATGCAGTTGGGGATTTGGGAAGAGTCAAAGGGATATCTCTAAGATCTGCACAGGTACAACGCGAGCTGGGAACAGTCATGGCAAAGGCATGATGTTTCTGGCTTCTCTGCAGTGTTGCTAAAGTGTGATGTTGCCTTAAAGCCCCACCTCCTGGAGTCACGTGATTCCACTTTTGGCTAAAATCAAATGGATTGGTTTAAAAATCATGAGATTTTTTTTTAAAAAAAAATCTCGTGACTTTTCTGCAGCCTGGCTCAGGGTTTGGGGCTTTTCTTGATTGCTTGGCATTGGCGATGCTGTTAATGCACGGCCACTGAGCTTACCCAGGACCTCTGAAACTAACCCGCATGCATGGAGGTTGAAACTAACCAGGTTGCCCTGAGGTCTCACTCTTTCTCTGCGCCACACCCGGGCAAAGTGTCTTTTCTGACTCCCAGCCTGTCTTACGAATTGGAAACTGAGCCCAGGGACTGAAGGTCGCCATGTCTCTTGCCATGCTGCTTAATTCCGCCGAGGCTCGAGCGTAAGGCACTGGGGACGCCATTAGAAGCTGCAACATCCCCCCAGACCTGCAGCTGCAATCAGAGCCCAAGATGCTCTTTCATAGCAGAGCTTTGAGGAGGGGAAGGTCAGGTCTTTGCAAAGCAAACTGGGCTGAGACGGAGCCGAGGACTCTGTTGGACAACCTTTAATAGAGCTTGGGCTCAGAAAGCCCATTAATTTCTGGAACCCCATTAACCTAACCCTCGGCAGCTGCTAAGGCTGGGGAAGGAGCTGGCATCACCAAGGAACCAGCCTGGGTCATTAGCAGGAATCAAACCCAGGACTTGTCTGCTGAAAGCACACCGCGCAGCTGCTGGAGCTAAGGGAGTAACTCCGGACAAACTTGCTCTCTCCTTGTTCCATTGCTCAGCGGCCTTCGCTAGAGGCTGGCACATACAAGCCCCCTCACAGGCATGGCATAGGCCCGTTGCCTTCCAAGAAGTTTAACAATGGAGCAAAAGTTGAGTTTCCTGCCAAAGGAACAAGGGATTTTTTCCAGCCTTGATGCACTCCCAGCCGTGAGCCAGGAAACACAAAGCTCCTCTCAGTGAGGGGTGGGAGGGCAGAGGGTAAAATCTGCATGGCGAGGCAGGGGAGACATATTCTTGGCCTTCTATGGAGGAAATAAGCTGAAAGAGACAGACCTAGTGGGTAGGGTATGAGACTGGGACTCAGGACACTTGGGTTCTAGTCCCAGCTCTGTTACTGCTAGGTGTCCTTGGGCAATTCTGTGCCTCAGTTTTCTCTCCCACTTCTTGTCTATTTAGACTAGAAGCTCTTTATGGCAGTGTGTGTGAAGCACTCTGGGTGCTGCCTTTATGCAAATAACGACCAAAGGGAAGAGGTGTGGTGGGAAATAGCAAAACGCTGTCACGGGAAAGAGAGAGAAGGGGAGTCTGAGAAGGAGCTGCTGGAGCACGGCCCAACGGAAGGATCCATGAGTGATCTTGACTCTCGCCGCTGATTGACTTGTTTGCTGGTGTCCAGGCGAAAGGGATTTTAGCCACAAGGATTTCTGTGAGAAGCAAAAGCGTTATGGATAAATATCAGGGAGAGCTTAGCTTTCTTCTGTGGCCCTGCCCCTACTTCCTCAGGAATGGCCGCCACCCATCTGTTCCTAAGCATGGTGACTGATAGGCCACTGCTGATCTGAACGCCAGGGGAGTCAGCAGAACAGCTCTGCCTGCTGATCCAAGCCTGCTCGTTCATCAGCCGACCCTTCAACTGTTTGGGTGGATAAATGTCTGTGATTTTATTAGCAAACGGTTTCCCCCGAAAACTTGTCACTGATGTTGTACAATTGGTTGTCTGAGCCCCATGGTCTTTCTCTGCTTCCTCATTGGATGGCTGAAATGTTGGGTTAATAAGCAGGAGAAAGTCTAATTCCAGCACTTGTTCCTGACTGGGATTTCCGGGCAAATCGGTCATGGCCATTTCCGCAGTGGCTCGACCGCTTCCCCCAGCCCGCTGGAATGACTGACGATGGGCCCGTCCCCCATGTGTCGCCACAAACTCACTGCTTCTGTCTGTGAAATGGCCACAAAGCGGGGGCCAGAGCCCAGTGGTGTCAATTGGTGCAGCACCACTGACTTCAAGGGGTTTTTGTCCCAGTTCTGCTTCTCCACCTCTCATTGCCCCAGACAGGACTGCAGGCTCCTCAGGGGCTGGCTGGCCGGAATGAGTGAGTCTCTGCACATACAAGCCGGGTCCCCAGGTAGAAAACCCCGCTCCCTGCATGGGGCGAGTGACCCTGCTGCACCAAGGAGCCCTGACATCCCCCGTGTATCCCCCTTTGCCCGGCAGCTGGCGCTACCCGCGTTGGCAGCCTGGCGGGTGCACGGCCCTCCAGCATTTGGCTAGATCACGGCAGGGCTCTCTGCGCCCAGGCAGGGCGGGGCCCGTCTGTCGGATCAGACTCTCCACAGTGGTGAAAGGCCCCAGGAGCCAGCGCGGGCTGTAAAGTCCGCTCTCTTTGGGGCCGGATTGGTGAACCACTGGGTGGCGACTCTGGCTGGGGCTATGCTGGGGGTCAGGCTGGGCAGGTCTCCTCCAGCTTCAGTTTCCACAGGCCGGATTGGCAGCGAGTGTCGAGCTGGCGTCATCCGTCCGAGGGCTCGGTGGATTTGCCCCGCGGGGCCCTGGGCCTGGGGGTCACAGCAGGGTCCGGGAATGGACGTTGTCAGGCCGCTGCTCACTGCACAATGTTAGGAATAGGGGGATCCCCTGGATCCAGCTGGCTTCCAAACAACCCCTTTACCAGCCGTGCAGGGCCTGGCCAAATGTCGGGGGTCTGCGGGCTTCTGCCATAGACCCCCGTGAGCACCACCAGAGAGCAAAGAAACTAGATAAAAGGGACACCACCCAATTCCCCTGCACGCCCCTGAGCGCAGCCCACCCACCCTTCTCCCTAGTGCTCCATGGGAGGGGCGGTGCTGGGTGTATCCCAAACCAGGAGGGGAGCCATTGGGCTGGGGTCTGTAATGCTGAGCGTGGCGCCCCCTTATGGCGACTAGCTCCAGTTCAGCACCCCCTTTCTTCTCTTGGAGTCGCGGCTGCCCCGTGTCTCGGCCGTCCGGCCAGGTCATGCTGTGATCCCCGTGCTGGGGGAGCCTTTCAAAGTCAGACCCCTCTCTCCTATGCCTGCCAGCGAAACCCTTTCACCGGGGCTCCTAGCCCTCCTCGGGGCTTCCTAGCCCCCCTTGCCTCAGGCCCCCACCACTGGGCCCAGCGCTCGGGCTGTATAGAAGCCCCCCCTCCCAGGCGAGCTTCCTTCTAGCTAGTGCCCTGCACGCAGCCTAAGTCGCTTCCCCTTTGCAGCTTAACTGGCTGATCGGCCCCCGGCCTTAACCGCGCTCTCTCAGGGCTGGTGCAGGGAGGAGATCGCAGGGTCCTGGTCTGGCAAAGGTTGGGCCCCCAGGTCTGGGGGTGAGGGAGGGGTTGCGCTGCAGGGATTGGGGCCCTGCAAATAGCAGGGAAGAAAGGAGAATAGAAGGGGGGGGTTAGATGGAGCGGACAGACTGACCGACAGACCACGCCCCCTGCAATCGGTGGGGGGGTGCCTCCACGGTCATTTGCCCCCAGCGCGCCCCCAGCCGTGCTGTGTGTGACACCACCCCCCCACTTTCCCCTCTCAGACATCGACGAGTGCCGCAAGACCCCAGATATCTGCGGCCCCAACGCCACGTGTATCAACACCAACGGGAGTTACTGGTGTGAGTGCCGGGCCGGCTACGTCCCCTCCAACAGGAACACGACCCTGTGCCAAGGTGGGTCCTGCTGCTTGGGGCATGGAGGGGGCACCTCGGGGATCTGGGCAGGGCCTGGGGTTACACAGGCTGAGGTCTTGCCCGAGGGGGCAGCGAGCTGGGAACTGGTCTGGGATGGTGCACCAGCCCCCCTGCTCTCCATGGACGGGGTCCCTCTGGGTCTCAGCCCTAGGAAGGGAGGGCTCAGCCTCCAGGGCATCACCTCCCCCCAGCCCAGCCTGTCCGTCCACTGGGGTCTTTCCGGTTGTCTCAGAGCCACAGCCACCAGCGTGCCCATGTCTGGCTCTGGGCGCGGAGCAGGGGCCAGGCCGGGGAGGGGGTGAGCAGGGCTGCCAGGGGCTGGGTGTTTCTCCCCCCCAGCAGTGCCTGCATTCCTGCTGCATGGCTGGATTCTCTGCCCTGGGAAGATGGCACTAGGGGGCGCAGTCTGTGCCTAGTGGCCACTAGAGGCCACTGGTTTCAGAGTGGTAGCCATGTTAGTCTGTATCAGCAAAAAAAACAAAGAGGACTTGTGACACCTTAGAGACTAACAAATTTATTTGGGCAGAAGCTTTCATGGGCTAAAACCCACTTCATCAGATGCATGCCATAGAAAATACAGTAGGAAGATATATATACACAGAGAACATGAAACAATGGGTGTTACCATACACAATGTAACGAGACCAATCAATTAAGATGAGCTATTATCAGCAGGAGGAAAAAAACTTTTGTAGTGATAATCAGATGGCCCATTTCAAACAGTTGACAAGAAGGTGTGAGTAACAGTTGCGGGAAAGAATTAGCATGGGGAAATAGTTTTTACTTTGTGTAATGACCCATCCACTCCCAGTCTTTATTCAAGCCTAAGTTAATGGTAAATAGTTTGCAAATTAATTCCAGTTCTGCAGTCTCTCATTGGAGTCTGTTTCTGAAGTTTTTTTGTTGGAGAATTGCGACTTTTAGGTCTGAAATTGAGTGACCAGGGAGGTTGAAGTGTTCTCTGACTGGTTTTTAATGTTATAATTCTTGATGTCTGATTTGTGTCCATTTATTCTTTTGCATAGAGATTGTCCGGTTTGGCCAATGTACATGGCAGAGGGGCATTGCTGGCACATGATGGCATATATCACATTGGTAGATGTGCAGGTGAACGACCCTTTTATGATGTGGCTGATGTGATTAGGTCCTATGATGGTGTCCCTTGAATAGATATGTGGACAAAGTTGGCAACGGGCTTTGTTGCAAGGATAGGTTCCTGGGTTAGTGTTTTTGTTGTGTGGTGTGTGCTTGCTGGTGTGTATTTGCTTCAGGTTGGGGGGCTGTCTGTAGGCAAGGACTGGCCTGTCTCCCAAGATCTGTGAGAGTGATGGGTCGTCCTTCAGGATAGGCTGTAGATCCTTGATGATGCGTTGGAGAGGTTTTAGTTGGGGGCAGTAGGTGATGGCTAGTGGCGTTCTGTTACTTTCTTTGTTGAGCCTCTCCTGGAGTAGGTGACTTCTGGGTACTCTTCTGGCTCTGTCATTCTGTTTCTTCACTGCAGCAGGTGGGTATTGTAGTTTTAAGAACGCTTGATAGAGATTTGTAGGTGTTTGTCTCTGTCTGAGGGGTTGGAGCAAATGCTATCTTAGAGCTTGGCTGTAGACAATGGATCGTGTGATGTGGTCTGGAGGCATGTAGATAAGCATAGCGGTCAGTAGGTTTCCGGTATAGGGTGGTGTTTATGTGGCCATCTCTTATTAGCACCGTAGTGTCCAGGAAGTGGATCTCTTGTGTGGACTGGACCAGGCTGAAGTTGATGGTAGGATGGAAATTGTTGAAATCATGGTGGAGTTCCTCAAGGGCTTCTTTTCCATGGGTCCAGATGATGAAGATGTCATCAATATAGCGCAAGTAGAGTAGGGACATTAGGGGACGAGCGCTGAGGAAGCGTTGTTCTAAGTCAGCCATACAAATGTTGGCATCCTGTGGGGCCATGCGGGTACCCATAGCAGTGCCGCTGGTTTGAAGGTATACGTTGTCCCCAAATGTGAAATAGTTTTGGGTGAGGACAAAGTCACAAAGTTCAGCCACCAAGTTTGCCGTGACATTATCGGGGATACTGTTCCTGACGGCTTGCAGTCCATCTTTGTGTGGAAAGTTGGTGAAGAGGGCTTCTACATCCATAGTGGCCAGGATGGTGTTTTCTGGAAGATCACCAATGGATTGTAGTTTCCTCAGGAAGTCAGTGGTGTCTCGAAGATAGCTGGGAGTGCTAGTAGCCTGAGGAGGGAGTCTACATAGCCAGACAGTCCTGCTGTCAGGGTGCCAATGCCTGAGATGATGGGGCGTCCAAGATTTCCAGGTTTATGGATCTTGGGTAGCAGATAGAATATATAGAGGCCACTGTGGCGTCAGCCCAGGGCTCCCTGCTGGATTCTCCCCTGCCACCCCCAACACACACCAAAACCACGCACAGCTGCGGGGAGATGGTTGAGGGGAGATAAGGCTGGGCTGATTCCATAGCCCTCACCCCACCCCACTGTGGCTCAGTCCCCCTAGGGCGGGGGGGGGTCCCTTTCACAGAGGTCGGCTTGTGGGCAGAGGATGGGGAGAAGAGGCTGCGCACATGTGTGGGCTGAGAGTGTGTGTGTGGGAGGGTCACTGCTCCCCCTGCTGGGAGGGGATCTATTACACCCATATCACTGACATGGGCTGGGTGTGTCCCTGCCGCCCCCCGCTGGAGGGAATGAGTGCTGCTCTCTGTGCCTGGCTCTGGTGCATGCACCTACCCAGCCAGACCTCACATTTCCCCCGGCCCATCCCTCACTCCTCCTCCCTTTCCATCCCCAGAGCTCACCTGCCCAACGCTGCTGGATGATGATAACTCTGCAGAAGCCAAGGTGAGTGGGGCAGAGACCCCGGGGGGACAGGGAATAGACCCCGATTCCCCTTTACGTGCCACGTTACTTTTCACTGATCTCGCCCAACGAGGATTCTGGGGCCAAACTCGCCCCTGGGCAAAGAGCCAGTGGCCAGTCCCTGGGAGCCCCTGCAGTCCAGCCAAGACCTAGGCCTTGCCCCCGGGGTGATTTTCACCCTCCAGGATCAGCAGCATCAGGCTGCTGCAACACGCTTCAGCTTGCAACCGCCTTCCCCTGCCATCCCTTGCAAACACTGGGCACCCCTTTGGGGCCAGATGGGGCATTGCCCACGCTCCCTCTGGCGCCTGGCTTCTGAGCCGAGGGATCCTCTCAGGACGGGGTGGGCTGCGATTCTGTGATCTCGTTTCCTGAGCCAGGCCTGGGGCTTGTTTTGCAGAACCTCCTGTGGAGTTTCCAGGCCCAGGCGGGAAGCCTCTGCAAGGCGGCGCTGGAGGGGCTGAAGCAGATGAAGGCTCAGAGCGCTGAGCCTGTGAAGGGGCCACTGAAGGTGCCAAGCCAAACTTCGGGGCCTTGCTGGGTTTGTTCCCGTTAGGGGGAGGAATCGCTGCTCCTACTTGGATCTAATCTAAGGGCGATAGATAGGAATGCAGCACCTGGAACAGGAGATAAACAGCAGCACTGCCCAGAAATTCCCATGCCTGCCTCTCCAGGGGCCTCTGTGCCCAAGAAACTGGCTCTCCTCAGTTCCTAGGCTAGACGGGACCATTGTGATCATCTAGTCTGACCTCCCAGGCAGCAATGTCAATTGCAGGAGAACTTGTCTTTCCTTTCAGGGGGATTGTGGGAAGGCAGTGGAGGACTAGCAATCTGAGGATGGGGGGCTCAGGCACTGTGACACCAACACCCCCCACGTTTGCTTGGCCAGGGCTTCTTGGACATTCTGGAGAAGCAGATAAATGTAGTCGGGCAGCAGAGCGAGAGCATGGAGTGGAGACACAAGATTGCAACAGAGCTGATGGCCATAGTGGAGAAGCTGCTGAGATTGCTGGCCCTTACCCTGCCTGAGAGCATGATCAGCATCACGTCCACCAACGGCACAGGTCAGCACCTGGCCACGTGGCCCCCGTTGGGCTTTCATCACCCGCAGCCAGTGCTCCCGCCCCCCTCCCCACAGTGCCCCCTGCTGGGAGTCGGGAGCTCCCCCCCACAGCCAGTGCCCCCTGCTGGGAGATGGGAGCTCCCCCACCCCCAGCCAGTGCTCCCCACAGCACCCCCTGCTGGGAGAGGCTGGGACTGGAGTAGCCGGGAGCTCCCCCCACAGCCAGGAAAGCACCTTGCCTAGCTACAGGCTTCCTGTCCATGTTCTCTGTTGTGAGCCCTGGCTGGCGCTGTGGTTGCAGAGCTGGGGCTGGCGGTCAGGAAGGCTGGGGCCCAGAGCCAGGAGACCGTGACGCTGCAGCAGAGCAAGACGCAGATGGAATTAAAGTGGGCCGGAGCCCCAGGGCAGGAAAATGAAGGTATGTGGTCATCCCCTGTGCTGGGGTGTGTACAGCGATGGGCATGGCCAGACCATTGGGAGCAGCAGCACAGCGCCCCCTGGTGCCAGGCTGGGGTGTGTAGGGGGACGGGGCACGGCCAGGGCATTGGGGGGGGCACAGCCAAGACATTGGGGGTAGCACCCCCAGCAGCACAGCGCCCCCTGGCACCAGTCTGCCCCAGGGCCCCTCCTGCCCCCCATTTCATCCATCTCCTCTGGCTCTCGCAGGCTTCACCCTGGCCGGGCTGCTGACCTACCAGGGGATGAGCCCCATCCTGGACGGTGCTGCGCGGGTGGAGTGGGACAAGATCGGCCAGACGGGGAAGTGGGCGCAGGAACGGGGGCGGCCCAGCTACCGGGTGCTGTCTCCAGTGGTGTCGGCCTTCGTCGGTGACCAGGACACCGAGGCACTCAACCTCTCCGTCAGACTCCACTTCAGCCACCCGGTGCCGGTGAGCCTCCGGGCTGCGCATGGGGGGAGGGAGCCTGGGGCGCCGGGGGAGCAGAGCTGGGCCCATCTAGTAACACCCCCCACCCCGGGCAGCAGGCGAATCCGCCTCCCACCCAGGGACAAACTGAGGCTCTGTGCCCCCAGCCCCTCGTGCCCCCTCGACCTGCCCTCTTGGGGCCTGGGGAGTTCTCCCCCCCCCCTTGCACCAAGTGTCTCTCTGTCCGCAGGAGAAGGTCAACCTGCCCCGCCTCTGTGCCTACTGGAATACCAGCACCAGGCGCTGGGACACCGACGGCTGCAACCTGCAGAAGTCGAATGCCACCACCACCCACTGCCTGTGCAGCCACCTGACCAGCTTCGCCGTGCTCATGGCCTTCTACGAGCTGGAGGTAAGCGTGGCCCTCGCTGGGGCCTCAGGGCTGGGCTGGTTCTGCTCTTCCCCTCAATCCTCCCCGGCGGAGCAGGAGTCACTCCAGATTCCCTGCCTGAGTAAACCCGTTCCCCACCAGCAGGCCGGGCCCTGGATCCGATCAGGGGCAAAAGCAGCCACGGGCTCAGGGAGACTCCCCAGATAGCGGCGACCGACGTGCCCCCCAGCCTGGCCGGCTCACCCCATTGCATTGCAGGACAGAGCGGTCCCCATCCCCATCGCACAGAGGCAGGGAGGGGTTAAATGCCTCACTCAAGGAGACACAGGGAGGTGACATCGGAGCTGGGAACGGACCCCCCCCCAGCCCCCCTGCTCCCCTCCCAGAGCTGGAATAGAACCCAGGAGTCCTGAGCTGCAGCCCTTTGCCACAAGCGCATCCGTCTGGTATAAAAGCAGCTCCCCCCGGGCAGGGGCTTCCATCCGCCAGTTGGGGGCGCTCTGCTCTCTGCTACAGGGGAACAGCCCAGCCCCTCGCACTTTCTGGCACCCCCGTCGTGCAGGGATCGGTGCCAGGGATTCCCCCTTGGTTGGTGGTGACCTTAGAGCCCCCATGGCTCTGGGGCTGTGGGTCAGCCCGGGGAGGGGCAGGCTGGGCAGCATCGACTCCATCTGGGCTGCTGGACCCAGCCAGACACTGTGGTTCCCGCAGGCTGCCCGGTGTCGCCACTAGGGGGCTCTCCCAACCCTGGCCCAGAGCGAGGCCGACAGGCTAGCCCAGCTGTACCCTGAAACCCAGCCTTGCGGGGGGGGGGGGGGGGGGGGGGACACGGGGACCCAGACTAATCCCCCCCACCCCACCCCCTGGCACAGGACTGGACCCTGGACATCATCACCAAGGTGGGGCTGGTGATCTCGCTGCTGTGCCTGCTGCTCTCCATCGTCACCTTCCTCTTCTGCCGCGCCCTCAAGGGCCCCCGCACCACAATCCACCTGCACCTCTGCCTGGCGCTCTTCATCGCCTACGCCGTCTTCCTCACCGGCTCCTCCAGCACCGGCAACAGGGTACCCGGCCCCCCCGCCAGCCTGGGGCCCCGCTCCCCACAGCACCCCCTGAGCCAGTCTGGGGCCCCACTCGCCACAGCGCCCCCTGCTGGGAGCTCCTCTCCCAGCCAGCCTGGGGCCCCACTCCCCACTGCGCCCCCTGCTGGCAGCTCCTCTCCCAGCCAGCCTGGGGCCCCGCTCCCCACAGCGCCCCCTGCTGGCAGCTCCCCCCACAGCCAGCCTCGGGCCCCACTCCCCCACAGCGCCCCCTGCTGGCACAGGCTGGGGCGGGAGAAGCCAGGAGCTACCCCCACAGCCAGCAGTCCTGCCTTGCTTCCCACAGTGCCCCGCCAGCATCTGGGGCTGAAATAGCCGGGAGCTCCCCCCACAGCCAGTGCTCCTGCCCCGCTCCCTACAGCGCCCCCCGCTGGGCTGGGGCTGGAGCAGCCGGGAGCCCAGCCCTGACGTGCCCGCACCCCCTTGGCTACAGGTGGTGTGCGGCGTGGTGGCCGGGCTCCTGCACTACTTCTTCCTGGCCGCCTTCTGCTGGATGTGCCTGGAGGGCGCCGAGCTCTACCTGCTGGTGGTTCAGGTCTTCACCCCCCACGGCCTCCGGCGCCATTACATGTTCCTGCTGGGCTACGGCGTGCCGGCCCTCGTCGTGGGCCTCTCGGCCGCCACCTACCACAAGGGCTACGGCACGGAGCGCCAGTGAGTCACCGGGCTGGGGCGGGGCAGGCCCCCTGCTCGCGGCCAGGGGCTCGTGGGGGACAGGGCAGCACACGGGGAGAGGAGCGGCTCAGCCGGGTGGGCTGCAGCCATCTGGGCCCACCAGGGGAGGGGAGGGGTGGGCCGGGCCCCCTCTGGGGTGGGTGAGGCCAGCGTGAGGGAGGGGGCACCCGCCTGCCACTTAGGCCAGGGCCCCAGCCCAGGACACTTGTACAATGCAAGGAAGCGCCCAGGCACCAAGGGGGGGTGGGGGTGGACTGGCATGTCTCCCTACCCCACTCTGCCAGTGCTGGGGAGACCCCCACCCCACAGTGCCCCCTGCTGGCAGGTGAGTGACTAACCCCCCATATCTGTCCCTCCCCCCCACAGCTGCTGGCTCTCGCTGGAGAATGACTTCATTTGGAGCTTCCTGGCGCCCATCTGCATCATCATCGCGGTAAACCCCCCTCCCCCAGCCCAGCGCTGGCCCCAGAGGGTCTGGCTGTCGGCTGTCCCTCGGTTCTTTCCTCGGCCACCCAGCCCCAGGGCAGCTGGGCCCCTCGCTGGTCGTCCCCCATCCCACCCCGGAGGCAGAGCTGGGTCACTAGGGGGAGTGGGGCGGCCCAGGCCCAGGCAAGGGGCTGCCCCATGGGCTGCACAGCTGGTAAATCCCATAGTCCCAACCCTTGGGACACACTTGCCCCTCTCCCAACCAGCCTCTCCCCTGCCCCCTGACAGGTCAACGCCGTGATCTTCGTGGTCACCGTCTGGAAGCTGTCCCTGAAATTCGCGGACATCAACCCTGACATGAGCCAGCTGAAGAAGCTCAGGTAGCGGACAGGCGGGCACGGCCCCCGGGGCAGCAGAGACCCTGGCAGTGCCCTGCTGACCCCAGTTGCGGGAGGGGGATATAATTAGCAGGATGTTATCCCCCCCCCCATGTGTGGGGGGGTAGGGGGTAACATGGGGGAGGGGGCCACATATGAGTAACATTTTCCCCCACCCCCTATGGCTGGGAGGGCAGAGCTGGGGGCACGGTCCGGGGACATGGGGGCTGTGTGTCGGAGATGTCAGTCACATGCCACACGGGCAGGGCCCTAGGAGGTGGGGCCCCAAGGGGGGGAGGGGAGGGGAGCTGTGACTGAGGGGCGGGGCCATGTGACTGGTTCCCCCCCCTCCCCCGCAGGGTGCTCACCATCACGGCCATTGCCCAGCTCTGCATCCTGGGCACCACCTGGATCTTCGGCATGTTCCAATTCAACCAGCGCAGCCTGGTCGTCTCCTACATCTTCACCATCCTCAACACCCTGCAGGGGCTCTTCATCTTCCTGCTGCACTGTCTGCTCAAGCAACAGGCCAGTCTCCCCCTAGCCGGCGCTCAACCTCAGCCCCACAGTGCCCCCCTCCCGCCCCGGGCACTGCCACAGCCAGCGCTCAGCTGCCCCCAGCACCGCCCCCCAGCCGGTGCTTAACGGCCACCCCACCGCCAGCGCTCACCCCCTGACCCACAGTGTCACCCCACCCCTGGGCTCCTTCCACAGCCAGTGCTCAACTGCCCCCAGCCGGTGCTTAACAGCCACCCCACCGCCAGCCCTCACTCCCTGCCCCACAGTGTCACCCCACCCGTGGCCTCCTTCCACAGTTGGCGCTCAATCCCTGCCCCACTGCCCCCCACACAGGGACCCCCACAGTTGGCGTTCAGCAGCCCCCAGCACTCAACCCCTGCCCCACAGTGGCCCCCCCAGACACCCCCCACCAGCCAGCGCTCCTGCCCCACAGTGGCCCCCCTGGCACCCCCCACCAGCCAGCGCCCCACCCCTGGGCTCCTTCCACAGCTGGTGCTCAACCCCTACCCCAGAGCCCCCCCCCCTTGCTGGGGGCTCCCCCCCACTGGGAGCTCTCCCTAGTGCCCTCTGCTGTGAGGGGCTGGAGTATCTGAGAGCTCTCCCCCCCACCCCCACCCCCAGCCAGTTCTAGGCCCTTGTCTCCCTACAGCTGAGGCCCCACCCCTGTGAGCTCCCCTGCGCCGTGGGGTGACCAGCCCTCTCCTCTCTCCTGCCAGGTGAGGGACGAGTACCGCAGGTGGCTGAGGTGCGGCGGCCTCAAGGGACCGGCCAAGTACTCGGAGTTCAGCAGCTCGACCACCACACGGGTAAGGGGGGGGCCAGGCCGCGCCCCACAACAGCGCAGGAGCCTTCTGCCCTGCAGCCCTGCCCCACCCTCCCCTCCTGCTCTGGCCCCCACAGCCAAACCCCACCCAGCAAGTGCTCACTGCCTCCTCCCTGTGTTTGGGGGGGGAGGGGCGGGGGTTAGAAGAGAAATGAGGCAGAGCTGGGCTGAGAAGGAAGTCGAAGCCAGAGAGAGGGGCTGGGAGCCCTGGGGTCTGTGCCCAGCACTGGGAGGGGAGGGGAAATCTAGGAGCCAGGACCCCTGGGGTCTGTCCCCAGCGCTGGGTGGGGCTGAGAGCCAGGACCCCATTTGTCATTTTGACTCACCATGAGGCCTTAGGGCCACTAGTGACCAGCCTGGGGGGAGGGGAGGGGAGAGTGGGGGGTTAAGTCCTGCTCTAACTCCCCCCCCCCCCACCCCTTTCCAGCAGGGGCTCCAGACTTCGCAGGAGTCAGGGTTGTAGCACTCTTGCGCTCAGCCCATTTCTGGACACCGCAGCTTTGCACATGAGAAAACCCGGCCCCCTGCCCCCAGCCTGGCAGGGCCCGTGAGCAGGAGCCCCACCACGCACCTGGACTCGCCGCACGCAGATGCTTCAACGGTTGCCCAGTGGAACCTGCGACCCGCTGGTCACTCGCGCCAGCCCCAGGCCTGCGTGCAGCGGCCAGCGGGGCAGCCGCTCAGCTCCGACGCGATGTACTCTGGCCACCCGGGGGCGCCTTTCCCTTTGGTACGAACGGTTCCCTGTCCCCGCCTGCAGCACCACGATGGGCTGGGCCGAGTGCGTGCAGTGGAGATGAGCCCAGCCGGCGGTGATGAACCCTCCACCCAGGGTCTGCAGCATCAGCCACTGCCCTTGGCTTCCATGACGGTACCACACGGCCTGAGCCGAAGGAGGCAAGCGGCGGCCCCCGGGGCTCAGCTGTCTGTGTCTCACGGGTGTCACTTTTTTAAAATGATCTTTTTAAAGTTATTAAAATATTAAGTTTGTGACAAAAACAGCTGCTTTGAGGAGCCACATGTGTGGCAGCTGGAGAGAACCCAGGAGTCCTGACTCCCAGCCCCTGCTGCTCTAACCCTGTTACACGTTCTAAGGGCAGCTGGGCCCCCTGTGATCCCCTGAGTCCAACCAGCTGCAGAACAGGCCCGCGCCCTTCCTGGATTAATTCCTGCTCCATTGAGAGCAGAACATCCCAGCTCCATTGGGAAAAGGCCAGTGACAGCCCGGGGGAAGCTGTCCCAGTGCTTAATTTACCCTCCCTGCTGATTTCCAGCATGACTTGGTCTCACTTCCAGCCCTCTGGCTGCTAGACTGAAGAGCCCATTATCAAAGTCCCTGTAGACTGACCAAGTCACCCCTTCCCTGTCTCTTTGCTAACCAAATTGAGCTTCTGGAGTCTGTCACTACAGGGCAGGTTTGCGAATCCTTCCACCATCCTCGCAGGCCTTCTGGCCTCTCTTCAATTTATCAGCGTCTATCTGGAAGTGGGGGCACCAGAACTGGACACTAGTTAAGTGGCACTCAGCCCAGGGCCAGCTATATAGTAAAATAACCTCCGTACTCCTACCTGAGCATCCCCTCTTCACGCATCCTTTAGCTACAGCATTGCCTTGGAAGCTCCTCTTCAGCCGATTATCCACCATAACCCCAAATCTCCTTTGCAGGATAGCGTCCCCCTCCTGTGAGTATGGCCTACACGACATCCTACTTCCCCTCGTTGCTGGGATAGAACCCAGGAGTCCTGACTCCCAGTGTCTCAGGGAGACAGAACATGTAATACTCTGAAACCGTTTTTAATCGCACAGATAGATGCGGCCATCTCTGGGGTGGGACACAGCTGTTGTGAAAAGCTGCAGCCACTTTCCAGGCCAGTCCAGATAAGGCATTTAAACCAAATTAATTAGAACCTCCCTTGCAGGGGGCCATTACACACAAAACGAATTAAAATCTCATTAAGCCCATCAAGAAGCTAAAACCCCACCACAGGCACTTGGTAATAAAAAGTTTATTTGAGACACTGTCACACACACATCTACAGGTTTAAAAACTGCATAAAAAATGAAATACCCGTGATCTGACTTAGAAAGGGTTAAAAAGAGCAGCCAGGCTGGTTCTGGGCAGGGGGGTCTGATTCCGTTATCGGCTCTGTTCAACTGTAAGAGAAAGAGGCTGTTAATCCCACTGCTCCCACCATAGGGCTCCCTCACCCCATTCAGTTCTTCACTGTGACCAGACTCCCCACCACCACCACTAGGGGGCTCCACCACTGTGGCCCCCGGAGCAGCTGGCATGGCAGCCACCAGAATCCTCCCTCTAGGAGTCATGGGGGCAGAAGCCATGGGGGGAGGAGCCAGTGGCTGCTGCCGTTCCACAAGCCCCACCCCATGCTGAGTCTAATCTACAGGCCCATCACCATGGCACCTGGGCGCCCTGAGGGCATGGGGCTCCCCAGCTGTGATGTCCCCCAGAAAGACCAGATTTGGGCCCAAGCCCCACAGCTGCTCCCTGGGGGGAGGGCGACGGGCCGAGGGCTGCCCCCCGGCCGGTACGTACTGTACGTGGAAATGTCGATCTCCTCAGGCAGCTCTGCCACGTTCACCTCGAAGCGATCCTGCACCTCGTTGAGGATCTTGGCGTCGCCCTCGTCCGACACGAAGGTGATGGCCAGGCCCTTGGTGCCGAAGCGCCCGGCACGTGCCACCTGTAATGAACGGGGCGGGGCTATCAGTGGGGAGGGGCCTCCAGGAGCCACGCCCACCTGCACCATGTGACAGGAACACGATGGGGCTGGCAGGGCACTGGACTCCTGGGAGCTCCTCCCCCTAGGAACCTGCAACCGCCTGGGAGCCCAGCGCAGGTGTGGGAGGGCATGGGGCCAGGAGAGGCTGGGGTTCTGTGACCCACCGTGGGCGATGCAGCGGGGGGGTGGGGGGGCAAAGGCAACTCTGAGGCCCCCCAGGTATGCCCCCCCAACCCTATGGGGGCATCAGCAGGGGCCACTTGCCAAGCATCCGCCCTGCCTGATTATTAAAGAGCCAGGCATCCCGACAGTGTTACGAATTACACCCGATAGGTCACGCACAGTTCAAGCCTCGGCTGAGGCACACGAACAAAGTCCACAACTGCAGAGTTTCCAGAGACACTAAGTTAATTACGCTCGAGCATGGTGCCCCCCTGCTAGTCAGGAGGGGGCCCCGAATGCAGGTTATACAGAGATTATATACCTTTTAGCAAAGCATGTTGCACTCGTGCATCGGAAACCTTAGCCAGTAGACAAACCCTTCCCTTATCTACCACCTGTCCCTGCTAGGTACATTCCCCGTGCTAGACCATTACTTCAACTACACAACATGGTCCCAAAGCAATGCACCAGTAGCCTCTCCTATCAGGATGGGAGGCTCACATCAAGGCCAGGAGGCAGGGAATTAGAAACAGACAAAGAACAGAAACCAGGAGTCGAGACAGGCCGGAGACAAGGGGGGGCTTTCACAGGAATGCAGTATCTAAGGAACACCCCTCCGGGTGCATGATGTGCTTGCTTTTAGACAATGGTGGGCCCCAAACCAAAATGGAGTCACATATGCTAACTTTTCCTTAACAACAGGCCCAGATCAAACCCATCCCTGGGCAGCCAGGACCATACCGCTTGTCAGCAAGGGCGCCCCTTGCTCCAGTAACAGCAGATACCAGAGTAGCAGCTGGTCCAGGGGTGCTGGGCCCCCAGTGTTGGGCAGAGCCTATGGGCAATGAGGCTCCCCACCGATGCCCATGATGTGCCTGGGCCAGCAGCCGCAGGGTCAGGCCCCCCCCGTGCCGGGCCAGGCCCGGCTCTCCCCAGCAGCAGAGCTCACCCGGTGCAGGTAGGTGTCCGAGTCCTCGGGCATGTCGTAGTTGAAGACGATGTTGACGCGCTCGATGTCCATCCCCCGCCCGAACAAGTTGGTGGCCACCAGGATGCGGCGCTGGAAATCCTTGAACTGCTGGTACCGGGACAGCCTGGGGGGGGGAAAATCACACCTGAGACCCCAGCCCTGCTCCAACCACTAGGCCCTGCTCCCCTCCCAGAGCCTGGTGCCAGCAGAAATCAGGTCAACGAGACTCGCCAGGCCAGGCCAGGCCCTGCCCAGCCCCTCCGGTGCCCAGCACCCACCTCTCCTCCTGCGACATGCCCCGGTGGATGGCGATGGCCGGGAAGTTCTGCTCCACCAGCAGCTGGGCCAGGGCCATGCAGCGCTGCACCGACTTGACGAAGATCACCACCTGGGGGAGGGGCGGAGGGTTAGCACCCAGCACCCGACAGCTCCACCTCCTCCCTGCCCCCACCCCATCAGCACAGGAGGTGGGGGGGGGACAGGACACCAGCTGTTCAACCCCAGCCCGGCCCACCCCCCAGATCTTGCCTGGAATCAGACCCCCCCAGGTCAATCCTGCTCCTGCCCCCCTCTGCCCAGCCATCTACAGGCCTCACCCCTTCTGCAGTGGAGTCCAAAGGGCCCATCTTGCCCTGGTCTCCCATCTGGGGGGTGTCACTGCCCCTCCCCCCCTCCCACACACACAGAGTGCAGCCAGAGGAGACTGAGCAAGCTCTAACCCCCCCCCCCCCCCCCAACCAAGCAAGGCTCCTCCCCCTCCTGGCTCTCCCAGGGGCCTAGCGCTGTGGGTGGCTCTGGCAAGGATCCACAGCCTGGCCCTGGCGTCACAGCCAGCCAGAACGCAGGAGTCCTGCTCCCAGTCCCACACTCCCCTCCCAGAGCTGGGGACGGGACCCAGGCGTGTCTCCCCCCCCCCCCACACACCTGGTTGAACTCCAGCACATCGAGCAGGTCAAAGAGCTTGCGGTTCTTCTCGCTGTCCTTCAGCTTGACGTAATACTGCTGCAGGCCGTGCAGCGTCAGCTTGGTCTCGTCATCCACGAAGACCTCCATGGGCTGGGGGGAGGGAGCAGCTCAGTGACACCCCCTCACTGCCAAAGAGGCTTCAACCCAGCTCTCCGTGAGCCAACCCCCGGTTTGAACCCAGCACTGAGAGCAGGGGCTCCGCCACTTGAGCTGGGGGAGAAGCTCCCTTCGACAGCAGCCATAGTAGACCCTTACCCTCCCCACACCACCCAGCCACTAGAGGGAGTCAAAGCTCCACCTCCAGCATGGGTCAGCAACACCCCTACAGCAGGGCCTGCCTCACCCCGGCTATGGACGTGCCAGGGGCATAGGGCTGCCAAACCTCGCTGTGCCAGGGCCTGGGGCAGCACCCAGAGTGGTGGGAAGGCTTTTCCACAGCAGACCCTCCCACACAACGCTGGGGTCCCAGGGACCCTGCGTGAGGGGGCCAGGAACCCCAGACCAGCTGGCCCCCCACCATGCTGCCTCCTGCCCAGAGCAGGGGACCTGGCTGGGTGCCCCCATCAAGCCAGCAGGTGCTGGGTGAGTTGCTGGTGGCCAGGCCCAGAGGCTTAGGGCTGCTCAGCGCTGAGGCCAGCCGGGGATCGAGGGCACCTTTCCTGGCCAGGCTGGGGAGGGACCAGGCCCACGAGGGGTGAGGGGCAGGGGGACAGGCTGGGCCACAGGGGGTGAGGGGCAGGGGAGCGGGCCAGGTGACAGCAGGTGAGGGGCAGGGCCCAAGAAGGGCGATGGGCCGGGGGGGCAGACCCAAGAGGGGCGATGGGCCGGGCCGAGGAGCAGGCCCACGAGGGGTGAGGGGCCGGAGGGGGCAGGGCAGCAGGGGATGAGAGGCTGGGGGGGGGGGGGGCAGGGCTGAGGGGCAGGCCCACGAGGGGTGATGGGCCGGGGGCAGGCTTTGTGGCAGGGGGGGAGGGGTGATGGGCTGGGAGGGCAGGGCCAGGCCCACGCGGGGTGGCACGGGGTGAGGGGTGATGGGCCAGGCCGGGGGGTGGGGGTGGGGTCCTGAGGACTCACATCCTGCATGAACTTGCGGCACACCGGCCGGATCTCCTTGCTGAGGGTGGCGCTGAACATCATGCACTGCTTCTCGTGGGGTGTCAGCCGGAAGATCTCCTGCACGTCCCGCCGCATGTCTGTGGGGAGGGAGGGTCACTGTACTGGAGACAGCTGTGGGGGCCTCGTGTTTAACCCCCAGAGGTCCAGCCCTGGGAACGAGGCCCAGAACCAGCCCGCTGGGGTGAAAGCTCCAGCCCCCCCCAATCCCCCAAGTCGCTCCCTGCAACCGGTGACTTAATCCCAGACTGTCTGATCCCACTCCCCTGCAGGCAGCCTCCCCCTTGCTCCCCGCCAGGTGTCTGCACCCCGCCCCCCGGCCTGGGGTCACACCCCAGACACACAGGCCTGGCCTTCAGACCAGCAGGACCCAGGGACACACAGCTGGGCCCCCAGGACTGGGCAGCACCTGGCATCAGGCAGCTCCAGCCCTGATGCTGGCAGGGTCCCTAGGGCAGAACCAGCTGGCGCCATCCCTGCCCCAGAGAAAGGAGACGCTCGCCACCCAGGCAGCTGGAGAAGGTTCAGACCCTGTCATGTATTCCCAGCGCTGGGAGGGGAGCGGGGCTTGAACCCAGGGGCCGTACCCCCCACCCCCCAGTCTCCCCTGGTCTAACCACTAGGCCCCACTCCCCTCCCAGGGCTTGGATTAGAACCCAGGAGCCCTGACAGATGATGCAGACAGCCCCTAGGCTTCAGGTACCCCAAGCAGGTTGGGACACTCTGGGGATCCCCCCCCACACCCCCTAGCGCCCCCCACCCCATCTCACCAAGCTGCTCCAGCATCTTGTCGCACTCGTCCAGCACGAAGTGCTTGACGCTCCGCAGGTTGAGGCTCTTGTTGCGCACCAGGGCCAGGATGCGCCCCGGGGTCCCCACCACGATGTGGGGGCAGTTCTTCTTCAGCACCTCCTCATCCTTCTTGATGGACAGGCCCCCGAAGAACACCCCCACCTGCAGGCGGCCGGGGGAACAGCAGGGTCAGTGGCCAGGCAGCGAACCCCCAGCACCCGGCAGGCCTGGGGCTAGGGGAGCATCCCTCCACTCCCACTGGGGGGAAACTGAGGCAGGAGGGACAGGACTTGTCCAAGGGCAGTTTAGTGGCAGGGCCTAGACTTGAACCCAGGAGTCCTGACTCCCAGAGCCGGGAGAGAACCCAGGAGTCCTGACCCACCCCCAGCCACTCTCTGGGTCTCCCACATGAGCACAGAGGAGACAGAGACCCACCCTTGCAGCTTCCAAGCTTCAGGCCCTCAACACAGTCATACGGGCAGCTGCTGAGCGGCTCACGCTGTGGGGGGTGGGGCTGTGTCTCCAAGGTCTAGCCCCCTGGAAGGGGAGATACTCCCCACACTCCTCACTCACTGGAGCCAGGCTGAATAACACTCGTGGCTCCACCGGGGGCACCAGGGGCGCGGGGGAGGGGGTTCCCCTCGATGCCGGGGGGCCAGGCTCACCTTGACGCTGGGCATGTACTTGGAGAAGCGTTCGTACTCCTTGCTGATCTGGAATGCCAACTCCCGCGTGTGGCACATCACCAGCACCGACACCTGGGGCGGGGGGGAGAAGAGAAGGGGTCACCCCAGCAGAGACCCTGCCCTGCCCCCCTGGGATACAGCCCGACGCCCCCACCCAGGGACACCCCTCCCCCATCCCCTCAGGGATAGCTGCCACCTCCCACAAATCCTGGAGAACAGGTGGCCCCATCTTTGCCCCTTCCCCTGAGCTTTCAGAGCTCCCCCCACCCCCATGAAGACCGGACTAATCCAGAGCACCGAGGGTCCATGCTGCTAATGCTGCAACAGCAGGGACAGGCCCCACGGCTAGCCAGGATTGCTCTGGCCCATGGATCCGGGGCAGGCCATGGCCCCCAGTGGCCCGGGCTCAGCGGAGCAGAGTTCGGTGGCTGCCAGCCCCATGCGGCTACGGCCCGCTGGGAGGCTGTCCTGGGGCAGGATCCAGCCCACAGGGGGTATCCCAGCACCAGCCCAGTGCCAAGCTGGAGGCTCTGAGCCAGCCCCCCGAGGCAGCGGAGCCACTGGAGATCCAGACACATGGCAGCAGCGCCCAGGCAGGCCCATCCCCAGCCAGGAGTGAGCAAAGCCCCATGCTCCCTGCAGTGCTGGGGGCAGCAGGGTATGGCCGTGGGGCAGCAGGCTCCTGAGGCACATCCAGCTGGGTCAGCGAGGGCCCAGGGCCGCGCTTCAGGGCGCTCACATGCAGCGAGTTCGCCAGCTCTCGGATCAGCACCGCAGCAGTCTCCCTGCTGCTGCCCGGTCCCCACCTGCTCCGGGGATCCCTCCAGCATCGGTGGGGTGGTGCCAGCCCCACAGCCCAGTGTGACCCCCACCAGGGACCCCTGGCCTCCCCCCCCAGCCCATAGTCAGATTGAAGGCAGAAGGGATGCTTCTCAGCAACAGCCTGTCCTGGACTCCGAGGCTAGCCTGGGCCAGAGAAACACACGGCTCTGGCCACACTGGATTCTCCCACTGCGTCAGCAGCACCCCAAAGTCCCCCCCAGGGGCAGGCCCAGAACCAGCCTCCCAGGGATCCACTTCCCAGGAGCTGCAGGCCAGAGGGGCCTGTCTAACCCCAACCTCCTGTAGCACGGCCAGGGACTGGCCTCCACTCACCCCTGTACTCAGCCCAACAGCGCATCAAGCTAAGGCACCTTCCCCACGGCGGCTCGCGTGCAAAGCATCGAGACTCGGAGAATCCAGCCCTGCCCTGGCGTCCGTTCCCAGGGTTAACCCCCTTCGCTGTGAACCACGCACGGCCCTCATTTGCTTAACGAGCAACAGCGCAAGCAAGAGGTGGCCAAAAGTACACGTGGGCTCAGAAATGAATGAGTTGAGTTCCTGCAGTACAGGTCCAGCCACAGCTATGAGCCAGCATGGTCAAGGACGCAGTGGGTGTCCCTAAACCTGGGACTGGTGGACAAGGGATGGATCACTCGCTATTGCCCTGCTCTGCTCATTCCCTCTGAAGCATCTGGTGCCATGTTCTCCTTGCCAAGTCTACCCCACAGCACACCCATGCGAGTGACCCCAGGTGCCTTCCCACATGGGGTGGGGCAGAGAGAGGCGAGGGGGCCGGGGAGGCAAGCCTGCTCCTCTCCCCAGCAAATCCCACAGCCCAGACACACACACAGACACCGGCCCCCACCCTGTACCTGTCCATCCACCGGCTCGATCTGCTGCAGCGTGGCCAGCACGAAGACGGCCGTCTTGCCCATGCCCGACTTGGCCTGGCACAGCACGTCCATGCCCAGGATGGCCTGCGGGATGCACTCGTGCTGCACTGTGGGAGCAAAGGCAGACGCACGGCCGTTACACGGGGCACAGCAGAACGAGGTAGAGCTGGGGATAGAACCCAGGAGTCCTGACTCCCAGCCCCCTGCTCTAACCCACTAAACCCCACCCCCCTCCTGCTCTGGAGCATTAGGGTCAGCCCCCGTACTGAGCCCCACCCCTCTCCCAGGGGCACAGTGCCCCCTAGTGCCACACTGGGACCAACACTGGGGAGAGCACCCCCTGCTGAGCCCCACCCCACTCCCTGCAGCACAGCACCCCCTAGTGCTGCACTGGAGCCAGCATGGACTGTGGGGGAGAGCGCCCCCTGATGAGCCCCTGCTTCCCCCACTTGGCAGGGCAGATCTCGAGGATCTCACTCCCTTGCCAACGCCCCCGTCCCCCCGCAGCTCTCACCAGGCAGCGCCGCTCTCTACGGCCCCCGCCCGCAGCTCCTCCCAGGCGGGCTGGCAAGGGGGTTGCGCTCCTGGGGGCCGGGGGCCTCGGCTCCGCTCCTACCTTCAGACGGGTGCTCAAAGCCACAGTCCACGATGGCTCGCAGTAGCTCAGGTTTGAGCAGGAAATCCCGGAAGCCCGAGCTGTGGATGGACACGTAGGAGCCTTTCACGTCCTTCTTTGCTGGAGGGGGCACCGCATCCGTCACCACCTGGGGCTCCTCGTCCTCCTCATAATCCAGCAGCTCGTTCTCCACGTCCTGCTCAGCCATTCTGTGAGGAACAGACACGCTCAGCGGCTGCGGGTCCGCACTGAGGGGCACCAGCGGAGCAGGGGCAGGGGGAACAGGGCTGGGGTAGCAGGGGGCTGCGGGTCGGGACTGAGAACCCACAGAGCTGGTGGGGAGCTGAAGCTGGGCTAGCAGGGGGCTGCAGGTGGGGATTGAGGGGCACTGCCAGAGCTGGGGGGAGCCCAGGGCTGAGGTATCAGGAGCTGTGGGTCAGGATTGAGGGGCGCTGGTAGAGGTGCGGGGGGCTGCGGGTCAGCAGTGAGGGGCAGTGACAGAGCTGGGGGTGGAGGGGGGGAGACACGCACCCAGGGCTGGGCTAGCAGGGGCTGCGGGTCAGGATTGAGGGGCACTGGCAGAGCGCGGAGGGGGACAAGGCTGGGCTGCCAGGGGGCTGCAGGTGGGGATTGAGGGGCACCGGCAGAGCTGGGGGGAGCCCGGGGCTGAGGTATCAGGAGCTGTGGGTCAGGATTGAGGGGCGGTGGTAGAAGTGCGGGGGGGAGCCCAGGGCCGGGCTAGCAGGGGGCTGCGGGTCAGGATTGAGGAGCACTGGCAGAGCTGGGGAGAGCCCAGGGCTAGGATATCAGGGGGCTGCGGGTCGGGACTGAGGAGAACCCACAGAGCTGGTGGGGAGCTGAAGCTGGGCTAGCAGGGGGCTGCAGGTGGGGATTGAGGGGCACTGCCAGAACTGGGGGGAGCCCAGGGCTGAGGTATCAGGAGCTGCGGGTCAGGATTATGGGGCGCTGGTAGAGGTGCGGGGGGCTGCGGGTCAGCATTGAGGGGCACCGACAGAGCTGGGGGGGGGGGACGACACGCGCCCAGTGCTGGGCTAGCAGGGGCTGCGGGTCGGGATTGGGGGCACTGGTAGAAGTGGGGGGAGAGCCCAGGACTGGGCTAGCAAGGGCTGCGGGTCGGGATTGAGGGGCATCGGCAGAGCTGGGGGGAGCCCGGGGCTGAGGTATCAGGAGCTGTGGGTCAGGAGTGAGGGGCGCTGGTAGAGGTGCGGGCGGGAGCCCAGGGCCGGGCGAGCAGGGGGCTGCGGGTCGGGAGTGGGGGGCACCGGCAGAGCTGGTGGGGGGCAGGGCTGGGGGTCGGGAGTGGGGGGCACCGGCAGAGCTGGTGGGGGGCAGGGCTGGGCTGGGGCTGCGGGTCGGGAGTGGGGGGCGCCGGCAGAGCTGGGGGGGGAAACTCCTGCACAGAACTTGCCCCCCCCCAGAGCTGCTCCTGTCGGGGATCGAGCCCAGCCACCCCGACCCCGGGAACACAGAGCGGGGAAGGGGCGGGGGGGGCCGCCGCCTTGGGGACACCAGAGCATCGCCCGCAACAGGCCCCCGACCCCGGGTCCGGACCAGGCCGCAGGCAAAGCCCCGGGCTCGCGTGACCGCCCCGCCCGGCCGCTCTCACCTCGCGCTCCCGGAGGCCGCTCACGTGGTGCCGCGCTCCGGCTCCGACTCCCGCGCGGCTTGTCCTCCTCCCGGCGACGACAGAGCGTTCCTTCCGTTTCCGCCCCCATTGGGGCGGTGCCCCGTCACTCCGGCCGCGCCCTCCATTCTCATTGGTCTTCGCCAGGCCCGAAGCCCGCCTGACGCCGGAAGGAGGCGGTGCAGTTAGACGCATTGCCAGTTGATTGGCTGGTGGAGCTGTCGATCTTTCCAAGCGGCCTGTTGATTGCGTCGTCTCGCCTGTCAGTCACCGCGTTCTTTCACTGGTTTCCTGGGGGGGTAGATCTGCCATCCTGAGTGCGGGCGGTGCAAAGGGCACGCGAAGCCCGGGGTGAGACGCCATCTTGATTGATGGCAAAGAAAGACACCATTGGGCTGGGAGGCAACGAGACGCCATCTTGAGTGCTGGCAGGAGCTCCCAGCCAGGCTCAGAGGCGCAGAAGGGCCAGGCTGGGCCATGGGGGGCAGGCGCCTTAGCTGGGGATGGGCAGGGCTGCTGGCAGCCAGGGGACCGACCCAGCCGCCTTGGCTAGCAGCCATTGATGGACCCGGCCAGGGTCTGCTCCAAGCCCAGTCCCAGCTCTTGGCGGAGAAGCCCGTCCTTCCGTTTGCTCGTTAATTTCATCCGGTGACCCCGGGTTCCTGTGTTACGTGAAGGGGCAAATATTCAATCTCTCCACCCCATTCCTGATTTTATAGTCCCCTGTGTCGATATCCCCCCTCGGTCAGCTCTTTTCTACACTGAACGGTCCCGGCCTTTTTAATCTCGCCTCGTATGGAAGCGGTTCCGTCCCCCTGATCATATCTGTTGCCCTTCTCTGCACCTGTGCCAGTTCAACATATCTTCTCTGAGACGGGGTGACCAGAGCTGCACCCAGTATTCAAGATGTGGCTGGACCATGGATTTATATCGTGGCATTGCGATATTTCCTCGCTTATTTTCTATCCCTTTGCTAATGGTTCCCAACATTGTGTTCGCTTCTTCGATGGCCACTGCCAACTGAACGGATGTTTTCAGAGAAGTATCCGCGATGGCTCCAAGATCTCTTTCTTGCATGGTAGCAGCTAATTTAGACCCACTCACTTTGTATGTACAGTGGGGCTTTCGTTCTCCAATGTGCGTTACTTTACACTGCTCAACACTGAATTTCATCTGCCATTTTGTTGCCCCATCACCCAGGTTTGTGAGATCCCTTTGTAACTCTTCGCAGTCAGCTTTGGACTTAACCGTTTTGAGTAATTTTATATCATCTCCCAACTGCCAGCTCACTGTTCACCCCTTTTTCCAGATCATGAATGGAAATGTTAAACAACACTGGTCCCGGCACAGACCCTGCTGTTTACTCATCTCCATTGTCAAAACAGACCATTTATTCCTACCCTTTGTTTCCTGTCTTTTAACCAGTTACCAATACATGAGAGGATCTTCTTACTTATCCCATCACTGCTTACTTTGCTTGAGCACCTTTGCTGAGGGACCTTGTCAAAGGCCTTCTGCAAGTCCAAGTGTAACCCACACGTGTCCTGGGTGTGGTGTTCTGTCCCGTCTAGTGGCACCGAGACCACTTAGAGAGAGATGAATGAGTCTTCTCTACAGCCTTAGCTAAGGGCCACGCAGCTTTTAGCTCATGCAGGAGAGGCTTATGCATTTAGCTCGAGAGATCCCAAGTTCGATCCTGCCCACTGTCGACTAGTCTTTCAGTGTTACACAAGCATGCTATATCCACTGACTGGATCACCCTTGTCCACATGTGTATTGATCCCCCAAAGAATTCTAGCAGAGTGGTGTGAGGCATGATGCCGTGCTCATCTCAAACAGCCCTCCCCTCTGCCCCCTGGGCTGCACAGCTGTGGTATTGGGCCGTTCTCCAAGTTACCGCAAGACAGAGCATTTCCACCATGGAATTCATCATTTTCCTGCTGCTAATCACCTATCTTTTGTCTGTTTGGTTGGTTGGTTTTTTTCTCCCTGCCCTGCCGGGACTGATCTGCAGCACCCCCTGGTAACACCCTGGGGCTTTGTGAGCAATGTAGATCCCAAGTGGCCTGCATTAATTTGATGGTGTCCTTGCTGCAGCCTCGTGGGTGGGAGCCCAGCTGGCGACTCTCTGTGCCAGAAGCCCATATGCTCCCCCCCCACGCAGGAATGCTGGGCATATGGCAGACCGATGGGCAATGTGTAAACAGGGGGGATTCGTTATCAAACGAAGCAGACAATGATTCCACCCTACCAAGCCCCAGGCTGGCCTCGTTCTGGATGTGAGATGAGCAGGAACTAGGCTCTGTCATCAGGCTTTAAATACATCTGCAGAGAAGGGATGTTGTCATTAGGGGGCGCTGTGCTGCAGGCGGTGGGGTGCGGGGCTCAGTAAGGGGCATGCTCCCCCGGCTGTCAGTGCGGGCCCCAGTGCCCCACAGCGGTGCAGTGGCCGGCTGGGCGCTGTGACCTCACCCACCTTGGCTCTCTAATATCCTGGGACCAACGCGGCTACAGCCACCCTGCACCCGACAAGCTACACGTACCCCAACAGCATAGGTCTCACCCCGCTGGGCGTTGCACCTTCGCCCGGAGCCATTTCCAGGCCCGTCCAGCGCCACTGCGGGGGGGCAGGGCCTTAGCCCCCAGCACCTCACTTGTTGCCCTGTGTAAGCAGAGTCAGGATGGGCTCCACCCTGACATCTGGTGGAATGAGGCCATAACTGCCCAAATGGTCACTTTGGCTGTTGTGGGATCCCCAGTGTCTCTGTTATTGGGGCGGGAAGAGTAAATTGTTATTACCCTGATTATGGGAACTGTGCTGGGAACTGTACTTGGCCTTTTGTTATGATGGAGGGACTCACCATCAACTGAGTAGCACTCGCTAGGCAAGGGACATGGGTTCCAAAACTCTGTGAAGGGAGAGAGACTTGAGACAGGTATTAGTACCTGGTGGTGTGGGCCCCTTTGTGAGGGCCTGAAGCACCAATTGCACCTCTGTCTCTCTCCACTGTGGAATGTCAGAGCTAATTTTGGGTCTATTAAGAGTCTTGCTACAGGTACTGTGCTGCATTCACTTTGGCCTTATGGTGCACCAGCACTAAGGCCCCCCACTACTATGAGCTGAAATCACTGAGAGCTGAAATCACTAAGAGCTGAAATCACTGAGCACTGTGTCAAGTAGTGGGGAGCCGGAAGATCTAGAGTGCAGTGGTGCTGTTCATGAGACGGCGAGCTGTGCAGAGCGGAGCCGTTCGCGAGACGGCGAGCTGAGCAGAGCTGTTCGTGGGACGGCGAGCTGTGCAGAGTGGAGCCGTTCGTGAGACAGCGGTGTGATCGTGAGACGGCGAGCTGAGCCGAGCTGTTCGTGAGATGGCGAGCTGTGCCGAGCGGAGCCGGTCGTGGTGGAGCGGAGCCGTTCGTGAGACGGCGAGCTGAGCAGAGCTGTTCGTGAGACGGCGAGCTGTGCAGAGGGAGCCGGTCGTGGTGGAGCGGAGCCGTTCGTGAGACAGCGGTGTGTTCGTGAGACGGCGAGCTGAGCCGAGCTGTTCGTGAGACAGCGAGCTGTGCCGAGCGGAGCCGCTCGTGGTGGAGCGGAGCCGTTCGTGAGACAGCGAGCTGAGCAGAGCTGTTCGTGAGACAGCGAGCTGTGCCGAGCGGAGCCGCTCGTGGTGGAGCGGAGCCGTTCGTGAGACAGCGAGCTGAGCAGAGCTGTTCGTGAGACGGCGAGCTGTGCAGAGCGGAGCCGGTCGTGGTGGAGCGGAGCCGGTCGTGGTGGAGCGGAGCCGGTCGCGAGACGGCAAGCTGAGCAGAGCTGTTCGTGAGACGGCGAGCTGTGCAGAGTGGAGCCGGTCGTGGTGGAGCGGAGCCGTTCGTGAGACAGCGTAGCAGAGCAGAGCCCTGTGGGGCAGTCAGCTTCAGGACACGTAAGGTACCCCTTACCTCTTTCCCCCACACACAGGCACATTTTAGCCAGACTGGGGAGTAACACTCTGCAGATGAACTTTTGAACTCTGGGGCTGGACTTTTTGGATTTTGGGTGATTTGAGGATTGCTGGACTCAAGAGACATTTGGGGTTCTGGGACTCAAGAACCCGAGGGAAAGGATGTGGCCCAATTTTCTGGGGTGGGTCTTTGCTCATGGTTTGGTTAATGAACACTAGTTGTGGTGTTTTCCCAATTTAATGCTGATGTCGTTTACCTCATGTAATTAAAGATTCTCTACTACACCGAGACTCCGTGCTTGCGAGAGGGGAAGTATTGCCTCTTCGAGGCGCCCAGGGGGTGTGTAAGATTTTCCCAGGTCACTGGGTGGGGGCTCGAGCCAGTTTTGTATTTGCTTTGATGAGAGGGAACCCCTGTGTACTGAACCCGGCCCTTGCTGCTATCAACTTGGCCTGGCAGAAGGGTTACACCTGAAATTAAACAAAATAAACCCGGAAACCCAGTGGGTTAGAAAGAAAAGGCGTAAATGGTGGGCCCCGCAGTGGGGGGGACTGGCCAGCAGGGGGCGCTGCGGCGCTAGGAAAAGTTACAACTCTGGTGTCCATGGGGATGCTTTGCACAAGGAGACCTGGTGCTCTGATGCTAGTGCCTAGATACCAAGGAGATAGATAGCTAGCTAGATAGATAGATAGATAGATGGGGTGTATGGCGATAGATCAATAGATACATTAGATGGGGGGTATATGGGGATAGATAGAGGAGTGTATGGGGATAGATAGATAGAGAGATAGAGAAATAGATAGATAGATAGATAGATGAGCAGGGTGCTTGGGGATGGACAGATAGATAGATGTATGGGGATAGATACAGGGGTGCATGGGGATAGATAGATGTATGGGATAGATAGATAGAGGGGTGTATGGGGATGGATAGATAGATAGATTAGATGAGATGGGTGTATGGGGATGGACAGATAGAGGGATGTATGGGAGAGATAGATTAGATGAGAGGGGTGTATGGGGGTGGATAGAGGGGATATATGGGGATCGATAGAGTAAATAGAGGGGTTATATGGGGATAGCTAGAAAGAGGGGTGTATGGGGATGGATAGAAAGATAGATTAGATGAGAGGAGTATATGGGGATAGATAGATAGAGGGGGTGGATGGGGATAGATAGATTAGATGAGAGGGGTGTGTGGGGATGGACAGATAGATACTATGGGGAGAGAAAGAGAGCATGCCTGGGGATGGATAGGTGGATGATCGCTGAATGCTGTAAGTCCATAAATGGCTACAATCACACAAACAAATCACATTTGAAAAAAGGACCAAACCTGAAGATGACCCAATGAGAGTGGGAGCCAGAGCGAGGTGCTCCGCTCAGAGCTGGGCAGACACACGCTGCAGCAGGGCGGCTACATGCCCACAAGCGCTGTCTGTCACTGAAACTTTGCGTGGAGGCACCACCCCCCTCCCCTTGGCACAGTGCCCTATGGCTTGACCAGCTCGGACGACTTGGTGCTGGGAGCTAGCGGGATCCTTTGAAGAGAAAGCCGCGCAGGTGGGTTACACCACGGAGCAGAGGAAGAGTGGGAAATGCTGGGCTCTGTGTATTAATCCTGACTGTGCTGTACCCTGTAGTGGCACTCACTGGGCCCCTCGTGCCAGGGGCTGTAGGGACATGACATAAAACCAGCCCCTGCTTCAGACACTTTCCAGCGTGTCATTGGAACTGCAGTCGCCCCAGGCCAGATCAGGACCCCACTGTGCTGGGTGCTGCACAGAACCTGCCCAGTGGTTATGGTGCTGACCCTGGACGTGGGGTCCATGGGTTTAGTTCCCTGCTTTGCTACAGGCTCCCTGCATGTCTGTCTGCAAGTCACTTAGCCTCTCTGTGTCTTACAGAACTCTGGGCCAAAGCCGGGCTTTCTGGCTCCTTCACACAGCATGTGCGCCCCTTTCCTTTGATCTCACGCATGGGGGTGGGGCTCAGACACCCCCGGCTCTCCTCATATCACAATCACAGTTCTGACAAGCAGCTCCAGCTAATCCCTTCACCCTTCAGGGCAGCTGCACCCAGTTCAGTGAATGCAGCCGGAGAGCAGCCAGGGACTTCTGGCCACGCCGGGGCAGAGTTAAGGTTGTATGGGCGTGTGGGATCCTCCATCACTGGCAATTAGATGATCAGGATGACTTTTGTTTAAAGATTTCTCGTTCCAAAGAAATTGCTTTGGGGAAGTTTTCTGGCCTGCGTTGTACAGGGAGTCAGTTGATCACAACGGTTCCCCCTGGCCTTGGCATCTAGGAATGGATGAACTCTCAATTCCTGGGTTTTCAGAGGGTGGAGGTTGGCTGAACTCTGCATTAACAAAGTTCTTTGCCAGGGAGTATGTTAAAAGTGTAAGGCGCTCACACACAACGGTCACGGGAGTGTATAATTGACTGCAATAGCCCCATTGTGCCAGGAGCTGCACAGACACATAGTGGGAGACAGCACTGGCCACAGAGAGGTTCTGGTCGAAAAAGACAAGGGATGGGAGGGAAAACCGAGGCAGAGGGCAGCGAACTGGCTAGCCCCAGGGTCCCCAGCAGGTTAGTAGCAGAGCTGAGAAGAGAATCCTAGCCAAGTACTCTACCCACTAGACCATGTTGTTTCCTCAGAGCTCATTGAAGTCTTTTCGGGCCCATTCCTGCAAATACTTATAATTAGGCACCCGGGGCCAAGGGCGACAGATTCTTCCTAAAAGTGGCAGGGGGCACACGAAGCCCCACCCCCTCCATGGCCCCGTCCTGTCCCTCTTCTTCCCACCGAGACTCTGCCCCCCGGCCAAGCCGGAAGCTGGAGCTGGGCCGGGAGCCAAGCCCCTCTACCTGCCTGGGGTGGGGGGGCCCTGAGAACAGCCCCCAGCCCATGTGCTCATGTCCTGGGGCCCCTGCCCAAGGCAGGTGGAGGGTCCATGGCTCCCCGCAGCTGCCTGGGCCTATGTTACCTGGTCAGGGCTCCAGTTTCTGGCCTGGCTGGAGGGTGGGGCCTTGGGGGGAAGGGTGGGGGGCCAGGCCCATGGCGAAAAGTGGACAGGGCCAGGCTTGTTCACTTTCAGACGTGTTCTGGTGTGCCTGCCTGGGGCATCCCATTGGCCTAACAGATGGAGCACTGGATGGGGACTCCGGAGACCTGGGTGCTATTCCTGGCTCTCCCGCTGGGTGACATGGGCAAGTCCCGTCACCCCTCTGTGCCTCAGTTTCCCCATGTGTAAAACAGGGGTGATGATACTGACCTGCTTGGTAAAGCGCCTCAGGATGTACAGATTACAAGAGCAGGGTAAGGACGCTCACACTGCCAGGATCAGGCCTATGACCCATTTATGCTTTTTGCTCTCATCCGTTTCACTCACCAAATCATAGACACGTCAGGCTGGAAAGTACCTGGAGAGGTCACTAGCTCATCCTCCTGCTGAGACAGGAGCCCATAAGCCCAGCCCATCCCTGACGGGTTCGTCCAAACTGCTCTGCAAAACCTCCGGTGACGGGGATGCCACGGCCTCCGGAAGTTGCCTGGTCCCGTGCTGAACGGTCCTTACAGCCAGGAAGCTTTTCCTAACATCTCACCTAAATCTCCTTTGCTGCAGATTAAACCCATTATGGCTTGTCCTAATTCAGTGCACATGGAGAGCAGCTGGTCACCGCCCTCTTTACAACAATTTGGGACATATTTGTAGACTATCAGTCCCTCCCCTCCTTTCTCCTCAGCCCCAGCTGAGGCCTCCCCAGTGCCCAGAAGAGCAGGATACGATATACAGTCATGCTGCCCCCACAGCTTGAATACTGCCCGCAGTTCTAGGAACCCCTCTCCAAAAAGATCTATTGGAATTGGCAAAGGTACAGAGAAGGGCAACAAAAATGATCAGGGGGATGGAACGGCTGCCAGACGAGGAGAGATTGAAAAGACTTGGGCTGGCCTGCTTGGAAAAGAGACCACTGCGGCGGGATGTGGTAGAGGGCTGCAAAATCATGGCTGGGGCGGAGACAGTGACTAGGGAAGTGTTATTGACCCCTTCAGGTAACACAGGAACCAGGGTCACCAACGAAATGAATAAACAACCGAGTTAAAACAAGCCCAAGGAAGTTCTTCTTCACACAACACACAGTGGGTCTGTGGAACACGTTGCCAGGGGACGTCGCCAAAAGTATAAGCAGGTTCAAAAAAGAAGGAGACACGTTCCTGGAGGATAGGTCCAGCAATGGCTACTAGCCAAGGTGGTCAGGGACACAGCTCCATCCCCTGGGTGCCCTAAGCCTCCAGCTGCCAGAAGCTGGGACTGGACAACCAGCTGGACTGGACAACTGGGGGGAGGGATAGCTCAGTGGTTTGAGCATTGGCCTGCTAAACTCAGAGTCGTGAGTTCAATCCCTGAGGGGGCCATTTAGGGCTCTAGGACAAAAATTGGAGATTGGTCCTGCTTTGAGCAGGGGGTTGGACTAGATGACCTCCTGAGGTCCCTTCCAACCCTGCTATTCTATGAACCAGGGATGGATCACTAGAGATTACCCTGTTCTGTCCATTCCCTCTCTAAAGCATCTGGCAGTGTCCTCTGCAATAAAAGACCCATAGCCAGGGGTCTCCATGCCTCAGCCTGACCATCCACGCTGCAATTTCCACCCCCCCCCCCCCCCCCACAGTTGACTCTAAGACTTGGTGCTGAGAGTTGTTAGACATCCTCTCATCAGAGACAAGCTACTGGCTGGCTGGACCCGTGGTCTGCCCCAGCGTGGCTGTTCTTATGAAACAACCACCCCCCTCTTGTTTTACATGTTAATCCAACCTCCTCTGTGGGCTGTGAAGTGCAGTGGGTCAGTTTCACTTTCTCTTTCTCGTCAATTTTCCTTTTTTCTTTCCCCTGCCTCTGCTCAGCCCAATGGGGAGCGCAAACAAAGCTCCTTTCATTCAAACGCAGCACTGAATCCCCTCGCTCTTTCCATTGGGTTAATCCTCCTCCCTGTTTTTTTTTTTTTACCTAAATTTCAAGGACTTACATTAACTTGGCAGCGGCCGCGCTTGCTCTGGAACAGAACCAGCCGCTGTATTTGTGCGCGAACACTTGCTGAGTTGTTAGCCTGGCTTCTCTTGTGGGAATTGCAAACTTTTGTCCTTGATTTCAAGTGAAACTAGCCAGCCCGGGAGTTCTCAACTTTCAAGGGCTTAGATTGCTGTGTGTGTTGGTGGCGGGGGGGGGGGGGAGTGGAGTCGAGAGCATCATAAAGGGGAAGTGGGGGGGGCTCCTGGTTTAGTTCCTGGGGGGCTGGGTGGGGTACACAGTTCGGGTATGGAAAAAAACCTGGAGAATCACTGATTTAACTTCACTTGGACATAGGTCGCCGGTGCCCTCTATGGGGTGGAATCAGAGCTGCGCAACTGTGTGTCATAGGCAGGGCTCTGGAGAGGGAGCTGGGCAGTGCAAAGGAAGCCGATCTGGGGTCAGTGCAGCATCACTCTCTGGAAAGAGCAGCTGTGGGGCACGGTGCAATGGAAGCAGCTGCGGTGGGGGAGGGGAGGGCCAACGCAATACACCGTCCCCTCCTCACCCCAAGAACCACCCCCGCATTCATAAGGACATGCAACGTCTCTCGGTGCAACCCCTTGGCGCGGGGCGGACAGACTCCTTCTGCAGGCAGCCCGGGTGATGCAGCCACGGCGGGGGGCGGCTCGGGCTCTCCCGGGCCTGAGCTGCTAATCCCTTAATCTGCAGAGGAAGGGAAGGGACCCCGGGCGGCAGCTGCAATCCCCGCAGTCTCCGGCCTCGGGATCCCGCCCCCATTAGCCGCCTGCTGCAGCCAGAGGCCTCCTCCCAGTTCCCCCACCCTCCACTCTGGTCATGTGACCAGCCCGGCAAGTTAGGGACCCAGAGAGGGAGGGACACAGTAGGGCGCGCTGGGGGGTGGCGGCTGCAGCGCCAGCCGCCCGGATAGAACGTTCCCTGGTAGCTGCATTGGCGCGAGCCGCTCCGGATCGAACGTTCCCCGGGAGCAGCCGCGGCGCGAGCCGCCCCGGGTCGAACGTTCCCCGGGAGCTCCTCGCTCTTCCTTGGTCCCCGCCTGTCCCGCCGCGAGAGGCTGGGGGCTTGCAGCGAGGGCTCCGCGCACGGTGCACGCCCCGCAGCCCGGGGTGGGGGAGGAGGATGGAGGGGCGGGTGTGAGGGGGGGCCCCCTTGGAGAACAGCAGCAGCGGCAGCCTTCCCAAGAGGAGGAGGAGGAAGAAGCAGCCGCGGTGGCTTGTGCGGAGGCGAGGGGCAGAGATGGCCAACGACCCCGTTCAGGTAAGAGCGGTGGCCGGCGGGCAGTTCGTCCCCAGCCGCCAGGGGGCAGCCCCCCCAACATGTCTGGGACCTGCCAAGGGGAGGGGTGGGGTGGGATTTGAGCCATTGCATATATGGGATCTCTAACGGGAGGGCGGTTGGACCCTCCCCATCTGGGATCTGCAAGGGGGGAGGTGGAACATGCATAGGAGACAGGGGTGCTGGGGGGGGGGAGGGTAGCACCCAGTGGCTTGCAGTGGTTTTCATCGTATACAAGGTTTACGGTTTTGTTCAAGGGCTCTCAGCACCCCCGCTATACAAATTGTTCCAGCGTCACTGTAGGGGGGGGTTGGAGCCACTTGCACATCTGGAGCCTGCAAGAGAGGGTGTTGAACCTCCTATCGCCCCTGCACATCTGGGACATGCAGGGGGTGGGGCCTATTCCTGTGGGGCCCCCCTGCACATCTGGGATATGCCCAGCTGCCCCACCCCATGGTGGAAGGGGAGTGTGGGGCAACCCCCATGATACAGGTGGGACATGCAGGCCCCTGGCTGGGCCAGGTTCTGCTCTCGCCATCTGTGTAAAGCCAGAGAAACGCTGCTGGCGTCTGGCCCGGGGGAGGAAGGTGGGGGTGGGGGAGGGAGCTACAGGCCTTCCCTGGCCAGCTGGGCCGTGTCTCTCACACACATATTTCAACTTACAAGTTCAGTGCCATCTGCCTTGCATCTCTCTGAAGTCCCTGTGCCCCCCTGCCAGGCCTTGCCCATCCAGACACTGGAACTTCTGCCTCTCTTCCCATCCCTCCCCCCATTCTGGTATGGGTCAGTTTGGAGAATCCAGACCCAGAACCTGACTGTATGGCCCCCCCGCCCCCGGCTCTCGCAGCCTCTCCACCCTGGGCATGGCCACAAAGCAGACAGGTGCAAAACCTGATGCAGCTGAAGAGTGGGTGCTGTGAGATCTGGCCCTAGAGAGCACTGCGTGCGTGACCATCCCCTGAATTAGATGGGGGTTTCTTTTATTTCCCCCCTCCCCAGTATTTCCAGATTCCCAGTGCAGCTGCTCCCTTTCCCTATCACTGAACCCCTGTTTGCAACAGCTGAACCTCTAAGGGCACTGACCCCGCAGGTGTAAATCTGGACTCATCGGCCCTGGTTCAGATCCTGCTCCGTTACCCCCGGCCAGCCCTGCTGTAAGTGAGAACAGAATTCAGCCCTCTGCGCTGCTCGGATGTGTGTTTACCTGAGTGACAGAGACCGAGGTGAAATCCCCTCTGGCGGCCCTGATCCTGCACTAGCTGAGGAGGGTGCGGAGGTCAGACGCACCAGCCCTTATAGGGTCACAATTCCCTATAGGGGACTGGATCCTGCACTAGCTGGGAGAAGGATGGGTTTGATGCTCCGTCCCCTATAGGATCACTCTTCCCTATGGGGTGCCTGCTCATGTACTAGCTGGGGGAATGGGTTAGTCCCCCCATCCCCTATAGGGTCACCTTCCCCTATAGGGTGCCCCATCCCATGCTAGGCGACAGATGGGGCATTGCTCTCTTCCCTGTCGGGAGCTCCTGGTTCTGTGCTAGCTGGGTCGGGGATGGGTCAGATGCTGCGTTTCCCCATAGGGCACCCTCCCCTCTAGGGGCCCTGATCCTGCACTGGTGGGGGGATGGGGCGGACGCTCTTACAATCACTTCCCCAGCGGTTGCTCCGTGGCATGACAAGCGCTGGCCGCGTCCCCTGGGAACATCCCCGGTTGTTTTGGTTTCGCTCGCTTCCCGCTTGTGCCCGCGGGGCCCAGCTGAGTGAGAACTCTGCCGTGCTGGGGGACGTGCCGTTTGTGGCTCTGGCTCAGGAACCGGCCCTGGGGAGAAGGGCCCAGGCCACAGCTGTGTGTGCACGGACCTTTGTAAACCCCACCGGCAAGGGTGTGCTCCAGGGGAGCCCTGGTGCTTTAGCTCAAGCTGCAGCAACTGCTGCTGTTAGCTCGGGAGGTCCCTGGTTCAACCCCAGGTGTGTTGGCCAAGATGGCTCCGGAGCCTGCCTCTGGCCCCTGCCTGGCCATGGTCATCCTTGGCTGCCTGTTTAAAGGATCGCTGTCAGGCTAAAAATCAGTAGGCTAAAAAACCCTTCCTTCCCTGCCCTGTTAGGAGCCTGTCAATTATTCAAGCTGTTGTATTGATCCAGAACTGGCAGCCCCTTCCCTTGCCCGGCTGACGGGACTGGAAGAGATGCTCTGGCCCGGTTTTGCTCTCGTTTGCATTTTCTAAAGGACTGAATAATAAATCTGTTACCCAGCTCTTCTGTGGATCTCATTATTCCCCAATTTACAGGTGGGGAAACTGAGGCACAGAGGGCTTCCCAAAGTTACACAGCGGAGCTGGGAAGAGAACCCAGGAGTCCTGCTTCCTAGTTGGGTCTCCTCCACTGGCCCATGCTAGTTAGTTTCACTTTTGATTCCATAATACCTGGCTCTCACGCTGTTGTGTTTGGGAAGCAAAAACCTGGATCCCGACAATGGGACCTTGAGCTGAAAATGTAATCCAAATAGCAAGCCTTTCTCTGAGCAGCTTCTGTAAAACGTAAAGACAAACAAAGTCCTTTGCAGTGTTGAACCTAACCTTTAAAGGGAAGCCGGCTGTTCCAGCCTGGACCCAAACCACCGACAATCTCCTGGGCCTTCACAGAGCCCTGAGGGGGTCAGTCCGCATGGGGCCCATTCCAGGGTCACCGTTCTGCAACCAGCAGGGTCTCGGGTGTTGTAACAAAACCCAGAGGCAGTGGAGAGATTTTCCTCCTCAGTTAAAGACCAGATTAGCTGCTTGCACCCAAGGAGAACCCGAATATGAAATTGACGATGAGCAAAACTGAAAAGGGACCTTATATGTGTATATATATATATATTTAATAGTCCAAGCAGAGAGAGGCAGGAGGCAAACAGTCAGCCTCGATAGCAGAGAGAGCGAAAGAGCTTTGTAAAATATTCCTGGGCTTCTAATGAGCCAGAGTTTTGTTAATGGCACCGGTCCCTGTGCTGCATAAGTAACTTGACCCAGAGGCTATCGCTGTCTCATTGTTTCCTTGTGCTCACCCCCGTCTGCCCACATTTGCTGGCTCCTGTCTGTGTAGATTGTCAGAGCGGGGCCTTGCCCCAAAGAGCTGTGTTCTGGGTCTGGCAAGGACCCCGTTGTGCTCGGCGCTGTACGTTATTATTAAGTGTGTTATGGTAGCACCTCGGAGCCCCAGTCGTTGACAAGGACCCCGTTATGCTCGGCACTGTACAATGACTGGGGCTCCTGGGTGCTACCGTAATACACTTAATAAATAATGCACAGCGCCCAGCACAGTGGGGTTCTGGGCCATGACAGGGGTGCCTAGGTCGTACCGTAATAGCCCGTATAATGTGGCTAATTTTGTTAACTTCAAAAAGCCGGTGCCCGCTGTGCTGAAGGGGCGGAGGGTTTGCAGCAGCAAGGAGCCGCGGGCTGGGAGCAGCGGCCGGCCAAAGCCCAGGGCTTCTGCAAGTCCCCAGCGAAACACTGGCGAGATCCTGGGCCTTCTAAGAGCTGCAGATCGGCCAGGGGCCGTCATCCGGGGGCTGATGTGCTGGCAAATTCAGACTGGGATACAACGCAGGGCGGGTGGTGACTGTCCTGGTGTCTGAGGCCAGCGGGGATCACCAGGCCGACCTGCTGGGGAGCCCAGGCCATTACATTCCCCCAGGACTGAGCCCAGTCACTTTCCAACCAATGCGTTTCAGGACTCACATTGCCCTAGCCCCATACTGCAGGGGAAGGGGACTCCCCACCCTCCCACTGTGCCCAAGGGCCCAGCCAGACTGAGCTGGGGGATCTGAGCAGCCAGGCTGGGCCGGGTTGGATCCTCTGTCACTCGGCATCAATAAGATGAGGCAGGACGTCATCCTAAGAGACCCAGGTGGCTCAAGCGGCCCCATGAGGAAGGGTGGGAATAGCGACCCCACTGCAGAAAGGGCTGGGGGAAATTCTGTGGCCTGTGTTTGTTTTGTATACTGGAAACAGCTGCATGGGCCCCTGGCCCAGATCAGGGAGGTGCCGGCTGTGCCAGGTGCTGTATGCGCCCCCGGCCCAGATCGGGGAGGTGCCGGCTGTGCCAGGTGCTGTACGCGCCCCCGGCCGAGACCGGGGGGGTGCTGGCTGTGCCAGGTGCTGTACGCGCCCCCGGCCGAGACCGGGGGGGTGCTGGCTGTGCCAGGTGCTGTACGCGCCCCCGGCCGAGACCGGGGAGGTGCTGGCTGTGCCAGGAGCTGTACGCGCCCCCGGCCGAGACCGGGGGGGTGCTGGCTGTGCCAGGTGCTGTACGCGCCCCCGGCCGAGACCGGGGGGGTGCTGGCTGTGCCAGGTGCTGTACGCGCCCCCGGCCGAGACCGGGGAGGTGCTGGCTGTGCCAGGTGCTGTACGCGCCCCCGGCCGAGACCGGGGAGGTGCTGGCTGTGCCAGGTGCTGTACGCGCCCCCAACCCACATTGGGGAGGCGCTGGCTGTGCCCGGTGCTGCAGGGGCCCCCGGCCCAGATCAGGGTGGGGGGGCATTGTGCAGGCTTTGCACAGGCAATCCCTGCCCCAGAGAGCTCCCGGTTTAAACTGATAAAGGGAGGATTCATCTCATCCCCATTTTATGGCATGAGGGAAACTGAGTCACACAGCAATTGAGTGAGGTGCCATGGGGAGTCCGTGTCAGCGCTGGGAATTGAATGCAGATCTCCTGGGTCCACCCTCCCCATCTCTGTGCTGTGGGCTCGATGGTCATTCTCATCTGGCCTTGAAATCTACAAATCCTCGCTTGGTCAGGGTCAGGTGATTTTTTTTTTTTAAGCTGCCCCCCTCCCCTCCGGCTCGTGCTGTGTCTGCTCCCTGCTGCGCCGGGCATGGCGTGAGGCCCCGACTAGAGCGGCGGGCGTCTCTGGGCAGTGGTCCCAGCTGGCTGGCGCAGTCTCCCCCTGTTTGGGGAGCCACGAGGTGATGGGTTTCCCTGCGCCGCACGGAAGCTGGGGGCCGGCGATCACGGGGCAGGCGGTGCTGGGGGATGGCCGGTGAGAGGTGAGGCCATGTCTGGTTGTCTGGTTAATACAGGGGGGCGGGAAGGAATCGCGGTGTCTTTGTCTGCACATGAATAATTGACAGGCCGAGTTAACGCAGTCGATCCAACGCTCCTGTCTGCCAGGGGCGCGCGGCTCGGCTCTCACAGCGGGGAGGGCGGCTGGCGGTTACATTCCCACTGACTTCACTTGGCACAGAGTCCCTGAACCGCACCCCAGGGTGCCGAGGCTGTATCCACCCCCCGAGTCCAACCTCGCTCTCTGGCCCTCCCTCTATGGCTGCATGGCCCGTGGGGGGGCTGTGAAGCACTAGCTGTGTAGTGGGGGGTCGTTAGATCAGATCCGTTTCCCCCACCACCGCCACCTGGCATTTCTCTTCCAGCTCCTGAGAACAGCTGCCAGCTTCCCCCAACCAGCGAGGAGCTCTGTGCCTGGCAAAGTGCGGGGAGGGGGGCACTACCCCCTGCTGGAACCCAGGACATGTCCAGAGTCAGCAAGGAAACAGCACTGAGCTCTGCTAGCCTGGCGGGGGGATGCCAGGCTGAGGGGGGAGGAGGGAGAATCCAAGGGGGCAGGACAGCCAACTGGGGCTCGGAATCCTGCGGTTTGATTTCCCAGATCTGCCTCCCTGTGTGGCGTGTTGCTTAATTTGCCCCTCCCTGCCTCAGTTTCCCCCTCTATACATGGGGGTGACAGCAGGTCCCTCCCTCTTGGGTGGGCGGAGATAATCCATTGATGGCTATGGGGTGCCTGGCTAGAGGAGACTCCATGGGATTGGGGTGTGCCTAACTCCCTTGGGCTGTGTGGAAACCCCAGCCCTAATCCATTGGTGGCTGCATCTCAGGTGGCACTTGGTGCCCGTCCGAGCGGTGGGGCTTTGCTCTGGGGAAGGGCAGCACAGGGCAGAGACTGGCGCGGCACTTTCAGCACCACCGGGGAAGCGCCCGGAGCAGGCCCTGGGCGGGCAGCAGCAGTGGCAGCTTCAGGCGTGTGTCGGGCATAGGGCAGGAGAGTCTATGTACGGCGCCTGGGGGCAGCAGACCCCACAGGTACCAGAGACCAGGTCTACCACTGGTGGGCTCCTCTCGGAACCTGCAGAGGGTGGAAACCAGCTCGAACCCCCAGTGGGTCAAAGAGCAGCAAATGGCTTATTCCAGTAGCACCAGGCTGGGACTCCTGGGTTCTATTCCCCGCCGGCCCTGGCACCGCCAGGCGTGTTTCCCGCCGGCCCTGGCCCCAGCACTGCCCAGCACAGTTGCTCGCAGTGACGCTTCTGAGCGCGGCTGTTTGTTCCCTCTCTGCCACTTGCCACCAACTCAGCCTCTCCGTGGACTGCCTCGTCCCCCGCTCCTGCCAGGGAGGGGCACCGCATGCCAGCAGCCAGGGAGCCGCACAGGGAGCGTGGCACACCTGGGGCCTGACTCTGCTCTCGTCTGTGCTGGTGTCAAATGGCGCTTCCCCGCTGGCTGCAGGGAACAGAGGGCAGAATCGGGTGCTTTGTTTGTCGGTAGGTCCTATGTAAATATGATAATCCTTCCCCACCCACCCCCTTTTTTTGTAACTGAATTCTGCGAAACCCAAACTCCTGCCTGGAGTTGGGACATGGTCAGCCCAGCCTGGCCGAGGACACGGCACTGCCCGTCTTTCTCCCCCCAAGGGGGCCTCCCCGGCACTTTAAATTCCTTGTGGGTGCTGCTGTCCCTTTAAACACCCCCCCCCCATCTTCTAGCCCCAGCCAGGCTGAACTGCTGCAGCTGCACAGCCACGCTGGCCAGGGTGTTGGCACCTGGAGCCCCGGATGGCTCTGGCAGCAAGGATGCCCACTGGCCATGAGTCCATGCCCCGGCCCTTGGCCCCAGAGTGGGCACGGTGACCCGGGGAGGCTTTGGCTGTTATCGTGCTCCAGGCTGGCTCTAGGCCAGGTCCCGTTCGAGGCCGCAGACCTGATACTCAGATCCATTCTCCCCCCCCCGCCCCCTCCCCCCGGTCCCATGGGACTGGCCCCAGCCTGCCGTGGAACTACCGTAGGAGCCGATGGAACTGCCTGCCACGAGGAGACTGGGGGGGGTGGTCCCAGACGATGGAACCCCTCGCCGCTAGGAGACTGGGGCTCAGCCCATGGTGATCGGGGCTGCAGATAAACCCTCGGCTCTGCGATCAAACTTCCCTTCTTCCTGGAGACCAGCAAAATCAAAACACTGTCGTTAACAACTCCAGCTCGTTCTCTGACAGGCTGCGAAATGGGGCCGGGGGGGGGGTGGGGGTGCGGAGGAATTTCTATTTTTAATACGTTGGAGGTCATCCCAGAATCCCTCAGTGATTTGGGGGGGTAATTACCTGGAGAGAGGTTGCTAATTGGTGGGGTTATGGCAGCACTTAGACCTAGAGAAGCACAGACGTCCTGCCTCAAAGAGCTTCTATTCTCAATAGACCCATGGTGGGAGGGGAAACTGAGGCATGCAGGGCGAAGCGACTTGCCCACAGTCACCCAGCAGGGCAGTGGCAGAGCCAGGAATGGAACCCAGGCGTCCTGTGTCTCAGCCTGTTGGAGTGTGAGAAAATCCAATCTGTCCTGTTCTGGCTCAGGAGTGTGTGTGTGTGGAGGGGAGGGGGGGGCTTAACGTGCCAGCCAAGGATCATGCTAAAGGGGATGCTAGCTTGCCAGGGACAGGGTGAGGCCCAGCTAGATCGGGGTGGCTCTTGCAGTCGGGATGCAATGCAGGGGGCGCTAAAGATGGGGCTGCTTCCCCAAAGGAGGGGCAATGCCTCTGCCAGTCCCTCCGCTGGCCCCCTGCTGACCCTCAGCTCTGCCTGCCTTGCGGAGGGGCATCTGGGCCTTCTCCCCTGCCCCTCGGTGCCGCCAGGGCAGAGGTAGGACCTGGCGTGGTTGCATTTCACACCAGAAGTGTAACTGGCCCCGTGAGCCACCAGGGAATCGAGCCCAGGGGCTCCCCACCACCACGATCGGGTCCTTACAGCCTCTGCCTCTCTCCCCTCTGGACACTTGCTCTCCTTGGTCTGCTCATAGGGGAAATTGAGGCAAGGCTGGGGCAGCAGGGTGCCTGGAGCACTGGGGACCTGGGATATGGAGAATTGACCTGGAGACCCCTAGCAATCCGAGGGCATGTGCAAAGCGAGACCAGGCCAAGACCCTGGCTCTGGGGTGGCCAAGGAGTGGGGGGGGAGGGGGATCTCTGTAAGATTCCCCCCCCCCCCAGTTTGGCATCTTGTTTCCCGGCACTGATTTGAGTCTCACCAGAGTTTTTGGCCTTCTCGGCACTACCTGGGTCCCCCAAAGGGGCGGGTGCTTGGCACTTCCTGCTTTCCTAGCTTGGGGCTCCCTGGTCAGTCCTGGGAAAGCACCCCCAGCCCGGGGCAGCCCTGTTCCTCTACCGCCTTGGCCCAGCTCCGCCTCCCCCGATTGCTCAGCCGCTTCTGCAGCTGTGGGCCCTTCCTACCTGCTGGGGGCGACGTGCTGTCAAAGCGGGGTGCCGGTTGACCTCCTCCCAGTGCCCCCCTGGGCCAGGGCGCCCCAGCCTCTTGCATAGCAGGGCAGAGGGGGGCTGCATCCTAATGGGGGTGTCTCCTGGGGGGCCCAACTACCCTGGTTGTGTAAGATCCTTGTGGAATCTGAGCGTTGGAAGGAAGTTTTCAAACCTTCCCACCTGGCCAGGACTCCTGGGTTCTGCAGAGCATTCTCCCCACTGCCCCGTCCCAGACTCCTGGGTTCTGACGTGCCGAGCAGGGGTGCTGGAGGCAGAAGCCATGGATTTGGGTTGTTATCATCACTTCAAGCCAGGGGGTGGTGCAGCCCCCCAGCACTCCTAGTTCCAGCACCTCTGGTGCCAAGTGTTGAGTCTGGCCTCTTGCTTCCAGGCCGTGATCTGCAGAGTCACGGCCAGGCTTAGCCCCCGAGCCGCAGTGCAGCCAGCATGGGAGGGAGGGGCAGGATCCTTCCTCCCGCGCTGACCCAGCTGGCGCCCCACAGCCCCGGTTCCCCCCCCCCCCCGCAATCACTTTCCCACCCCTCTTGCTCCCAAGGCTTTGTCCTTTAGCTAACACGATTTGCTCCGGCCCCCCCTGAATAAACCTGCCCAGGCACCCCCTCCCCCAGCCCGGGCCCCCAGCTCTCAGACCTGCCAGGGGAGCCGGGTGGGCTGCTGGCAGGAGGCCTGGGTGTTGCCATCGCTCCTTGCTGTAGCCCCTGCTCTTGGCACTAGCCCAGCCCTGGACGCCCCTCCAGCTCTTCCGGTGCCCCTCAGTCCCGACCCGCAGCCCCTGCTAGCCCAGCCCTGGGCTCCCCTCAGTCCCGACCCGCAGCCCCTGCTAGCCCAGCCCTGGGCTCCCCTCAGTCCTGACCTGCGGGGCATGGCCAGTGCCCTCCGTGCCCCCTCCATGCCAGGCATGCCAGTTTGCACCACTGCAGGCTGCACCGTGGGCCTGGCACCGAGGCCAAAGGCCCAGCGTAGGTGCAGTCAGGGGCAGTTTGCTCTGCTGAGGGTGGGCCCTATCCAGCCCATCCCCCCTGATAGCAGCCTCCAGCCAATCCCACTGCCCTGTATGGACTGGGGGCGTGTTTTTGCCCTCGGGGGCCCCATCAGCGCCCCTGAAAGGTGCCAGCTCCGCCCAGTGATCCTGCTGCTCTGGGCACGCTGGGGCGCACCCACAGGTGCCATGGGCAGGGTGATGGGCTGCCTGATCAGAGCTGTGACCCCCGGCAGGTCCTGCTGCCCCCCTTCCCTTGACTCCGGGTGCAGAGCCGCCATGGGTGGGTGTGGGGGACACACAACCTGCCCTGCAGGATGCAATCTACCCTTCGTCACTCAGGGAGCGCAGACCCTGGAGCCAGAAACCCACATGCAGGGAGCACAGTGCTGGGGGAGGGACTCAAACAGCCCCCCCCCACACACACACTTTGGGCTGGGGGAGCCGCTGGGGCCCCCCCTCAGCACCCACAATCTGGCCTATACCTGAAAGGCCCAGCTGGATGCTAACCAGGGAGGTCTCCCCAACCTGCCCCCCAACCCACAGGGCAGCAGCCCAATGAGTGGCTGGCGAGGGGCATGGGGCTGCACATGTAACCCAGCCTGTGGACAGCTGGACCTGGCCCCCCCATGCTATGGGGCACTAAGCCCTGGGCTCAGTGTCCTGTGGAGAACCACCTCCCCACAAAGAGACCGGAGGTCTCCTCCTTTGCCAGGCTGCCCAGTGCCTTCTACAGTAGCCTCTTTGGGTCTGGCTGCCCCCGCCCCATAATGGGTCCTGGGGGCCCAGGGAGCTGCTCCTCCCCCCACCCCGTCTCCCTGCTCTGGGATCAAGCTTGGGGTCCCCCCACCTTCCGTCATGCTCAACTAGCTGTGGGGGGGAACCCCACTGAGATGCCCCCCACATCTAGCCCTGGGGGATTATAGGATTAGCTCCCTGGCTCCAGATTTGTCTGTTTTCCAACTGTTTTTTCCACTCTGGATTTACCCTGAGCAAATCCCCGCTCCCCAGCAATCCCCCGCCTGCAGCTTTAACCCCTCGTCCCCCAAATCCCCCTCCCCTGCCTGCAGCTTTAACCCCTCGTCCCCCCAAATCCCCCTCCCCCGCCTGTAGCTTTAACCCCTCGTCCCCCCCATCCCCTTCCCCCGCCTGCGGCTTTAACCCTTGTCCCCCCAAATCCCCCTCCCCCGCCTGCGGCTTTAACCCCTCAGCTCCTCCAAATCCCCCCCACCTGAGGCTTTTAGCCCTCATCCACCCTAATTCCCCCGCCTCCAGCTTTATCCCCTCATCCTCCCCCTGCCTGTGGCTTTAACCCTCGGCCCCCCCAATCCCCCTCCCCTGCCTGCAGCTTTGACCCATCATCCCCCAGGGCAGCACCGGCCCGAGGCAGAGAGTGACACCCAGGATCAGCCAGGCAACTTCCACCCCTGCCTCTATGGGGCAGACCGGAGCCCCGTCCTCCGTTGGGGCAAGGGTCCGCTTGGCGCCTGCCATGGGTTGGGCACTCAAGGAGCTGTGGCATGGAAAGAGGAAGTGGCAGAACTGGGAAGTCTCCCCACGCAGAGCTGCGGGGAGAACCCAGGAGTCCGGGCTTCCAGCCCCCCCTGCTCTAACCCCTCTCGGCCTGGCCTGGCCTAGATACAAAGCGCTGTCCCCTTCCAAGCTGCCTGCTTCACTCCTGCAGCTGCGGCCTCGTTTCCTGCTTGGAGCTTTCTGTTGCTGGCACTTCATCCAGGCTGCGAAGGGTTAAGGCAGCCAAGCCTGGGATTTCCCATTCAACCGGAGCTAGCTGGGGGGGGGCAGCTAGGTGCAGGGGGGCAGCTGGGCTGGAGTGGGGTGCAGGGAGACGGGGCCTCATGCACCCAGCGTGGAAATGAGGGGCGCAGGCCCCAGCCCCGAGCGGGGCCAGGGTGCCACCCATCCCTGGGAGCTGTGTGGGTGCGGCCCGCGGCCAGCCCTGGAGCGTGGGGACAGGAGTGCTGGCAGGCAGGGCCGGTTCTTCCACTCCGGCTGGCTGCCTCCCACCCGGCTCGATTCCTTTTCCTGCTCCCGGCCCCCAGCTGCCCCACCCCAGAAGAGGCTGCCTTCCAGGGGCAGGTGCATCCCCAGGGGTGGGGAGCTGCACCTCCCCAGCGCCTGGGATCAGCCTCCTCCTTCCTGAGCACCTGGGTTAGGGGGCTGTGTCTGAGCTGTGCTCCCCTGGGCTGGTTGGGTGGGGCGGGCAGCCCCCCTGTGGCCCCCCAGGAGCGAGCCCTTTCCTGGCTGGGGCACGCAACGGGGGTGAGTGGTTAGCCGGGGTCAGTGCACTAAGGGGGCAGCCCAGGGCACAGACTTGGGATGGGGGGGACACTCCCATTCTGAGTTTGGAGATGCAGCCTCATCTCCCAGCCTAGCGGTGCCCCACAGCGCATGGGCAGTGGCCCAGAGAAGGGCACAAGGCTCCCAGTTCTTATCCCATCCCAGGCAGGTCTCATCCCCACCACTCTGTGCCTCAGTTTCCCCATCTAACACAGGAGGAAACTCAGCCCCCACCTCCCGGCCCAGCGAGCCAGGCCTGGTGCCACCCACACCAGACAAGGCGGAGGGGAAGGGGTTAAGAGGCTCCGGGTGCCGGCTCAGCACAGCGGCTCCGCCCAAGTGCCAGGCCCCAGCAGATGCTGGCCAGGCCCCAAGGCCGGTTCCCACGTTGGTCATTCAGAACTCCCTGCCTGCTCCCCGCCCCCCCCCCCGCCCCGCTGCTGACCCAGTGCCATGGGAGTTACACGCCCCACTCCTCCCTCCCAGCTGCTTCACCCGCTCCGGAGTTCGGGCTCTGCAGCGCCCGGGGGGGTCCCTGGGCCATAGAGAGTCGTACGGGTTAGAGCACAGGCAGAGTGGAGGCTGTAGAGTGGGCATGCAGTGGGGACTAGTGGTTAGAGCGGGGCAGGGGGGTGCTGGGAGCCAGGATGGCTGGGTCCTATCCCCACTTCTGGGTGGGGAGTGGGGACTAGTGGTTAAAGTGGGAGAACCTGGGGGCCAGGACTCCTGGGTTCTACCCCAGCTCGGGGCGGGCAGTGATGTCCAGTAATAAGCCACTTCACCTTGGTGCCTCAGTTTCCTTCCCATCCATATGATAGATTTAGCAGCTGCCACCTCCCACTGGGATTGCACGGGTTAACTGCGCCCATCCTGTCAGAGGTGCTGGGGGGGCAGCCCAGCGACCAGAGTCCCTGTCCCAGTGCTCCAGCCCAGGGGTGGGACTCATCGCCCAAAGCCACGCAGGCAGGTGGGATGGTGCCTGGCTGATTGGGGCTGGAAAAGAGGGGGGATCTAAGCCAGAGTGGGGGGACGGTGCTCACCTCGGTCCTACAGCGGCCCCTGAGGATGCCAAACCCTGGTATGAAAACCCCCACTAAGCTGTGCTTCCCCCAGGGTCAGGGCCAGCCGCTGCAGGAGCCAGGGGCTGTCAGCATCGGGGGTGGGGCGGATGTTGCTGAGCCAGCGCCCAGGTGGAGAGCTGCCTCCGTCTGCCCCCGCTTCCCTTGGGGGAGCCCCTGCACCAAGACTCCTCACCCTGTCCTGTTGCATCCCACAATCCTTTGCTCCCCACGTGCTGGCTCTCCAAAGGAGGGGCCGACACTAGGGTTTAGCTCTTGCCGGAGTATCTGGGTGCCTCCCGCTGCAGCAGACGGAGCTGCACAGCCTAGAGCCCCTTTACAGATGGGGAAACTGAGGCACAGAGCAAGGAAGTGACTTGGCCAAAGCTGCACAGGGAGGCAGGGACTCAAACCCAGGTCGCCCTGGCCCCAGGCCAATGCTCTCCACCAGACTTCCTCAGTGCCATCCCAGAATCCTTTGCTCCATGGTTTTGTTAAGAAGGCACCGCTGAACCAGGGCTCTGACTTAAAGAAGTTGCTCCTAGCATTCTAGTGCTATTAGGTGTATTACGGTAGTGTATAGAGACCCCCACAGAGATTGGGGCCTGTCACTCTGGGCACTGAACAGACTCCTCCCCTCCCCCCCAGACTGAGATTGGGGCCCCCGTTGCACTGGGCACTGCACAGACCTCTCCCCTCCCCTCTCCTCCCCCCAGACTGAGATCAAGGGCCCACTCGTGCCAGGCGCTGCACAGACCCCTCTCCTCCCCCGCAGTCTGAGATTGGGACTCCCGTCATGCTGGGCACTGCACAGACCCCTCCTCTCCCCCACAATGAGACACTGCTGGCCCAGGTGAGCCTGGAAGAGAGAGGGGAAACCAGGGTCAGCGCATCACTATGCGGTGGGGGGACCAATTTGATTTACAATGGATCAGGGGCAATCCCCTGCTATGAAGACATTGGCCCAGTGATTCAGGCACTACCCGGTATACAGGAGATCTGGGTTCAAGTCCCTCTGCCACAGACTCCTTGGGTGAGCCAGCTGCTTTGTGCCTCAGTTTCCCCCATCTGTACAAGGGGGATAAAAGCCCTGCCTTCGGGGGGGCGTTGGAGGATAAACATCACAGGTTGTGAGGCACCCGTATGCTCTGGGGCTGAGGGCCAGGGCGATGCCTCAGACAGACCTGCATGCCCCAGTTGACCCTTTCCTGAGGCAGGGAGACCCAGACAGGTCCCCAGAAACTTGGCGGGGGGGGGGACGACACACACCCAGCCAGGACTCTGGAGTCAGTTACTCCAGCCCTGGAGCCCCAGGCCTCCCCCTGCTGGAGTCTGGATTCCCATGGATCCATTCCAGCCTGTAGGGAGGGGGACCCCCCCCCACATACATACACGGCCCCTACCTCTCCCAGAGCTTCTCGGCCCTTGCGCTGACTCGATTTCTATCTTGGCAGCAGCCCCTTAATGAAAAGGGCCTTGAGAAATGATCAGGTTAGCCTTGGCCGGCGCTGGTGATTGAGGGAGGGCAGCGGGCAGGATGCCTGCGGCTCCCAGGACTGGCTCATGCTAGGGGGTGATGGGTGGGGGAGAGGGCGCTGGAGCTGGGGACCGGCTGGCTGGGCGAGCGTTCCCGGAGCGGGGGCGTGATGGATCCTGGGGTGGGGAGAGGGTCTCTTAGCCCTGCAGGCTCCAGTGCCTTGTGGATCTCTGTGGGGGGGGGCGCGACAACCCCTCTTAGCACCCCACTCCATGCACCCCCCCCTCACTCCCTGGTAGGAGAAGAAAGGAAGTCGGTCTCCCTTCAAGCTTCAGCCAGTCAGTGCTTTTATTTATATTATGCTGCCACCGAGATGTTACTGAGACCACCACCCCCATCCCCACTCCCCCCAGGCCGGGAGCTGCAAGGACCCTGCATCAGACACAGTCTCTACCTCAAAGAGCGTCCAGTCCTCGTAGACAAAGGCAGGCTCCTTTGCCCTGGTTCCTGCGTCACGTGGCCACGCTGAGCCGGGAATCGAACCCAGATTCCCTGGCCTTGACCCGCCAGCCCCTCCTTTCTCCAGCGTCGCCAGCCTGCTCCCAGTCGCCTGGAACAGCTCTTGCCTTGTCACATGGTAGCTCCAGCCTTTGGCAGAGGGGAGCCGGGATTGCTGCAGCTGTCGTCCATGCCAGTGCTGCCCCCCACTTGCTCCCAGCGCTCCCGATGCCCCCAAACTCCCGACCAGCCCCGGGCACATGCCAGGGGGGGTCCCTAGCCGAGATCCTGTCTCTCCCATCTGGCCTGGACTCTGAGAGAGTCTGGTACTAAACCCCCTCCCAAGACCTCTCTGCCTCGCCCGCTTGCATTGGGGCGGGGGTGTCACAGGAACAGGCTTGTGGGTCGCACTAGCAGATCAGTCTTTCTGCCCCCGGGGGGTGGTTCATTTGCACCAGCGCACTAGTGCAATAGTAATGCAAAGGATGATACTCTCCAGCTCGTCTGGTCTGTAGAGCTCAGAGCACTTTCCAAAGCATCATTTGAAATCGAGGCACAGGGGGGCGACTTGTCCAAGGTCACCCAGTGGCCAGGCCAGAAACTGAGCCCCGGGGCAGCAATCTGACCACTAGGCCACGCTGGGACTTGTGAATTCCCTTTGCACTGGTGAAAACTGCCCCTGTTCTGTCAAGGGGCCCTCCGCACGCTCTGCCACACCATGAGACTCTGCACACTGGCTCTTTAAATCACGTCCCGTCTCCCCCACGAGCCAGTGCCAGGGCTGGGCCCTGGGAAGGAAGCTGCTGCCCACCCCGGGGACTCCTGTTAAAGGCAACTTGCAGCTGGGGGCCGGTGGGCTGCCGAGAAGGGCTGCGGGGAGCCGATCTGAGCGGAGGAGAGGACGGAGTGGGCTGGCACGCTGGCTGAGCGGGGATCTGCTTGCGCCCTAGAAATACGCCGGGCAGAGGGGTGGGGGGTGACACCTGGTGGGGCAACTAGTGAAGCCGAAGGATAACGTTGGCCCAGGAACAACTGGGGATAAACAGGCTAGGGACAGATTTGGAAATTGGGAGGTTCCTGCCTGCTAGGGAGGGAGGGTCTGGAGCTGCCTGGCCAGAGCAACGGGGGCAGCAGAGCGAGGCGGGGTGAAGCCGGAGCGGGCGAGGTTTCTGCCAGGGTGGCTGGGGGAGGAGGGCTGAGCTCCGTGCCCCAGGAGGCACCTGGAAGGGAAAATTACAGTGATGTCTCCCGAGGCTGGGCTAGGTGCCCTAAAGGGTCAAATCCCAGTGCGCTGGCCCTGCTGCAGTGAATCCATGGGGCTGCTGGACGCGCTGGCCCGGCTGCGGCTCCGTCAGCCTCCTGCACGGCCCCACCTGGGGGGATCCTGGGCTGACCCCAGCCCAGGCCTCGTGGGGCTCTGCAGAGCCATGTTTGGGCCAGTCTAACCCCTGCTCCGGTTCAGTTCGGTGGCAGGTGGGGCGGGGGGGCGCAACCCCATTGAACGGGGCTGCGGCTGGGGCTGCGATGTCTAGAACTCGTTTTCTGGTTCTCAGAGGTTCTGGGGGAGGAGGGGTGGCGGATCCTGGAGTGCCCCCCCATGGGGCCATGATGTGCCACGGGTCCCTCGCAGAGCCCCAAGCCATACCCCGGCTGCCTTGTGCCACAGCGGGGCCCTCAGAGCAGGCATGCTATAGACCCCCTAGATCAGGCCGGGACCCTGCCGAGCTGGGGCAGGTCGCCCGGGCCGGCCGTGGAGCTGGGAGGCATTCAGATCTTGCCATCCCCCAGCTGAGTCTGCAGCTCTCGGGAGCTGGGGGTGGCAGCCCAGAGCCTGAATCTGTTACTGGGCGTGGGGGAAGGGATAGCTCAGTGGTTTGAGCATTGGCCTGCTAAACCCAGGGTTGTGAGTTCAATCCTTGAGGGGGCCATTTAGGGGATCTGGGGCAGAAACTGGGGATTGGCCCTGCTTTGAGCAGGGGGTTGGACTAGATGACCTCCTGAGGTCCCTTCCAACCCGGATATTCTATGATCTATGAGGGACGGTCGCTCCTGTCGGCCTCAACCGGAGCCAGCCAGGTCTGCTGGGTGCTACACACTCCCTGACTGGGATCAGGGCCCCTGCAGCGTCCAGTGTGACAGGAGCCCCCTTGTCGGTCAGGGCAGGGGAGGGGAGGGGTCTGTGCAGCACCCGGCACAATGGGGGCCCTGATCTCAGTGTAGGGGAGAGGGGTCTGTGCAGTGCCTGGCGTGACGTGGGGCCCCAATCCCAGAATGGGGGGGAGGGGAGGGGTCTGTGCAGTGCCTGTCACGACAGGGGCCCTGATCTCAGTCTGGGGGGAGGGGAGGGGCCTGTGCAGCACCCGGCGCGACGGGATCTCACTTTAGGATCTATTTTCCCAGCAGCACTAATTCAGATGAATTTCCCCTCTAAGCGTGCGAAGTGCCGGCTCTCTCAGCTCGCCTTCCCGCTCGCCCCCCCGCCCCCGCCTCTCCTCTCTGCCAGGGCAGCGCCCCCACCCGCCCCCGCGCCATCGGGGCTCTGGCTCTGAGCCCCGTGGTGCCGGCGGCCAGGGAGGGTGAATGGCTGCTTTGTGCTGCTCGAGGCTCAGCTGTCTGGAGACACTGATGGGGGAACTGGAGGCGGTGCGATGGGAGCGGGTGTCCAGGGGATTGGCCCAGCAGCGGCCAGGGGCCAGTAACCCCCTGTCAGTGAGACCGAGTGTGCCGGGACTATGGGCCCGGGAGGGGGTGAATTACAGACACGGCCCCATGCGCTCTGGCTGGAAACGGGCACCCGTTGACTTCAGTGCCGGGCAGGTCTCATGGGCGCAATGCACTCCGGGCCCGCTCTGGCTGGCATGGCCCGACCAACGGGCACTGGGGTCAGTGATAGCACCGGGCAGCCCGCACCCCACTGCTGCATGCCACCACTCACTGGGTGCTGCCAGAGCCGGGGGAAATGGGGGGACTGAATGAGAGGAAGGGTGGCCCAGTCGTGAGAGCACAAGAGACCCGGGAGACCTGGGTTCAAGTCCTGGCTCTGCTACAGACTCCTGGAGTGACCTCCGACATGTCCCTCAGCCAGTCTGTGCTTCAGTTTCCCCCTCTGTACAATGGGGATAAGAGCCCTGCCCTGGCCCACAGGGAGTGTGAGGATAAATACAGTGAGGAGCCCAGATGCCATGGTGAAGGGAGCTCTGTAATGACCCTAGATCCTGCTCTGCTCGCTTAGGGCACCAACCCCCATTACAGGTCTTACTGGGCTTTAATTTTTTTAGTGGTGGTTCTGTGGGGGGAGCCAGAACACCTGGGTTCCATCCATCCCCAGCTCTGGGAGGGGAGTGGGGTCTAGTGGTTAGAGCAGGAGGGAGCGGGGCATCAGGACTCCTGGGTTCCGTTTCCTGCTGTGTCCCTGTGAAGTACAACTTCAGGCCAATTTCTCTGTGCCTCAGCTTCCTCCCCCGTGAGCGCGGAGATCATAAAGCCCAACCCCCAGGGGTGCTTGTGGAGCTCAGTCGAGGGCTGTAAAGGGCTGTGGGAGCCTGTGCCCGGGACAGAGTGATTTGGGAGCCGTTGCCCTGCGTGTGAGCCAAGGGCAGGGGGGTGAAAGTAGCTGGTGCGGGAGCCTCCAGCACAGGCCATGGGGCTGCAGGGGTAGCACTGGAGGGAGACATGGGGCTCTGGGGCAGCAGCCAAAGCCGCTTGGGATCCCAGGGTGGGAAATGCTGCGCTTGACAGATGGCCAGTTGGCTGCTTTCTGCTCCGCTCAGCCTGGTAAACCAGGGCCGTGTTATTAGGTGTATTATGATAGCACCTAGATGCCCCAGCTGAAACCAGGGCCCCATTGTGCCAGGTGCTGCCCAGACCCAAGGAGAGGCAGGCCCTGCCCTGGAGAACTCAGAGTGAATAGACCAAAGGTGGAAAAGGAAACTGAGGCACAGAGCTGCAAGGGCATTTGCGTGTGGTCACCCAGCAGTGGATAGAACCCAGGAGTCCTGGTTCCTAACCGCTCCCTGCCAACCCACTAGGCCCCCCTCCCCTCCCCTCCCCTCCCTGAGCTGGGGATAGAACCCAGGAGTTCTGGTTCCTAACCGCTCCCCGCCAACCCACTAGACCCCCCCTCCCCTCCCTGAGCCAGGGATAGAACCCAGGAGTCCTGCGCCCTCACTCCAGCACCTCAGCCCTGGCCTTACAGCACATTTTCTCCATTCCCCCTGTCTCAGCCCTCGTGGCCTGTAAGACAGCAACAGCTACTGCCTTGGGGGCAGGCACGTCCCTAACCGTGTGGGGGATCCCGGTCCTGCTGAGCCGGGGCCCCATCTAGCTGGGTCTCCTGGCAGCAGCAGCTGCTGCTGCAAAGGAGGGGGCAGGCACCATGCAGGCAGGGGACAGCTGCCCCCCACCCCCGGGAGATTGGGGGGAGGATGGGGGTTCAAACCCAGATCCCAGCCCTGACAATCCCCCTGGAGCGGCAGCTGCTGAGGGAAGGTTGACCAGCGGGGTGTCCCTGCAGGGGTCTGGGCTTGGTTCTTGGTGTGATGCAGCAGGGAGGGGGGAGTGTTGACCTGGGACTGTGGCAGGGGAGTTTCACTGGGGATGGGAGACCTGAGAGCCTGTCCCCTGAGCCAGGACGGGGAAGGGGGAGGTAACACCTCTGTCCGGGAAACTGGACAAAGGCTGCAGGAGAGAGCCAGCTGGGGGGGCGGCGGGGTTTGGTTTCAGTTTGGGGCTGGGTGGTGGAACGCGGGGAACCCCAGGGCTGGGGTCTAAGCTCCCTGCCCCCCAGAAGGACTTGACTGAGGGGTCCTGGTTGTACCCACAAGCTCTGTTTTAGACTGTGTTCCTATTGTCCAATAAACCTTCTGTTTTACTGGCTGGCTGAGAGTCACGGTGAATCCCAGGAAGAGGGGTGCAGGGCCTGGACTCCCGCACACTTAGTGACACTTGGCGTGTCTGGCTGGGGCCTTCCAAGTGCAGTTTCCAGGCTGGATCCTCAGCAGCGAGAGGCCCAGTGACAGCGGGCAGCAGCACAGCCGGGGCGGGTGGGCACCGGCTGGGGGTCGAGCTCCAGAGTAAGCAGGGCACTGGGTGCTTGTGGGCTTTGGAGAAGCCAGTTCTGGTGTGAGCTGGGCAAGCCAGGATGCTGGGTATGAAGCCAGATTAGCTGTACTGTTTCTTTAAATAACGTTAAAGGCACCAGCGGGGTTGGGGAAAGGAGCCATGGGGTCAAGATGTCACATTGGTGGGGCAGGCTCTAAAATCTGAAATAGCAAACGGGTCACCCTGTTGATGACTGCTGGGCGTGAGCAGGGTCTGTGCACATGGTTGAGGGTTTGCAATTGCAGCCTGGGTCTCCCCAGCGAGAGCCAGTGCTTGGGGCAGAGTCACTCCCTGGGCACCAGACGTGGGTGCAGGGCTGAGATCCAGGGTTGCCCTGCATGCTGTTGTGCCCACCTCTGCCCCAGGACTGGGGCAGGGACAATAAACTAGTTGAACTGAGGGACTCCCCAGGCACTGCACCATCGATTCCTCCCCCAAGAGGAAACCTCCCTGTGGGGCCCGGCCCCCTGCTGCAGCTCAGCGGAGGGGGTGACAACACTTAACCCTTCCCCAGTGCGTTAGCACTGCTCAGATGTGAACCAGTTATCAACTCTGCTGGCAGGAAACAAGGTCTGTATCATTCTCACCATTGTGCTGATGGGGAAACTGAGGCACGGAGAGGCAGTGACTTGCCCCAGGTCACCCAGCGGCAGAGCCGGGACTGGAGCCCGGGGCCCTCCCTATTGAGTTCCCTGCTTCTCAGGAGCAATTAGAATCATGGAATATCAGGGTTGGAAGGGACCTCAGGAGGTCATCTAGTCCAACCCCCTGCTCAAAGGAGGACCAATCCCCAATTTTTGCCCCAGATCCCTAAATGGCCCCCTCAAGGATTGAAGTCACAACCCTGGGTTTAGCAGGCCAGTGCTCAAACCACTGAGTTATCCCTCCCCCCACTGAGTTATCCCTCCTTTTGAATCCGAGCCAGGCGGTGCTGTCAGCTCCATGTTGGCTGCTATTGTAGAATCACTCTGGATGTTCACTCTGGATGTCCTCGGCCTCGCAGCTCCCTCGGGAAACCCCCCAGCCCTGTGACTAGCAGACCAGGGGCCGATAGGGGGAGTTAGGGTGGAAGGTGCATTGGGCAGCTGATGGCTGGAGAAGATGCGCTGGGTGGGCTCCTCGAAGGACGAGGTGTCTGCTGAAGGGAACCAGATCACCAGGCTGCCGGGTTTCCTGCCAGCCGCTCCGGGCATGGGGCCGGGGATCCGGCCAGCCAAGGGCAGGGACGGGTCCTCCTAGCCAGTAGCTCGTTTTTTCACTCCTTTTAAAGGGCTGCGTCACTCCGGTCACGGACTGAGCCAGCCTCTGTCCGTCCCGGAGATCGTAGCCTGAACTTCCAGAGCGAGCTCTCATCTTGGGGGCTTGGCTCCCCATTCCCTGGCCAAGCCCAGCGAGGGGGAGGGAGGTTACTACAGCAGCCAAGCAGGGCCCGGGGGCTGGGGGATTCCCTGCTGCAAGCCGAGGGATGTATTTCCCCCCAGCATGGCATTGGGGTCAGCACTGACTGTGAGGGAAGAGCGCCCTTGCTGAGCCCCCCACCCTGCTCCCTGCAGCACAGCGCCCCCTAGCGCCGCTCTGGAGCTAGCACTGACTGCAGGGGAGAGCGCCCCCTGCTGAGCCCCCCTTCTCCCTGCAGCACAGCGCCCCCTAGCGCCGCTCTGGAGCTAGCACTGACTGCCAGGGGAGAGCGCCCCCTGCTGAGCCCCCCTTCTCCCTGCAGCACAGCGCCCCCTAGCGCCGCTCTGGAGCTAGCACTGACTGCAGGGCAGAGCGCCCTCTGCTGAGCCCCTCCCCCCCCGCTCCCTGCAGCACAGCGCCCCCTAGCGCCGCTCTGGAGCTAGCACTGACTGCCAAGGGAGAGTGCCCCCTGCTGAGCCCCCCTGCTCCCTGCAGCACAGCACCCCCTAACTCTGCACCAGGCCAGCATCGCCTGCCGGGGAGCTCGAGTGAGTCAGCCGCTCTCGTTTCCTGCAGCCGGAGATCTCCTGACCAGGCACTGACCCTGTGATCTGGCCACATGCCAGCGCTGGGTGGAGCTGCCCAGCCAGCGCCCTGGGACGCTCGGGTGCCGTTCCCAGGGAGTTCCATCCCCTTCCCCTTGCGCAGTGATGGAGCAGCGCGGGGGGGGTGGCCTCTTGCTCCCGCTCACCCCTGACAGCCAGGGGCTGGCCCCGGTACAGGCTGCTGGCCCCGGGCCTGCTGGCCTTTCCAGGAGCTGCCGGGATTTGAGAGAGACTCCAGCCTCTTCCTGTGACTCACTGCAGCCTGGTCTGTGCTGGGATTCGTCTCACATGGTGACCTGCCCACCCCCCGCCATGCAGGCCCCGGGTGCAGAGAGGAAGAGCTGCTGTTTGCACCGGTGCAGCTGGCCCCTGCCTCGGGGCAGACCCTGGCTTTGTCAGCTAGTGTGTGGGGCGGCGGCACCAGGGGTTGCAACTGGGGCCAGTCCCTGGGGCAGAAGGGTCCCCGCCCCCACTTGACTGGTGCTGAGTCTCCGCAGTAACAGGGCCTGCTGCAGCTGTCTGGGCCGTGTGCCGGGACCTGGCCTGGCCTTGGCTAAGCAGCTTTGGCCTGGGTCCGGCCCTGGATGGGAGACCTCAAACCAGTGGGTAGGGAGAGGCTCTCTCCAGTCGAGTCTGTTGGCCCCCCTGTGACATGAGGGGGCGCTGCAGGGTGTGGGTTCAGCAGGGGATGCTTTCTCGCCTTCCAGCCTGTGCTGGCCCCAATGTCCCCACATGGCACTAGGGGGTGCTGTGGGGTGGGGAGCTCAATAGGGAGTGCCCCAGCATGGCACTAGGGGGCACTGCGCTGCAGGGGGTGGGGTGGGCAGCTCAATAGGGGGTGGCACTAGGGGGCGCTGTGCTGCAGGGAATGAGGGGGGAGGGGTTCAAGTCACCCAGCAGAGCCGGGGATGGAACCCAGGTGTCCCGTGTTCCTGCCCAGTGCTGAGCCTGTGTCGCACTAGGGCCCGTCTGTAGCTCCGGGGTGTGGACAGGGCAGCCGGGCTCTTGTGCAGCAAGGTGCGGCCAGCTGGGGTGGGCACCAGGCCTAGCCTGGCTGCACTGATCTGCCGAGTTACCCAATCTGAACACCCCCCCACCACGCCCCATGGCTCGGGGGGCACGTGGGGAGCAGCCACCTCGACAGCTGCTCGCAGAGGGCCAGAAAAGGGGAAGGAGCCACCCCCCCGCCCCCATGCTCTGGGTCCCATCCCCGCTCTGAGTCGGTGGACAGGAGGAAGCTGGCTGCCCGGGGCCTGTGCAGGGCTAGTGGGTCTCTAGTACAGAGTTAATCAGGGTGAAGGGAGAGTGCACCCCCCAGCCGCCTCTGGGGTGGGACATGGGGCTGTCTATACAGGGATCCCTCACTCGGTGTTGAGATGCAGCCACCTCTGGGGTGGGACATGGGGCTGTCTATACAGGGATCGCTCATCCGGCACTGAGATGCAGCCACCTCTTGGGTGGGACATGGGGGCTGTTTAGCTGGGATCCCTGGATGATCATCCCAGTTTTGGGACCCAGAGGGCTCTGCCTCGGGGTGTTTCTAGGGGGAGCTTGGCCAGTGTCAAGGGCCCCCGTGTGCAGAGTTGGGGGCAGCATGTTCGGGGGAGCATTGCCTGGGGGGTGCAGTTTGCAGCCACTCAAAGCATAGTCCGGGGAGCTTCTGGAGGGGCGTGGGGTTGGGCTGTTTGGTCCCTGGGGGCGAGAGCTCAGTGGGTTCTCCCTGGGGGCATTTGGGGGTCAGCCTCAAGCTCCGAGCCTGGCTTTGGGGGGCTGCAACTGTGGGAGTCTCCCCCTCCCCCGTTACCCTTTGGGCCCAGGCCTGGGGGGGCGGATCCAGGCCCAGCCCACGGTGCTCGGGGTGGCTAGAGGCAGAGCTGAGACGCGGGAAGGGGAAGTGGTTTTGTGACACGGGGGGGGGGCGGGGGGGTGATAGATTCCGAGCGGCAGGAGGGCGGGTGTGGCCCAGCGCACGGACCCAAGGACGGACGGGGGTCCTGGCCTGGATCCCCCTCAGGGCCAGGATGTCGCTCTCCGAGTCAGACTCCTGCTCTGAGCACGATCTGGAGGTACCCAGCAGGATGGGAGCCCCAGGGGGGCATGGATTGCCCCCGTCCCGCTGCCCTGGCACAATGGAGATGGGGAGGGTGGCAAAGGGGCTGTGGGGGGCCCCCTGAGGGGAGGGGAATCAGCCAACCCCCACCCCATAAAATAAAATATGGCTCTGCAAGGCAGGGCACGGTGTGGGCCTGGTGGGGGATGGGAACTAGGGTGGGGCTGCTACTTGGGTGGCACCATGCAGGGGGCACGGTGCATTTCCTTCCCGGCCATCGCTGCTGCTACTGCGCCAGCTGCCTGCAAACGGCCGCGGGAGGAAGGGACGGGGTTCCGCCCCCATCTAGGCCCCCACGCCGCCATCTTCTAGCCAGCCGCCCCCCCCCAGCTGCTCCCCCGAGAGGCCATGGCGGCTCCGGGGTGGCGTGTTGTTAACAAAGGAGCCTCTCCCCTCGGCTCTGCCACGTCCTGGGAGGTGGGGGGCTGCAGTGCCAGGGCTGATTACTGAGTGCCCAGGGGGCGCGGAGGGGTGGAAATCCCCCTGGCAATGGGAAAACCAGCCGCCAGCGGCCTGGCATTGGGGCCGGGAGCCGGCTGGGCTGTCTGGGAGCATCCTGGACACAGATTTCCAGAGGACCCCCCCGCCTGACCCCTCCCCAGAGACCCTCGCCCAGCTGTCTCTGTGCCCAGAGATGAGCTGGTATTGTCCATATTATAGTAGGGCCTACAGGCCCCAACTGGGATCACCCCTGCTCCCTGGTCATTGTGCCGGGCACTGCCCAGACCCCAACGGAGATCAGGCCCCCGGTAGTGCCGGGCGCTGCCCAGACCCCGACTGAGCTCGGGACAGAGGGCTGGGATGGGGCGGGGGAGGCCGTGAGCACAGGGGGAGTTGAGGGGCTGTTGGGCCAGCACATGCAGGAGTCTAGAGGGGCAGGTGGGGGGCGGGTAGGGGGCTGTCAGGGGTTGGGGGCATTCGTGGAGGCAGGTGGCAGGGAGGGGGCTGTCGGCGTAGAGGCTGTTGCAGAGAAGCCATAGAGGTGGGAAGTAGGGAGGGGGTTGTTGGGGGGCAGCAGTGGAGGTGGGTGGGGGGAAGTTGGAGCAGTTGTGGAGGTGGGGGAGCCAGGTGGGGGGCTGTTGGGGGTGCAGTTGTGGAGGTGGGCAGCAGGGAGAGGGCTGTTGGGGTGCAGTCGTGGAGGTGGGGGCTCAGGGAAGGGGCTGCCAGGGGGTGGGGGACTGTCGGGGGGGCAGTTGTGGAGGTGGGGAGCAGGGAGGAGACTGTCGGGGGGTAGCCGTGGAGGTGGGTGACAGGGAGGGGGCTGTCAGGGGGTGGGGGTCTGTCGGAGGGTAGCCGTGGAGGTGGGCAGCAGGGAGAGGGAGCTGTCAGGGGGTTGGGGTCTGTCAGAGTGCAGTCCTGGAGGTGGGCGGCAGGGAGGGGTCTGTCAGGGGGTGGGGGTCTGTCAGGGTGCAATCGTGGAGGTGGGCGGAAGGGAGGGGGCTGTCAGGGGGTGGAGGTCTGTCGGGGGGTAGCCGTGGAGGTGGGCAGCAGGGAGAGGGAGCTGTCAGGAGGTGGGGGTCTGTCAGAGTGCAGTCGTGGGGGTGGGCGGCAGGGAGGGGGCTGTCAGGGGGTGGGGGTCTGTCAGGGTGCAATCATTGAGGTGGGCGGCAGGGAGGGTGCTGTCAGGGGGTGGGGGTCTGTCAGGGTGTAGTCGTGGAGGTGGGTGGCAGGGAGGGAGCTGCTGGGGTGCAGTCGTGGAGGTGGGGGCCCAGGAAAGGGGCTGTCAGAGGGTGGGGGACTGTCAGGGGGCTGTTGTGGAGGTGGGGGGCAGGGAGGGGGCTGTCGGGGGGCAGCCGTGGAGGTGGGGGCCCAGGGAAGAGGCTGTCAGGGGGTGGGGGACTGTCGGGGGGCAGTTGTGGAGGTGGGGGGCAGGGAGGGGTCTGTTGGGGAGTAGTCGTGGAGGTGGGCGGCAGGGAGGGGGCTGTCAGGGTGGGGGATCTGTTGGGGGGTAGCCGTGGAGGTGAGCGGCAGGAGGGGGCTGTCGGGGGGCAGCCGTGGAGGTGGAGGCCCAGGGAAGGGGCTGTCAGGGGTTGGGGGAATGTCGGGGAGCAGTTCTGGTGGTGGGCAGCAGGAAGGGGGCTGTCGGGGGGCAGCCATGGAGGTGGGGCAGGGCCGAGCGCTGCAAGCCCCTCACCCGCGCTCTCCCCTGCAGGGCGAGCAGAGCTGGTCGGTCCTGGAGCAGCTGGCGCTCGATCCCAGCCCCGACCTGGCGGCCAGCAGCGTCCAGCAGCGCCTGGACGAGGAGAAGGACCGGATCCGGCGCGAGATCCGCAAGGAGCTGAAGATCAAGGAGGGGGCGGAGAACCTGCGCCGGGCCACCACCGACCGCCGTAACCTGGCCAGCGTGGAGAGCCTGCTGCGCGGCTCCGACCGCAAACTGCGCCAGCTGCACTGCCGGCTGCAGCACCTGGACGCCCACATCATGGTCAAGGAGCCTGAGGAGAGCGGAGGTCAGGGGGCAGGGGCATGGCAGGGCTCTGGGAGTCATGCCGGGGTCACTGGGAGGTCACCAGGGGGCAGGGAGCAGGGGTCATTGCTGGAGGACACGAGGGGGGGCAAGGAGCAGGGGTCAATGCCAGGGGGCCCAGCCGTGCGGCTGAGTGCTAGGAGGGCTTGGGATGCTGCTAGCTCAGGGCTATCTGTCCTGGAGAGGAGGCAGGTGCAAGGGGCTGGGACAGGCAGACCCCCAGCAGTGGCTGGGGCTCATCAGGGGGCTGGGCACCACTCTTCATCCTGAGATGTGACGCAAGAAGCAGGGAAGGGAACCACGAGGCAGCAAATGCTGAACAGAACCCAGGGGAGTCTCCATCTCCAAGCAGCACTGGCCGGCAGAACTGCCCACCACTAGGTCTCGGTGAGGCCAAGAGTTCGGCAGGATTCAAACAGGCTGGGGGTTTGTCGGGTGTCTGGGGTGGAATGGAGGCCTCGGGACACCTGCAGGATTGTCAGAGAGTCCCCACCCCCACCATGTGGTGTGGTGTCATTGTGTTAGCACTTGTGCCAAGATGCAGCCACCTCTGGGGTGGGACAGGTCTTTGTACAGCTCTCCAGCTGTTGGGGGCAGGAGGGCTTGGCCCTGGGAGTGGATTCCCCCATCCCCGTGGGGATTTGCCTGCCTCTAGGGTAGCTGGCAGCCTCCACCATCAGAGATGGGATACTGGGGTAGATGGGCCCATAGAACTGCTCTGCCATGGGGATCCAGGCTGCATTGCTGAGAAGGCCCCAAGGAGGGTTAGGGGGCAGTGCAGACCCTGTGGGTCACAGCCACATCTCCCCCCCCCGGAGCATTTTCACTAGCTCCCTCCTCCTCATCCAGCTGGGAATTGACCCCCCTCGGTGTCTGACCTGAGCTCCCTGAGCGCCAGGCCCCTGTGCGGTGCCAGGGCTGTACCAACGACTGGGATTTCAAAACAGGAAGCTGCCAGATGCCACCTGCCCCAGCAGCGAATCGCGGCGCGAGCTGGGGGGTCCGAGGCAGGAAGCGACATGGCTGCTTCCTCTACTGAGCTAGAAAAACAAATGATCTGGCGCCTGCCACAGCCCCTCCCAGCCCAGCAGCCCCGAGTGCCCCCCCCCATCCCGAGAAAGTCCATCTGCTTCATTATGACTTAATCAGCCTCAGAGAGACGGGGCAGGATAAGTCTTGTGACTGGGACATGGGGACAGGGGCAGAGCTTGTTTGGGAAGGCCAGGCGGGGGGGAAAGGAAGCTGGTGCATTATACAATACATTGGCTAGCTGTGAGGGCCAGCAGGAGGCGGCAGTCAGACCAGTTGAGAGTCTCTGGGTAAAGGTAAAAGGGGGGGGGGGGCGCTGTCCTGTGGGGGTCTCCTTTAAACCACCCAACCAGGGGGCAGAGGCATTTCTCGAAGGAATAACAGAACTATCCAAACACACGCCCTGGTCGGAATGGGGACGTCACCTCGCATACGGCAAAGCCCAGAATTTCCAGTCAACTCTTGGGATGTGCTGGTAACCGGCTGTTTGTTCCGTGAAGCGGAGGAAGTGAAGGAGGAGTGGAGGGTGGGCAGCCTGGGATTCTGCCCAAACTGGGTTTGCATCTGAAGGCGATTTGGGTGGAAGCGATCGGGAAATGACCGATTTCAGGACTCTGAGGAAAGAGAGCAGTAGGATAATGGCAACCAGGAGAAAATCTCCAGGATGAAGGAGACGAGCAGTTTGTCAAACAGCCAGTGCTAAAGGCACAATTGCAAACCATCCCGAGATGACAGCAAGAGAGACAGAATAGGGAGAGGCCAGGATGGCTCCCTCAGGGACTCTCTAATGACTTGAGACTCAAAAAGGAGAAATGGGACCAGGGACAGATTGCTCAGGAGGAGAACAAAAGAACAGCACAAGCTTGTAGGGACCACGTCAGAGAGGCTAAGGTGCAAAATGAGTTACACCTAGCAAGGGACGTAAACAGCAGTAAGAAGAGATCCTTTAAATCCATTCAGAGCAAGAGAGGGAGGAAGGAAAGCGCAGGTCCTCTGTTTAGCGGGGAAGGAGAGCAAACAACCAATGGCCTCAAGAAAGGCGTTTAATGCCTATTTTGCTTCAGTCTTCAGGTTAATGGTTAATGGAGAGCAGATACTCAGCACAATTAATATTAACAACCAGGGGGAAGGAACACAAGCCAATCTAGGGAATGATCAGGTTAAAGAATATTTCGATAAGTTAGGTGTATTCAAGTCGGCAGGGCCCAATGCAATTCGTCCTATTTAAGGAACTAGCAGACGCAATCACACCACCATTAGCAATTATCTCTGAGAACTCCTGGAGGGCGGGTGAGGTCCCAGAGGAGGGAGAAGGGCAAACATAGTGTGACGGTTTGGATCACAGAAACCCCCTTGGGAGCTGCCACCTGATGTGCCAAGACTACTTCTACTCCTGCTTTCCTGCCCTGGCAGCTTAGGATTTCAGTGCCCTGCCTGGTTTGAGCCAGACCTGCTAGCCTGCTGCAAACCCAGACCCAGGTCTGAACCGTGTCCCCTAACAGCTGTGGGCTTAACTGAAAGCAGCTTACAGAAGTGTTCCTGTCTTCAACACTCAGATGCCCAACTCCCAATGGAGTCCAAACCCCAAATAAATCCATTTTACTCATAAATTGTTCGCCCTGTATAGCACTGATAGAGACATATGCCCAGCTGTTTGCCCCCGCAAGTATTAATACATACTCTGGGTTAATTAATAAGTAAAAAGTGATTTTATTAAATACAGAAAATAGGATTTAAGTGGTTCTAAATAGTAACAGACAGAACAAAGTGAATTACCAAGTAAAATAAAATAAAACATGCAAATCTAAACCTAATACAGTAATACAACTGACTACCGGTAAAATCTCACCCTTAGAGATGTTTCAATAAGTTTCTTTCACAGGCTGGACACCTTCCTAGTCTGGGGACAATCCTTTCCCCTGGTACAGCTCTTGTTCCAGCTCAGGTGGTTCCTCATGATGGCCACCCCCTTTGTTCTGTTCTACCCACTTATATGGTTTTGGCACAAGGCAGGAATCCTTTGTCTCTCTGGGTGCCCCCCGCAACTGGAAAAGCACCAGGTTTAAGATGGATTCCAGTACCAGGTGACATGGTCACATTTCCTGTGAGACGCCAAGCCTTCATTCCTCCCGGCCTGACTCACAGGAAGGCCTGCCTGCAAACAGAGCCATCCACAGTCAATTGTCCTGGCTGATGGGAGCTATCAAGATTCCCAACCACCGTTAATGGCCCACACTTTGCATAATTACAATAGGCCCTTAGAGTTATAGTTCACATTTCTAGTTTCAGATACAAGAGTGATACATTTATACAAATAGGATGCCCACACTTGGTACATTGTAAGCTTTGTAATGATACCTTACAAGAGACCTTTTGCATGAAGCATATCCCATTTACATTATATTCCTACTCATTAGCATATTTTCATATAATCATATAGAGTGTAAAAAGAAAAGGAAGGTTTCAGAGTAGCAGCCGTGTTAGTCTGTATTCGCAAAAAGAAAAGGAGGACTTGTGGCACCTTAGAGACTAACCAATTTATTTGAGCATGAGCTTTCGTGAGCTACAGCTCACTTCATCGGATGCATACTGTGGAAACTGCAGAAGACATTATATACACACAGAGACCATGAAACAATACCTCCTCCCACCCAACTCTCCTGCTGGTAATAACTTATCTAAAGTGATCATCAAGTTGGGCCTTTTCCAGCACAAATCCAGGTTTTCTCACCCTCCCCCCCCCCCCCCACACACAAACTCACTCTCCTGCTGGTAATAGCCCATCCAAAGTGACCACTCTCCTTACAACCTGCATGAAAATCAAGGTGGGCCATTTCCAGCACAAATCCAGGTTTTCTCCCCCCCACCCTTTTTTTTTTTTTTATAGAGTGTGTCACGCATAGTACCTGTCTTTTAAAGGGGGAACAGAGAACCTGAACAGCCTGAGCGGGATAGCTGGAAAGACACTGGAACAAATTATTAACCAATCAGTTTGTAAGCAGTTCGAGCTCAGTAGGGGGAAGAGGAATAATCAGCATGGATTTATCAAACCAGCATAATTTCCTTCTCTGTCAGGGTTACTGGCCAAGTGGATGGGGGGAAGCAGCAGATATGATATGGTTTGATTTTAGTGAGGCTTTTGACACATTCATGACATTCTCATACGCAAACTAGGGAAATGTGGTCTAGATAAAAATACTATGAGGTGGGTGCCCAACTGATTGAAATACCCTACTCAAAGAGCAGCTCTCAATGGTTCGCAGTCAGCCTGGGAGGGCATGTCGAGCAGGTCCCGCAGGGGTCAGTCCTGGGCCCGGCTCTAGTCAATATTCTCATTAATGAATTCAGTAATGGAGTGCAGAGTGTGCTGATAAAGCAAGCTTGCGGCTGACAGCAGACTGGGAAGGGCTGCTCTCATTGTGGAGGCCAGGATTGTAATTCAAAGCAACCGTGACACATTGGAGAATTGGCCTGAAATCAACAAGATAAAATGAGGTAAAGACAAGTGCAAAGTACTTCACTCAGGAAGGAAAAATCAACTGCACAACCAGAAAACGGGGAATACCTGGTGAGGCAGTCGTAGTGCTGGAAAGGAGCTGGGGTTCTAGCGGAGCACAGATCGAATATGAGTCAACAGTGCGAGACGGCTGTGAAAACGGCTGATCTCGTTCTGGGGTGTAGGATTAACAGGAGTGTCGTATGTAAGACATGGGAGGTGACTGCTCCACTCTGCTCGGAACTGGGGAGGCCTCAGCTGGAGTCCCGTGTCCAGTTCTGGGCGCCGCGCTTTAGGGAAGATGTGGACAGGTTGGAGAGAGGCCAGAGGAGGCCACAAACATGATCAGAGGTTTAGCAAACCGGATCTGTGAGGAAAGGTTCAAACCTGGACATGTTTGTCTGAGAAAAACGACTGAGGGGGACCTGAGAACAGTCTTCAAATACGCTAAGGGCTGTTACAAAGAGGATGGGGATCAGTGTTTTTCCATGTCTCCAGCAATGGGCTTAATCTGCAGCAAGGGAGATTTCGGTTGGATATTAGGCAAAACTTTCTCACTCCAAGGGGAGTTCAGCTCTGGAACAGGTGACCAAGGGCAGTTGTGGTGTCCCCATTATTGGAGGTTTGTAAAAACAGGTTGGACCAACCCAGGGACGGGCTGGGGTTACTTGGCCCTGCCTCAGTGCAGGGGGCTGGACTAGGTGACCTCTCGAGGGCCCTTCAAGCGCGACATTTCTGTGATTCTATGACTCCCTGCCTGGCGCAACAATGCAGCCGCCTCTGGGGTGGGGTGGGGTGTGGCAGGGGTCAGCCCTTGCACAGGGGGTATTTGACCCTCTCTGCTCAATGAGATGTTTAGGTGCATTGAGCCAAGTGAAGGAGAGAAACCTCCTGTCTCAGCTCCCAGCAACTCTCCCGCAAGAGCCAGATACTGGGGCTTCCCTCCCCACACCAGATCCCGCAGATAGCCTATGTGTGGGGAGCCCAGGGCTGGGGTAACCGGGAGCTGCCGGTCAGGATTTCAGGGCACCGGCAGAGCTGTGGAGTCCAGAGAAAGCCGTCACGCGATGACTTTGTCCTTCTCCCAGGGTGCGGACCCCGATTGGGGGTGGGCCAGGACGGATGCTCCTGTTAACCCATGTGAGCCTGGGAATGGGGCAGGTGTGGGAGGGCCAGAACCAGCCCCAGTGAGGGACCTGCCAGCAGAGATGGGGGCAAGCCAGTGAGAGTGCCCTTCTCCCTCCTCACCCAGCCCCCCCCATCCAGGGGGCACGACCCCCCACCCCCCAAGCAGGGATTAGGCACCTTGGCTCTGCCAGTGCCCCTCACTCCTGACCCGTAGCACCCCTGCTAGCCCCGCACTGGGCTCCTGGGTGCTGGAGGGGCAGGGCCACCCCCTGCCGGGCACTGCTGACCCTTCCCCGTCCCCGCTTGCAGATGCCCCCCAGTCGCCCAACAGCCTGAGCCGCTCGGCCGCCAACAAGCACCGCCTGGCCGGGCTGGAGAAGCAGCTGAACATTGAGCTGAAGGTGAAGCAGGGAGCAGAGAACATGATCCAGATGTACGCCAATGGCTCCACCAAGGTGAGGGGTCCCACCCCCTGCCTCCTATTCCACCCTGCCCGGCCTCTACCCCCAACCCCCACCCTGCCCCCCAACCTCCATTCCCCTCACCTCTCCACCACAACCCCCTCACCCCGCTGTCCCTGTCTCCCAACTTCTCCCCTCCCCCTTCCCCTGCCTTTCCGCACCTGGCCCCCCAACCCACCTCCTCCCCCCGCTTCCTCCCTCCCCCCTGCCTCTCCACCCCCAAGCTCCTCCCCCGTCCCAGCCCCCCCCACCTCCCCCTGCCTCTCCAACTGCTCCCCACCCTCCACACCCTCCTCCACCTCTGCCTGCCCCCTTCACTCCCCACCCCCCAGATCCCCCTTCCCCTGCCCTGGAGGCTCTGGGACCCAAAGAGGCCTCCAGCCCGGAAAAACAGGCATGGAAGGAGGAGATGTAGCTGGGACAGGAAGCCACCCCTGATATGGGGGGTTGGACTCATGGGGGTGTGGGGGTGGGAGGGCACTCCCCAGACAGCTCTGGGCTCAGCAGCCCCCCCTCAACCCTCCTGTCTGCCCCCCAGGACCGGAAGCTGCTGCAGACAGCCCAGCAGATGTTGCAAGACAGCAAGACCAAGATCAACATCATCCGCATGCAGATCCGCAGAGCCGCGCAGGCCGACGCGGTGCCGCCCGACGGCGAGGACGGGCAAGGTGGGAGGGGCAGTTGGGGGAGGGGAAATAGGAGGGGAGCCATGGGGCACGGGGCAGTGCGGGGAGGGAGACAAGGAGGGGCGAGGAGTGGGCGGCAAGGTGGGGGAGCCGGGGCAGTGTCCGTAAGCTCCTGCTGTAGATACTCACCCTGTCCGAACACCCACAATCCTCTGCCCCCCACGGCCCTGCTTACAACACCGCTGTGGGGCTGCTCTCCCAAGGGTCCGGGGGTGGGGCCTGGCGGGCAGATCCTGGAGCCATGTCAACTTGGGAGGTGTTTATCCAGCGAAGCCGCCCCCCTGGTGTCCCATGGCCCAGCCACAGGGTGGGGGGCACGGATCCCCCCAACAGTGGGTTCCCCTGGTCAGGGTTCCCCCAGCACCCAGGTAGCCCAGCTGGGCTCCCCTCCACACCCCACATAACACTGGCTCGATCCCTCTCCCTGCACCAAATCCCAGCCGGTTCTGCCAACGCCCCTCTCCTGGCAGCTCTGCGCCCGGGCGCTTTACTGATCCAAGCACCCGTCGTCCTGGCAGCCCCCCGCTGCTGCTTGGACCCAGAGCTGGGCTGGGCCCAGGTCCCTCCACACACTAGCTGGACCATCACCGCAGGCCTGCAGCCCCCCCCACTCCCGACAACGCTGCTCAGCGGGAGGGAATCCTGGCAGCTTTGGCTACAGCCAGGCCCGTGGGACAGGCACAGCGCGGGAGGGGGTGCTCTCGTGCTACGCAGGGTGGGCAGGGAAGGAGGCAACCTGGGGAGGCCCTCCCTTCTCTCCAGAGGCCCCCCCCCTTCCTAGCCTGGTGCTCACTGGTCAGCCCCGCGGAGCTGAGGCACATGGAGAGGAATTGGCCGGGGTTTGTGGGACAGGACACTGGGATGTGCCCCAGCTCCTAGATGTGCAGCCACCTCTGGGGTGGGGCCCGGGGCAGGTTATACAGGGACCCCTCTCCCAGTGCTGAGATGCAGCCCCCTCCGGGGTGGGGCGTGGGGCCGTGAAACTCAGCTCCCTCTCCGCGGCCCGGGCTGGCTGGTCGGAAGAGAACCCAGGAGTCCTGCCCACGGCTCGGTGTCTGCCCCACCCCAGCAGGGTCTGAGCCCGCGCTGTCGCCCCGCAGGGAACCTGGACCTGACCTGCACGGAGCTGCGCATCGAGGAGCTGCGCCACCATTTCCGCGTGGAGCACGCTGTGTCTGAGGGGGCCAAGAATGTGCAGCGGCTGCTGGGCTCTGCCCGGACGCCGGACCGCAAGGCCATGGCTGAGGTACTGCCCCCCCAGCCTCTCGTTAACCCCCCCCAAGGCCATCGCTGAGATACTACCCTCCTGACCTCCCTTTAACCCCCCGCGCAAGGCCATCACTGAGGTATTGCCCCCCAGGCCCCCCCTTAACCTCCCCCCGGCCCCTCGTTAACCCCTCCCCCGCAAGGCCATCACTGATGTACTGCCCCCCCAACCCCCACTCCACAGGCCATCGAGGAGGACAGGGGTCCCAGGGCAGCATTCAGAGGTGGCTGTCGGGGGGAGCAGGGGGTATCGGGGGTGGTTTGGTGCACAGGGCTGGGGTTTATCTGTGGGCGCAGGGCCAGGGTACATGGAGGGCCATGGGGGGCAGGGTCAGTGCATGTGGGGGCACGGAGGGTCTCGGGGGCCATGCCCACGCTGTGCCCATTGCAGGCCCAGGCGAAGCTGACCGAGTCGAGCCAGAAGCTGGACCTGCTGCGCCTGGCGCTGGAGCGGCGCGTGGGGGAGCTGCCCGAGGAGCACCCCAAGGGCTGCATCGTCAAGGAGGAGCTGATCATGGCCTCCTCGCCCGCCTTCAGCGCCCGCAACAGCACCCCCTACCAGCACAACCAGTACAGCACGCTCTGCAAGCCCTCGCCCCTCACAGGTACCCCGGGGCCCACTGGCAACAGTCCCACTGGGGCAAACACCAAGGTACCGGCCCCCTGGGGCAGCGCCCCCTAGCGCCCCACAGAGACCAGTCCCTGGATACCCCCCAGGGAACAGCAAGTCAGCGAGAGAGCTGGAATAGCACCCAGGAGTCCTGGCTCCCAGCTTCTCTCTGCTCTAACCACTAGCCCCCACTCCCCTCCCAGGGCTGGCAATAGAACCCAGGAGTCCTGGCGCCCAGCCCACTGCTCTAACCCCCACACCCCCCAACCCCCCAGGGATGCTGGAGGTGCAGCTGCTGGGCTGCAGCGGGCTGCTGGAGTCGGTGCCTGGCCGGACCCGTGGTGCTACCGTCTCGCTGCCCTGCAACAACCCCGGCGAGGTGCGCCCCTACTTCATGAACCGCAGCGGGCGGGGGCTCTACAGCCGCAGCGGCAGCCTGAGCGGCCGGACCGTCCTCAAATCCGACGACTTCAGCAGTGAGTGAGCCGGGCACCCAGCCCCTGGCTGGGAACACCCGGGGGTGGGGCGCTGTGCTGCCGGGGGGATTGGGTGAGGGGATTGGAGGGATGCAGGTGGGGGTGTGGGAGGGGATCCCGTCCGGTTGCTGCAGAGTGGGAGGGGAGCGAGGGAGGGTGTTGTGCTGCAGGGGAGGGGGATCAGAGGTATGTGGGAGGGGATGGGGGGGTGCTGTAGAGGGGTTGAGGGAGAGGATCGGGGGTGCTGTGTGGGGTAAGGGAGGGGGAGATGGATTAGACTCTTGGAGGTGGAGGATGGTTGTTGATGGGGGCGGATGGTGGTTGTAAGGAGTTGTCAGCTGGCAGGCATTCGGGGGGCGTTGGCACCATCACCCGGGCACACTCCCCGCAGCGCAAAGCAGGGTGGTTTCCCCTTGGGGGAGAAATCATGACACAGAGTCTGGGGAGTCCCTCAATGGAACTAGTTTATTGTCGCTGCCCCAATCCTGGGGCAGAAGTGGGCACAATAGCATGCAGGGCAACCCAGGACCTCAGCCTTGCACCGACTCTTGATGCCCAGAAAGCGACTCTGTTCCAAGCACTGACTCTCGCTGGAGAGACCCAAGCTGGGTCCAAACTCCCCTGCCGCTTGCAGCAGCTTCCCTGCGAAGCGTGGGCACGACGGTGCCACCAGCAACATGTAGCGTGTCTCCCGAGGCTGAACACTCACTCGCACGCAAAGAGCATCAGGCTGTGTAACAGCACCCCCTGGTTGTTACTGGTATAATAGCATTTACAGTGGTACCCACTATGTGCTGGGAGCTTCCCAAATGCTCAGCTGGCAGGGCCCAGCTCTGAGGAGGCAGCGATAGGACGGATAGGGGGTGGCCCACGGTGATGCGCGCCTCTCCCCGCAGATGAGGTGAGCGCCGTGCTGAAGCTGGATAACACTGTGGTGGGGCAGACGGCCTGGAAGCCTGTGGGCCAGCAGGCCTGGAACCAGACCTTCGCCCTGGAGCTGGAGAGGGTGAGTGTGGGGGGGACATGCACACATCGGGCCCTGCTGCTCCAGGATGCTGGGTCTGGGCAAAGGGCAGCCACGCACCTGACTCAGATGAGCCTCTCTGAGGGAGGTGGAGCCAGGGATAGAACCCAGGAGTCCTGGCCCCCAGTGCCCCCCCGCTCTAATCATTAGACCCCACTCCCTTCCCAGCACTGGGGATAGAACCCAGGCGTCCTGACCCCCAGTCCCTCCAGCCTGGTTGTTGCATTGCCCGCACTGCCGATCCAGTCCTGGTAAGTGAACAGAACTGAGCTTCCAGTGCTCAGCTGCCCTGTCCCCCCTGGACTCTGTGCTCCTAACCGGATTAGGGCACCTGGTTCCAACATGGCCCAGCCCTGATTTTGCTTCCAACATTGTCACACTTTGTAGTGTGGACTGGGCCTTACCCAGCCCAAAGTGTTTAGCGGGGCACAGCCAGCTCCCATCTGCACTCCAGCTCTAACTGAGTTGTAATCGCCCCCCACCCCGGTCCCAAAACTCAGCTGAGCCACAGCTGAAAAAGCTACTGGAAGGGGTTAAAGTGGCCCCGTGTCAGTGGGAAACTGTTTACACTGGAACCTAATAATGGCTCCAACATTTTAGCCCAAATATCCAGCTCCTTTGGGGGGTTGTGGGTGGAGCTACCAGGTGGTGGATGGGGCTTCCGCACTGCCTTGCCCCCCACCCCCAGCTGCCCCATAGCCCTGGCTGGGGTCTCTCTCACTCCTGACTCTGCCCCCCAGGCACGGGAGCTGGAGATCTCAGTGTACTGGCGGGATTACCGCAGCCTCTGTGCCTTGAAGCATCTCAAGCTGGAAGATTTCCTGGATAACCAACGCCACGAGATCCACCTGGACCTGGAGCCCCAGGGCACCCTGCTGGCTGAGGTGATGCCCGCGACGGGCGGGATCAGGATAACAGGGATGGGGAGCAAGCCCTGGGGGGACAGAAGGGGGAGCAGGCCCTGTGGGGGAGGAGGGGGGGAGCAAGGAGCAGGCCCCTGAGGGGAAGGAGTGGGGAGCAGTCCCAGGACGGTGGAAGGGGAGCAGGCCCCTGGCGGGGAGGAGTGGAGAGGGGGTTGCAGGTCCCGGGGAGGAGGAGGGTGAAGCGGGTAGCAGGCCCTGGGGCAGGGGGAGCGGGGAGCAGGCCCCTGGGAGGGAGGAGGGGGGAGCAGGGAACAGGCCCCGGGGCGAGGGGAACTGGCCATGTCCCCTTCCCAACACTCACCAAGGTAAATTCACCGGCCGGGGGGAGCCCCTTGGCCCCTGGACTCCTCCATACTCAGCTAGTCACCCCATGGGCTCGCTGGGGTGGGGCCTGTGCTGGCCCCATTGCACTGTGGGGTGGGAGCTTCCCCATTGCCCCATGAGCAGAGTAGTATCTCAAGGAGGGGTTGCACTGACCTCACCCTGTCCTGGGCCCCCCATCCCTGCCCGGGCCCAGCCCCTCATCCCGGTCTCTTGCCGCCCCAGGTGACCTTCTTCGACCCTGTCATTGAGCGCATCCCCAAGCTCCAGAGGCAGAAGAAGATTTTCTCCAAGCAGCAAGGTGCCGTCTGGCGGGGGCATGACCCAAATGCAGGGCCCAGGGCCCCAGGGAGGCTCCTGCGTAAACCCCCAGCCCAGAGATATGGGTGGGCACCAGGTGCCAGCCTGTGTCCCCCTCCCTGCTTGGGAGCTGACTCTGCCCCATATCCCCACTCCTCACTGTGGGGGCAGCTCTGCCCCCTATGCCCCTCCCCCTTCCTTGGGGGCTGATGCTGGGCTCTGCCCCATATCTTCCTTCCCCCTCTTGGGGTCTGATGCTGCCCCATAACCCCCTCCACCTCTTGAGGGCTGATGCTGCCCCATATCCCCATTCCTCCTTGTGGGGACGGGCTCTGCTCCCTATACTCCTCCCCCTTCCTTGGGGGCCAACGCTTGGCTCTACCCCATATCCCCCACCCCGGGGGGCGGGTACTGAGCGCTGCAGCGTCTTGCTGCTGAGGCTCCGGGTTCGGCTGCATTCCCAGCCCTATGCAGCTCTGGGGGGATGACTGGAGGTGTGGGGGGGGACCGGTCCCACCGTGACTTTTGACCCCCCCCAGGCAAGGCCTTCCTGCGCGCCCGCCAGATGAACATTGACATCGCCACGTGGGTGCGGCTGCTACGGCGCCTCCTGCCCACCACCAGCTCCACCGGTGCCTACAGCCCCTCGGCCCACATGCCCACCGGGCCCGGCTCCGAGGGCCACCACAGCCTGGCCAGGTGAGCCCCTGGGGGTCCCTGGGGCAGCGGGGGGGCGGGGGAGGGGGCTGGAGCTCACCGCACCCGGCACAACCCCCGGGGGGGGCCCATTCTGCCCTCGCTCTGGGGCCCGGGGCTGTGGGGGTTGGGCCGGGCCCCCAGGGACAGCCCCCGCTGTGGAGGGAGGGAGTGGCAGGCCTCACAGCCCCGGCAGGCCGGCCAAGCTGCCTCCCGTGGGATGATGGGGGGGCCCAGGTCTGTGGGGCGAGAGCCCAAATATTGCCAGAAGCATGGGGGTGCCTCACCGCCCAGCTGTGGAAGGGGGCAGGAGGTTTGCCAGGGCCCCCCAAACAACTGCTTGCAAGGGGAGGTGTCACAAGGGGGCAGCTACCTCCTGTCGTCAGACCCACCAGCCTCCCAGGCAGGGTCCCCCAGCTCCATCCGCTCCGGGGATCTGGGGGGAGGGGACTATGGGGGGATCCCATGGGTCTTCCCCTCTAATCCCCCCACCCCAACCCCTGCCCCGCAGAGACTTCTCCATCGAGAAACTGACCCTGGACATTGATAAGCCGCAGCAGGAGCAGCCAGGCCAGCCGGCCGAAGGTGGGGAGCGACCGGAGAGGGGCGCACTGGTAAGACTCCCCCTGTCACGTGGGGGGCTGGTCCTGTCCACTAGAGCAACTTCCGGGGATGGCAGGGATGGGCCGGGGTCCCCGGCGCCAGGGACAGGGAACCACCCGTCGCCAGGCAGCAGTGCCAGACCCGGGGAACCGCCCACCCTGAGCTCCAGCACCAGACATGGGGACCCCGCAGCCCACACCCAGCCCCACGGGGAGCCAGTGCCAGACCCAGGGGCTCCCTGCAGTCAGAGCCCAGGGGAGGGAACGGGCCCCCTGCCACCGGCGACTGGGGACCCGACTCTCGCTCCCTCCTGTCTGACGGGGCCTGCCATCAGCTGCGCCCAGAGTCCATGGGGATGGGCACCCTGGAGATGCAGCGCCAGTGGGGAGTTGTAGATGGAGATTCCCTGCCTCATGGCTGGGCCCCTCAGTACCCCAGGGGGGAAGATTAGGTCCTGCTGACCCCTGGCACCACCCAGCACTGCCATGGGACTGTGGTGCCTTCTCAGCTGCCCCACAACGCCGGGCACAGCGGGCAGTGAGGGGGCTGGGGGAGCTCCTGCCTGCCTAACCCTCCACCCCCATCTGCCCCCCAGAGCCCGCAAGCAGGAGACAAGGAGCCGGTGCCGGGAGGAGACACCCAAAGGCCTGGGAATAGCACCCTGCACAGGTGAGGGACCCCTGCCCCCATGTTGCCCCCCATCTTCCCCGCGTGTGCCTGCCCAGCCCAGCCCCAGAGACCTCAGGGTCCCTCCCAGCCCCATTTGCTTCTGACCCAGACCCCTGGCCACTGCCCTCTCACGCTCCTCGCTAGAAGTTGCCCCCAGGACAAGCGGAGGGAAAACCCCTTCCCCCAGCCCTGCTCCAACCTCCCAGCCTCTCCAGGGGTAAGACTGGCAACAGGGCCCCACCCAGGTTATCAGCTGCCACATGCCAAGCCCCTCCCCCACCTGCTGGCCCCACCCCTCCATACTGCCAGACCCCTCCCCCACTTCCTGCCTCGCTCCCCACCCCCACACACACACTTGTTACTCCCATTCCTCCCCACAGCCCCCTTCCCTTACCCCAGAGCCTGTCTCTTGGGACCCCTGGTGGGACTGTCACCTCATCCCCAGGATCCCACCCTGCCCCCCTCAGCCCCCACCAGGGGCTCTCGCTGCCCAGAGCCGTCTGACAGAGGGGGTCGGGTTGTGGGGGGGGCAGGGGTGAAGTCAGCAGCCCCTCCCCCTCCTGGGGCTCTTGTCTCCCCAGAGGGGGTGGGGATTAGGGGGGCACCATTCGCAGACCCCCCTGCTCAGGGATGGGCTGGGGGAGGGGTAAGGGGACTCGCTGCCCCGTGGTGCGCAGGTCCCTCCCCGCCCCACGCCGGCTGCCAGCCGCAGCGGTGCCCAGTTCTCACTCTGCCTCTGCCCCCCAGGACGACGCCCTTGACGCTGGATGACTTCAGGTTCCTGGCCGTGCTGGGACGCGGGCACTTCGGCAAAGTGAGTCTTGGACCCAGCCCCACTCGCGCCCATTCCCCCAGAAACCCCCCAAGGGCTTCCCCCAACTTATTCATCTGCAGCCCCCTGCTGTGGTGGGAGGTCTTAAGTGCCTCCCACCCCATCCGGGCCCTTCCCAGCGGGGCAGAGAAACGACACTGACAAGTGATTTGCACCCAGTCCTGCCACAAATCCTTGCCAGAGCTGGGGAGAAAACCCAGGAGTCGTGGCTCCCAGCCCCCCCGCTCTCACCACTAGACCCCACTCCCCTCCCAGCAGCCCTGGCCCCCAGCCACGGTGCAGCCCCTAATGCCGGCTGTGTGGCTGCAGGTGCTGCTCTCTGAATACAGCCGCACAGGGGAGCTCTACGCCATCAAAGCCTTGAAGAAGGGCGACATTGTGGCACGGGACGAGGTGGAGAGGTGAGTGGCCAGCACCCCCCCCTCCCCCCAGTGCCATGGAGACCCAGCCAGTCCCCTCTGGAGACCCCTGCTGGGGGCAGAGGGGCTGGGGGCCTGGGGAACCATCTCCCTCACCCCACGCCTGCCTTTCCCCACCCTCCCCATGTCCCCCCTCCCCTGCAGCCTGATGTGCGAGAAGCGGATCTTCGAGACGGTGAATAGCTCGCGGCACCCGTTCCTGGTGAACCTCTTCGCCTGCTTCCAGACGCCCGAGCACGTCTGCTTCGTCATGGAGTACACGGCCGGTGGCGACCTCATGATGCACATCCACACCGACGTCTTCACCGAGCCACGGGCCACGTGAGTGCGGGGCAGCCGTGCGCCAGCCCACAGGGCCTCGCTGGCAGTCCCAGCCAGCCCCGGAACCCAGGAGTCCTGGCTCCCAGTCCCCTGCTCTTACCACTAGACACCGCTCCCCTCCCAGAGCCAGGTCTGGAACCCAGGAGTCCTGACTCCCAGCCCCCTGCGCTAACCGCTAGACACCGCTCCCCTCCCAGAGCCAGGTGTGGAACCCAGGAGTCCTGACTCCCAGCCCCCTGCGCTAACCGCTAGACACCGCTCCCCTCCCAGAGCCAGGTGTGGAACCCGGAAGTCCAGACTCCCAGCCCCCTGTGCTAACTGCTAGACACTGGTCCCCTCCCAGAGCCAGGTGTGGAACCCAGGAGTCCTGACTCCTGGCCTGCTCTTGCTCCCCACCTGGGCTGGGTTTGCTCTGTATGGCAGAGCCAGCGGGGAGGGGCTATCCCAGCACGGGCTGCAGCATTGACACCCCCCCCCCGGCCTCCGGCCTCCCTTGCAGGTTTTACGCTGCATGCGTCGTCCTTGGCTTGCAGTTTCTTCACGAGCGCAAAATCGTGTACAGGTAAGAGACTCTCAACGGGGGAGGGGGGACATTCCCTTGCCCAGCATGGGGCTCCCGGCTCTGCACCCTGCTGTACAGGTAGGGAAACTGAGGCACACAGCCGGGGCGGTACTTTGTGGATAAGGTGCATAGCTGGGGCTAGGACCCAGGAGTCCAGACTCCCAGCCGTCCCTGCTCTAACCACTAGACCTCAGTCCCCTCCCATCACTGGGGATAGATCCCAGCAGTCTGGACTCCTAGCCTGCCCGCACACACTGACCCTCGCACCCTCCTCCTTCAGGGACCTGAAGCTGGATAATTTATTACTGGACAAGGAGGGTTTTGTGAAGATCGCAGACTTTGGCCTGTGCAAGGAAGGTGGGTGCTGGGCACAGGGCAAGGGAGGGGGCAGGGGTACCAGGGGCAGTTACATGTGAGTGTCGAGATACTTTGCCACAGGGGCCCGTCAGGCAGATGGGAGTCTCTGTGCCCAGTTCCACCTGCTGCTGCAATGGAGCCACCTCTGGGGTGGAACATAGAAGCTGCTTATAGGAGTGTGGCTCACCCAGCGCCGGGGTGCAGCCACTTCTGTGGGGGGACGTGACAGCTGTGGGACTCAGGGGGAACGCAGCACTTTGGGACAGGAAGTGAAGGAGAGGCGCGTATCTGGCTGCAGGGGAATAGAAGCGCCCTGCTAGGGACACCAGGACAAATGCAGCTCTGTGGGGGAGCTCAGGGATTGTTAATAACCACCCTGGGGTATGGCAACTCCTGCAGCACAGTGCCCCCTATTGAGCCCCCATTTTCCCACCCCCTTTAGCACAGCACCCCCTACTAATACCCCCACCCCCTGCATCACAACACCCCCTACTGAGCTCCCACCCCATCCCCTGCAGCACAGTGCCCCAAAGTGCTGCACTGGGGTATTGGGGCCAGCCTGACTGAGGGGATAGCGCCCCCTGCTGAGCCCCCACCTGCTCTCTGGGAGCTCTCTCCATGCACTGACCCTGCTTAGCTTGGGAGCAGTTGAAGGGAGGGGCAGTGGGGGCAGGAGCCTTGGTGGGTCTGTGGCCTCCTGGGAGCTGGGAGAAAGCCCTGGGCGTAGCCCCCACCCTGCGATGGGGAGGGTGTTGCTCAGTGCATGGGGGGACCCCGGGGTTTAACCCTTTCCCCTCCCCGCTCAGGGATGGGCTATGGCGACCGCACCAGCACGTTCTGCGGGACCCCCGAGTTCCTGGCGCCCGAGGTGCTGACAGACACGTCCTACACCCGCGCCGTGGACTGGTGGGGGCTGGGCGTCTTGGTTTACGAGATGCTGGTGGGGGAGGTGAGTCGGGGGGCGGGGTCTTCTCCTGGGCCTTCACATGGCCATCCCAGGGCTGGTTGGGGTGGGGGAGGGCAGTTGGAGGGGCAGGTAGGGTGAGGGAGGGGCTCAGAGTGAGGACTAGTTCAGAGGGGTGCTCCCAGCAGGATGGGGGGTGGGTCTGAATGGGGGGAGGGGGTGTGGCTTGGGCTGGGAGGGCTGTTCAAAGATGGGAGGGGTGGTTGGGTCACGGGGGAGGGGCCGGGTCACAGGTGCCCGGGCAGGGAGGGCACTTGGGAGAGGGCGGGGGCTGGGTCAAAGGTGGGGAGATATTGGGTAGGGTGGAGGTGGGGGAGTGCTTGGTTCAGGACGGGGGACTGGGTCAGGGCTGAGGTGCATGGGGTCAGCCCCATGAGGTTTGGGGTGGCGCTTGGGGCAGGGTGGGGGCAGGTTTGTGCTGGGGGTCACTCTGAGCTGGCGGGATGTTGACCTGCCCCCCGGCTCTGCCCTGCAGTCCCCATTCCCAGGTGACGACGAGGAGGAGGTGTTTGACAGCATCGTGAATGACGAGGTGCGGTACCCCCGCTTCCTGTCCACCGAAGCCATCGGCGTCATGCGCCGGGTGAGTACGCCAGGCCTTGCCCCCATCACACACACACTGGGGCTGGGCTGGGGGGCAGGGCAGCTCCCAAAGGGCGTGTGGGAGCAGGGGTTGGGCTCTGGGGGGAGGGACTGGATCTCGGGGGGATGGGCATCAAGGGGAGGCGGGGGCCCTGCCCCCAGCTTGGAGCAGCTCCTGCCCCTCCAGTGCATGGCTCATCCGGTCAAGCTACCCTCGTGCTCCAGGGCTCTGCTCTGGGTGGGGATCAGGAAGGGTGGCTCAGTGGAGCGCCTGTCCCCCCCGGGGATGGAGACTGGGGGGTCTCCGGGGATGGAGAGCGGGGGCAGGGAGGGGTCCCTGGGGATGGAGAGGGAGGTGGGGGCAGGGGGCTGGAGGGTAACGGTGTCTCTGTCCAGCTCCTGCGCAGGAACCCGGACCGGCGCCTGGGCTCCAGCGAGCGGGACGCCGAGGACGTCAAGAAGCAGCCGTTCTTCAGGGTCAGTTCCCACCGCCATGTTAACCCCCCCCTTCCCCCGACATCCCGCCCTGCGGCCACCCCCACTCCAGACAGAACAACCCTCCACTGTAGCCCCCTTCCCTGGCTACAGCCTGGCTCCTGCTGAGATGCCCCCGCTGGATGCTGGCACTGCCACGCCTGGCTCAGCCTGCAGGAGGCGATGCCCCCTCCCCCATATCCAGGATGGAGTGCAGCCCCCTTGGTCTAAGGTCATGTTAGGCAACAGCGCCCCCTGGTGCTGCGTGGGGGCATTGCGGCCAGCACTGACTGCCAGGGGAGAGCATCCCCTCCTGCGCCCTTGCCCTGCTTCCTGCAGCACAGCGCCCCCTGGTGCTGCATGGGGGCATTGCGGCCAGCACTGACTCCCAGGGGAGAGCACCCCCTGCTGTGACTCCCACCCTGCAGCTGCCTTCTGCTGCCCAAGGCTTGGCCCGGGCCAGCCCAGCCTAGCCTGGTGGGGGTTCCCAAGGGCAGGGCTAACTCCCAGTCTGGCTGCAGCCGCCCCCACTCGCTCACTGCTCCCCTCCCCCCGCAGTTCATTGACTGGGAGGCCCTGCTGGCCCGGCGGCTCCCTCCCCCCTTCGTCCCCATCATCAAGGGGCGGGAGGACATCAGCAACTTCGACGAGGAGTTCACGGCCGAGGCACCCGCACTGACGCCACCCCGCGAGCCGCGCCCGCTCACCGCCGCCGAGCAGGAGGCCTTCCGCCACTTCGACTACCTCGCGGACACCTGCTAGCCCAGGGGAGAGCTGGGCCGCGGGAACGGACGGAGGGTTTCCCACCAGCACCCCCTGGGGCTCTGAAGGACTCTGCGGAGGAAGCCTGCCCCCACCTGTGTGAAGGACTCGCTGGGGCGGGGAGTCAGCCTGGATCTGTGCTGTGGGGGCAGTTTGGCTCCAAGGCCGCAGAAGCAAGACAGGGGAAGTGGATCTCTTGGAATCCCTGCCAGGGACCGCTGCCCCCAACCCCACCTGCCCCCTGTCTGAGCCCCCCACTGCCCCTTCTGCCCATAACTTTCTCTTGGACTATTGTAGTTTTGCCAACAAGTGGAGGGGGTGAGCGCAGCGCTGGCCCCGCCCTGGTTCCTACCCCCAGCCTGGGTCTGGCCTTGGCATTTCCATGGGTGAAAGGCTGAGCCCCACCCCCTGCTCCCAGAGGCAGGGGTGCAGCAAGAGGAGGGGTCTGTGCCCTGCGTCCTGGGCGGGGGGAGGATGAGCACTGAGGGGAGGTGGGGGCCTTGCCAGGCCAGGGTGGAGTCAGCTTGTGGGGGTGGGGAGCTGCTGGACCCTCAGGGCAAGTAGGGGCCACCCTGAGGGTGGAGGAGTGGCACCCAATGTTGGGTCCTGGGGGAGGACTGGTGGGATGCTCCATGGCCAGGTCCCAGAAGGGTGCCCAGGAGGGTCCCCCCCCCGCCCCATACAGTGACCCAGCCCCCTGCCCCTCTCTGAGGCCCTGGAAGCCTCCTGTGAGCTGGGGGGCTTTATGCCCTGCAGCCCCTCATCCTACTGCAGCTCTACCCAGGGCTCAGCTGCCCTCTACCCATGGCTGTAGGCCCATCTGCTCCCCCAGGGCCTGGCAAGGTGCAGCCCAGCCCTTTGCCCGAGGGCTCTGCCTCGTATCATGGACCATTTGGAGTATCTGGAGCCGGCTGACGCAGGAACTGGTGGGGGCAGCTGCCGCTGGGGCGGGACATGGGGGCTGTTTATACAGGGATCCCTGGCCTGGCACTGAAATGCAGCTGCCTCTGGGGTGGGCTGTTTCAGCTGCTTAGCAGCCACCAGCAACAGCACACAACAGTTTTAGGACTGGAGGGGAAGGGACTGGAGGCAGGCTGCGGGGGGCTGCCCCAAGGGGACTTTGGCCAGGAAGCTGGCGCTCCCCCCCGTCACTGGCCATGGTTCTGGGCCATGTTTTTAAGAACACGGTGGCCAAACACCTGTTGGGGACGGTCTAGGTACCCATGGCCCTGCCTCGGTGCAGGGTGCTGGACTTGAGCTCTCGGGTCCCTTCCAGCCCGGTGACTGATCAGGGCTCCAGCTTTAATTCTAAGCCAAAACCAGGGGCCCCTGTGCATTGCCTTGAAAGGGAGAGTGCCCCCACCCCTGCTCCCTGCAGCACAGCGCCCCCTAGTGCCACGCTGGTGTTTTAGGGTCAGCACTGACAGTGAAGGGAGAGTGCCCCTGCTGTGCTCCCCCACCCTGCTCCCTGCAGCACAGCGCCCCCTAGTGCTGTATGGGGGCACTGAGCCCCTGTCCCACTCCCTGCATTTTCCTTGTCTCTCACATGTCTGACCGCACTCAGCATGATGTCCTAGCTCCCCGCCCTGCATGGCATGAAGGTTAGAGGGGCTGGAGCCACATCACCCCTGATAAAGGGAAGCAGGGGCCTCCCTGGGTATGACTGGGGTGAGAGCTGGGGGCTGCTGGCCCCATGGGGATGGGGCAGAGCCCAGGCAGGCACAAGAGCTGAGGGCACAGCAGATCCACAGGGGCTGGGGGTAGGGATTCCCTGTGTACTCCCACGCCCGGTGGGGGAGGGGAAGGGGGGAGATGGCCACTGTCTCTAAGTTCCCACCCACGGGGTGCTGCCCTGTCCTGCAGCGCCTCCCCATGGGGGCTTCATGCACCTGCTTGCTGCTCCAGCCTCCACTGAGCTGTGCCCCTGACCGCAGTGTTGGGGATGCAGGGAAGCGTTGCCACAAGAGGGGCCATTCCCCTGGTTGGCAGGAGTCGAGCCCACTGCTTCTGAATGGGTGGGGAGGTCTAGTGATGGAGGTGGGGTTGAGAATCAGGACTCCTGGGTTCTGTTACTGATGGGGAAGAGAGAAATGTCTAGTGGTTAAAGAGGGGGCATGTGGCCAGAAGTCAGGGTTCTGTCCTGGACCTAAGAGAGTGAGCTCTTGTGGTTAGAGCAGGAGGGGCTGGGAGCCAGGATTTCTGGGTTCTGTCCTTGGCTCTGCCACTGACTTGCTGTGTGCACCTGGTGGAGTCACGTTTCTGTGTGCCTCAGTTTCCCCTTCTGTAACATTCCCGCCCCTGCCTGTCAGCCTTTGGGGTGGGGTCGCTCTGGCTCCAGGCAAAGGCTCAAAGTTACAGTCCCCCTGCCAGCGCCCTGCCACCCGCCTGCCTTTTAACTACCTCTGTCCCCGCAGGGAGACCCTCGGGCTGTGTTCTGTGGGGTGAGAGGGAGCTAATGAGCTGCCTTTGTGGTATGAGATGTGAGTTGTAAATTATAAACCAGTTAAGCAAATGTCACAGCCTGGGCGTCGAAGGCGTCTCATTGTGGGAGGCTAGAAGAGCCCTCCAACCAGCGCGGTGCCCTGGGAAACCCTTCTGGGGCAGCAGCTGGGACTCAGGACTCCTGGGTTCCATGCCCAGCTCTGGGAGGAGAGTGGGGTCTAGTGGTTTGAGCAGGGGGGAGGGGCTGGGAGCCAGGACTCCTGGGCTCAGTTCCCTTCGTTGCCACTGACCTTGGGCAAGCCTCCCGTGCCTGGGTTTCCCCACAGGTAACTTTGTGAGACTGATGCTCCTCCCCGGTTATGAAGCACGTTGAAGGCTGGGGAGGAAGCTCCCCACAGTGGTGCTGAGAGGCTGCCAGACGGGACAAGCCGGAGGGATGGGGCAGCATGTGCTGGCACCGTTGCTGGGCCCTCAACCTGCTGTAGAAGGCCCAGGAACCAAGGGAGGCACCTGGCCTCAGCGCAGCAGGGGTTAAAATGGACCAGGTGAGTTCAGTGGAGAGGAGAATCCCGTGGCAGGGATGGTAGCTGCAGTGCCCCCTTCTGGGGAACAGGGCAGTGCCGCAGTGGGCCTGGAGTTTATTTAGCACATCCAAGGCCCTGTGCATAGCAGTTTGGGACAGGAAGTGGGGGAAATGCCCAAGTCCCAATGCTCCTACATGGGGATTGAGAGAGGAGGGGGGATTCTCCTGGAGGGAGCTGGGATGGAGCCTGAGCTCTGGGGGATCTTTATTCAGCGTGCCTGGCCAGGTTTGGGGTCTGTTGTGAGCAGCAGACCTACCAGCAGCACAGCGCCCCCTATTGCCCGACTACTAGAGCATTGGGGTCATCACTGAGTGTGAGGGGGAAAAGCTCCCTACTGAGCACCCTGCTCCCTGCAGCACAGCGCCCCCTAGTGCTGCTCTTGGGCATTGGCTTTGGTGCTATCTGCAAGGGGACAGCGCCCGCTACTGAGACTCCCTGTCCCTGCAGCACAGCACCCCCTGGTGCTGCAATGGGGTAGTGGGTTCATACCGACTTAGAGGAGGGAGGTCCCTGTACTCAGTCATCTGTCCAGTTCTCTGCTGACATGCTCCATCCTCCTGTGAGTCCCACTCACCCCTGGTCTTTGTCGAGCAAATCCCAGCCAGGAGCTTCCACCCAGCACCTGGGGCATCATGGCACAAACACCCCAGGCCAACTCCCCAACGGGGTTAGTCACCGGCTCTCCGTGAGTGCCCTAGACTGACACCATCTGGGGATCATTGACACCACTCGAGCAATGCTAAGTTACATCTGCTGGGGCTCTCCCCTCAGACACTTTCCCGGGCCAGTGCGCTGCCCGCAACCAGCCATGTGGCCGCATCCCTGGAGCAAGTGGCCAGAGCCCATGCGGGCTGGGCAGAGGGGCCTTACCCTCCACTAGGGTCTTGCCTCCAGAGAGTTGAGCCCTGGAAGAGCTGCCCAGGATGTGGTGTGCATCTGCCTCTCCACCGGCAACTGGGGAAGCCCACAGGGGCCCTGAGCCCCCCTGCTGCTGGGGGGTAGCAGCTGAGCTGGTTAGCCATGGGCTGGTCCTGAAGGCTCATTCATAGCCATCGAGGCGAAGGGATCATCGTGACCAGCTAGTCTGGCACTGCATGGCCCAGGTGAGTGGTCTTGCAGCCCAGAACTCTCCACACACCTGGTTCGGGCTGGTGTGGGGCCCTGGGCTGGGCAGGGGTTTGCCCTCTCATGCATGTAACTGGCACTTGTACTCAGCTATTAACTCCCAATGCTGTGATCCCCGGAGGGGGCATCTCGTGGCCACTTGTCTCTGTCACATGCTGGTGACATTCTGGTCTCCTGACCTTCTCCTTAGCTCTTCCCTCGGCAGCAAGTGAGAAAAGACCTGATGCCGAGGTGATGGGCAGCACGGTCTAAGCTAGCTCAAGGCTCAGAGGGAGGAGAAGAGAATCATGTTTATTACAATGGTGCCAGGGGAAGGGACAATCAAGATCAGACCCCTGCTGGGGGTGCTGCACAAACACAGAACAGCAAACATGGGGATGGCTTCGTTCGGAGCTGCACGGACACCTGCCAAGACGGTCCTCGCCCCAAGGTGCTTGCAATCTAAACTGATGCAACAAAGGTTAGGGGACAGGCGTGACCTACAAGCCCTGCCCACAGTCTCCAGGCCTGCTATGAGCCAGATGTCTGGGCTCAAATGATCAGTGGTTAACACACTGGCCATTTTGGTTGTCACTGTTAGGGACCAGAGTTAACACCCACCAAGATGAAGCACGGCTCGGTCATCGTTGTGATGAATCCATAACGGCTGGAATCTGGAATTCTGTAGAAATCAATGGAGAAGCTAAAGAAGAGACGAGCTGGCATCCTATAGCGCCTCCTACTGGCTTATCCCTGAGCCACGCACCAATGAGTAAAGGGACATCCAGCATTGCCAACCCCAGGCATTTTAAGATTTTGTCGCCCCACCCCCAAATTGCAAGATTGGCCTAAAATATCATGATTATTTTAAACAATAAATGGGGGGGCGGGGGTCAAATATACTTTCCATTCACATGGCTTTGTTCGACACCAATCAACTTTTTGATGAAAACCTGGAAAAACCCGACAACAAAACTCTGCCCAAAACTTTTTAAAAATATTATAAATTTGTCCCCAGGAAAACAATTCTTTCCTGGCTTGTTCTAACCCAGGGCTCAGTTTATTCTGGTCTCTGAGTTCAGAGCTGGTTGGGATCACATTGTATTAGTTAGTTAGTAGGTGTATTACGATAATGCATAGGCATCCCTGTCAGAGACCAAGACCTGGTGCTCGGTGCTGTATGTTATTGATTAGGTGTATTACAGTAGTGCCTTGGCGCCCTAGTCATGGGCCAGGAGCACATTGTGCCAGGTGCTGTACAAACACAGGCCAGGAAGACAGTCCCTGCCCAAGGAGTGGCGTTTCCCTGACCCCAGGACCTCTGTGCCCCCATCCATCAAAGGTCCCTGTGTCACCACACAGGGGCGCTACAGCTGTTGAATCAAATGGTTGGGGGGACATTTCCACATGGGCTAAAGGGGGTTTCCCCCCAGCAGAGTGGTTTTAAACTCCCCAAGTTCACCTGAAGCAGATACCTGGCGGGGGAAGTTTCGTCCCAACCAATTAAACTTTGGCAAAGTTCTAAGCAGCTGAAAACGAAAACCTTGGGCAAAAACATAGCTCCGGGGGTGCAAGTAGAACTGTTCTCTAGTGGAATGACTGCGTCCACATGGGGTCTTTGCCCTGCTCTGGCTACAGGGCTGATCCAACTCCCCAGGAAATCAACAGAAAAACCCGCACCCACGTCGGCAGTGCAGGATCTAAACAGATGGAGCTAGAGCAGGAGGCCAGCTGTGTCTGGCTCAGGCTGGGCTAGGCCTTTAAGGAAGGTGGGTTTAGCCCACCCCATGGGTTTGAGAGCTGGGCAGCACAGAGCCTGAGATAAGAGGCCACCAAGCCAGGTGGTCAGAGAGACACAGCAGACCTGCAGGAAGCAGGTAGGGGCCTACAGAAGCTGGATCCTGGGGCAAGGGAAAGGATCAGGTTGCTTTGATTTATCCTGCCCTGTTCTGAAGCATGAACCCTTTGCTGAAGAATGGGGCTGAAACCCTGATACTGCTGGAGTGGGTTTATGTGTGCCCTGGTCCCACCAGCCTGCTGTAGGGCAGGGGTGCCCCTCTCAGCCCTGGATCTATAACATTCTAGAGTCACCTAAGTCTCTGGCCTCAGCGTGGGGTATCTGGGGGGGATTTAATGGGCTGTGCTGTACAGGAGGCCAGCCCAGATAATTAAATAGTCCCTTGTGGTGTCAACTGTATGAAACAGCCCTTCATGTATGGGGGGTAAAAGTCTTTGCTGCAGAAACAAATCCCAGGACTCCAGCACCTGGGGCTTTCAGGGGCAGAGCTGGCTCCTCCTCCGGCAGAAAAATGCTCCTTGGATGAAATTGACGCTTTGGCAGGACTGGGTGGAGGCAGCTGAAATGCTGAAGGGCCGGGGAGGGACATAAGGAACCGCTCAGATTCCTTGTTTGTAAATTAGTCTGGCTGACATATTTTAAGGTTAAAAAAAAAACCAAACAAAAAAATCCATGTGGCCAGTTGTGATTTTTACCACGAGGGCAGGTGCTGCTCGACCCAGAGCAATAGAGAGTGGAACCGATTCTAATTCTGCTTTAGGGAAGAGTGTGGTTTCTTGTGGTGCCCCTTTCCCCCCTCTTTGGTCCCAGGTGGAATGAAAACAAATCTGGGTTTTTTCCGTGCAGTGGCAGTTCTGTCTCCCGCCCGTGGCCCCTGAGCACCCACAAGGGGGGCCAGGGTGGGGGGCCCTGGGGATGTCCCACTTTGTGCCCCCCCACTGTGGGAGCTGCTCCCTGCCCCCACACATGGCCCCTGGACATGCTCCCTGCCCCCAATCCAGGCTCCTCAGTGCAGCCTCTGCAGAGGGGGGAGGAGTGGGGGGGGCATGATGGGGGTCTAAGGTGGGGGGGAGGCTGTAAGGGCTGGGGTCCCCAGCAATGGGGAGGGGGGGAACTGGGGCCCCTCAGGGGCGTGGGGCTGCTCCCCTTAACAGCCCCCTTGCTGCAGACCCCAGCCCTGATGTGCTCCTCTCTGCCCCGCCCTCTGTCGGCCAAAGTCCCGCCCCCTCCCTTGGCCCCGCCCGTCCCGGGGGCGGCGGTTGGACGGGGCCGGCGCGCGAGGCGCCGTAGGAGGAGCAGGTGAAGGGGAGGGGAACAAACCGCCTCATAATCCCGCCCATGCCCCTCCCCCATAGGGTCATAGCCCCGCCCCTGTGCCCCGCCCCCAAGATCATCGGCCCGCCCACGCTCCCTGCCGTCTGTCTCCCTTGAACCCAGGCAGCTTCCCCCTCCCCCCCCCACGACCCGTTATACCGATGGGGAAACTGAGGCACTGAGGTTCACAATTTCTCAAGCAGCCACTAACCTGGGGGGCCCGGTGGGAGATGCCCCCGCCCCGGCTCCTTGTCACTGGGGCGCCTAGCCTGGAGCTGGGGCTGCTCCCGCAATCGGGCACGGCCCCCCCTTGCAGGAGGTGGCCTTGATGAGCCCTCACAGGGTTCCCCAGCTGCAGGGCTCTGGCCTTGGGGCTCCTGGGCCCACCGGTACCAAGGCCCCTTGCAGTTGCAATGGGGCACGGGGATGGGCTGGGGGAGGGTTGGCGGCACCTCTGGGTGATCCTGAGATCGCCAAAGCAGGGGGCAGGTGAGGGCCTGTCCCCCATTCCCCACCCAGGGCAGGGCCTGATCCCTCGGGGATTGTCTACAGCCAGGGCAAATCTGGATTGAGGGCACCTCTGTTTGGAAAGGCAGTGCCCAGACGTGGGGGGGCTAAGCTGGTTTGAATTCGCCCTGTTAGCTAATTCAGATTAGTTTCCCCGTGTACACGAGGCCTTCTCCCCTCGTCTCCACCCCCCGAGAGTTGGTGCGCTCTCCACTGGCCTTGGGAGATGCACGGGGGCCTGACAGGATCAGGCTGGGGGGCCAAGTGACCTGCTCTCCTGGCCGATCCTTTCTAGCGCCCCCATCAGGTAAAACCCACCGGGGCAAAACCCATGGCCCCCTGCCCCGGCCTCAGCGGCTCCCTCTCTTGCAGACGCTGAGACGGGACCCCGGGATGGCAGGCAAGCAGGGGCACGGTGGCACCTTCTGCCCAGAGGGCGCTGCCAAGGCCCAGTGCTTCAGCCCCGGCAGCGCCGCGAGCCTGGCTCCGTGCAGCCCAGAGCGCGGCCTCTTCTCTTCGCCTGCGTCCGAAGCCCGCTGGCTGAGCTGCCCGGCACCGCAGGCCGAGTCCCCGACCCACGAGAGCCTCACGCTGGAAGAGCTGCTCACCCCCGTCACGGAGAAGCTCAAGTACCTGCTGAAGAAGGCAGAGGATTTCCAGACATACCTGCTCTACAGGTGTGCAGGGGTGGGAGGGAGGCGCCTGGCACTGGAGGGGGCGATGGGGAGCAGAGGGTATATGGCAAAGAAGTGGGCCAACAGTGAACGGGGGGTAGAGGTGGGGGGAGTGAGGTGAGGGGGAAGCCTGGTACAGAGGGGGCAGAGGGGAGAGAGGGGGCTGGCAGGGAGGGTAGAGGTGGGGGGCGGGGTTAAGGGGAAGCCTGGCACAGAGGGGGCAGTGGGGAGAGAGGGGGCTAGTATGAGGGCAGAGGTGTGGGGAGCGGGATGAGGGGGAAGCCTGGCACAGAGGGGGCAGAGGGGAGAGAGGGGGCTGGCATGGGGGGGGCAGATGTGGGGGCAGCCTGGCAGCAGGGTGGGGGCAGCGGACCAGTTCACCTCAACCCGCTCCCGGGCAGCTCTGTGTGCTGAAGGGAGGGGCCCAGGTGTTGGCGAGGAGGCTGGGAACGCAGGGGAGGAATGGACCCAGGATGGGTCGGAGCCCGCACTGGGTCAGACAATGCTGGGCAGGAATACTGCCCGACCAAGGGGGCACCCCCCTCACAGCATCTCACCCGTCTACCAGGCACAGCTCCTTCTCTGGGCAGTGCCATGCCGGGATCCCAGCTGTCCTGCTGAGGGGCCAAGGGCTCATCTGGGTGGTACCCCACACAGTGATGGGGCCGTGCCCTGCCAGGGGTCTGCCCTCCAGGGGAAAAGGGGAATTCGTCAGTCACCTCTGATCTGACCCAGCCGGAAATGGAGGTTCCAGGTACCACCTTTGCCTGCTGGAAGAGGCCGGTCTGTACCAATCAGGAGTGCCCAGCTCCCTGCCCGGGGGCTTGTGGGCACACTGAGCCCCAGGACCGAATGGGGAGTGGTGTTGGTGCGGTACTGGAGATGCAGAACTCACAGCTACCCGGGGCCAGGAGGGGGACGGTGAGGAGCCAGGGCCCTGCAGGGAGCAGAAGGGGGCGCTCTCGTCTTGCGGTCACTGCTGACCCGTGTGCCCCAGCCTGGCGCTGGGGCCCTGTGCTTCAGGGTGGGACTCTCTGCTTGCCCGTCGGTGCCAAGGAGCCTCCTCTGGCCCCTCGTGACTGGGTGCCTACTGCCTTTCCAGCAGGGACAGGATGCAGAAGGAGCAGTTTGCTAAGGCCGTGCCCACCTTCCTGCAGATGTGCCAGCCCTACTTTGAATACCTGGAGTCCACCGCCCGCAGCTACAACTCCGGCCTGGGCGCCCTGCAGGCGTCTGTCCGCAAGAGGGTGAGTGGGCCGGGGTGGGGTGGGGAATCACAGACGCTTGCGTAGGGGTTTGGTGGGGAGTGGGGTGCATCTGCCCTGCATTAGGGGCAAAAGGTCACCTGCCTTCTCTACTCTCCTGTTAAATGTGTCGGATGGGGTTGAGGGGGCTGGGAGTCAGGACTCCTGGGTTTTACCCCCAGCACTGGGAGGGGAGCGGAGTCTAGTGGTTAGAGCAAGGGCGCTGGGAGTCAAGACTCCTGGGATTTACCCCCAGCTCAGAGCTAACTGACACGTACCTTGGATGTGACGTTGTCATGTGCATTTGAGAAGAGGCTCCAGGAGCAGAACCGAAGGCTGAGGGTGATGAACTGGGCCAGAGGGCGTGGGGCAGGGATGGAGGGGGAGTTGTGCGGGGGGTGGGGGAGGAGGGCTAGGGGGGCGGGGGGTGGGCTAGGTAGTGTGGGGCATGGCTGGGGAGGGATGGGGCAGGGCTCGGCTGGGGTGTCCTCTGGATCACTGTTGGGTCCAGCCTCGTTGAATGTCCTCACTAACGAAATGAGGGAGGGGCTCCAGCCCCCAGTGCAGACCAGCGAATAGTACCTGTCCTCCAGCCAAGCTCTGTTGGGGGGTAGAAGGAGGCAGGCTAGTTGGGGATGATTTAGTTGGGGACTGGTCCTGCTTTGAGCAGGGGGTTGGACTAGATGACCTCCTGAGGTCCCTGCCAACCCTGATATTCTATGATACCAGCCTGCCCTAGACACGCTGGGCAAGGATTCCTGGAGGCCAGTGGCTGGAGGAAGGAGGCAGCCCTCCCGGGGGTAAGACCAGGAAGGGGGCTGGGCTGCCCATCCCAGGAAGGCTTCCTTGTGACTCCTCCTGCCCCTCACCCCAGCATCAGGGCAGCCCCGACACCCAAGCTGTTGATTGTGACTGAATGCTGACTCTCGGGGTCCCTCCCTGCCCGGCGCTGGGAGACACCTTCCCCCCTGGGGTCCTGGCTAAGTGCCATGCCCACCCCCAGAGGCTCCCGGTCTCTCTCCCCTGCAGCTGCTGGAGATCTCGGAGCAGCTGGCGCTGCGGCTGGAGCAGCTGGTGCTGATGTACGCCTCCTTCAGCTTCGTCTCCCTGGAGGACACCGACCCCTTCAAGTATGTGAGGGTGGGGGCTCAGCAGGGGGCGCTCTCCCTTTGCAGTCAGCACAGACCCCGTACGTCATTAGGGGGTGCTGTGCTGCAGGGAGCAGGGCGGGGGACCCAGCAGGGGGCGCTCTCCCCTGCAGTCAGTGCTGACCCCGGTGTCCCTGTGTGGCGCTAGGGGGCGCTGTGCTGCAGGGAGCAGGGTGGGGGGGCTCTTCCTTGGCAGTCAGCCCCAATGCCCCTATGCAGCACTAGGGGGCGCTTTGCTGCAGGGTGGCAGAGGAAGTCGGCTCCCCCCGGTGGAGATGGGGCTTTTACCCCATCTGTTTGTGTTTCCTCCCCCTCCCGCAGTGTCTCATGTTTCTTCTGCGGCCGCTTCTGGCTCAGCGAGTGGCGCCAGCTCTCTGTCTTCCGCTTCTGCATCTCCACCCCCTACACGGCCGCCCACCTGCCCTGCAACCTCTACAAGAAGATGCGCTGGAACCTGGACTTTCTGGAGGAGGGGGCGGGGGCCGGGGGGCGGCGCCGGGGGCACCGCACTGAGTAGTGAGCTGCTGGGCACTGGGGGTGGGGCCTGGGTCCGGGGCAGATTTGACGTTGAGCTGCAGCGATTCAGCCAAGCCCCGGGTTAGGGGGCGACCCCACCCATCCTCGGTGGCAGGGACCTAGGGGCATTTGTGGTGGGAGGGTAGCAGGGAACTCAGGTGTAGATGGGGGCGATGGAGGGGTTCACAGGGCCCCCCATTAGGCACTTCGTGCCCCCCACCCAGACTGGCACCCCTTTCCTCTGCCAGGAACCTCCTCCAATCCCCAATTTATCCCTGCAGGCTCCTCCCCAGCCCCGCTCCCCCAGATCGTCTCCCAGGGGGACCTTTGCCCCAGTCTGACTCCCCACGACCCTCGCCCCCCAATTTTGTTGCAGCTACTTCCTGTGCTTCCGGGACACGGGCAGGGAGAACGCCGTCAAGATGCAGAAGCTCTGGTCCATCGGGCGCTGGGTGCCCCTGGACCCCGATGCAGAGCACTCCTCCGACGTCCTGCAGTGGTGAGCGCTGGGGTGTGGGCCAAGGGGCTGTGGGGCAGGGAGGGGGTTTCCCGGCTGCAGCAGTCAGAGGTGGGGAGCTGCCATGGGGGGCGGGGGCCTGGCATCAGTCCCAGTGATGTGGTCTGGCCTAGCTGACCCCACGTCCCTGTGACCCTGTCTCCACCTGAGACCCTCCCTGCGGGGGCAGCGCCCAAACCCATCCTGCTGCAGGCACCGCGGGGTGAGCCTTGAGTCACCCTGGACCAGGGAACAGAGAGCAGTGTCCCCTCCTGCCAGGGCTGACACAGAGGCCTGGGGTTGGGGTGGGGGGCTGGCAGCCAGGTGGGTGAGGGGCAGCTGGGAGGGCTCAGGGGATAGGGAGGGGCGGGGAGAGCAGTGGCTGGGTGGATCAGAGTGAGAACAAGCTGGGTGCTCTGACTGGGCTGGGCACCCCTGGCGGTGGTGGGTGTGGTCCTGGCAGGGTGTGGGCGCCCGGCTGGGCTGGGCACCCCTGGGCCTGGGCAGAGGCTGTAACGTGCCCCTCGCTCTCCTTGCAGGGTGCTGTGCCCACAGCCCACGGGTGACTTCCAGCCACTGCTGACCATCGGTTTCGAGGAGCCCTCGCATACCCTGGCCACCGACTTGCTGGTGCAGATCCTGAGCGCCCCGACTTGCGCTCCCCTCCCCTGCCCTGACACCAGCAGGGAGCCCTTATACTGGGGCAGCCCGGGGGGGCAGGGACAGTAGCACAGCCCCTGTGTGGCTTCCTGGGGTGCAGGGGGCAGGTGCTGGCTACTTGCCTCCTGTTGGGCCCCTCACCCTGGTGTCAGGGCACCCAAACAGGCCCATTGTATTTTAACTGACCACTGGCTGTTTTAAAAAGCCTCTGATTCTAGGCCCAGGTGGCTTGTTAGCCTTAGTGAGGGGAGGTGGCTCAGCCCTGACTCCCCCACCTGCCCCTTGGGGCTGGAGGGCAGGCCGGGGACCGTCTCTGCAGGGTTCACCCCACTGCCTCTAGGAGGGCTGATGCCCTGGGAGGGGTAAAAGAGAAGAGGGTTGGGGCTGCTGGGTCCATAAACCCTCTCCTGAAAAAGCCCCCGCCAGGGGCTAGATCCCTGCTGTTAATGGGGAACGGGGGTCTCCTCAGGCTCCCCCGATCTGTGGACAGCTCCATAATCCCACCTCAGGCCCCATCTGCCGGGGTTTTGTCTCCCTCCCCATCCTGTTCCTCAAACTTGCTGGGCACTGAGAATGCCCCCCCCACCCCAAGTGCACAGAGCACCATGGGGTCCCCTCTCCCACCCAAATTTGAGCTGAAGGCCCCCCTCCCCTGATCTCCACAGAGCCCTGTGCAGGGGCTCCCCCTCCCCCTAACCCAAGTGCAATTCTTATTTATAACCTTGTGTTTTTGCAATAAAAGTTTGGTTCTTGGCACCGGGAAGGCTGCTGGGCTGACTGGCGTGGGGGACAGGGATGACTGGCTAGGTCTGGTGGCGTGGGGGGAGAAGGCTTGAAGCGTGGACAGAGCACTAGAAGGGGACTCAGGAGACCTGGGCTCCATTCCCGTCTCTGCCACTGAACTGCTGAGTGATCTTGGGCAAGTCTCGTCCCCTCCCCGTGGTTTCCCCATCTACAGCACGGGAACAATGAGACTGAGCCCCTGTGTGCAGTGCTTTGAGATCTGCGGCTGGGAAGCACTAGGCAAGAGATGGATGATATTATTCTGGGGTAGGTGGGAGATTGGGCCCAGCGCCCCCCATTGGGAACACCCTGATGGCCTCTCTCTGAGCGGGGGTTCACGGTGGGGCCAGGAGGTCTACAATGTGCCTATCCAGCAGCTCCCTAGCTGTGGGGGGAGCTTGCCCCGTCTGCCCCACAAATGACAACAAAGAGCCCCCACCCAGAGCTAAGGGGCCCAGCCCACCCTGGCACTGGGGTTGTCACATGCCAGGGCAGACAAGGCCTAAGCCAAAGGGCCTGGCTGGATCCTTATCCCGGTTACTCCAGAGTGAATCCAGTGCAGCTACTCCAGATTCACGCCAAGGCAACTGCACCAAGATGCTGCTCTGTACACTTGGCCTTCAGCCTGCAACTGCGGCGCGGTGAGGGTGTGCTGGGGAGGATGGGAACTAGAGCTGTGACCGTTTTCATCCTTTTTTTTTTTCCCAGCACAAAAATGCAGATTTGGTGATGCTGAGTTGGCCAGATTGTTTCAGTCGGGGCAGGGGGGAATCAGAAAAAATCAAAATGTTTCCTTGGGGTTTTTTAATGCGGGAAATTTTGAACCAAAACAGATCAAAATGGAAGTGTTGCCTTTGACACAAAACCGGACGTTATTTTTGCCAAAACTGTGGGTACATTAGAGTTGCCATCCTGGGTCAGCCCAATGATCCGTCTGGCCCAGTGTCCTGTCTCTGGCAGTGGCCAGTACCAGAGCTTCGTGGTGCATGTACAGGACAGGGCAGTTGTGGGGTGATCCATCCCTGTCTTCCCCTCCTAGCTTTTGGCAGTCAGAGGCTTAGGGTCACCATGAGCATGGGGTTGCGTCCCTGACTACCTTGGCTAACAGCCATTGCTGGATCTAATCTCCAGGAACGTATCTACTTCTGTTTTGAGCCCAGTTATACTTTCGGCCTTCACAACGTCACCTGGCAATGAGTTCCCCAGGTTAACTGTGCGTTGTGTGAAAAAGTGCTTCCTCTTGTTTGTATGAAGCTTGCTGCCTGTGTGACCGCTGGGTTTTGTACCGTGTGAAGGGGTAAATAACACTTCTCCACACTATTCATGATTTTCTATCCCCCCACCCCTCCCCAGTTGTCTCATTTCCAAGCTGAAAAGCCCCAGTCTTTTTACTTTCCCCTCCTCAGGAAGCTGTTCCATACCCTTGGCCGTCTTTGTTGCCCTGAACCTTTTCCAGTTCCGCTATATCCTTTCTGAGATGGGGCAACCAGAACTGGACACCATATTCCAGGTGTGGGCACACCATAGTAGCTCTCTGATATTTGGTCTTATTGTCTACCCCGTTCCTAACATGGTTTGCTTTTTTGACCACTGCCATTTTGACCACTACCCATTGTGAAAACTGAGCATGTATCCCTCCCCTTTGTTTCCTATCTTTTAACCAGTTTGCAATCCATGGGAGGACCTTCCCTCTTATCCCATGACAGCTCACTTAGCTTAAGGGCTTTGGTGAGGGACCTTGTCAACGGCTTTCTGAAAGTCCAAGCACACTGTATCCACTGGATCCCCCTTGTCCACATGCTTGTTGATTCCCTCAAAGAATTCTAATAGATTGGTGAGGTATGATTTCCCTTTACAAGAGCCATGTTGACTCTCCCCCAACATACCGTGTGTATCTATGTGTCTGCTAATTCTGTTCTTTGCTATCGTTTCAGCCAATTTGCCTGGTTTACCGGCCTGTAATTGCCAGGATTGTCTCTGGAGTCCTTTTTAAAAATCAGTGTCTTCTGCCTAGCCACAAGCCATCTGGTCCAGAGGCTGATTTCAGTGCTAGGTTGCATAACACAGTTAGTAGTTCTGCAATTTCATATTTGAGTTTCTTCAGCTCTCTTGGGTGAATGCCAGCGGGTCCCAGGGCCTGATCAATCTGTTCTAAAACCTCCTCCATCGATGCGTCGGTGGGAGACAGTGCTTCAGGTTTGTGGCCCAGAAAGAATAGCTCTGACACAGGGGGATACACACACGCCCTCCGGCCTGGCCCAAAATGACTTTTTCGGGGGGAGATGGCTGTCACATCATACACTCTCTTTAAGCAAGAGCTACCACACGCTGCAAACTGGAGGCCAATATTAAGTGCATTGTCATTTGTTAATAGAAGAGTTAAATGCTTGTCAGTTGGACCCCAGACAGATGGCTGCTTGTGCATTTGACGGAGCTGCGAACTTCTCTGGAAGACATGGTGGAGTACAAGGTTTGCTCAGAGAAAAGCGTAACTCTGATCTCTCCTATACGCTCTGCAGAGGTCACCTACTCCAACTAGCGCTAGTACGAGCTGCAGAAGCTTCAGAAGGCCTTTTAAAAGCTATACATTGAATGTCTTCGTTATCCTCTTTTTTCAGCAAGAGTCCAAAAGGACTGAACGTCTTGGAAAATATCGAAGATACGTTGGGACAGAAGTTCAAATTAGTCCAACCTGGGAAAACCCGCTGACCTTCTCATGAGTGATCCTTGGCTGGTCTCTTAAAATTACTCCAGCCATTATTATTGGCTTTGGAAAATATCTTCTGAGATGGGACGGATCTAAATAGTGAGGCTGATGGACTACTGTTGTTAGAGAAGACAATCGCCATTCTCTCTTGTAAATCTGCTGTTGAAACCACTTGGGCCGTTAACCAAGGTCATCCAGGCATCTGCTACAACAGTCGTAGATCTCGTTCCAGCAATGGAAGCTACACGTGGATCAGTGGGAGAGCTATCCATTGAAAACGTCCTGGAAGAAGCGGGCACTGCGTTGGGGACCCCGGAATAAACTGTGTTGTGTCTCCAGCCCTTTTAACAACCTCATTAAGTACTTCTAAAATTAGCTTTCACACTGACCGGCTTATAAGGCTTTCTGCATGCAGTCCAGAGGCCTCGTGGTTTGCAGCCTTTTCATAGAGGTTGTCAGCCCTGGCTTTGGCTGATCGGTCTGGCAAACCCAGCTCCTCCACTTTTACTATATAAATCCATGGTACGCCCAGATCCTGACTACTGTGTGCAGACCTGGTGGCCCCGTCTCAAAACCGATGTACTGGAGTTGGAAAAGCTACAGCGAGGGGCAACAAAAATGATTAGGGGTATGGAACAGCTTCCATATAACACGGTTAATAAAGTGGTTTTAATTTCTAAGGGGGGTCGCACTCAGAGGCTTGCTATGTGAAAGGGGTCACCAGTACAAAAGTTTGAGAACCCCTGTGGGAGAAGGAGCGGCACCCTGGACAGAGCAGTGCTGGGCCGGGCAGAGGGCAGTGGGGGCCTTGAAACAAGGGCTGAGTGGGTGCTAGGGCTCCGGGGAAGTGGCCCAGGGAAGGCGGGCAGCGACCGGGAGTGGAGGATGGCAGCAAGCGGCTGCTGCTCAAGGGTCCCTGGGCTGGGGCCCAGAGTAGGGGGTGGGCCTTTTCGCACCTGGCCACAAGGGAGCGTGGCCCATGGTCAGCAGCTTGTTCCTGAGGTAAGGGACTCGACTTTGGGGTGGCAGGTGGCCATGAAGGCAGGTGTGGACTAGGACTGCTGATATACCCCCAGAAGGGGGGAGAATGGAGTAGTGGGCAGTGCTGGAGGGCAGTGTCCTGAAGAGGACACTGCGGTCCAGAGAGTGACGTGTGTCCCAGTGATGGAGACGACACAGCAGAGCCGATAATGGGCGACACACCAGCCAGCAGGAGGTGCTCTGAGGCTGGAATGAGCTAATTCCCCAACTGACCAGCAGGAGGTGCTGTGGTGATGAGTCAGAGCGCTGTTACCCCCCCCCCCCCCATTCAATACTAAAGTGATTTATAACCCAACACCAGCCAAAATTGATCACTTGGGCAACACCGCTCTGTCTGCTGGATACCTAGGCAGGGTAGGTGAGTTCATGTAAATACAGTCTGGTCCTGAAGCCTTCCCCTCACTTGAGGCCTTACCCCCCACCCCCATCAGTAGCTGGCAGGGGAGAGCTCATTCAGACCTTGCTTACAAATCATAATTTGATATTATAAGGTTGGCCAACATTGCCGAAATGAATGTGCCGACCTTGTCCGAAAGAACAGCAGCTGGGTGAAGAATCGAGTCTTTGTTCACACTTTTCAAGCCGATTACACTTTTTCAGGTACAAGTTATTTTATCGTACTCTGTGTAGGCTTCTAAAGGGTGAACTAATGTTTCAATTGCAATTCAAATTTCCAACCAATGACTAATATGGCAACACTGCATGGAACTAGTTGACCGCTGGGGAGGTGTTGGGGAAATTCAAGGGGGGTTTACACCCCCAATGGGGGGTGTAGGGAAATCCCTCCCAGTGAGCTGTGCCTGGCAGGCTGGGTGTGGTGTATAAAGGAGCAGTGAGCTGTATCTAGGCTGAGGGGTGTATAGGGACCAGCCAGCCAGTATAGGGACCGGTGTATAAGGAGCCCAGGCTGCTTGTGTGGTTCAATTCTCCTTGTGGCACACAGTTAATAAAGCATTTTTGAAGGGGGGGGGCGACGGCAGTGCCCCAGGACCAGGTAGCAGCATCCACTGGTGCACTTGCAGCTGGGCATGGGAGCAGCTGGACCAGGCTGGGGGAGAAGGTGGCACCACCCACAGCCATCTGGGTGCATCCTTTCTCCATTGAGAAAGTCCTTGCATCACCTGCCAGAAGACAGGGCCATCCGCAGAGCCTGGGCCCATTCGCTCTGCAGCGGGGAGGGCTTGACTCCCACGCGACTGGCCCTGCACAGACAGCCACAGCCTGCAGGAGCAGTTCCCTCTGCCCAGCAAAGCCCGAAACCTCAGCACAGGGGGAGTCCCTGCTGCAGGGCAGGATCACCCTGACTATGCTATGAGAGAACCCAGGAGTCCTGGCTCCCAGCCCCCTGCTCTAACCGCTAGACCCCACTCCCCTCCCAGAGCTGGGAACAGAACCCAGGAGTCCCAAAACCCAGCCCCCTTGCTCCTAGCATGACAAACCGCTCCCCTCATGAGTGTGATTCACAACATCTCAGAATCGGGGCTGCCCTCAGTGCAGAGGGGAGGACCCACAGAAGTACGGCTGTGTCACCTGGTATATCACGGTGTCAGGAGAGCCAGGACTGCCACGTCCCATCCAGCAGCAGGCACTGGTGGAATCACAGAATCATGCGACTGGCAGGGACCTCGAGAGGTCGTCGAGTCCAGTCCCCTGCACTCAAGGCAGGACTAAGCAGTATCTAGACCAGAGGTGGGCAAACTGCGGCCCGCGGGACCATCCTGCCCCGCCCTTGAGCTCCCAGCTGGGGAGGCTAGCCCCCAGCCCCATCCCTGCTGTCCCCGCTCCCCCGCAGCCTCAGCACGCCACGCTGCATTGCCAGCGCTCTGGCCCACCGCTCCTGACGGGCAGCGTGGCTGGCTCCGGCGGGGCTGCGAGCTCCTGCTCCCCTGAGAGGCATGGTAAGGGGGTGGTGAGTGGGGGGGTTGGATAAGGGGCAGTCAGGGGACATGGGGTGGAGGTTCTGGGGGGGCGATCAGGGGACAGGGTTGGATAGGCATGGGAGTCCCGGGGGGCCTGTTGGGGGTGCGGGTGTGGATAGGGGTTGGGGCAGACAGGGAGCAAGAGGGGTTGGCTAGGCGGTGGGGTCCCAGGATGGGGCAGTCAGGGGACAAGGAGCAGGGGGAGGGGTTGGATGGGTCGGGGGTTCTGAGTGGGGCAGTCAGGGGGTGGGAAGTGGGAGGGGACGGGGGCCAGGATGTTTGGGGAGGCACAACCTTCCCTACCCAGCCCTTCATATAGTTTTGCAGCTGCCATGTGGCCCTCAGGCCAAAAAGTTTTTCCACCCTTGATCTAGACCATCCCTCACAGCTGTCTGTCTAACCCGCTCTTAAAAATCTCCAGTGACAGTGACCTGCTGTGACTCCCTGGGCAATTTATTCCAGTGGCTAACCACCCGGACAGTTAGGAAGTTTTTCCTAATGTCCAACCTAAACCTCCCTTGCTGCAATTTAAGCCCATTGCTTCTTGTTCTCTCCTCAGTGGTTAAGGAGAACAATTTTTCTCCCTCCTTTTCTATATAAATCCATGGTACGCCCATATCTCGAATCCTGTGTGAAGATCTGGTCGTCCCATCTCAAAAAAGATATATTGGAATTGGAAAAGGTTCAGAAAAGGGCAACAAAAATAATTAGGCAGATGGAACGGCTTCCATATGAGGAGAGATTAATAAGACTGGGATTTTTCAGCTTGGAAAAGAGATGACTAAGGGGGGACATGATAGAGGTCTATAAAATCATGACTGGTGTGGAGAAAGTAAATAAGGAAGTGTTATTTACTCCTTCTCCTAACACAAGAATTAATAGGTAGCAGGTTTAAAACAAACAAAAGTAAGCATTTCTTCACACAACACACAATTAACCTGTGGAACTCCTTGCCAGAAGATGTGAAGGCCAAAACAATAACAGTGTTCAAAAAGAATGAGATAAATTCCTGGAAGACAGGTCCATGAATGGCTCTTAGCCAGGATGGGCAGGGATGGTGTCCCTAGCCTCTGTTTGCCAGAAGCTGGGAATGAGTGACAGGGAAAGGATCACTTGATGATTCCCTCTTCTGTTCATTCCCCCCCTGTTGGAAGACAGGACACTGGGCTAGATGGACCTGGGGTCTGACCCAGTCTGATCATTCTTACATTCTAACAACCTTTTATTTACTTGAAAACTGTCATGTCCTCGGTCAGTCTTCTCTTCTCCAGACTAAACAAACCCAATTTTTTCAATCTTCCCTCATAGGTCGTGTTTTCTAGATTTTTAATCATTAGTCTTGCTCTCCTCTGGACTTTCTCCAGTTTGTCCACATCTCTCCTGAAATGGGGCGCCCAGAACTGGACACAAGACTCCAGCTGAGGCCTAATCAGCGTGGAGTAGAGCGGAAGAAATTCTTCTTGTCGGTGCTTAATTTGTACTGAAAGAGGTGAGGGGACTCAAGCAATTTCTTTTACTTTCATAACTGAAGCAGCAGGCCCAGAGGTGCCAGGGCTACGAACTGCCAGGCCCAGAGGTGCCAGGGCTACGAACTGCCAGGCCCAGCGGTGCCGGGGCTACGAACTGCCAGGCCCAGCGGTGCCGGGGCTACGAACTGCCGGGCCCAGCGGTGCCGGGGCTACGAACTGCCGGGCCCAGAGGTGCCAGGGCTCAGCCCTATCAAAAATTAAGCACTGCTTGTTGTGTCTTGCTCACAACGCTCCTGCTCATACATCCCAGAAGGCTGTTGGCTTTTTTTGCAACAATGTTACACTGTCGACTCATATTTAGCTTGTAATCCCCCATGACCCCAGGATCCCTTTCCGCAGTACCCCTTCCTAGACAGTCATTTCCCATTTTGTACGTGTGCAACTGATTGTTCCTTCCTAAGTGGAGCACTTCGCATTTGTCCTTATTGAATTTCATCCTATTTACTTCAGACCATTTCTCCAGTTTGACCGATCACTCTGAATTTTAATCGTATCCTCCAAAGCACTTGGAGACCCTGCATGCCCCAAACAGCCATGTACAAATGCACCCACCTAACCAATCCCACATTCACACCTGCCCAGCTGCACCCTGGGCCCTGCACAGAGGGACTTGACCTTCACCCAACTGACTGCCCCCCCAGTCCCTTTGAATTTGGTCCTGCCCTGCCCCCCCCTCACCCCACCCTGCCCCCTCAGCTCAGCTGCTCTGGAGCAGAACCAGGCACCAACAGTGAGCAAAATAACCCCCAACCCCGCCCCACCACTGCCCCTTCCCCCCCCAAAACACCCCCACACATCACACCCCTTCCACCAACCTCACCACTCCCCCTCCCCTCCCCTTCCCCATCCCTCTTCCCCTCCCCCCAAACACCACTCCCCTCCTCACCTCCCAAATACCCCCCCCGACAACACCCCCTCCCCCAACCTCACCTCTCCCCCCAAACGTCCCCCCTACACAACACCCTCAGCCCCACCTCACCACTCCCCCCAAAACCCTCACACACCTCCCCCAACCCCACTCCCCCTTCCCCCAACACCCACCCACAAAACACCCCCTTCCCCTCCCCCAACCCAACCACTCCCCCCACCTACCCCCCCCCTTCAGCTCTGGGATTCCCCAGGCCAAACACCACCCCCTCCCCCACCAAAAACCCCTCCAAACCAACCCAACACCCCCACACAAGGCCCCCCAGGGTCATTGGCCACCCCCCGGTCTCTGCCGCTCCCCCTGTGTCCGCGGGGGGCGCTGGCCGGGCGGGGCGGGGCCGAGCTCCAGCCGGGGCGGTCCAGGGCCGGGCGGGCGCAGGCAGCCGCGGGCGCTGCGGGACAGTTCGGGGCGGCCCGGGCGGGGGTAGCGCAGCCGAGATGCCGGGCCCGGGCGGGGAGTAAGTGGGGCGCTCGAGGGGCTCCACCCCCCCCCCGGGGCGGGGGGCAGCCAGGGGGGTCCTGCAGCTGGGAAGAGGCTCAGCCGCGGGGAGGGGCCGGAAAAGTTTGGATCCGAACTTGCAGGGGGGCCTACCCCCAAGTGGGGGGGCTGGGCGGGGGGCTCTGGCGCGGGGGGATCCCGAGTTTGTTGTTGTGGCGGGGGGGGGGGGGGCAACTGGTGTCTATAACGGGCGATGAGCCCACGCCGCGGGGTATTTATAGGGGAGGCTCTTGGCACCGGCTGGGGTGAAACACGATCCCCGCACGCGCCCGGGACTGGCACAGAATCAGCGTGGCAGAGGGCAGCCCCGCCCCCAGGGGGCCCCGGCGTGGGGGGGACACAAATTCCTAGGCTTGTCCCCCCCAGCGGTGCGGGACACAGACCGTTGTTGGGTCTGTTCCGGACCCGGGGCCCGGACTCGGGGCCCGAACCCGAGGCCCGCCTGTGCCGAGAGGCCGGGCCGTAGCTGGCAGCGGTAGCAGGTCTTTTACCCTCTGTGTGTCCAACTCCCCCCCCCCCCCCCGCATCGGCTGCTGTGACTCCCAAATCCTGGGGGCCTGGCTGAGAAACCCACCCCCCATTCCCAAGCTCCAGGGGCCTGGCTCCAGGTCCCTCCCCCACTCCTCCCCCAAGACACCCTGTGGCCTGTCTGTAACCCCCCCACACTCTCCCCCACACTTTAGTGCCTGTCTGTGATCCCTTCCCCCACCTCAAACCGCAGGTCTAGCAACGATTGCCTCTCTGCTCCCCCTTCAAAATGCAAAGTGCTCTAGTTTTTCTTGCATCCCCTTGCCCCCCCCCCAAAGTTGGGCTCCCAGACCCCCCTCAGCTCTAGGATTCCTCAGGCCAGGCATGTTAGGTAGGGTTCGGGTCTGAAGGCCCCTCTAAAATTGACATTCTTCCCCCCCACCCCCAAGGAGTCCCGGCTCCCAGGCCCTGCATCTCCCGCTCTCCCCTGTCTGAAGGGCCCGTGGGGGGCTGGCTCTGTTTCCCTTGGGGAGGGAGACCCTCTGACCCCTCTCCCCTCTGCAGCCCCAAAGGGGAGGATTACTCCACGGCCATCCTGCGCCAGAAGCGTCGGCCCAACCGGCTCCTTGTGGATGAGGCGGTGAATGAGGACAACAGCATTGTTAGCCTGTCACAGGTACGGCTCCCATGCCACATGGAGACCCCTGCCCCAGCCAGCCGCCTGGCCTGCCGAGAACCGGAGCCCCTTCCCCCGCAGGGAGGCAGGTGGCCTAGTGGGCGGAGACTGTGCAGAGGGGTCAGCTGGGGGGACACAGGCTTTGCTCTGTAGCTGAGCCGAGGCTCCTGGGAGCTCCCTGCTGCATCCCGGGACACTCACTGACCAGCAGAGATTGAACCTGGATTCCCCTGCTCCTAAAGCGCCTGCCTTCTGAGCTCTGTGAGAATCCCCTGTTGCTAGCAATACAGGGGCTAGGACCCATAGCTAGGCAGGCTGGATTCCCGCCAGGAGAGAGTGAAGGTAACACTTGGGTACACATCCCTACGCATGTGTATACATATCCACATGCCATCTACATACATGCACCCCCACCCACACACCATCTACATGCACCCCCATGTGCATCATGTACCCTCCAATGCACACACATACATCATGTGCATACACTCATTATTCAAACACTGCACATGCATAAACCATGCATGCATACACACCTCCACATACCCCAGGCGTGTATACACACCTGCACGCGTAGTACCCCATGCATGCACCCATTGTGCACATCCACGCTCCAAGCACACACACACCATGCAATCTCACATAGGCACCATGCAGGCATACACCACACACACACAGCCCCAACATACCCTATGCATATGCACACACCATGCACACACACTGTGCACACACCATGCACATACGTGCTCCAAGCACACACCCCATGCAGTCTCACATCTGCGCCATGCACATTGTTACTCCTGGGGGAATACTGCATCACTGTGCGTGTGCAGAATTCATGGTCTCCGCAGATTTCTTTGCTTCCCTGCAGAAAAATTACTTCTGATGGGAGAGCAAAGGGAAGCCACAAGAGCAGTCACACGCCCCTCCCCGGCAGCACAGGCGGGTCGGTTCAGGTGCCCGGAGCAGCCAATAGAGATGTAAATCACCACTGGGGGTGTGTGAAGGGGTGGGCAGTTGTGTGTGTGTGTGAGGGAGAGAGAGAGACACTCTGTACCTCTCCCTCACTATTACAGCACACTCAGCATGGAGAGTCAGGGCTTCAGGGAATGTCTGAGGAAGCCAGCGTGGCACAGGCGGTGCCCTCAGGCAGAGCAGAAGTAGCAGCCTGCCTGCTTAGTGAATTGTTCCCATTGTCTTTGTGAATTCCCCTGGGAGTATAAAACAGGTGTTATAAGTTTTAAGGCTCTTTTACATGGCCAGAGTGGTGTAAAGGACAGTCTGGCCTTATAAATGCTTATGGTGCTTTAGTGATTAGAACTGGTCTACATTTTTGGACTGAAAACATTTCTTATCAAAATGTGCTCCATGAACTGTTTGCTACTGACCTTTCTGGAGATGGTCAGTAGCCAGTATAAATTGTGAGTTTGATTCCCCAGCCCTCACTTGCTCTTCAGTTACCTATGATGTAACACTGAACATATGGCTGCATCTATTTGTTGACTAATAAGTAGAAATAAAGCGTCAAACCTAGCTACGTTACTATTAAGCAAGGGGATTTGGGGATTTCCTCCAGTGCTCCCCACTCCCATTCTCCATCTATTGTATTGTAGTTTAAATAAATTACCTACATAATTGAAACCAGCATGCGTTATTTTGACAAATAAAATATGCAGAATTTTGCAGATGTTTTAAAATATCATGCGCAGAATTTTTAATTTTTTGGCGCAGCATTCCCCCAGGAGTAGCACATGTACCATGCACATACCCCCGACACACCCTTTGCATATGGACACACCATGCACCCCACACATTCTGCAAACGCCCCCATGCCCCGTGTGCTCCATCACCACCTGTCTCCATTGCAGACCAAGATGGAGGAGCTGCACTTGTTCCGGGGTGACACAGTGCTGCTGAAGGGCAAGAAGCGCCGGGAGACGGTGTGCATTGTCCTCACCGACGACTCCTGCCACAGCGAGAAGATCCGCATGAACCGCGTCACCCGCAACAACCTCCGCGTGCGCTTGGGTGACGTGGTGAGGTGAGTGCCGGGTGGGCCCCTTCCCTCCAGCTCTGCAGCTAAAAAGGGGCTGGCATGCTCAGGGTGCGGATGGGAGACTGAAATTGGGAATCCCTGGGGTGCTGCAGGGAGCGCCCTTCTGTGACGCCACTCAGGGTTGGGTGGCACCTCACTACCACCTGCCCTTAGCAGGAGGAAACCAGGTCTGTGCCTGCTGGGGTCAGATCCCCAACTCCCCCAGTCCCGGTCAACACAGTCACTCCCTTCTCTGCCTATGCAGGCCCCGCTGGCCCTCTGCGGTGGAGCGAGAGGCACACGGCAACCTCCGTGCGTCCCCTGGGAGAGCTCTGCCCTGGCTCGCTGAACAATCACGGATCCGCTGCTCTCAAAGAAGCAGCATACCCGGCTTGGCCTCAGGTCACGCCCTGCTTCACACTGCACTTTGTCTGCAGTGACAACAAACCAAAGTTCATTTAACAAAGGGAAGAGATTCCCAGGGGAGCAAGTAGAAATATTTGGGAACAAATGGTTACATGGCAAATACAATTATAACTCACATTCTAGAGCCTAGACTTGTTCACCTCGATCCTTTCGTGTCATAGAGAGTGAAGTTCACCCCAGAGTCCTTCTGGCGTTTTTCAGCCAGGCCTAGCTGGGAGCATGAGACAAACCGTGCTGCCAGCTGGTCCCCTGGTCCAGAATGCTGTGTCCCTTTGCAACCCCCAAATATATATATGAAAACGGTCCTTTGATGGTGGAGAACATTGGTCTTGGTTAGCTGGTGGCCCCTTATTGAAATAGACTTACACTGGGAGACACACAGTAAGTAAGTAAGTAAGTAACCCCAACTGTCCACACAACGTGATGGGGTCTAAATGAGCTGTTACCACTCAAGAAAGGGATCTTGGAGTCACCGGGGATAAGTCTCTGAAAACATCCACTCAGTGTGCAGCGGCCGTCATAACAATGAATGGACTGTTAGGAACCCCTAGGAAAGGGCTAGGTAGTGAGAGAGAAAATATCCCAACGCCACGCCATGGTGCGCCCACACCTTGAATACTGCGTACAGCTCTGGTCACTCCGTCTCCAACAAGAAAAAGGTACAGAATGAGGGTGACAAAAATGAGTAAAGAAGTGGAACAGTTTCCATAAGAAAGGAGATTGAAAAGACTTGGGCTGGTCAGCTTAGACCAGAGACGACGAAAAGGGGACGTGACAGAGGTGTGTAATATCGGGAGCGGTGCGGAGAAAGGGATGAGGGAAGTGTTACTGGTCCCTTCACAGAACACAAGAACCAGGGGCAGCAGGTTTCAACCAGTGGCTCTGAACCTTTCCAGACTACTGTACCTCTTTCAAGGAGTCTGACTTGTCTTGCGTACCCCAAGTTTCCCCTCACTTAACGACGACTTGCTGACAAAATCGGGCATAAAAATACAAAAGGGTCCCAGCACGCTCTTGCTGACAAATGGCTGGCTCTCTCATTTTTACCAGGTCATTATAAAGTAAATCAATCGGAATATAACTATTGTACTTACATTTCAGTGGGTAGTCCACAGAGCAGTATAAACAAGTCATTGTCTGTCGGACATCTTAGTTTGTCCTGACTTCGCTGGTGCTTTTTATGTAGCCTGAAGTAAAACTAGGCAGGTATCTAGATGAGTTGATGGACCCCCCGGAAGACCGCTGCGTACCCCCAGGGGTACGGGTACCCCTGATTGAGAGCCACAGGTTTAAAACGAAGAAAAGGAAGTACTTTTTCACACAACGCACAGCCGACCTGTGCAACTCGTTGCCAGGGGCTGTTGTGAGGGCCTCTAGTATAACTCGGTTCAAAAAAGAACTCGGTAAGTTCCTGGAGGACAGGTCCAGCAATGGCTATTAGCCAAGATGGTCAGGGACGCAACGCCATGCTCTGGGTGTCCCTAAGCCTCTGACTGAGAAGCTGAGACTGGATGAGGGGATGGATCCCTTGGCTATTGCCCTGTTCTGTTCATTCCCTCTGAAGCACCTGACAGGCCACTGTCGGAAGATGAACCATTGGTCTGACCCAGCCTGGCCGTTCTTATGTTCTTAATACACAGTGACCAGCCCGAGAGAGAAGCGTCCACTTCCCTCTTCCTGAACAGAGCCTGCCCGAGGCATGTTGCCTCCTTGGGCCCTGCCTTTAACGTCAAGGCTTTAAGATTGTAATGTCCGGTGCAGATGCATCAATCCGGGATATTATCCATGCCCATGTTTTGCAATGTCTCTGAGGGCCAGTGGGGTATTCGCACTCAATAGAGACCTCACATGCCATGCTTGGATGAATCATCGTATGGGGGGCTCAGTTAGGGGTAGTCGCCGCAGCAGTCAGCACCGGGGGCTCTGTGCTGCAGGGAGCGGGGGGCTCAGCAGGGGGCGCTGTGCTGCGGGGAGCGGGGGGCTCAGCAGGGGGCGCTGTGCTGCAGGGAGCGGGGGACTCAGCGGGGGTGCTGTGCTGCGGGGAGCAGGGGACTCAGCGGGGGTGCTGTGCTGCGGGGGACTCAGCGGGGGCGCTGTGCTGCAGGGAGCGGGGGCTCAGTAGGGGGTGCCGTGCTGCAGGGAGCGGGGGCTCAGCAGGGGGCACTGTGCTGCGGGGAGCGGGGGGGCTCAGCAGGGGGGGCCAAGTTGCGGGGAGCGGGGGACTCGGGGGAGCTGTGCTGCAGGGAGCAGGGGCTCAGCGGGGGGCGCTGTGCTGCAGGGAGTGGGGGGCTCAGTACGGGGGGGCTGTGCTGCGGGGAGTGGGGGGCTCAGCAGGGGGCGCTGTGCTGCAGGGAGTGGGGGGCTCAGCAGGGGGCGCCGTGCTGCAGGGAGTTGGGGGCTCAGTAGCGGGGGCCCTGCTGCAGGGAGCGGGGGGGCTCGGCGGGGGGCGCCGTGCTGCGGGGAGCAGGGGGCTCGGCGGGGGGGCGCCATGCTGCTGGGAGCGGGGGCTCAGTAGGGGGCGCCGTGCTGCAGGGAGTTGGGGGCTCAGTAGCGGGGGCCATGCTGCAGGAAGCAGGGGGCTCGGCGGGGGGGCGCCGTGCTGCGGGGAGCGGGGGCCTCGGCAGGGGGCGCCGTGCTGCGGGGAGCGGGGGCCTCAGTAGGGGGCGCCGTGCTGCGGGGAGCGGGGGGCGCCGTGCGGTGGGGGGCTCGGCGGGGGGCGCCGTGCTGCAGGTGCCGGGCTGAGCCGGGGTCTGTCCTGCAGCATCCAGGCCTGCCCGGACGTGAAGTACGGGAAGCGGATCCACGTGCTGCCCATTGACGACACCATCGTCGGCCTGACCGGGAACCTCTTTGACGTGTACCTGAAGCCCTACTTTCTGGAGGCCTATCGGCCTGTGCACAAAGGTGAGCCGGGGTGGGGGGAGCCCTGAGACCAACCCCCCCCTTCCTGGGATGACGGTTCGGGGGGCAGCTCCCTGTGGGGGGCAGCGCGGGGCTGGCTGTCTTACCTCTTTTAGGGGAGGGTGGGGAGGCGCCCAGCCTGAAGTGGGTTGGGTAGGGCTGTCCCCCAACAGGGGGGCTCCCGCCAGGTGTGGGCTGGACTCCCCCCTCCCCCCAGCTGGCTCGGTAATGACGTCCCCTCCCCCACTAGGTGACATCTTCCTGGTGCGTGGCGGGATGCGGGCCGTGGAGTTCAAGGTGGTGGAAGTGGATCCGAGCCCCCACTGCATCGTGGCCCCCGACACCGTCATCCACTGCGAGGGTGAGCCCATCAAGAGAGAGGTGGGTGCAGCCATGGCCCTGCGCCCTTCTGCAGGTGCCCCAGAGACTGCTGGATCCGGGGGGGCGGGAAAAGGCCCATGGTGCTGGATCCGGGGGGGGTGCGGCGAGAAGGGCCTATGGTGCTGGATCGGGGTGAGGGGGAGAAGGGCCTATGGTGCTGGATCAGGGGGAGGGGGGGAGAAGGGCCCATAGTGCTGGATCTATGGAGAGGTGGAGCAGGGCCCATGGTGCTGGATCCTGGGGGAGCAGGGTGGGTCGGGGCTGGGTCCCAACGGGGTGGCGGCAGTGTGGCTGTCTGTGGGGATCAGAGTCTGGTCCCAGAGTGGGAGGGAGTGGGTGCTGGTCCCAGTGTGGCTGCCAGGGTTTTGGGAGGCCGGCTTGGTCGCACGGTGACCCTGCCCGTCACCCGCGCAGGACGAGGAGGAGAGCCTGAACGACGTGGGCTACGACGACATCGGGGGCTGCCGGAAGCAGATGGCTCAGATCAAGGAAATGGTGGAGCTGCCCCTGCGCCACCCAGGGCTCTTCAAAGCCATCGGCGTCAAGGTACCGTGAGCCCGGCAGGGTGGGGCCACCTCATCCAATCCCACAGCCAAGCAGATCTCACTGTTAGGACATCCCTGCATGAGCAGCCCTGCGCTCCTCCCCAGAGGCAGCTGCATCTCCGTGCAGGGCAAGGGATCCCTGTGTAATCAGCCCCAGCACTCTGCCCTTTAAGCTGCTTCCCCCCCATCTCAGAGCAGTGGGGTCAGGCTCTCTGCAGACTCAGGCAGCAGCATCGTGTCCGTGACACCCTCTGTCACATTTTCTACCTTTTCCTCCCAACCACGAGGGCTGGCAACATACTTCTTAGCAGAAGCTGCAATCCTGATGTCGTCCAGGACCCCATTTGCTGGGTCCCCAGACACGGGCTTCAGTCTGGCCTGGGTGCCCCCAGAGCCATCTGGAGGGTCCCCCTCCCTCTGCACCCCAGGACAGGACCATCTCAGCTTCGATTAACACCGCAGTCACCTCCCTCCACCACCTCTCCTGACGGGACACTGGGTTTGGGGGCATCCGCCCTGCACGTCGCACACGTGCCCAATGCAGCCTCCTTGGGCAGTTTTCCCATCGGGTGCCTCTTGCCAACTGAGTCTGTTCACTCCTCAGCCGCCCCGAGGCATCCTGCTGTACGGCCCCCCCGGCACCGGGAAAACGCTGGTGGCCCGAGCCGTGGCCAACGAAACAGGAGCCTTCTTCTTCCTCATCAACGGTGAGAGACGCCAAGCAGGAGGGGGGCAAGGGGTGGGGGGCCCGTCCGTCCCCACACGTCTGGCCATCCTTCCACGTGTCCGTCTGTCCCCAGGTGTCCGTCCGTCCGTCCCCACGCGTGCCTGTCTGTCTGTCCCCACGCACCCCCCTCTCTCTCATCTTTGGCATTTCTCATGCACCCCTCGCTGTGGTCTCTGGCTGCCCTCCCTCTGTGCTGCCCGCCCCGCAGCACCCACCCTCCCTCCTGGTCCGCTCTGCCAGGGGTGGGCTGGGTGCCCTCAGTTTTTCCCTTCGTCCCGGCACTCTCCCATGCTGGTGTGGTGATGCTGCCCGGTGCAGAGCCGGGCAGCTGGCATAGAGGCCCCATTGTGCCTTGGGTTTTCATGGCTTCCTGACCCCTTGCTGGGGATTCCCTTCTGCTCTGAAGCATGCGAGTGACTGGCCCCTGCCATGGCCCTGCAGGCCGGCATCACTCCCTGTATGAATAGCCATGCGCCTCACCCCAGCTGATTCTCAGTGCCAGGCAAGGGATCCCTTTATAAAGAGCCCTTGCCCCCGCCCAGGTCCGGAGATCATGAGCAAGCTGGCTGGCGAGTCAGAGAGCAACCTGCGCAAAGCCTTTGAGGAGGCTGAGAAGAATGCGCCGGCCATCATCTTCATCGATGAGCTGGACGCCATTGCCCCCAAGAGGGAGAAGGTGAGATGGGGCAGGGGATCCCAGTATAAACAGCCCCCATGCCCCACCCCAGTGGCAGCTGCATCTCAGCATCAGGGAGGGATCATATGTGAACAATCTAACCAGTCAAGGTTAAAGTTGAGGGAGAAATAGTCGATGTTATTGTCATGGATCCACAGGCCCAGTGCTCTCGCATGGCCCTGGGAGGACTCCTTTAGTGCATCAGCCCCCTTGGGGGCACACTGTCACTGGGGTCAGCCCCTTGGCTTCCCCACCTCATGGGACCGAACCTCTGAGCCGTCAGCACCCCTGTGTCACGCCAGGAGCTCCCTGCAATGAGTCCACCTGGATTGGACCCCTGAGGGAGACTTGCAACCCCGGTTTCCTGATTCTGGAGTGACTCTCAGCCAGCGGTGTATAACAGCAGGGTTTATTAAGGAACACAGCTTAGAAAGTCTTTAGTTAACATGTTTCAGAGTAACAGCCGTGTTAGTCTGTATTTGCAAAAAGAAAAGGAGTACTTGTGGCACCTTAGAGACTAACCAATTTATTTGAGCATAAGCTTTCGTGAGCTACAGCTCACTTCATCGGATGCATACTGTGGAAAGTACAGAAGATCTTTTTATACACACAAACCATGAAAAAATGGAAATTCACTGAATGCATCCAATGAAGTGAGCTGTAGCTCACGAAAGCTGATGCTCAAATAAATTGGTTAGTCTCTAAGGTGCCACAAGTTCTCCTGTTCTTTTTCCCTGACCTAGTTATCCACAGAGCTCATGCGGGAAACTGAGGCACACACAAGACTCATCCAAAATATTGTGAAAAATTCTCATTCTGTCACAGTAATATTTCAGTCGGGCTTTTGACACAGTCCCGCATGAGATTCTCATACGCAAACTAGGGAAATGTGGTCTAGAAAAAAATACAATAAGGTGGGTGCACAACTGGTTCAAAGATACTCAAAGAGTACTTATCGATGGTTCGCTGTCAAACTGGGAGGGTGTGTTGAGTGGGTCCCGCAGGGGTCAGTCCTGGGTCCGGTTCTAGTCAATATTTTCATTAAATATTTGGATAACGGAGTGCAAAGTGCGCTGATAAAATCAGCGTCGGACACAGGCTGGGAGGGCTGCTAGCTCCCAGGTTTGGAGGCCAGGTTTGGAATTCAGAATGACCTTGACAGATTGGAGAGTTGGTGGGAAATCAGCAAGATGAAATTCAGTAAAGACAAGTGCAAAGTACTTCACTCAGGAAGGAAAAATCGACTGCACAACCAGAAAACGGGGAATACCTGGGGAGGCAGTCGTAGTGCTGGAAAGGAGCTGGGGTTCTAGCGGAGCACAGATCGAATATGAGTCAACAGTGCGAGACGGCTGTGAAAACGGCTGATCTCGTTCTGGGGTGTAGGATTAACAGGAGTGTCGTACGTAAGACACGGGAGGTGACTGCCCCACTCTGCTCAGCACTGGGGAGGCCTCAACTGGAGTCCCGTGTCCAGTTCTGGGCGCCGCGCTTTAGGGAAGATGTGGACAGGTTGGAGAGAGGCCAGAGGAGAGCTACAAACATGATCAGAAGTTTAGCAAACCGGATCTATGAGGAAAGGTTGAAACCTGCACGTTTAGCCTGAGAAAAGACGTCTGAGGGGGACCTGAGAACATGCTAAGGGCTGTTACGAAGAGGACAGAGATCAGTGGTTCTCCGTGTCCCTGGGGGGTAGGACAAGAGGCAATGGGCTTAATCTGCAGCAAAGGAGATTTCGGTTGGATATTAGGCGAAACTTTCTAACTCCAAGGGGAGTTTGGCTCTGGAAGAGGCGACCAAGGGTGGTTGTGGAGTCCGCATTATTGGAGGTTTGTAAGAACAGGTTGGACCAACCCAGGGACGGGCTGGGGTTACTTGGACCTGCCTCAGTGCAGGGGCCTGGACCTGGTGACGTCTGGAGGCCCCTTCCTGCCCCCATCCCTAGGATTCTGTGATCATTGATCATAAAGAGGGGCCGTGTCATGTCTGCTGGAGGCCCCAGGGCACACGCACGCGTGTGTGCACCCGCCTGACCCTGGCTGGCTGGTGTTTCTCGCTGTCTTGCTCTGATGCCAGCTGCCCTGATTTCCTGCTTTGGCCGGGCAACAGGGGTTGGTATGGGGTGGAGCGAGCCTGCTGCTGGCAGAGGTTAGGGTTTATGGGATTTTACAGCTCCAGATCCTCCTGCTTCATCTAGGATGTGAGGCCAACGGCTCCCAATCGGAGAGGGAAGAGCAGGGAGTCCTCAGGGGCATCCTCAGTCTGGCACCAGGGGGTGCTGTGCTGCTGGGCAGTGCCCTGTCATTAGACGGTGCTGAGTCCATGGCTCAGCCTGGCCCAGAGCTGGCTGAGCAGCAGGGAAGTCCCGGGGCCCCGGACACTGGTGCTGTGGAGTCTCCCTGTTCTCAGCCCACCCCCCTCCCCTGTTGCAGACACATGGCGAGGTAGAGCGCAGGATCGTGTCCCAGCTGCTGACGCTCATGGACGGCCTCAAGCAGCGGTCCCATGTCATCGTCATGGCCGCCACCAACCGGCCCAACAGCGTGGACCCCGCCCTGCGCAGGTTTGGTAGGTGCCCGGGTGTGGGGCTGCAGGGACATGGGGACCCCACCCAGGGCCCTCACTCTGGGAGGCAAGTAAATCCCGGACTGAAAGTCCTGGCTTCCTGTCTTCCCCCTGCTGCTGCACTAGCTGGGGATAGAACCCAGGAGTCCTGGCTCTCAGCCCCTGCTCTAACCACTAGACCCCATTCTCCTCCCAGCACTGGGGGTGGAACCCAGGAGTCCTGGCTCCCAGCCCCTTCTGCTCTGCTTGCTAGCCCCCAGCCCCCGCTCCTGGGGCATGATGGTTCCACACGCTGTGTATGTTTGCGAGGGGCTGGGCTGAGACCCCACCCCCTCTCCTTCCCCAGGGCGCTTTGACCGTGAGATCGACATCGGGATCCCAGACTCAGTCGGGCGCCTGGAGATCCTGCAGATCCACACCAAGAACATGAAGCTGGCTGAGGACGTGGATCTGGAGCAGGTGAGAGGGTGGGGCTGGACGGGGCTGGGGGAGGGAGAGCTGGGGGGTTGTGTACATGGATGTGGGGGTGGGGGCAGCTGTGTGGGGACTGGTCTGTATAGATGGGGGGAGGGTCATGTGTGCTTGGGGGGAGGGTGGGGCAGGGGAGCTGTGATCCCTCCCCTGTGGCTGGCTGGCCCCTCCCCATAGCTCCGTCCCCAGCTAGTGCCTCCCCACCGTGGTCCCCTGGCTGGCCCCTCCCCACAGCCCACTGCTCTGTGGCCCTGTTCCCTGGCTGCCCCGTTCCCTGGCTGCCCTCTCCCTGTGGCCCCGTTCCCTGGCTGGCCCCCATGGCCCTGTTCCCTGACTCGCCCCGTTCCCTGGCTGCTCCCCCGCCCCCCGTGGTCCCGTTCCCTGGCTGGCCCCCATGGCCCTGTTCCCTGACTGGCCCCATTCCCTGGCTGCCCCCCCTCCCCTCCCGTGGCCCCGTTCCCTGGCTGCCCTCTCCCCGTGGCCCCGTTCCTTGACTGGCCCCATTCCCTGGCTGCCCCCCTGTCCCCTCCCCTCCCATGGTCCCGTTCTCTGGCTGCCCTCTCCCTGTGGCCCTCGCCCCGTTTCCTGGCAGCCCGTGGCCCCGTTCCCTGGCTCATCTCCCCCTCCCGTGGCCCCGTTCCCTGGCTGGCCCCCGTGGCCCTGTTTCCTGACTGGCCCCATTCCCTGGCTGCCCCCCCTCCCCTCCCATGGCCCCGTTCCCTGGCTGGCCCCCGTGGCCCTGTTCCCTGACTGGCCCCGTTCCCTGGCTCCTCTCCCCCCTCCCCTCCCGTGGCCCCGTTCCCTGGCTGCCCGTGGCCCCGCCCCCCGTGGCCCCGTGTCAGGCGCCCTGTGGCTGCAGGTGGCCAGAGAGACGCACGGGCACGTGGGCGCGGACCTGGCAGCGCTGTGCTCCGAGGCGGCGCTCCAGGCCATCCGCAAGAAGATGAACATCATCGACCTGGAGGACGACACCATCGACGCTGACATCCTCGACGCCATGGCCGTCACCATGGACGACTTCCAGGTAACCTGGCGACCCTCCCCTGGGCCCCGCCCCTCCTCCCCAGCCCGAGGCCACGCCCCTCATGCTCTTCCCCCCTGTCTCCCCCCCCACAGTGGGCGCTCAGCCAGAGCAACCCGTCGGCGCTGCGGGAGACCGTGGTGGAGGTGCCCCAGGTCTGCTGGGAGGACATTGGGGGGCTGCAGGAGGTGAAGCGAGAGCTGCAGGAGCTGGTGCAGGTGAGTGGGGGGGCTGCACCCGCCTTGCCCAGGCTAAGCAAGGATCTGCCCGTTTGGGGCTTGGATGGGACTCTCCCTCCTCCATGCCAGCCCCAGTGCCACAGTGCAGTGCTAGGGGGTGCTGTGCTGCAGCGGGCGGGGTCGGGGCTGTGACAGGTTGGGTTACAGAAACCCCCTTGGGAACTGCCACCTGGTGTGTTGAGATGACCGCTGAGCCCATTTTCCCTGGCAGCCTGGGACTTCAGTACCCTGCCTTGTTTGAGCCAGACACGCCAGCCTGCTGCAAACACGGACCCGGGTCTGAGCCACGTCCCCCACAAGCTGCCGGCTTAACTGAAAACAGCTTAAGAAGTGTTCCTGTCTCCAACACCCAGATGCCCAGTTCCCAGTGGGGTCCAAACCCCAAATTAATCTGTTTTACCCTGTATAAAGCTTATACAGGATAAACTCATAAATTGTTCACCCTCTATAACACTGATAGAGAGATGCACAGCTGTTTGCCCCCCACCCAGGTATTAATACATACTCTGGGTTAATTAATAAGTAAAAAGTGATTTTTATTAAATATAAAAATTAGGATTTAAGTGGTTCCAAGTAGTAACAGACAGAACAAAAAGAAAAGGAGGACTTGTAGCACCTTAGAGACTAACCAATTTATCTGAGCATAAGCTTTCGTGAGCTACAGCTCACTTCATCGGATGCATCACATAAGCTCACGAAAGCTCATGCTCAAATAAATTGGTTAGTCTCTAAGGTGCCACAAGTCCTCCTTTTCTTTTTGCGAATACAGACTGACACGGCTGTTACTCTGAAACCAGACAGAACAAAGTGAGTTACCAAGCAAAATAAAATAAAACGCGCAAATCTAAACCTAATACAGTAAGAAAGTGAATACAGATGAAATCTCACCCTCGGATGGTTCAATAAGCTTCTATCACAGATTGGACGCCTGCCTAGTCTGGGCACAATCCTTTCCCCTGGTACAGCCCTTGTTCCAGCTCAGGTGGTAGCCAGGGGATTTCTCATGATGGCCACCCCCTTTTTTCTGTTCCACCCACTTATATATCTTTTGCACAAGGTGGGAATCCTCTGTTCCTCTCTGGGTTCCCACCCCTCCTTCTTATATGTCACTGTAAGACTTCCTTACCCACTTGCCAGCACACAGACTTACCGGTAAACAGAGCCATTTACAACCAATTGTCCTGGCTGATGGAGCCATCAAGATTCCCAGCCACCGTTAATGGCCCACACTTTGCATAATTACAATAGGACCTCAGAGTTATAGTTCACATTTCTAGTTTCAGATACAAGAGTGATACATTTATACACATTGGATGAACACACACGGTAGATTGTGAGCTTTGTAATGATACCTTACAAGAGACCTTTTGCATGAAGCATATTCCAGTTACGTTATATTCACACTCATTAGCATATTTTCATAAAACCATATGGAGTGCAACATCACAGGGGCTCAGGAGGGGGCACTGTGCTCCAGGGGGTGGGGTGGGGGCTCATCAGGAGCCTCTGCTGCAGGGAGCGGGATGGGGGGCTTAGGAAGGGGCGCCGTGCTGCAGGGGGCGGGGTAGGGATTCAGCAGGGGGCGCCGTGCTGCAGGGGTGGGTTCACCGGGGGCGCTGGGCGACAGGGGGCAGGGTGGGGACTCAGTAAGGGGTGCTGTGCTGCAAGGAGCAGGATGGGGGGCTCAGCAGGGGGTGCCGTGCTGCAGAGGGCGGGGTGGGGGCTCAACGGGGGCGCTGTGCTGCAGGGGGTGGGGTGGGGGCTCAACGGGGGTGCCGTGCTGCAGGGGGCGGGGTGGGGGCTCAGTAGGGGGCACCTCCATGGTGCAGTGAAGGGAGGGGGCGGTGCCGGCTTTCTGGGCCCCCCCATCCCTGATCCCTGACCCCTCCCCCGCAGTTCCCGGTGGAGTACCCGGACAAGTTCCTGAAGTTCGGCATGACGCCATCACGGGGTGTGCTGTTCTATGGGCCGCCCGGCTGCGGCAAGACCCTGCTGGCCAAGGCCATCGCCAACGAGTGCCAGGCCAACTTCGTCTCCATCAAGGGTCCCGAGCTGCTCACCATGTGGTTCGGGGAGTCCGAGGCCAATGTGCGCGATGTCTTCGACAAGGTGCGTGGGGCATGGAGCGCTGGCCCGGCTGGGCCTTGGGGTCCCCCCTCCCCCTCGCACTCAGCCGGGCCTTGGGGGCTCCCCCTCGCACTCAGCCGGGCCTTGGGGCTCCCCCCTACCTGCCTGGCTGGGCCTTGGGGTCCCTCCCACACCTGCCTGGCCGGGCCTCAGGGTGCTGGGGCATGGGGGGGCCTCTCTACTGCTCCTACCCATGAGCCCTGGCTGCAGGGTCTGTGTCGCCCCCTCAACCTGCAGGGGATGATGCCTGCACAGCCAAAGGGGCGCAGGTTTGGGGGGATTCCTGCTAATCGGGGGAGGGGAGCTGCATGGTGCCCCAGCCTGACCCAGCAGCAGGGGAGCCCCTGTCCCAGCACTGCTGTTGCAGTGAGTACCCCCACCCCCGCCCTGGGGCTCCCTTCTGTCCCCCTCCAGGTGTCCCCCGCCAGGCCCGCACCTCACTGTCTTCCCCGCTCAGGGGCTCCCTGCACACCCTGTTTTCTTCCCCCTCGGGAGCTCCGCCCCACGCCCCACTCTCTCCCCCTGCGCCCCAGGCTCGCCAGGCCGCCCCCTGCATCCTGTTCTTCGACGAGCTGGACTCCATCGCCAAGGCACGGGGGGGTGGCGCGGGGGACGGCGGGGGGGCAGCCGACCGTGTCATCAACCAGATCCTCACCGAGATGGATGGCATGACCAACAAGAAGACCGTCTTCATCATCGGGGCCACGAACAGGTGAGACTCCCCCAGACACCCTGCTCTCCAGGCCTGGGCTGCTGGGACCAGGACAAGCCCCTTTGTGCCGCCCTGCTGCGTGCTCCTGCGCCGTGGGGAGGGGCCTGAGGACCGTGCCCCCCATCTATATGAGCTCGGGAGAGGCACCCTGGGGGCAGGGGTGGGGCAAGGTCCCTGAGAGCAAGGGGGCAGGGTCCGTGGGGTTGACAAGATCCCTGGGGGCAGGAGATGGGCAGAGGGTGAGCAGGTTCTGTGGGGGTGGGAGAGGTTCCTGGGGGCAGGGGGGGCAGGGCAGGCTTGGTGGGGGAGGGTTCCTGGGGGCAGGGGGGGCAGGGCAGGTTCCTTGGGGACAGGGCCCTTGCAGGGGACAGGGTCCCTGGGGACAGAGGGTGAGCAGGCTCTGTGGAGGCCGGGGAGGTTCCTTGGGGACAGGGGGGTAGGGCAAGCTGCACGGGGGTAGGGGAGGGTCCCTTATGGGGGACGGGCTTCCTTGGGTTTGTCTCCTTTTCTTCGAAATCCAGTTTCACTGGAGAAGCTTTGCGCGGCCCTAGTACCCGTGCTCCCCAGGGCTGCTCCAGGGCCGAGGGACGCCAGCGGTGGGGGTGGGTGTATGTGGGAGCTGCCCCCTCTCTGGAGGTGCCCCAGGACGCCCCCTGGGGTGGGTGCCGGGCAGGGGCTGAGGCTGTGTCTCCTTGTCGCCTCCCCCACATCCCCAGGCCAGACATCATCGACCCAGCCATCCTGCGCCCGGGGCGGCTGGACCAGCTCATCTACATCCCGCTGCCTGACGACACCTCCCGGGCGGCCATCCTGAGTGCCAACCTGCGCAAGTCGCCGGTGGCTGGGGTGAGTGAGCACGCCAGGCCTCGCAGCACCTCCTCCCCCAGCCACACGGCGCTCTGGTCTCGTACAGCCGCAGCTTTGCCAACTCTCAGCACTGGAGCCTGAGACTTGCGCTCGTTTCTTCCCTAAATCCCCAGCTCCCGGACTCACGGGAGTACAGGGGAGCCCCTCGGCTTTCACGCCCGCAAAGAAATCGTTTTCTAGCTCTTGTGGCTGCAGAGCGGAGCTGGAAAGCGTGAGCCCAGGAGGCAAAGGAAGAGAACCCAGCTTGCATTGTTCAGTATTTAAATCTCGGGATTTTTAGGTTAGTCTCATGAGATTTCCCCCAGGCCTGACGCGTGAGGTTTCCACGCTTGGGGTCAGCAACACTGGGGCGGCTTCCTAAACCCACCCTGTGGGGAAATTGGCACACTCTGTGTGTACCCATGGGAAGAATGTGTATGTGGGGGGTGTATGTATGTATCCACCCCAAGGCAGATCCTATCTGTGTGTCCCCTCGCCTGACCCCCAGATAGATTGTGTGTGTGTGTGTGTGCCTATCCCCACCCCAAAGCAGCTCCCTTGTGTGTGTGTCTCTGGCCTAAGGCAGCTCCCATGTGTGTCCATGGGCACACAGAAGTGGAGCTGCTCACCCACACCCAGAGGCTACAGGAGAAATCCTTCTCAGAGTTAGGCTGTTTTCAGTCCGGTTTAAACATGTGAGGGCCAGTGAGGCGGCTCCAGATTGCTGTGTTACTGGGAGCAGAGTCTGGCCCTTCCAGGCCTAGCCAGGGGTGGCATTTGCTGGGGGGCAAGGGCCCCACCCCATGGACAATTTCTAAGAAGATGAAAAAAACTATAATTTGCATCTAAATGGTTCCATGGGACTTTTTTTCCAGCAGAAATTTGAAAACTGAAGAATTTCAGTCAAAAACCAAAATATTTGCATTCTGAAGGCTGCCGTGGTGCCTCATGAATCCTTTCGCCTCTCTAGGCTGGGCTCCCTGGTCAGACTACATCTCCCATGATGCACCACGGTCTCCCTTCTTGGCAAGAGGAAGTGGTGCCTCATAGGAGATGTCATCTGGCCGGGAAGTCTGGTCTAGAGAATGGGGACGTGAGACTACTGAACTACGTTCCCCATGATGCACCATGGATTCCACCCTTGGTGAGAGGTGGGGGGGTGCATCATAGGAGGCTGTGTCCTTGGTGCATCATGGGAGATGTAGTCTGCCCACGAAGCCTGGTCCATAGAGGAGAATGGGGATGTGATGCAACCCAACTACAACTCTCATGAAACAAGGGGGTGACATTTCAAAATCAAAATATTTGGGGTTTTTTTATGAGGAACCCAACTTTTCTGCGGGAAATGGACGCTCTAGATGGGGAAAAATGGCTTTGTCCAAAATCTGATTGTCTGAAAAGGGTTTAGATGGACGGTTTTGATCAGCCTCATGCTCATCCCAGGAATGACTGCCTTTCCCCCCTTTGCCCCCCTCCAGCCCCTGACTGGCTGTGTCTCTCCCACCCCCCTGGAATGTGACCCCCCCAATGCGCTCTTTGTTTCCCTCCCATCCCCTGACTATCTCTCTCTTCCCTCCCCCCGCAGGATGTGGACCTGAACTACCTGGCCAAGATCACCCACGGGTTTTCGGGTGCTGACCTCACTGAGATCTGCCAGCGTGCCTGCAAGCTCGCCATCCGCGAGGCCATCGAGATGGAGATCAAGATGGAGCGGGAACGCCAGAGCCACCCGGATGCCGTCATGGTAGGGGGGGGACCTCACAGGGCAAGGGGGCAAACCCCTCCCTGCTGCAAGGCACTGGGGGGCTTGAACCCCCATCTCCCTGACAGTGGGGCAGCTGCACAGCCTGAGCTACCCCCTCACTGGGGGGGTCCCCTGAGCCTTGGCTTCTGCCCCCTGGGGCGCCCCCACCAGGCCGGTGAGAGTGGAGCAGGCCAATCACATGGCCCTTGTTTGCTGATGGAGCAGCCTGGGTTGGCTGATCAGGGCCAGACCGGGCGTGACCGTGTCATCCATCCCCCTCCCCCCTGGGCAGGAGGACGACTACGACCCGGTGCCCGAGATCCGTCGGGATCACTTTGAGGAGGCCATGCGCTTCGCCCGCCGCTCCGTCAGCGACAACGACATCCGCAAGTACGAGATGTTCGCCCAGACACTGCAGCAGAGCCGCGGCTTCGGCAACTTCAGGTAGGGAGCAGATCCCCCGGCGTCGTTCTCGGCCCCAGGACCCCGCCAGCCCTGCCCTCAGCCCCCTGGGATCCCTTCAGCTCCCTGGGATCCCCCCAGCCCTGCCCTCAGCTCCCTGGGATTTCCCCCCAGCCCTGCTCTCAGCCCCCTGGGATTTCCCCTCAGCCCCCTGGGATCCCTTCAGCTCCCTGGGATTTCCCCCCAGCCGTGCCCTCAGCTCCCTGGGATTTCCCCCCCAGCCCTGCTCTCAGCCCCCTGGGATCCCCAGCCATCCCCCCAGCCCTGCCCTCGGCCCCCTAGGATTTTCCCCCTTGTCTGTCTCCAGCTCTTACAATCCACCTACCTGCCATCACCCCCCTGGGATCCCTCCAGCCCTGCCCTTATCTCTGGGATCTGCGCCCTCCCCAGGACTACCCCAGCCTTAGTCTCAGCCCATTGGCCTTGCTTTCACCCTCAGCCCCTGGATCCTCTGCCCGCTCTCCCCCTGCCCCACTAGCCCAGCCCCCCCTCACCGCCCCCCCCGGTGTCGCGCTCAACCCCGGGAAGAACGGCCCGCCCGTGGCCAGCACAAGGGGACCCCAGGGCTGCTGGCTGTGCCAGACGATGCCTCCGCCTGCCTGTGCCAAGGGCAGGGCTCCCTTCCCCCATCCCACTGAGCCAGCCCCGCTCTCTCCCCACAGGTTCCCAGCTGGGAAGCAGAGTGGGGACGGGGGCGCCGACGGCGCAGGTGGCTCCCGGGAGGGCGACAACAGCCGGGGCAGCCTCTTCCAGGCGGAGGGGGACGACGACCTCTACAACTGATGGGCGGGATCACTGGCCCCGCCCCCTGCACCAAAGCATCAGCTCCGCCCCTTGTACCAGACAGCCCCGCCCCTTGCACCAGGGCATCTTGTACCAAAGCCTCGGCTTTGCCCTTTGCACCAGAAAGCTCCGCCTTCCCAACCAGACAGGCCCGCCCCCTGCATCAAAGAGCCCCGCCCCTCGCTCCAGAGAGCTCCGCCTTTCCAACTGGAAAGCCCCCCCCCCCCCCCCCCCTTTGCACCAGAGAGCTCTTCCCGAGCAGGCAGCCCCACTCCCCTGCCAGCTGCGATTCCCCGCATGCCCCAGTTGCTCTTGGTTGTGTTCTTTTGTGTGGTAACAAACCCAGGTGTCCCAGCCCCCCCTCAGATCACGGGAGCCCAGCGTCCTGCGGACTCCTGTGACTTTGGAGAAAGACCCCCCCGCCCCCACCTCTGTGGCCCTCACCGCAGCCTCCCACTCAGGATTACAGCTCTGGCCAGCCATGGGGCTCCTCCTGCCAGCAGCTGCCCCCAGGCCGGACGTATCCTGCGGGCTGTGACACTGAGTGCGCCCGCCCCGCCCCGCCCCCAGCCAGGTTGGTGCTGTCTTAGCGCCAGCTTTGTCGTTTTGCCTTTCGGATCAGTGGCCCGGGAGTGCGGGGCGGGAAGAGCGTGACTCCCCCTGGGCCCCACCCCTGGCCGATGGCGCTGACACTGGCAGGAAGCAAGAGGATCTGGACCCTGGATTGCCCTGGCACCTGGGCACCATCCTCCCGCTGATGGCACCCAGACCCCCACCCAGCGCCTCCGCCCCCTCCCCCAGCCGTGCCAGAGCTGGCGCCAATCACAAGGGCCGCAGGGCCCTAGGTTGGGGCAAGAGGATGTGGGACGTCCCAGATCCCCCCCTGCCGGAGCTAGCCGCATGCGTGTGCCCAGCAGGGTCTGTAAAGGCTGGACACTAGTAAAGATCTGGATTGTGGGGGCTGTGTCAGCTGGGGGCTCTGCCTGAGTCAGGCGCCGTGACGGAGGGGGGAGTGTGACTGTCATGGGAAAGGGCCGGGCAGGGAACGGGACACGGGGCCTTTCCCCTCTAGGGGGCGCCGGCTCCGATCCAGCCCCCGGGGCAGGGGACTGGCCGGCTGGGAGGGGCAGCTGTGGCGCCATCTACTGAGCTGGTTGGAGGCTGCAGCATGGGCTGAGTTTGCTGGGCCTCTAGCTCTGCGGGGGGGCGGCGGCGGAGGTGGGGCTCCCCTCTCCCCTCGGGTGGGGGCCCCTCCCTGGCAGGGATGGGGGTGGGGATTCAGGCTGCCAGCTGTGAATGGGGGAGATGGGGACTCGCACACAAACCAGAGCCCACACACCAGAGCGATTGGTAAAAGCTCTTTATTGTACAGAGCTCCCAGCGCTGCCCTGCGGGCCGGCCCCCTGGCATGCTGGGAAATGAACGCCCCGCTTGGGGCCAGCGTTCCCCGCCCCCCGGCTTTCCCTGTGGCCGCTGGGGGTTCATTCCTGACCCCCCTCCAGCCCCTGTCCAGCTCCCCCCATGTCCTGGAGCTCTGCAGATGGTGGCTGGCCCCAAGCAAGGCCTAGGGGAGTGGGGCTGGGGGCCTGTGGCAGGATGGGGATGGGGTGGGGGACATCTCCCCAGCCATCCTGGGAATGGTACCAGCCCCTTGGGGAAGGGAGCAGAGCACCTCCCACGTACCTTTACCTCAACCCCCACGTCCAGTGGGGGCTTATTCCCAACCTGCTCCCCTCAAATACTTGCCACTCCAGCTTAGCCTGGAGCCAGGGGGCTCAGCCGGGGCCTGTGAACAGGGAGGGTGGCCTGGTGCAAGGGGGAAGCTGTCCCCTGGGTCGAGAGCAAGCTGTGGGCACTTTGTGCAGTATACACAGCCCCATGGAGATGCAGCCACCTCTGGGGTGTGTGCGGGGGCTCTTTCTACAGGAAACCCTTGCTCGGCACTGGCATGCAGTCACCTCTGGGGTGGGGCACAGCAGCTTTCTAACAGCCACATCCCAACACTGCCCACGCCAGGCCAGGAAGCGAAGACGAATCCCCTCCAGGGGACTGAGGGAGGCAGAATGGATTCGGCCAGGGCAGCAGGAAGCCCCGGCAGGTGGGCCCTGCTAGACTGGTGCCATCACCTCCTTTCACTGTGCCTCAGTTTCCCCAAAGTTAAACAGGCCTGGTTCAATATGCTGCTTCCCTGGAGAGACCCAGGCCCTGAGCTCCCCCAAAGCCACGGTTTGCTCAGAACCCCGGTGTCCTGATGCGCAGGCTGACGGCATAACCACTAGGCCCTGCTACCTCTCAGGCCAGATCCTCTGAGTACAAACCACCCTGCACGACCACTCCCGCATTTCACCATGGCATTGTGCGCCCCCCCCCCCCCGCGCATGCCCAAACACCTGTGCAACCTGTTGCCCCATTTCCAAGGTGCCTCTTGCTTTGAGCCAGGAGCTGGGTGGGCCCCGGCAGCACCATTCCTGCAGGCAGGGAAGCAGGAGTAAGACACCTACGGCCCCTGCCCCAAATTTCCATCTGGCTCAGCTCCTGCCACCGCTGCAGCAGGGGGCCCCCCCCAGGCGGGTGCGGCACCATCGTCCGTCCCAGAAGCGTCCAACGTCCCCCCCTCCTTCTGAGCGCCTCTCCAGCCGGCGCCGGTGCCAAGGCGCTGCCAGGGGCACAGGGGCGCCTACGAGCGGCCGACCATGCTGCGCTCGGAGCTGTGGAAGGAGCTGATCTCCCAGCGCTCGAAGCGGCTGCCCTTGCCCGGCGGCTGGCGGCACAGCACCCCGCAGAGCTTGCGCAGCACGGCCCGGCGCAGCAGGATGTACACCCAGGGGTCCAGGATCTGGTTCCAGGAGGCCAGGCGCACGCCCAGCAGCAGGAGCTTCTGGTAGCTCAGCGAGCCGGCCCTGTCACCCACCGCCAGCACCACGAAGATCTGCAGGGGAGGGAGGGGCACGGCGGTGAGGGGGGGCGCCCAGGGGCTTGGGGGGGGCTTGACTCTGGCCCCTCACCCCTTCTCTGGCCCTAAATCTCTGGGACTGGCCCTCAATCTGAGCCCCCCCCCCCCCGCAACAACCTCATTCCCCGCCCCTCCCACCCTGAGCCCCCCAACAGCCCGAGCCCCCAGCCTGAGCCTCCCCCAACAGCCCTGTACCCCTCCCCACATCCTGAGCCCCACAACAGCCTCATCCCCCAAACCTGACCTCCCAACAGCCCGATCCCCCTCCCCACATCCTGAGCCCGCCGCCCCACGGCCTCATCCCGCTCCCCTCCCAACCTGACCCACCTCCAACCTGATCTACTCACCCCAGACAGTTTGGGGGGGGGGGACCCTGCAGCATGTACAGCTGGAGCCAAGCGTGACTGTGCAGTTACCAGCCACCAACCACACGAGGGCGCTGCTGCATCAGCCTAGCACCCCCCGCACCCCGAGGTCAGGGCCCAGGGGGCAATCCTCCCCGGGGGGTGGGGGAATCAGGATGGTGCCGACTGGGGCTCCGGCATCACCTGGGCTCCCCACCACCGCCCGGCCAGCCCCAGCCTTTTCCAGGGCAGCCCCCACGGGGGGAGGGGCTGAAATGGGGTAAACCCGGCACCCATGGGGAACCCCCCTGTCCCCCCAGGAACCTCCAAACCTTGCACCCATGGGGAACCCCCCTGCCCCCCCAGGAACCCCCAAACCCTGCACCTGTGGAGAACCCCTGCCCCCCCGGGAACCCCAAAACCCGGCACCCATGGGGAACCCCCCCAGTGTACCTTGTCCCTGCAGGGAACCCCCCGACCCTGACCCCCCAGGGAACCCCCCCAAGCCCTACACCCTTGGAGAACACCTCCAAACTGCACCCTGTCCCTGCAGAGAGAACCCCCAACCCTGCGCTCATGGGAATCCCCCCTTCACCCTGACCCCCAAGGAGCCCACCCTACACCCATGGGGAACCCCCTTGCACCCTGACCCCCAGGGAAATCCCTCCAACCTTGCACTCCTGAGGCAACCCTCTCACTACATCCCATGGCACTGGGGGGGACCCCATTGTATTCCATGGCCGCCACCCTACCCCCTCACTCACCAGGATAGGGCTCCAGCAGATGCAGGAGACGACCATGATGCCCACCAGCTGCACCACCATCTCGATGTCGTGGGCCTTGGCACGCCGCTGCCCGCATTTGCGCTGGGTCCGCAGCCGCGCCCGCACCAGGGTGACCCCGCTCAGGGTGTTGCAGACCAGGGCGACCAGCAGGGAGGCCAGGCCCAGCAGGGAGAAGAGCAAGGCAAAGGTCACCTCGCGCCAGCTCTCCGCTGGCTGCACCTTGATGAAGCACCAGGTGCCCGGGTACTGGATGGTGTAGCTCCCGAAGCTGAAGATGGGCAGCAGGGCGATGCCCAGGGCGGAGCCCCAGAGCCCCAGCAGGGTGAGTTTGGTCCGGACAGAGGTGACCAGCGAGGCGTGGAGCAGCGGGCGCGTCACCCCCACGCAGCGCTCCACTGCCATGACGCAGCCCAGGAAGAGCGGGCACAGGCCGAAGAAGACCATGCAGGCGCCGAAGAACTGGCACATGGCGCCGGTGCTGTCCATGGCGTCCCATTTCAGCCGGGTGGCGTAGAGCCGCAGCACGAAGGCGCCCGGGATGACATGCCCGGCGAAGTCTGTGATGACCAGGCTGCTGGCAAAGAGCAGGAAGGTGGCCTTGGAGCGGCGCCGGAAGCGGGCGTAGGACTGCGCCAGGATGGCCAGGGCCACCACGTTGGAGACAGCGCCCAGCATCATGGAGAAGATGGGCATGGCTGGCGAGGGCCCCCCCTGACCCCCCGAGGAGTTCCCCAGCCGCAAGCCGCCAACAGGCAGGGGGAGGGGTGCCCCGGGGCTGCAGGGCGCCCCCAGCAGGGAGGTGTTGGGCGGGTGGCTGGTGAACATCCTCTCAGCAGTGTCTGCAGCTGGCACCAGCCATGGGCATCTGTGGGAGGGTGGAGAGAGATGGGAATCAGGGGAGAGCCACTGCCACTAGGCCCCGGCAATGCCCCCACATGCTGGGGGCTGAACCCCACGGTCCCCTCCCCCTCCCTGCACTGAGGGAGGCGCCCTCTGCTGGTTCCAGAGGGAGCTGTGGGCTCTCATTTACCCCTGCCCCCAGGCCTGCTGGGGTGGGGACAGGAGTTTGGAGCTGGGGGGGAGAGGAAATGGGGGAATTGGGGCACGTTTCCTGGCTGTGTGGGGGTCCCCCAACTTTCAGGACATTTGAACCCGGGGCTGGCGGGGCGACTGGCCCCCGGTCAGGCAGGGCAGCGCTGGTGGAGCCCAGGGTGCCCCTGTGGACTGGCACCAAGGAGCAGGACTGGCCCCTCTTGCCACTGCCTCCCCTGAGCCCGGGGAACGAACCCCCCGGGGCACCCCGTGTGGCCCCACGGGAGACGCCCCCTGGCACTGGGTCGCTGGGCTGCAGAGAGCCCAGGGGTGACTCTTGGGGGAGCAGAGAGAGGAGAACCCAGACTCCCAGAAACCCCCCGTTCCCTCGCTCTAGACCACCCCCCCCCCGAGCAGGGGAATGAACCCAGGGGCCCTGGCACCCAGCCTCCTTTTCCCCCTGCAAAGAGCAGATCGGAGATTAGCATCAGTCCCGGTCGGTACGGGGTGGGGGGGGCGATTCTGTTTCATTCACCCCCCCATCAGGCCCCCCATTCCGGGGCCAGCATTCCGGACCCCCCCCCCAGCTGCCCTCTCCCCGAGACGGCCCCGCGGTGCTGCCGTGGGGCCCGCGCCCCCTTACCGTGCTCAGAGGCACCCCCGCGCCCCACTCCCAAGCTGCCCGATCGCTCGCCCCGAAGGGACCTTGCGTCCGGGCCCCCAGCGCCCCGTCCCGGCTGCGAACGGGGCAGAGACGGAGCCGCCCTGGCCGAGGGATCGACGCCCCGTCGGGGGGCGCAGGGCTCGGGACCCGCTCGGAGACCTCCCGCCCCGCGCCTCGGCAGCCGCCTTCCCCGGTGGGGCGAGTCCCAGCCCCGGGGTCCCGCCGTGCTGCGCTCTGCCTCCCCGGCCGGCCGTGCGTAGGGACCGGAGCGCTGCGCCCCCGAGCGCCCCCCTGCGCCCGGCCCCGCTCCGTCCGCGGGGGGGGAAGCGCCGGGCCGCCGCCAGGGGGCGCGCCCACCCCCCGTGCCCAGCTCGGCGCGCGGGCTCCCGCCCCACAGCTCCCAGGGAGGGGCTGACCCCAGCTGCCAAGCGGCCCGGTGGTGCTGGGCTGGACGGGGGGCGCCCAGCTCCCGACAATGGAGCCAGCTGCCACCCTCTGGCTTGTTCCATGTTCCGGGCACGAGCAACCCTGTGTAAGGGATGCGTCACCCTGCCCCTGCCCATGGGGTGGGTCCTGTGCCACCCTGCCCCATGCCACCCTGCCCCAGCCTACAGGGTATGTCCCCTGTGCCCCCATGCCGTCCTGTCCCACCCTGTCCCAGTGTCACCCTGTCCAGTCCATGTCCCCTATGGCACCCTGCTCCTGCCTACAGGGTGTGTCCCCTATGGCACTCAGCCTCATGCCACCCTGCCTAGGGCATATCTCCTGTGCTATCCTGCCCCATGGCACTCTGCCTAGGGCATAACTGCCATTTCACCCTGCCCCATGGCACCCTGCCCATGCCACATCCCATGTGCCACCCTGCCTAGGGCATATCTCCTATGGCACCTTGTCCCATGCCACCCTGCCCCTGCCTACGATGTGTGTCCTGTGCCACCCTGCCCCATGACACTGCTTCGGCCTATGACATGTGTGTCCCATGTGCCACCCTGCCCCGTGCCACCCTGCCTATGGGGTGTGTCCCCTATGGCACCCTGCCCCATGCCACTGGAACCTGTCTGGTGCCCCAGTCCATGGAGGGTCCTAGCAGGCACATTGTATGCAGCATGCTACCCACTGGGGCTGCGGGCTCTGCAGGGTGGAGGGATACCAGAGCAGATGGGCCCCTTGGGCCGATGGAACCGAGCTCACAGGCCCACAGACGCAGGGAGGCGACACATTCCTACCCTGGGGGGGGGTCTGGGCGGGCACACTGAGATGCAGCAAAGGGAAAGGACTTGCCCATGGGCAGTCAGGAACAGAACCCAGGTGTCCTGAGTCCCAGGGCTCTATTCCCTAAGCAACGCTGTCCTTCAATCCAGGCTGAGATGGACCATTTCTCTGCTCTGGCTGGAGCCTCCTGCCTCGCCCATCCCCTGGGTGTCAGGGCTGCTCGGAGCTCGGGTGCTCTGGAGCTCAGTGCCTGGAGCCACACAGCCCTGTTTCCCGTGGGGCACTGTGGCCATTAGATGCCAAGGACAATGCCTGGGGCCAGCAGCCCCTGCTGTGTCATCACCCCAGGCGGGTTACAAAACACTGCAGGGAAGATGTGCTTCAGGGGAAAGTCACCCAACGGCCCGGCCTGTTCACACTCCTCTCCCAGAGCTGGGGATAGAACCCAGGAGTCCTGAGTCCCAGCCCCCCTTTAAAGAGTCCTGAGACCTTTCAGCTGAATGACCTCTAGGCCAGGGAAGGAAGGAGACTCTGCATGAGGCCTGTGGGTGGCATCAGTTCCTGCCAGTCGCTGTTTACCCCCAGCCCAGTGAGATCTGAACAGCTCCAGCCGGGACAGGTCCCTGGGCGCTGACGAGCTCCATGGATCACAGGTCCCTGGTGCCTCAGAGCTGGAGAATTGAAACCACTGGGGGCTGCCACGGCCCCAAGCTCTCATCTCTGCCTGGGAAGAGCCCAGTGGCTCCCCCATCCTGCTGGCCCAGGGATCCAGGCACTGACCCGGAGAGCCCGCCACTGCCCATGGTGCCACTGCACTGGCCTGGTGAGGAAAGCGGCTCCGAGAGCAACATGGTGACTGTCAACAGGCCCAAACCAGCCCCACCGTCCTGGTATATCTCCGGCCCTATGCTCAGCCCCACTGCCCCGGCACAGCCCAGCACCCGGTACACACCAAGAGGTCTACCAGCTCTTGAGAATACCTTAGCAAAGGGTAGGAGAGAGACAGACAAAGGTTTAAGGTGATAGATCAAGCAATAGCTGGGGGGTGGGGTAAGGGGCTAGACGGGGCTGGCTGGGGACAGGGACAGATGGGGATGGCAGAGGACAGGGTTAGATGGGTCTGGCTGGGAATGGGGACTGACAGGGCTGGCTGGGGACAAGGATAGATGGGGCTGGCTCGGGATGGGGATAGCTGGGGCAGGCTGGGGATGGGGTTAGATGGGGCTGGCTGGGGACAGGGACAGACGGGGCTGGCTGGGGATGGGAATAGATGGGGCTGGCTGGGGACGGGGATTCACAGGTTGTCTGAGGACGGGGACAGATGGGGTTAGCTGGGGATGGGGATGGGGACAGACAGTGCTGGCTGGGGAAGGGGATAGACAAGGTTATCTGGGGACGGGGATAGATGGGGCTGGCAGGGAATGGGGTTAGATGGGGCTGGCTGGGGACGGAAATAGATGCGGTTCTCTGGTGATGGGGATAGATGGGGCTGGCTGTGGATGGGGACAGACCGGGCTGTCTGGGGATGGGGACAGACCGAGCTGGATGGGGATGGGGATGGGGACAGATGGGGCTGGCTGGGGACAGGGACAGACCAGACTGGCTGGGGACGGGGACAGACCGGGCTGACTGGGGATGGGGACGGGGACAGATGGGGCTGGCTGGGGACGGGGACAGACAGGACTGGCTGGGGACGGGGATGGGGACAGACAGGGCTGGCTGGGGACGGGTACAGACGGGGCTGGCTGGGGACAGGGATCGGGACAGACGGGGCTGGCTGGGGACAGGGACAGACGGGGCTGGCTGGGGACAGGGATGGGGACAGACAGAGCTGGCTGGGGACAGGGACAGACCGAACTGGCTGGGGACAGGGACAGACAGGGCTGGCTGGGGACGGGCACAGACCGGACTGGCTGGGGACGGGGATGGGGACAGACCGGACTAGCTGGGGAAGGGGACAGACGGGGCTGGCTGGGGACGGGGATGGGGACAGATGGGGCTGGCTGGGGACGGGGACAGATGGGGCTGGCTGGGCACGGGGACAGACGGGGCTGGCTGGGGACAGGGATGGGGACAGACGGGGCTGGCTGGGGACAGGGACAGATGGGGCTGGCTGGGGACGGGCACAGACCAGACTGGCTGGGGATGGGGATGGGGACAGACAGGGCTGGCTGGGGACGGGGACAGACGGGGCTGGCTGGGGACGGGGATGGGGACAGATGGGGCTGGCTGGGGACGGAGATGGGGACAGACCGGACTGGCTGGGGACAGGGATGGGGACAGACGGGGCTGGCTGGGGACGGGGATGGGGACAGACGGGGCTGGCTGGGGACAGGGATGAGGACAGACGGGGCTGGCTGGGGACGGGCACAGACCGGACTGGCTGGGGACGGGGATGGGGACAGACGGGGCTGGCTGGGGACGGGGATGGGGACAGACGGGGCTGGCTGGGGACTGGGACAGATGGGGCTGGCTGGGGACAGGGATGGGGACAGACGGGGCTGGCTGGGGACGGAGATGGGGACAGACGGGGCTGGCTGGGGACAGGGATGGGGACAGACGGGGCTGGCTGGGGACGGGCACAGACCGGACTGGCTGGGGACGGGGATGGGGACAGACGGGGCTGGCTGGGGACAGGGATGGGGACAGACGGGGCTGGCTGGGGACAGGGACAGACGGGGCTGGCTGGGGACGGGGATGGGGGTAGTCAGGGCTGGCTGGGGACAGGGACAGACCAGGCTGGCTGGCTATGAATGGGGTTAGCGTTCTGTTTCCAGGCTGTGTTGCCCCCCCAGTGACCCCCTGTGCGGGGCCATGAACGGCAGCCCGTCGCTCTGCTGAACAGCCCCAGCAGGGTCTCCCATCCCCTGGCCACCCCTTCCCCTGGTGTCTGGCATGGCAGCAGGTGGGACTCGGAGAAGGGGGCAGCGGGGGCCAGCACCATGCTGGCAGCCATGTGAGTCCTGCCCCAGCAGGGCCCCATCCACGGCAGGGCAAGCGCCCATGTCCGGGCCCAAGACCCCTGTGCTGAGCAGGCGCGGGGGTTAGGGGACACCCCTCGGTGAGCGAGCACCATCTCTGGGCAGGAGTGGTGCCCACACCGTCCTTATGCCTCTGCCCTGACTTACATTTGGCCATGTGCATTGTGGGAAAATCCAGGCTGCTCTCCCATCATGCATCAGCAGGCGGCAGAGAAGCACTGGAAGGGGGAGCAGTACATTCTGGGATGGAGAGCCGTCATGACTCGGGAGTGGGTTCCGTCTACACTAGCCAGTCTGCAGACCCAGGGTAAGCCCCTGGAGGGCAATGCCATGGGGCACAGGCTGAGCCCAGCACCTGGCAGGTGGGGCAGGGGGATGCCTGGTAGCCGGGACACCATGGCCCCTTGTGGGTTATCAGCTTCATATGGGTGCAGCTGACCGGCAGGTTCCTGGGCTGAGGGGCCATGGCTCAGTGAAGCCAGGGACCAGCGCCAGCTACTGGAGTGCTGGGTACATAATGACCCAGGAATGGGCCCATCTAACCCGGTATCCCGCCTCTGACAGGGCCAGCTGCAATGGCCCTAACATGTGCAATGGGGGATCGACTTGCTGCCCACCCCCAGCCAAGGCTTTGGGGGTGCCTGAGAGGGGGGGGCTCATGGATGTCCACCCCCACAGCCAGCACTACTGCCCTCACCCCACAGCACCCCCTGGTGGGAGCGGGTGAGCCCTGCACAGTCGCATCTCTCTGGCCTGGGCCAACCTCGGTGCCTTGGGGGGTCTTGGCCTTGGTGTTGGGTGATGGGAAGGGGGAGGGTGCCAGGGACAGCTGGGGGAGGGGGCCTGAGCGGGAGATGGGGAAGGAGGAGTTACAGGGGAGACAGGGGACTACGGGGGGTGGGGGTGGGGAGGGCAGGGGAAGGGAGAGGGTCATGGGGGAAGTGGGGGGAGGTAACAGGTCCCCCCCCAACCCCCGACATGTCTGTGGAAAACCACTGAGCACCCAGGAATCGAGTCCCATGGGGGTTCCTGGCATGCAGAGTGAGCCAGGGACACTGGGTGGGATGGGCTAGGCTGGGGGCAAAGCGGGCAGGGGAGAGGGGGTGGCTAGTAGTGAGGTGGGTGGAATCAGGACCTGGGGGGACCCCGGTGTCCCCAGTTCCCAGCCCAGGCCCAGAGCTGCAGCCCAGCACCGTGACCCCTCCCATGCTGCAGGGAGCGCTCGCACCAGCCCGGCCCCAGCCAGCAAGGGGCGCTGTGGGGTGTGGGGCAGGAGCCTCTTGGACCTGCCCAGCTGTTGCCGCGCGTGGGGCGAGGTGGCGCCCGGCTCTGCCGGGCCCAGGCTCCAGCTGGCGGCGTTTCCCGGCAGAGCCGCCCCACACGGAGCCCATTAGCGCTAATGGCTGCAGGCCGCGGTAATGGGTAATGGAGCTCCGCAGCCATGAGCTCATGCGGGGCCGGGCGAGCGGCTGGTTGCGGCACCTGCCCCGGGCTGCACCCACGCCGGGACCCAGCCTCCCATCCAGGTCCTTTCACACACGGCCCATTGGCATGAACAGATCACGCAGCCTCCTCCCCTTTGTGGGGGACATGCTGGGGAGCGGGGCTCACGGGCTGGGGCGGTGGGGGGCGCATGGACGGGGGGTGGGGGGATGCATAGAGCAGGGCAGGGGGTTGCATGGGCTGGGCTGGCGCATGGGCCAGGGCTGGAGTGGTGCATGGCATGGGGAGGGGCAGGGGCACATGGGCAAGGGTGGGGGGCACGATGGGCCAAGGCAGCGAGGGAGGGGGCATGGGGCTTACCTGGCCTGGGACTGGGATGCGCAGCTCACGACTCCAGGCGGTGGCTGTCTGCTGGGTGCTGAAGCCGGGGCGCCTGGATCCCGCGCAGCTGGGGGTGCAGGGAGGGGCCTGCAGCCAGGACCCGCTGGCAGGGGGGTGGCTGCCAGACACATGGCAGTTCCAGACCAAATGGGAGCTGGGTTCTCCTGCTTCTCAGCAATGTTTAGGGAAGGGACAACGTACCAGCCAGGGACCGGTGTCAATTTGAGCCAACTTGAGTCAGGCCAGCAGAATCAGGGGACAGAAGGTCACAGCGTAGAAGAGACAGACCAGGATTGAGGGGCACCAGCAGAGCCGGGGGGGGAGGGCTGGGCTAGCAGGGGCCTGCGGGTCAGGATTGAGGGGCACCGGCAGAGCTGGGGGCAGGGCAGGACTAGCGGGGGGCTGCGGGTCAGGCTTGAGGGGCACCGGCAGAGCTGGGGGCAGGGGGGGGGCGTGCTCTCTGCCAGGCTGCCCGGCCCATTCCCGAGCTGCGGTGGGGGCTGGAATGTGTGAATGAGTCACCCTGTCGTTTCCTTTGATTTAGTGCCCAGATTGGAGGGGGGTGTGGAGAGGGGTGTCTGTGGCAAGAGGCAGGTTGTAGGGTGGGGGGGGCTGTGGAGGGGGGGCAGGTTGCAGGGGGCCGTGGTGGGGTGAGGTGAGTTGCAGGGGGGGCTGTGGTGGGGGAGGGGAGGGTGCGGGGGAGGAGGGGCTGCGGCTGGTGGCATAACCTGGCCGTCTGCCATGGGCTGTGGCCAGGCTCAGAGTCCGCGGCAAACCTGAGCCGCTGGCTCTGTGGCTCAGACGTCTCCAAGGGGAAGGCCCCAGCAGCCTCGCGGCTCTGCTGAGTAACCCCCACGGGACACTCCCCCGGTGATGCAGCCAGCTCTGGGCTGGGGCCGCCCCACGGCAGCGCAGTAGAACAGGATGGGGAAGGAAAATCCTGTCTCCAGCAGAGCGGGGGGCGGGGGAGGCGTTTGGGAGTCCAAAGAGAATTAACTGAGGTGATGCCTGGCCTGACACACACGCAGCCCCGGGTGTGTGTGCTGGGGGGTCTGCCATGAGCAGAGCCTGCCCACCAGGCCCCCCACTCCCTGTCGCATGCCCCCCCACCGAGCCCCTCAATCCTCCCACTCCCTGTAGCACGCCCCCCAACCGAGCCCCTCAACTCCCCCACTCCCTGTAGCATGGTCCCCCCACCGAGTCCCCCAACCCCCCACAGCATGCCCCCCCACCGAGCCCCTCAACCCCCCCACTCCCTGCAGTATGGTCCCCCCCACAGAGCCCCTCAACACCCCCACTGTAGCATGGCTCCCCCCCCACACCGAGTGCCACACACACTCCCTGCAGCATGGGTCCCCCCCTCCCACACTCCCTGCAGCATGGCTCCCCCCACTCCCTGCAGCACGCCCCCCGCACCGAGCCCCCCAACCCCCCACTCCCTGCAGCATGCCCCCCCCGACCCTCTCAACCCCCCCACTCCCTGCAGCACGCCCCCCGCACCGAGCCCCCCAACCCCCCACTCCCTGCAGCATGCCCCCCCCCGACCCTCTCAACCCCCCCACTCCCTGCAGCACGCCCCCCGCACCGAGCCCCTCAACCCCCCCCCGACTGAGTCCCACGAACTGCCCCGCTCCCTGCAGCAGCCCGGCTTCCCCGGGGTGTCTCCGCGCCCAGCTGGTGGCTCTCGGCCCCAGGGGCTATTTACATAGTAACAATGCAGCGTCTCCAGTACAAACAATGGAAACTGGGAGCAGGTCGCCAGCAGGGACCGACCCCCCCAGCTCAGCCACTCGCAGACTGTCTGGGTCTGTGCCCTGGGAAGCAGGTGACACGATCCACCCCCGCCCACTGCAGCACAGCGCCCCCTGCTGAGCCCCCCGCTCCCTGCAGCACGGCCCCCCACTGAGCCCCCCGCTCCCTGCAGCACAGCGCCCCCTGCTGAGCCCCCCGCTCCCTGCAGCACGGCCCCCCCACTGAGCCCCCCGCTCCCTGCAGCACAGCACCCCCTGCTGAGCCCCCACCCCACCCCCTGCAGCACAGCGCCCCCTGCTGAGCCCCCCCGCTCTCTGCAGCACGGCCCCCCACTGAGCCCCCCGCTCCCTGCAGCACAGCGCCCCCTGCTGAGCCCCCCGCTCCCTGCAGCACGGCCCCCCACTGAGCCCCCCGCTCCCTGCAGCACAGCACCCCCTGCTGAGCCCCCACCCCACCCCCTGCAGCACAGCGCCCCCTGCTGAGCCCCCACCCCGCTCCCTGCAGCACGGCCCCCCCCGCTGAGCCCCCCGCTCCCTGCAGCACAGCGCCCCCTGCTGAGCTTCCTGCTCCCTGCAGCACAGCGCCCCCTACTGAGCCCCCTGCCCCCTGCAGCACAGCGCCCCCTGCTGAGCCCCCCGCTCCCTGCAGCACAGCGCCCCCTGCTGGGATTCCTGCTCCCTGCAGCACGGTGCCCCCTGCTGAGCCCCCACCCCGCTCCCTGCAGCACGGCGCCCCCTACTGAGCACCCTGCTCCCTGCAGCACAGCGCCCCCTACTGAGCCCCCTGCTCCCTGCAGCACAGCGCCCCCTAGGGTCATGCTGGGGGCCAGCACTGACTGCGAGGGGTGAGTGCCCCTGGTGAGCCCCTGCCCTGCAGATCCAGACAGGCTGTTTATGGTCAAGCGCCAACGCTCTCAGCAAGGGGCGAGCCCCCCCCACCGCCCCTGAATTGACTTGGTTCCTGGCATCAGATGGGAGGAGGGGGTCTTGGCTAAGGGCCCAGATGGAGCATATCTGCAACACAAACATCTCAGGGCTTAAGTGGGGGGATGGTGGAGGGTTTTCTACAGGGGGAGGAATTCTGGGGGATGTGGGTGGGCTGGGGGGGCAGATTATGAGAATTTCACATAATTGTGAGACACTAGATGACTCAACAGATGTTACACAGGGGTCCCTCACCCAACGTGGGGATGCAGCCACCTCTGGGGTGGGTCTGGGGGTTGTTTATACAGGGATCCCCTGCCCAGTGCCCGGGCATCAGGACATCTGGGTTCTATTCCCAACTCTGCCCTTGCCCTGCAGGGTGATGCTGGGGGCAGACCCCACTTGGTGCCTCAGTTTCCCATCGGCTGTAATGGGGGTAATGGCTCTGCACCCCATGTGACCTGAGGGCCCTGTAGGAGCCAACACACAACCTCATGTGTGCCCAGGCAGGACTGGGGGCAGCGGACTGAGGTGCAGGAGGCCTGATAAGGGGGTCGTCTGGCTGGGGGGAGGTACTGGGGGTCACTGTGGAAGGGGCAGGCTTTATTGACTGTCTCCTCCCCATACCCTGCCCCATGCCAATCCCAGTGGAGAGCACCCCCTGGGGGTAGCAGGCAGTTGATTCCATGTTGAACCTGTTACTCACCCCCTCTCCCAGGGTAGGGGACTGGGCAGCCTTTCTCCTGCCCCCCTTGGATACATGGCCCCTGTGGCATGGCAATTTCCCCTCGGGCCTCCCGGCTTGATGCATTGTGACAGGGTGCAGGGGGTGGGGAAGTGGGGGGGGGGTTGTGTAAGGACCACCCCTCCCCTCCCCCTTGGTCAGGGCCCCAGAGAGAGATGCTGAGGAAATCCGAGCCCTGCAACCGGCTCCAAGATGGGGGAAGGGCTGGGATGAGCTGGGGGCAGAAAGGAGAAACCACACGGGGACACCCCCCCAACTAATCCCCCTGGCCCCCTGGGGCCAGAAAAGGACCAGACAGCTCCTAAGGGGCTGGATATCAGAGCTGAACTGCTCGGTAACAGCAACCAGAATGGCATGACATTTAACACCCTTGTGAGGTGGGGGCAGAGGACAAATACCAAAGGACAACCCCACCCCCGCCACTGCAGCATTTAACCTCAAAAAGGGGAATGCCACAAACCCAAGTGAAAGGGACATTCAATGGAACAGTCCCAAGGGTGAAACGCCTGCAAGCTGCATGGCCACCTTTTAGAAATACCCTCACGGAGACTTAAGCTAAATGTGTAGCCCCTGTTGAAAAAAACAAACAGCGTGAGGATAAACAAAAACAAAAAACAAAATGCCCCAGTGGCTAAACAACAGAGTGAAAGAGGCAGTTAGAGGCCAAAGGCATCCTTTAAAATCTCAAAGTCAAATCCCACTGTGGGAAATAGAAAGGAACATAAACTCCGGCATGTCAAGTGTAATAGTATAATTAGGGTGAAAAGGTATTTGAAGAGCAACTAGGAAAAGACACAAAAACTAACAGCAAACATTGTTTTAGGTGCATGAGAAGCAGGAAGCCAAACAAGCAATGGGGCCACTGGATGATCGCGGTGCTAAAGGAGCACTCAAGGAAAACAAGGCCATTGCAGAGAAGTTAAATGGATTATTTGAATCCGTCTTCACTGCAGAGGCTGTGAGGGAGATTCCCATGCCTGAGCCATTCTTCTTAGCGGACACATACCTGAGGACCTGTCCCAGACTGAGGTGTCAGTAGAGGTGAGTTTGGAACAAATTGGTAACTTAAGCAGTAATAAGTCACCAGGGCCAGATGGGATTCACCCAGGAGTTCTGAAGGAGCTCAAATAAAAATTGCAGAACTACTAATTGTGGTATGTAACCCGCCACTTAAATCAGCCTCTGGACCAGATGATCGGTGGATTGCTAATGTGATGCTAATTTTTTTAAAAGGCCCCAGAGACGATCCTGGCAAATACAGGCTGGTAAAGCCCAACTTCAGTACCAGGCAAACTGGCTGAAACTGTAGTAAAGAACAGAACTATCACACAGAGATAAACGTAAAGAGTCCACATAGCTCTTGTAAAGGGAAATCATGCCTCACCAATCTATTAGAATCTTTGTGGAGGTCAACAAACATGGAGAAGGGGGATCCAGGGGATATAGTGTACTTGGACTTTCAGAAAGCCTTTGACAAGGTCCCTCACCAAAGGCTCTTAAGCAAAGTAAGCTGCCATGGGGTAAGAGGGGAAGGTGCTCTCAAGGATCAGTAACTGGTTAAAAGATAGGAAAGGAAGGCTAGGAATAAATGGGCAGTTTTCAAAGTGGAGAGAAGTAAATAGCGTGGCCCCCCCAGGATCTGTCCTGGGACCAGCGCTGTCCAACGTAGTCATAAGTGAACTGGGAAAAGGGGTAACCAGTGAGGTGGCAGTTTGCAGATGATACAAAACTACTCAAGATAGATAAGTCCCAGGCAGACTGCGAAGAGCTACAAAAGGATCTCACAAAACTGGGTGACGGGGCAACAAAATGGCAGATGAAATTCAGTGTTGATAAATCCAAAATAAGGCACATTGGAAAACATCATCCCAACTATACATATACAATGATGGGGTCTAAATTAGCTGTTCCCACTCAAGAAAGGGATCTTGGAGTCATTGTGGAGAGTTCTCTGAAAACATTCACTCAATGTGCAGCGGCTGTCGAAAAAGCGAACACAATGTTGGGAACCATTAGGAACAGGACAGCTAAAACGACAGTAAATATCACAATGCCACTCTATAAATCCATGGTGCGCCCACACCTTGCATACTGGGTGCAGCTCTGGTCGCCCCGTCTCAAAGACGATATGTTAGAATTGGGGAAAATGGGCAACAAAAATGATCAGGGGAATGGAACAGCTTCCGTATGAGGAGAGATTAACAGGCCTGGGATTGTGGAAAAGAGATGACTAAGGGGGGAAGTGCCAGAGGGTCTATACAATCAGGCTCAATGTGGAGAAAGTGACCGAGGAAGTGTTATTTTCTCCTTCTCATAACAGAAGAACCGGGGTCACGCAATGAAATCAATGGGCAGCAAAACAAACCAAAACCAGGATGTTGCCAGGGGATGCTGTGAAGGCCAAAAGTATAATTGGAGTGAAAAAACACTAGATAAGTTCCAGGAGGACATGTCCATCAGTGGCGATTAGCCGATATGGTCAGGGAGGCAGCCCCATGCTCTGGGTGTCCCTAAACCTCTGACGGCCAGAAGCTGGGGCTGGACGATGATGGATCACTCATTAATTGCTCTGTTCTGTTCATTCCCTCTGCAGCATCTGGCACCAGCCACTGTCAGAGACAGGCCACTAGGCTAGCTGGACCATTGGGCTGCCTCAGTGTGGCCATTCTTATGGGGTGAGGAGGCAGGGTAGAGGGGTGGTTATGGGGATGGGGGGGGGTATGGAGTTGGATCCATCAGTGGCCAGCTGTGTGGGGATAGGTGAGCTGGTGGATGGGGGATAGACAGGGGTCTAAGGGATGGGGGTAGATGCATGGGAAGGTGGAGGGGTGTGTATGGGCACTGACAGAGCTGGGGGTTGGGGGGCATCCAGGGCTGGGCAAGCAGGGGGCTGCGAGTCGGGATTGAGGGGTACCGGTCCAGGTGGATGGGGGAATTTCTCCAGTGCTCGCTATTGCTCTCTGTGGTATTTGAATCCCATCCAAGCAGGTGCCAGCCTGGGAGATTTCCCAGCTGCCCAGTAAAGTCAGGGTTGATTTACCTCCCTTGATGGGTCTGAAGGGCCAGCGCTGCCCTGCATCATGGCAGTGAGGTGGGGGGTCCCTAAGAGCCCCAGCATGGCAGAGGCAGGCACCGGACATGGCCAGGTGGGACCATCCCCCTGCATTCAGGGGGTACTGGCCCAGGTCTAGACTCCACCATAGACTTCCTCCCCCGCCTCCGGCAGAGAGACCGAGAACAGAGCAGGCCATGGTGACCCAGCCCGGATATTTCCAGGCACTGCCCATCCCTGAAGTGACTGACCTCTGAGCCCCAGCTCTGCCAGTGCCCCTCAATCCCGACCTGCAGCCCCCTGCTATCCCAGCCCTGGGCTCCCCCCCAGCTTGGCCGGTGCCCCTCAATCCCGACCTGCAGCCCCCTGCTATCCCAGCCCTGGGCTCCCCCCCAGCTCGGCCTGTGCCCCTCAATCCCGACCTGCAGCCCCCTGCTATCCCAGCCCTGGGCTCCCCCCCAGCTCGGCCTGTGCCCCTCAATCCCGACCTGCAGCCCCTGCTATCCCAGCCCTGGGCTCCCCCCCAGCTCGGCCTGTGCCCCTCAATCCCGACCTGCAGCCCCCTGCTATCCCAGCCCTGGGCTCCCCCCCAGCTCGGCCTGTGCCCCTCAATCCCGACCTGCAGCCCCTGCTATCCCAGCCCTGGGCTCCCCCCCAGCTCGGCCGATGCCCCTCAATCCCGACCTGCAGGCCCCTGCTATCCCAGCCCTGGGCTCCCCCCCAGCTCGGCCGATGCCCCTCAATCCCGACCTGCAGGCCCCTGCTATCCCAGCCCTGGGCTCCCCCACAGCTCGGCCGGTGCCCCTCAATCCTGACCTGCAGCCCCTGCTATCCCAGCCCTGGGCTCCCCCCCCAGCTCGGCCTGTGCCCCTCAATCCCGACCTGCAGGCCCCTGCTATCCCAGCCCTGGGCTCCCCCCCAGCTCGGCCGGTGCCCCTCAATCCCGACCTGCAGCCCCTGCTATCCCAGCCCTGGGCTCCTGTAGTGTATCCAAATACAGGCGTACCCCTTTAAATGGCTTGTGAGCCCTGTAGCGGCGCTCCCTGTGTTGTGTGTTTGAGATGCTGACAGCCCGCGCCAAGCTGCAGGGAGTGGGCACCTCACCCTGGCCCGGTGCTTTGTGACCCAGCTGTGCCCATATGGCCCTTTCCCCTGCTCACTGTGAACAGCGAAAGACCCAGCAGGTCCCAAAGCTCGTCCGTCCTGCCCCAGCCACGGAAATGCAGGCACCTCCGGGGAGGAGCAGGACAGGACCCTGCAGAAGTCCCTGGCACTGGGACCCCTTTGGGGTGGGGGAGACAATGGCACCCAGGGTGATTCAGCGTGTAGAGCCCAGGCCTGATGGGGTGGGGAGGGGCTCATTAGATAGGGGGTGGGGGGGAGGAGGTGGCTGAGAGGGGAGCTGCGGCAGGACTGACCACCCGGCTCTATTTACATAAGGGACAGGCGGCAGCTGGACTTGGGTGCTCCTTGCCGGCTACCATGCCAAGAAACCAATTCCAAGCCCCCTTTCCCCCCAGGACCCCCTTCCCCCGCTCCCTCTCCAGCAGCGGCCTCCGAATAGCTGGGCTAATGGAAGGGCCTAGCCAGTTATTCTGCCCCAGCCGGGATCCCACTTCCCCAGCATTCCCAGGACAGGCCTGGAATGCAGTGGGGCCTGGTGGTTAGAGCAGGGGTCTGGGCGCCAGGACTCTTGGGCACTGTCCCCAGCTCTGGGAGGGGAGCGGGGTCTAGTGGTTACAGCAGGGTTTGTTGCAGGTCAGGACTCCTGTAATAGACTCACTGTGTCACCTTGGGCCAGCCCTCTCCTCTCTGTAGGCCTCAACCCCCTCCCCACAGTGTCACCTCCCTGCTGTCAGCGAAGAGGGAGATGCAGTGTCAGCAAGCAACTGGGAGCAACACACCCAGGTGCCCAGCTAGTGTAAACGGGCGTCACTCCATTGGAGCCAGTGGTGCAAGTAGAAATCATTTCTTGCCATGGGAGGGACACAAGGGGGGCCACGTGACCTCCCCACATGACCCTTCATGTGACTCCTCCCTGCCCCCAGCCTGGGGCCCCCACGCTCTCGCCCCCCCACCCCTTTACTGCTCTAAAATTTTACAACTGGATCTGTTAAACACCTGCAGTTGTAAAATGATGCTTTTGGCCCCTGGTGCCACCTGTACTTCCAGGGATCATTGAGGACCCAGCAGCACCCCAAATTGAAAACTTCGCAAATGAAAGAAGGATAGGAAGGAATCACCCCACTTTCCCTATCAGTGCCTCCCTTATGGCCAAACCAGGCTTCTGCCAGTCTGCCTTTATCTAAGGGTGTGTCTTCACTACCAACGTTAAAGCACCAGTGCTGGGAGAGAGCTCCCCCCCCCAAGGGGTGAAAAAACCACCCCCAGGAGGGGAATAGCTCCCGGCGCTGCGGCCCTGTCTACCCTGGCACGTTACAGCGCTGAAACTTGCATTGCTCAGCGGGGTGTTTTTTCACACCCCTGCGCGAGAAAGTTTCAGTGTAGATGAGGCCTAAGCGTTGCTCTCCACCGGGCACGAGGGAAGCAAAGATGCTGCACCAGCCGGGTTTGCTGGAAAAGAGGCACAGAACTGCGTGTGCCACGTGCATCTTGCTAGAACTGCCGCCCGAATTGTTTTATTATTTTCCTCAGCATGCCATACAGGAGGGGCAACCAAAAGCCGCCTGGCATGAGAACTGTCTCTGGACAGATCAGCAATTGATCAAAATCACATTCTCTGGTCTCCTGGGGCCAAATGCGGCTCCCATTGAAATCGAAAGAAGTTTTGCTGTTGAGTTCAATGGGAGCAGGCTTTGACATTTGGAGAGGCAAGAACAAAACCACTCAGGCAAGGGCTCTGTTGCTTATACCACAGGTGGAAAAGGGTCAGCCGACATCTGATCGTGGTCTAGTGCAAGGGAGAAATCAGCAATCAATGAGGCTAGAACAGTCTCTGCACCATGTCCAACTCAGAAGTCCATCTGCAAAGGATCAAGGAAATTTGAAGACTCCAAATTACCTTAAAGTCCTCAGTCCCTTGGTTAGAAAGCTCCCAGCCAGTATATGTTCATAGTCCAGAGGCTGGAGCAGGAATCGGAAACACTGTTTAAACACCTTCCGTCCCGCCCACCCCGCCCCTCTTGAGGATTCCTGACCAACTTAACAGCACAATACAATACGTATGCTAACAAACTTGAGCAAAGCCTTTGTTTACATTTGTTAGCATATGTATTGTGCTATTAATCCCATATAGAGAATGAATGCTCTCCCTAGCCCCGTTCTGCTCCTTTAAGGAGCAGAGTGCAGCTCCACCCCCCCTCCAGGGTGGGGGCTAGCCTCCCCAAGTCTTCCCGGTACCCCAAACCCACTAAAAATCTCTTGCACCGGTACTGCATACTGGAGCGTCCCACCCTACTTGCAAAAAGAACAGGAGGACTTGTGGCACCTTAGAGGCTAACCAATTTATTTGAGCATAAGCTTTCGTGAGCTACAGCTCACTTCACTGATGCATACTGTGGAAAGTGTAGAAGATCAGTATGCATCCGATGAAGTGAGCTGTAGCTCACGAAAGCTCATGCTCAAATAAATTGGTTAGTCTCTAAGGTGCCACAAGTCCTCCTTTTCTTTTTGCGAATGCAGACTAACACGGCTGTTACTCTGAAACCACCCTACTTGCACTCCTGACTGGAGCCAGACTGCATTTACACGGAGGCTCTGACCACTAACTCGTCCTTCAAAGCCCAGCGGCCAGCCACAGGCCTGGAACAAACAGCAACCCAGCGTGGGGGGGGGCGGGGGGAGGGCGGACAGGAACTGATTTCAAACCAAGACTCACCCCAGATAACTAGCCTGCGGGACTCCCTGCCACTGGGTGTCGGCGAGGCCAGGGCACCAGGGGCTTAGACACGGGGATGGATGGCAGAAGTGTCGTCTGGGGATGCGGGATACCATGTACTGGGGAAAGGCGCTCCAATGCGTCAGGGCATGCCACTGACAGCCTGGGGTCAGGCAGCAACTTCCTCTAGAGGTGGGTTATCCCATCGTCCCATCACTAGGGGGTTACCAGGCTAGGTGGTGATTCGGGGGGCAGGGAGGAGACGGGATACCAGGCTAGATGGGCCCATGGGGCAGCAATTCCTGTGACACGATGTGCGGGCGGGGGAACCCCCATCTAACTTCCGTTGCATCAGGCCCCACCCAGATGGATCAAAGGAAGCTGCCAGGTGGTCTGTCTGGCAGGACGGCCGGGGGCCAAATCCTGCATTCAGCAATGGTAGGGGCAATCCAGAGGGTCCCCCCAAGAGCAGCGGGGTAACTCAGGCTTTGACACTCTGTAATGGAGTGGGGGGAAGGGACGGAGGTGGATGACCCAGCTGCAGGTATCTTCGCTGGGGGGTGCAGATGGGGTAGGGGGCCTTGGTTACAAACAGGGTGTAGAGAGAGTGGGGGGACTGGAGCCGAGCAGAATGGGGGGCGGGACAGGGGCTGTGCAGGAGGAGATTCTTGTGCCAGCACCAGGGATGGAGAAGATTTGGGCCAGGTGGCGAGGAGGCAGGGCAGGGGGCTGAGATCCAGGGAGGGTGGGGGTCCCTGGGCTGGGCAGAGAGGGTCAGGGGCTGGAGGTAGCTGGGTCAGATGGGGAGGGGTGGGGAGTGGGGGTGGTTGGAATGGCCGGAGAGGAGCAGGGGGTGGGGGGTCCCTGGGCTGACGGGTGAAGAGTCGGGGGGAGGGTAGCTAGGCTGGCCAGAGAGGCGGGGGGCATCCCTGGGCTGGGCGGGGTCGTGTCCCGGATACATTTCACCACCCGAGCAGGATGGGAAGTTGCCCCAGGCTCTTGGGTAACTCCTGCCAGGGCAGGGCCTGCTGGGAAGCTGCGGGGGGGGAGGGGAAGGGGGGGAAGAGGTGGACAGGAAAGAGGGGGGGCTGGAAGCTCTGAGAGGCAGATTTCTCTGGGTGCCCCCCACATCCCCTCTGGCAACAAGCCCCCCCCCCACCAGAGGGGGGTCCTAGCCCCCTCCTCTGCCAGCTCCCCGGCTCCCGCTGCCTGTGGGGCTGACAGGGGCCGTGTCCCTTACCCCACGTCCTGAGCCTGTGGGGGTGGGAGTAGGGGCTACCCCTTGGTGACAGTGCCAGGGCCCATCCCAGCCCAGCGGATGTGTTGGCACCTGGCCAGGCGCCAGCCCCCTGGCGTGAGATTCCCCAGCAGGATCCGCCAGGGCCTCTGGATCTCATCAAGGGGAGGCCGGGGCGGTGACACACTCCAGGCCCCAGGCTCGGAGAACCCCCCCCTCCCCCGGGTAGCACCTGGAGCGTGGGGAGGGGAAAAGCCCTTCCACGGCGGGGAGGGGCAGCGGGTGCCTCCTGGGGTATCTGGCCTCAGAGGTGAGATGCCTGGACTGGCTGGACCATCAGTCAGAAGCCATATGGAGTGGGGTCGACAGGTTAGAGCGGAGGGGCTGGGAGCCAGGACACCTAGGTTCTGTCCCGGCTCTGGGAAGGGAGTGGGGTCGAATGGTTAGAGCGGAGGGGCTGGGAGCCAGGACACCTGGGTTCTGTCCCGGCTTTGGGAGGGGAGTGGGGTTGAGTGACAGGTTAGAGTGGGGTGAGGCAGCTGGGAGCCAAGCCTCTTGGACTGTGTTCCTAGCTCTGCTACTGACTGACGTCCCAGAACTCCCCCAACCCGCTCTAACCCTCCAGGCCCCACTCGTCTTTCCAAGCCAGGAATGGAAGCCCGGGGTGCTGATCCCTCGAAGGGGTGGCTGCTCAGAGATGGCTCAGCCGCGGGCGAGCGGGCTGGGGCTGGACACCAGAGGGGTTTCTGTCGGCTGAGCTCTGTGGCTGATTCATCTCCCCGCCCCGTGGGCAGGAATTCCTGCTGCCGGGCCCGTATCCGGCTGAGATTAGCCCTGTCAGGCCAGGCTGTTCTGTGTAACACAGGCTACGTCACCGGCGTGCCTCGTGCTTGGGGAGGGGCGTCACCGGGGGGTCCTGGCCCAGGATCTGCTGGGCAGCACTGGGAGACTGCAGGGGAGCGGTTCCGGAGCTGGGGGGTATTTGGGGAGGGCAGGGGGAAGCAGGTGACCAGCATGGGACCAGTGGGGTTATGGTGCAGAGCGACCCTGGTGTCCCCTCGGGCAGCCAGAGAGCTGGCAGGGTATGTACAGTCAGAGCCTTAGAGAGGCTGTGTGGCCTAGTGGCTGGGTGTCGGCCTGCGGCCTTGGATGCCTGGGATCTCTTCCTGCCACTGACCTGCTGGGGCAACCTCAGTTTCCCCTCCCCGCCTCTGTCTTGTTAGACTGTGAGCTCCTTGGGGCAGGGACCGGCTCTCACTCTGTATCTGTGCAGCGCCCGGCACAACGGGGGCCTGATCTCGGTTGGGATCTGTGCAGCACCCACCTGGCATAAGGGGACCTGATCTCAGTTGGGATCTGTGCAGCACCTGGCACAATGGGGGCCTGATCTCGGTTGGACCCACCTGGCGACATTTATCAGAAGAGCCCCAATTCATTTTCTGTCTTTCTCTTAGGAACAGGATCCCAGCTCCATGAGGGGCCAGCGCCAGACACCTCACAGGACCCTGTCAGATCTCTGTGGTAGCTGATGGGGGCTAATCTGCCCCCCCCAGGTCTCAAGCCCTGAAGCAGGCAGTTTTATCTCCCATCCCTAGAGACGTCCAGTCCCACTTTGCATCGTGCCAAATTCTCGGCCTCAACAATTTCCTGTGGCAGGGAGTTCCACAGGCTAATCATGCGCTGGGTAAAGCAGCATCTCCTTAGATCAGCTTTGAATTTGCCATCTGTCAGGGCCTCTCTCGTGCCCATGCGGGGAAGACCAGTGCCCTGAGCGTGCCAGGTTGGGCAGTGACGCTGCAGCATCGTGGTCACCGCAGGACCTTTAAGGGACACAGAAGTACGTGCACCTGCCCAGAGACTGCCATGCACGTGACTGCACACGGACAGGCATCTGCATGCATACACAGACACGCCCACAACTATGCCTACCCACGAGCACACAGAAACGTGACACACACACACACAGCGGCATACACAAAAACGTGCCTGCGCACGCACAACCATGAGCGGGCGCAAACTTGTACACAAGCAAACGTGCACGTGTGCTCTCAGGCGCACACATCGGCGTGAGCACAGACCTGCACCCGCAGGCCCTTGCGAACATACGTGCGCCCACTCAGACGCACACACGCATGCACCTGCAGGCAGGCACAATCCTCTACATGCACGCATGCAATGCATGCAAACAGGCATGCATGGACACACGCCAACACTCGGGCACACACATGCGAACATCCACACGCCCCAGTGAAAACCTGCACGCACCGCTCTGCATACACCTACACAGGCAGACGGGGGAGACCTCGCGCTCCGGCTGTTCCTGCTGCTTGTACCCTCCCCGAGTGGATCCCTGGCTGATGCCGGGCCCTGAGATAACGATATTTTATGGCTTGTTTTCTCCTGGGATGGTGCATGTTCTCTGGATGAGTGTGTCAGCTGAGACCTCCTCTGAGCAGCCCCCGCATCCCTGGGGAAAGGAGCTGCTGGGACTCCACTCCCCTGAGCCAAGCCATCTGATTAATAATTCATCCCTTCACCTTCCTGGATCCCCAAGCCCCGCTGAAGGTGGGTCAGTGTCGCGCCCCATCACAGACAAGGAAAACTGAGGCCCGGGGGGGGGGGGGGCAGGACACTCCTCATGGCCAGGCAGTAGCAGACCCAGTTCTCCAGGCCATGCTCCCAGTCCAGCGCCCGAAACACATGGGGCAACCTGGCTTGGGTGCCCTCCTGTGCCAGCTTGGCCCGGGATAGCTCCGGTCTGTCCCCTAGGGGCTGGGACCGAGGCTGCCGTCCCGCGATAATTCTGGACACTCGGAGGTTTCTGTCTGGAATCGGGATGAAAAATCTAGAGGGTGAAAATTTCCATGCCCCAAAAATCCGCCAAAGGCGGTTCCGCCAGGGGCGACCGTGTCGCGAAGGGGAGGGGTTCCGCCCCAATTCCAGCCGCTTTGTCCTACTTTCAGCCCGGCGTTTGCTGGGGCCAAAGTTAAATCTGGAAACGAAAAGGCCTTTCAAAACCAGCACATTGGGAAAAGGCCGACACGGGCTGTTGGGGGAAACTGGACACTTGGGAAATACCGTTGATATTGGACACTTGTCGATACCGATGACGCGGTTTTGACAAATCAGCGTTTTTCGGCAAAAAGTCCCTGGCCGGCTCTCTGGGGCTCCCAGCTCCTGTTGGTGGATGACACTGTCTTGGCTGGGTGAGTCTGAACTTGCCGCATCTCCAGTCACGCCAGCTCTGTTGCTGAAGCCGTACGGGTTTATATAGGCAGGCTAACAGCCAGGGAGAGGGACAAATCAGGCTCTGATCTGCCTCAGGGATTTTGGCCAGATCTCCACTCCTTAACATTGCAGCACAGCCTGGTCTCTGAACAGACACAACCCCCAGGCCACTGAACTCGCAGCCTAAACAGGCAGAGGTCAACAGGGGAAACTGAGGCACAAAGCAGGGCAGTGATGTGCCTGAGGTCGCCCAATGGCAGAGCTGGGGCTAGAGCCCAGGTCAGCCCCCTCCCCACAAGCCCATGCTGATGTAACACCCTTTGGCCGGTCAAATCTTGGAACTGATTTGCCATCTTAGCTGCGCTATGTCACGGTCATTGCAATGGGTTGCTGTGGGCCCCGTCAGGTCGGGGTTGGAGTGGGGGGTGGTTAGACCGGAGAAGGGCAGGTTTCTTTCTGACACCCATAAGGAGCAGGGCGAGGAGACAAACGGGTTTCCCGTCCCATGTTTTTCAAGATCTTGCAACATTTTTCCCACCCAGAATCAGGACAGAAAGTTGAACTTTTGAACATTTTTGGGAAACGAAAATCTGGAGATAAAGACTGGGTCAGGTCAAATGTTTCATGGTGTTTGATTTAAAGAAATTGTTTCTTACTCTAATTAGCTTAAATTTCAAAAAGAAAAGTGACTTTGAACCAGAAAATTTGGATTGTTTCTCTCTATGTGTCTGTGCAGAGCCCGGCCCCGGGGTCCCTGATCTCAGCTGAGGCAGGGACTGTCTCTCTCTGTGTCTGTGTAGCACCCGGCCCCGGGGTCCCTGATCTTAGCTCGGGCAGGGACTGTCTCTCGCTGTGTCTGTGTAGCGCCCGGCCCTGGGGTCCCTGATCTCAGCTGGGGCAGGGACTGTCTCTCGCTGTGTCCGTGCAGTGCCTGGCACAACGGGGCCCTGATCTCAGCTGGGGCAGGGCCCGTCTCTCCCTGGGTATCTGTGCAGCCGTGGGGCCCCGTCACTCATTGTCTTGGTGCTAATGTCACATAAACAGTAACAATCCCGTGATCTGGGGGTTGGCTCTGAGGTGGGGCCACATCAGATCTGTGGGCATTAGATGCACTCGGAAGCAACCGGGTCAAACCTTGCCGGATGTTCCAGCAGGAACAGCCTCGGGTCATTGCATCTGGCTGATTACGAATCACGTTTATTTCAGTAGTGCCCAGGGGCCAGCCAGGATCAGGCACCTTGTGCCAGGTGCTGCACAAACACAGAGGTGTAGATGGAGTGGTGGGGTGGGGGAGGGGTTTTCACGCTCAGTTGGGCTGGACCCACTCAGGAAACACAGGTCAGAACAGTTTGGGTCAAGGCTCAGTGTGTGTGTCGGGGTGGGGGGAGGTGTTGGATCAGTGACCGGGACTTTAGACACAAACAAAGCCGTGGGCTTAGTTTTTTCTTTGCAAAGCCACAATCCAGGGCAGCTGGGCTGCACCCCCATTTTCCAAGCTTCCCCGACCTTCACTGCATGTGTGGGGCTCAGCCCTTCCGGGGCTGCCCCTTTGGGGTCGGAGGGGCCCGGCCCTGGGTGCTGGAGCCCTGGTGGGCATTTTAGACTCAGCAGAGTCTGAGTGAATCAGGATCCACTGCACTAGGCTGGGCGGGGCGCGGGGCACTCAGGTGTCCCAGAAAGAACCGGTTCGGTGGGACTGGAGGGTTATGAGCTACAATAGGGTGGACTGAAGGATATCAAGCAGGAGAAGGGGCTCAGGCTGCAGGAGAGAGCGCTCCATATAGAGACAGGCAGGGAAGCAGAGGGGCACGTGTGCTGATAGGCGGACAGAGGCCAGAGATGGCTGGCTGAGTGTCTAGGTACACATGTGTGGGGACTGATGGACTCACAGACCATTTGTGTGATGTATCAGGCATAGGACTGGTGCCTGGGAGAGCCAGCGGTCGTGCCAGGAGCTGGACAAACCCCGACCAGCAGGGCAGGAAGGTAGAGCAGGGCCAGGTGCTCTGGATCTGACGGGAGGAGATGCACACGGCTGGGCTCGGTTAGCCAAAAAGGCAAGCTGAGCTGAGGGCTGTCTGGGAACACATTGCGGGGGGAAGCGGGGGGGCTAAACACCGGAGCGGGAGCAGAGCGATTGAAGCTGAAGGACCACGTTGGCACCAGCCCAGATGGGGATAAACTGGCCAGGAAGAAGCTGGGCCTGGAGTTTCCAAGCAGGTTTCCAGCCATCAGAGGGTGAGTCTGCAGCAGGCTGTGCGGGACCTGCCTGGCTCGAAGCTGGATCTTGGTAAATTTCTGAACGGGGTGACAGGCCGGGGCAGCGCCGGCTGGACTCATTGACCCAGGACGTCCCTTTAGGCCCCGTGTCCGGGGACGGGCGTGGAGACCCCTCCCCCCTTGGTCCTGTCTTTGCCCAGATGCAGCAGGAGCTTCCTGGGAAGTGGACGTATTCCCCACCCACGCCCGGGAACGAAATTGACTGGAACAGCTCGGTGACCGGGGCCGGCTCCTCGACGACCCAGCTACATAGCTGCACTGGGTTGTTTTGACAAGGACCCCCCTCCCCCCCCCCCCGTCATCCCCACCGCAGGGCGATGGATGCAGGGAGGCCACCGGAGGTGCTGGGGGAGGGATAAACAGCCAATGCCTCAAATAGGCGCAGGCCTGGACTCCTTCCCCGCCTCCGACAACGCCATTCTTTCGGGGCCAGGCTAGATTATTTCACGCCTGACTCACTGGCTATGGGGAGTGTGTGTGTGTGTATGGGGGGGCTGTTGCAAGGCAGATGTTTGCAGCCCTGCCAGCAAATAACACAAAGTGGATTCTTCTGCTCGGAAAATATGCTTCTGCACCAGCCCCGCGAGCCTAATTTGGGATGTTGTCAAGAAGGCCGCGCTGCTTGGCCAGACACAGCCCCTGTCTCCCTCACCCCCCATTCCTCTCCTCAGGCCAGATAATGCTCTGGTGCAATCTGGCGTCTTTGATTGACACCTGCTGGGGGGGCAGGTCTGGCCCTGTTGCTGGCATGTGAGCTGCAGCCATTGGGCGGGGAGGAGAAGGGCTGGGGGGAGGGGAGGAAGGTGTCGCCGGGTTTGGTCTCTCTTTTGGGGTTGGGGAGCAGAGCACCGTTGGAAAGCCCAAGGATGATGCAACGGCCGCACCCCACAGCTGGACGGTCCGTGCACCCTGGAGTCTTGGCTGCTGGGGCTGGGGGGTGGGGATGGATTTCTTCTTGACCCCTCCAGATTGGGGCTCAGCTCACGTCCTGAAGCATGGAGACGAAAAGTCTCACGGTATCCTAGTGCATCGACCCCCTTCGCATGGGTTATTCTGGTATGGATTCCAGTGCCAGCGAAGAGGGCAGAATCTGGTGGAAGCTGAGCATGAAGTAGGGCGTGGAGACAGAGAGTCCTGCAGAGAAACCTCAGCGATAGCCAGGCCTAGGGAGGGTCTTGCTCTGCTGTTGCCAATGAGTTGGGCCAATACGCCGTGTGTGGCGTCTGGCCAGAGCAGGCTGGGACTACCAGCGGCTCCCAGGGAGCCTGGCACAGGGAAACCCTCCGTATCTGTGCTGGGAATTCACAGAGTGAAACCGGTCTCGCGATCTAATCTGGCTGTATCTATTCAGCACCCCAGTGTGGCACTAGGGGGCACTGTGCTGAAAGGAACTTTGCAGGGGCTCAGTAGGGGGCGCTCTCCCTTGGCAGTCAGTGCTGCACCCCAGTGTGGCACTAGGGGGCGCAGTGCTCTGGGTTGGGATGTCCTTTGGTGGAGATAATAACTCTGGTATCTTTGCCTACAGCTGAACTCTCCCCTTCCTGTCCTAAACTGCCACGCAATATTGTGTGGCTATTAAAAACTGCCATGCTCCACCCCAGCTGTGGCTGCATTGCAGTGATGGGTAGAAGCAACATATATATATCCGAATTATATTAGAAGATCCGGAATGGGGTTTCACTGAATGAACCCCACTCTACCTCACTGTAGAAACTACTCTCACAGGGACCCACTGATTTGGATTTCATAAGAATGGCCACCCTGGGTCAGCCCAATGGTCCAGCTAGCTCAGAGTCCGGTCTCTGACAGTGGCCAGTGGCAGATGCTTCAGAGGGAGCGAACAGAACAGGGCAATTAGCGTGTGATCCATCATCGTCCAGTCCCAGCTTCTGGCCATCAGAGGTGTAGGGACACCCAGAGCATGGGACTGCCTCCCTGACCATCTTGGCTAATAGCCATTGATGGACCTGTCCTCATTCTGTTTTGACCCCAATTATGCTTGTGGCCTTCACAACGCCTCCTGGCAGTCTGTTCCACAGGTTGACGGTGCGCTGGGTAAAGAACTTCCTTGGGTTTGTTTTAAAGCTGCTCCCTGTTAATTTCATCGGGTGACCCCTGGTTCTGGCGTTATGTGAAGGAGTCAATGACACTTCCCGAGTCACTTTCTCCGCACCAGTCATGTCACAGCCCTCTATCAGATCCCCCCTCAGTCGTCTCTTTTCCAAGTTGAACAGTCCCAGGCCTGTTAATCTCTCCTCATACAGAAGCTGTTCCATCCCCCTGATCAGTTTTGTTGCCCTTCTGTGTCCTTTTTCCAATTCTAATGTATCTTCTTTGAGACGGGGCGACCAGAGCTGCACCCAGTATGCAAGGTGTGGGCGCACCATGGATTTATAGAGTGGCATTGTGATATTTACTGTCATCTTATCTAGCCCTTTCCTAATGGTTCCCAACACTGTGTTCGCTTTTTTGACGGCTGCTGCTCATTGAATGGGTGTTTTCAGAGACCTCTCCACAATGACTCCAAGAGCTCATCCTTGAGTGGGAACAGCTAGTTTAGACCCCATCATTATATATGTATAGTTGGGATGATGTTTTGCAATGTGCATTGTTTTGCACTGATCAACATGGAATTTCATCTGCCATTTTGTTGCCCTGTCTCCCAGTGTCGTGGGATCCCTTTGTAACTCTTTGCAGTGGGCTTTGGCCTGAACTATCTTGAGTAGTTTTGTATCATCTGCAAACTGCCACCTCACTGGTTACCCCCCTTTCCCAGATCATTTATGACTATGTTGGACAGCGCTGGTCCCAGGACAGATCCTGAGAGGGCCACGCTATTTACCTCTCTCCACTTTGAAAACTGCCCATTTATTCCTAGCCTTCCTTTCCTATCTTTTAACCAGTTACTGATCCTTGAGAGCACCTTCCCTCTTACCCCATGGCGTACCTTTACTTTGCTTAAGCGCCTTTGGTGAGGCACTTTGTCAAAGGCTTTCTGAAAATCCAAGTACATTATATCCCCTGGATCAGCCTATTCCACATATTCGTTGACCCCTCAAAGAATTCTAACAGATTGGTGAGACATGATTTCCCTTTCCAGAAGCAGTGTTGACTCTCCCCCAACATACCGTGTTTATCTTGGTGTCTGCTTATTCTGTTCTTTGCTGTCGTTTCAGCCGATTTGCCTGGTGCTGAAGTTAGGCTTCACCGGCCTGGAATTGCCAGGGTCGCCTCTGGAGCCTTTTCTAACAAGCAGTGTCGCATTCGCGATCCACCAGTCGTCTGGCGTGGGGCTGATTGCTAGGTCATATCGCGCAGGTAACTGTTCTGCAATTTCACGTTTGAGTCCTTCAGAACACTGGGGTGAGCGTGGCCCGAAGGACAGTGCACGGCACCGGAGAGCTGGATTGGGTCTCATGGCTCTGGCACTGACTGTGTGGGGGACCTTGGGCAAGCAGCTTAATCCCGCTCTGTACCTCAGTTTCCCCATCTGTGTAATGACGCTGAGCTTTGTGAAGTGCTTTGAGCTCTACTGGGGAAAAGCTCCAGGGATTAGCATGTCTCTGAGCCTGGCTCAGCTCTGCAAACGTCTCCATGTGACAGGTACCAAGCTGAGAGCCCCATGGTGGGTGCCAGGTGCTGCACAGACACACGGTGGTGGTCCCTGCCCCAAGGAATGCAGGCTCTAGAATTATGAACCCCATTTGGCAGCTGGGGGAAACTGAGGCACAGAGTCATTGAGTAACTCACCCAGGAGATGAGGGTGTGGGAAAAGGATGATCGGTTTGCACAAAGGCAGCTCTAGCTGTGCCAACCCCCTCCCCCACATCCACATCTGGGCATTAGTCCCTAGAGCCAGGCCTGAACCCCCCGGCTACCGCACTGCCACTGCTTCCTGGGGGATGGCGAACACGAGCTGGGCTGGCCCTGTGAAAATGGCCTTTGGTGGGCATCTCTCCTGCTCCCCAGTGTCCCCTTGAGCTTCTGTCAGGGCCCAGGGTCTGACCGTGCCAAGTCCCTTCGCCCTCTCTCCCTGCCACAGGGCAGATACACAGTGGGCAGGGCTGCCTGCCAATGCCTGGTGTGTTCTGGGCGTGGTGCCCTGAATGCGCTGGTTATGCCCCATCCCCATACACACCCTAGCCATTGGGGGGTGCTGTGCTGCTGAGGTGTTGCCCCCCAATACCCTGGCAATGTCCCAGCCCCATACACACCCCAGCCTGGCACCAGGGGGTGCTGGGGTGCTGCCCCCTATATCTCACATGGTCTGTGTCGCTCTTAGGGGGTCCCTGTGGGCTAACGAGAGCCCTGGCTGCCTGGCTTCCTGCGACAACCTGCCCCGCCCTGATGCTCTGTCCCCTGGGGATCCGCTGGGCCGAGCACTGGGGCTGGAATGTGCCGCCACCCGCAGCCCGAACGCTGGTGTTTATGGTGCCGATATCCCTGCATGTAAACAGCGGGATCAGCCCCGGCCTGGGAAACTGACACGCCCGGCCTCGATGGGGCCTTTTGTGAGTCAGGGCCTGAACGCTGGGGCTTATCCTAAATCTGTGGCCCAGGCATAGAGTCTCTAGCAGGCTGCAGCCTCTAGGGTGCTTGCCTGGGCCCCAGGACGCCTGGGTCCAATCCTCAAGTGGGTGCTGTGAGGCTGATGGGGGCGACTGGCCGGAGCGAGACAAGATTCAGCCTAGATGTGACGCTTACGGGATGATTTCAGCCAGGCTCTAAATACTTACCGGTGGGACGGGACAAACCGTGGCTAATGGGCTCTGTGGTCCAGCAGAGGAAAGCTGAACACCAGGCAATGGCTGGAAGTTGAAACTAGACCAGTTCAGACTGGAAATAGGCACAAATGTTTATTGGTTACAGTGATTAATCACCTGACCCAGAGGCATGGTGAGGGCTTCGCCATCCCTGGCAGGTTTTACATCAAGCTGTTTTCCTAGCAATCGTTGGGGGCAGGATTCCGGCCTGGGTTATCCTGGAGGTCAGCCAAGATGGCCTGGGGACTGAGGGATCGATCAAGGCTAACTGGTGGTCGAAGAGCTCTGTTCTAGCTCAGGCCTGGCTGCTGGGCTCGCGGCAGGAAGGGATGCAGGGCTGCTGGGTAGGGGGCCAGACAAGATGTGAGTGACAGTCCCATCCGGCTTCAGGATCTGGGGAAAGCCCCGAAAGCGGCTGCACCATTCTGGCTACTCCTTAGAGCCAGGGAACTGAAAGTGGGGCAGATCTGGGAGCCAGCTCCTAACCCTCCCCAGGATTGAAGGTCCGCGAGGGGCTGGGGCTAGGACTTAGCAGATGTGGGGTTGATGCCCAGGTCTGCCACTGATTCCCTGGGTGACCGTGGGCATCTCTCTAGGCCTCAGCTCCCTGCCCATAAAATGGGGATGATCCTTCCTGCCTCTCTCTTGGTTGGGGTCTGTGCAGCGCCTGGCACAATGAGGGGGGGGGGGGCCTGATCTCAGCTGGGATCTGTGCAGTGCCTGGCACAATGGGGCCCTGATCTCGGTCGGGGTCTGTGCAGCGCCTGGCACAACGGGACCCTGATCTCAGCTGGGATCTGTTCAGTGCCTGGCACAATGGGGCCCTGATCTCGGTCGGGGTCTGGGCAGTGCCTGGCACAATGGGGCCCTGATCTCAGCTGGGATCTGTGCAGCGCCTGGCACAATGGGGCCCTGATCTCGGTCGGGGTCTGGGCAGTGCCTGGCACAATGAGGGCTCCAATCTCACTAACATATTCTGCTGATGGTGAAATGCAGGAGGCTGGAGAACAGCTGCCGGTGTGAAGGCAGCACCTCTCTGATCTCTGCCTGCTGGACATGGGTTAGCTGGTCAGAGAGGAGAATTGATTCCAGTGAGGGGCTGGCTCCTGTCCCAGGGAAGACCCACCAGGGGATCTTCCCCCTTCTCCCCCTGGCCACACACGGCCAGTACCAGCCTCTCCCTGTCACAGCATGGCTCCATGGTCCTCTAGGTGGCTGCGAGCCCGGCTGGGCAGTTTCACCGCATCGTTCTCCCCATTCAGCTGCTTGATGACCTTGAAAGGCCCGTCCCAGGCAGCTTGCAGCTTATTCTTCCTCACTGGGACGAGAATCCTCACCTGGTTCCCGGTGCCATAGGCTGAGCGGTCGTACCAGACCTTCTGCCTCCCTTGGGCCCTGGCTAGGTTCTCCCTGGCCGGACCCATGAGCTCAGCAAGGTTTTCCAGGAAGGTCAGTACATGCTCCACCACTGATTCTCCATCAGGGGAGGCCTTCCCCTCCCATCCGTCTCTCATCAAGTCCAGGGCCACCTTCTGAAAAGGCTCCTCTATGACAAGCAGGTGTCCCAAGGCTGTTTTACCCTCGTCCCGGGCCTTTTGCACCTCTGGACAAGGCAGCCCTGGTTGGCAGCTGGCCCACCCTGGCTCTGGGTCCCCACACTCAGCTGGGGTCTCCGATCCCCCTGGGCTCAGCTTTGCCCCTGCTGTCCCACTGCTCTGCTCACAGCATCAGAGCCAGCGTAAGCCAACTTACCCGGGTGCAGGGGTATCTCTCTGTCCCACTCAGCTCCAGGGCTCTGGTTACAGGCAGGCAGGTATCCTGATCTTAGTAGCTCCTCCCCCTGGCAGCCAGGTCATTTGCATTTTCACTGACCGCTTCAGTCTCGGCTGATTGGTTCCCTGGATTCAAATCCAAATCCTCGTCTGTTACAGGAGCAGGGCCTGGATCCTGTCCCAAAGAGACCCAGTCGTCCCCCAACAGGAGGTCACAGCCGATATCTTGGAGAACCCCAACTACCAGCCAGCCCGATCCCTCCTGTATCTGCACAGGGATCTGGGCCATAGGCAGGGTGAGGGGCTTCATCCGTGGGGCCTTCACCCAGGTCACACAGCCCCTCAGCATCTGGTGAGGCTGCACCACCTGGGGTCTGACAACAGTTCTCTCTGTCCCAGGATCTCACCACCCCAGGAATGTCTCCCTATTGACCATCACCTTCCACTCCCACTGGGGGTCCGAGGGGCCTGAGCCCAGGAGAGTCCACACAGACTTATATGCTGGGGCCAGGAATGGGAGCCAGTCTGCCACCCCGCCCATCTGGCTAAACAGCTCTATGGCCTTGGGACCCAGGAAGGGGGCTAGACACCAGAGCCTTTCTGCAGGGCCAGCCTGGTTCCAACTGAAGCCTTCCCAAAGGCCGTGAGACAGGCATCTATATCTCCCTCCTCCTTAACCTGGGGCAGCAATTTAGTGTAGAGGTTCCCTGTGGAACTGGCATCCCGAGATCCATCCCCACTCACCCCTGGACAGGTCCCTCTGCCTCTCAGCTCAGCCATCGCCAGTCCATACTAGCGCTGTCTCTCCTGCTGCTCTGCTTCATGCCTTCCCTGTCTCTCATAGTCCTCTGACTCCTTCAATCTCAGCTCCAATTCCATCCATCGCAGATCCACCAACGGGGAACCCAGTGGAGACCCCCCTGCTGGCGGGGACACGGGTCTCCGGGATGCCCGGCTGCTTCCAGGCTCTCTCTTGGCCCCAGCTGGGTCAGGAACCAGCTCCTTAGAGCGATCCTCCTCTTCTAATTGAGCAATCAGCTGTGCCTTAGTGAACTTTCCAATGCGCCACTCTCTTCCTCTGCACAGCTCTACAATGTCCTTCTTAAGGAGATGGTTATAGGCCATCGCCACGCTGTTCCCAAGTGGTCATGGACTCACAGGCCTGTGCTCTCTCAGCTCCCCACAGTCCCTGGGAGGAACTCCTTCAGTGTGACACCCCTTCTCGGGGATCCACCTCTCTCGGGGCTAAGCCTCCGCCTCCTGGAACAGCACCTCTCGGAGCCTTCAGCACACCTCTCTCTTGCAAATCCCACTTCGTTCTACTGCTCCCCAGTCACTTACTGCAGGACGCTCTGTCCATGGGGTGCAGTTTATCCCGCCTGTGCCACCAGTTGTCACAGAGTCCCCGGGCGATGCTCTGGAACTACTCCCTACGAAGCCAGTCAGGACTCTGCGGGAGCCTCCTCTCTCCAAGCAGACTGTCGCCAGGGCAAGAAGCTTACACAGCTTTGACCTTCCTGGGTCTCACCTTGGAGCATTCAGCATCCCCCTCCACACCATGCACTTCCCACAGCGAGTCCACCCGGGTGGGGCTCCTGGGGAAGCCAGAGGGTCCTGCACCCCAACTCCGCAGTCAGACGTGACTCTCAGCCAGCCAGTAAAACAGAAGGTTTATTAGTTGTCAGGAACACAGCGTAGAACAGAACTTGTTAGAAATCAGTGACTTTCAGCCAAGTCCATCTTGGGGAGTCCTGGGCCAGAAGCCCTGGACTCCCCCTCTTCCAGTCCCCCCAAGCAGACTGCCAGCTTCCAGCGACCCGACCTCCAACACTCCCGTTACTCTTCCTCCTTGTCTTTGTCTTGCTTCTCGGGCAAAGAGTCACATGGTCGTCACCTGGTTGCATCCCCCTCCTGGGTCTCAGGTTACGAAGGGCACTGGTCAGAGCATATGTGCAGGCAGCTGGAGCAGCCTCACCTGCCCCAGAGGTCTCAGCCAAAGTCACACACCCCTATTCCCACCACTGCATTATTGGTGCAGCACACAGGGAAACTAAGGCACACACAGTATTCATGTGTTGTGGAAAACGAGTCACACCATCTGTTTGGTTCAAAGAGTCTGAGGTCCTTTATTGAATACAAGTATGCAGGGAGAGGGAGACAGAGATGGTCACACGCAGGTACCACCCTGGTCTCTCTCTGTCCTGCCCCTATAACACCAGTCTTATATAGGTTACAAATCCAAGCCAAATGATACATTTCCTTATCACTCAAGGATTGTTAGTAAAGCCTTATAAGGAGATAAAAAATGATTTCATAATTAGTACACTGCTGACGCACTTGTTATTATCAAGACCTGCGGTTTGCTCGTGGCAGCGTTTTGTCAAGGGGCTTTTGCAGGTTTTGGGGGGGGTTGCATATAATGGACAGCTAGGGACTTCTGGCCCTTTAGCTCTTTTCTAGCAGGCGGTTGGCCTAGTCTGTTATCTGGGTCAAATACCACGGCCCAGCCTACGCAAATGCTCTTAGCGCAAGCGAAGTCTTACAGGACGCAGGCCAGCAGGCCTCTTGTGTTACCGCTCTTGCCTACGCTGTATATAGCACCTAGATCTTGTCGCAGAATGGAAAGGGGTCAGGTCACGCAAACCAGCAAAACTCACATCGGCTCGACAGTAAGACTCACACACAACATAACAAGGGGAAATCACCACTTCGTCACACTGACATCTCTGGATAGTCTTGTTTGCTGCCCTGTCACAATGAGCTACCTCTCACCTTTCTCCTCCTCCTGGCCCAGGGGTGGCTAGTTGTGACGGATCAGGTCGCTCCCGTCACAATTCGCTACCGTTTGATAAACTCTATTTTAAATGGGGACACAAATAAAAAGATGTTTTTCAAAATCTGAAAACTTTATGGTGGTAACAAGGTCTATAAACAAGAACAACTCACCGCACATTGCCACATTTTCAAAAACAAGCATCTAAACTTGTTTTCAGATCGGGTTATTAACGCGTATTTTTGTCTTTGCTGAAATGTACAGCACAGTTAAACTTTTCAGTTACCCATTTCCCTTCCAGCTGCATAATTCCAAGAAAACCAGAATATTTCTCAGAAGACCCAGCCGGCCAATGGTCACCTCCTCCTTAGACAAGACTTCTGGATTCTTTTCTAGCAACACCCTTCAGATAGCCACCTGTGCAGGATTCAGCCCTTGGAGCGCCGCGTGAACTGGAATTGGCAGCCTCCCAGCAAGTCTTTCTCGAGAACCAGTAACTTGTGCTCCCTTCTTGTCCCCCGCAGCTCATCTCTCCTTGTCCCCCGCAGCTCATTGTCACTCTCTTCAAAGGTTTCAGAGTAGCAGCCGTGTTAGTCTGTATTCGCAAAAAGAAAAGGAGTACTTGTGGCACCTTAGAGACTAACCAATTTATTTGAGCATAAGCTTTAGTGAGCCACAGCTCACTTCATCGGATGCATAAAGTAGAAAATGCAGTGAGGAGATTTATATACACACAGACCATGAAAAAATGGGTGTTTATCACTTCAAAAGGTTTTCTCTCCTCCCACCCCACTCTCCTGCTGGTAATACTCTCTTCAAAGGTCACCTCCACCCAAGGAACCACTCCCTTGGGCTGGTGCCGCTCTACAACGCTGGTTCAAGGATACAACGCCATGGCCGTCACACGTGAGTACTCTTCCTTTGACAGTACATTGGCTGGCTGGAGCCCATTAGGTAGGCTTGCCTCAGATGTAGGCTCTACAAGCACTCAATATCCACTGGTATTTCCTGGTACCCAGCAGCGTTCATCAAGGATCTTCCCTCTCCAGGGAGGAATAACTGTTTTCTGTCTTCCGGTCACTTGAACACTTCCAATCTGCCCCGCAGGGCCCAGGGAATGGTTCTGTCTCTGCTCGAGCCAGTACTCTGCTCAGCACAGCATTCTTCTTAGAGTGCCCATGGCGGTTCATCCTCCTGGTTCCTTCTCCTGGCAACAGTAATTTCAACTCCCCAATGATGTTCATCCCTAGAATCCCTGGGACTCCTTCTCCCATATGCCTTTCTTCAAAGACTTTGTCTCTCAGGATGAAGAGCCATTTTCATGGCACTGACTGATCCACATGTCTGCTTTGAGGCCTCCCCCCGCACTGGGATGGCCAATCCATTCGCTGCTGTTAGACGTACAAACCACCTGCTGGCTCCCTGTCCTTCAAATATTTTTGAAAATGCAACTCAGTGATGATGGTGACTTCTGAGCAGGTATCAAACCAACAGCTGGGCTTTACCCCGGTGACAAGTACGTCAGCGGTTAGTCTCCAAACGCTCTCTCGCAGACATCGCTAGATACGCTGGCACTGTCCGAGTTCCTTTCAGCTCTGTTTGCCGTCTGATGTTCCACCAGGGACAGGCCTAGGAATCCTTCTGCCGCTGTTTGGCCTTCTACTGTGGATGGGCCACTCACTCCTGGTGCCCCTTTGGTTCCGAGTGCCTGGGACTCTGGTCTCCTTCTCAGTGGACATTCTCGGCTAGTCTGCCCTGGCCTTTCACAAGTGTAGCAATGTACCTTCCCAGCTCGTCCTTCAGAGGGGATCTTCAGGATCCTGGGGCCCTGGGATACTGTGGCATAGGTGTATGAGGGGAGATTTTACCTTTCATCACCTGTTACCACCTTCAGCATCTTCCGCTGTTAGCCTGCCAGTTTCCGGACAGCTTCATTTAAACTTTCCAGCGTCAACTGTGTTTGGGGCAGGGCCTTTTCCCAGGTAGCTGCATTCCCTAGGTCTTCATTTCCTGGACGGGCTTAGACGTGGCCGTCTCTGCCACAGAAACTTACTCTTCTTCAGACTACATAATGGCAGCCTGCATTAGTTCATGGAACTTCTTACTGGGCTCTTCTTTAAATCTCCTCTTCATTGCATGGCCAAGGGAGTCATCCCGGAGCCCCACCAGGAACTGCTCTTTCAGGGCCATATCTGCATCCAGACCGCATTGTGTGTCCTGGTGCTCCACATGGCCCATTCTCTACCGAAGCTCATATGTGTAGGCCTGAATGGTCCCCCCTGGATTCTGTGTCCGCTCATAGAATTCCTTGAGTCTGGTTCCAGTGAGCGCTTTGTCTCCACACTTCTAAGAGAAGCTGAAATATCTTCCCTACGTCTATCTTGTCAGCTGTTGCCATGAACTTCACTGTGGATCTGGCCTGGCCTTTGAGGTGCTCTTCCACAAAATCCATGTGATCTTCTCTGGGTCCTCTCAGAGCTGCCTTCACTGACTTAATCCATTCTTTTGTTGTGATGTCTCCTGGCTTTGCTGGGAAGCCGCTGAACTCAGATATCTTCCAGTCTCCTGGACCATAAATGGTAGGAGGCTTCTTAGCTGCAGCAGCCTGCTGGTCTATCACCACCTTGGCCAACGATAAAACCTCTCTGCTCAGATCTAGCTCATCACAATGCCTCAGCCCAGTTCAGCAAACTGGGCCCGTAGTTCTTCAGTTCCAGCCATTGTAGGGTTCTCAGCCAGACCTGAACAGTGCTACCAGAACTCAACCAATAAACCAGCGGGGCGGATCCTACGGCTCGGGTCCTCTTGGTGATGCCAATTATGTAAGCGGGGGAATGGTCCTGCTATTGTGGGGAGCTTTCCCTGCTTCTGCACTGCCCTGGTAGAATCGGAAAGCGAAAGGAGCCAAGTCCTCACTCCAACTCCTTTGACCCGGAGTTGTAAAAGACAACAGCCTGTAACCCAATAATGTCCCTTTGGCTGGAGAGCTGTTAACAAGAGATTTAACATGGAATGGTCTCTTACAATATGTGGTAACTGCTTATGATGAATGGATGTATTTAGTTGACAAACTCTGACTACCTGGTAACAATCTGGCCTTGGAAGTTTGCACAGTGCGATTGACACTCGTTTATCCCATTAGTGCAGATCTCTTTTTCATGTCCCTGCGCTGGCAGGCTGGGGCGAGTTCGGCACACGGATCCAGGAACGTGGCCTTGTGCAGCCAGAAGTTCTGCAACCACGGCTCCTCATCCCACACCTGCATTCCGATGTGATCTCACCAGCTGGCTCTTGTTTCCCGGGCCCAGAACTGGAGCTCCACCATCTGCAGCTGCTCCGTGAATGCCAGCACCAAATGTGAATTGCTTGTGGCTCTGTCCCGCAGCAATCTGTTCTGCACGGAATTGACAGGTTCCCCGCGTCTACACTTGCGGCCGTGCAAATACTGCAGGGTCGTGCGCCCTGGCCTCGCAACGCTCATAATGATAGCGCAGAGCCATGCAAGCGCCATGCGTCTGTCAGACACAGCAGACAGCAAGGAGGACCACGTGGGTTTGTGGGGTTTAGGGAAAAGGTGCGAAAATTTTGGGACACGTATAAAATTATGGGATGGTGAACACTGCATTATAGGAAGTTGACCCCATGCTCCCAGACACCCCCGTGGGACCCCTTTGGGCCCCAACATGCTTTGCCAAAACTTCCCAAAATACAGGGCGGTGGATGGTGGTGAGTTGCACAGTAGGCTGCCTACCCGTGGTGCACCACACTCTGGATCCATACAAGCGCTGCTGGTGAGTACGCTCACCACCGACCCAAGGAGCCAAATAGGTGCACGCACAAGTGACGTATTAACTGCAGTGACTGCGGAGTTAACGTAAGTCTGCACGTCAGATATGGCCTTAGGGACATGGATTGTCTGGGGGAGGTACCAGCAAAAGTATGAGGCGAGGTCAAGATTCACTCAGGGGTTTCGGCTCCTACTATTGTGACTGTGGGCCTCTTGCACCCTAAAGGCTCAGGACCAAAAAGGCACATCAAAAGAACCCAGTATCATTTCTTTCTTTTTTTCAGTCTCACGACTTGGGGGTGTATCACTCATGATTTTTGAATTCTTGGGGTTATCAAGCAATCTTGGGGTTGTCGATGGGTTTTCGTTATGTTGTGAAGGTTAAAACTATAACTGGGTTCAAAAAAGAATTCGATAGGTCCATCAATGGGTATTAGCCAATATGGCCAGGGATGCAACCCCATGCTCTGGGGGTCCCTAGCCTCAGATTGCCAGAAGCTGGAACTGGATGACGGGATGGATCACTCGATGATGACCTGTTCTGTTCATTCCCTCTGAAGCACCTGGCCTTGGCCACTGTCGGTAGGACAGGATACTGGGCTAGATGGACCATTGGGTTGACCCACTGTGGCCGTTCTTATGTTCAGTAAAAGTTACGGTAGATTTTTGCCTTTGAAAAGGATTTAATTTGAGACAGTGTACGGCCCTTTGGGAAGCAGGCTCCACACACAAGCAGTGACGTGAAAAAGCACTAAGGGCTGGATTGAGAGGAGAAAGAACAGTTGAGGAAGGCAATCCCCCACTAGTGGATCAAATGGAAATGGAGACGTTTTGACACCAGGCCAGGAAATCAGGCAGATTGGAAGTCACATGAGCCAAGAGAATAAACTTGTGCTAGAAAAAGAAAAAGGAAAATTTGGAATGAAAGATTCCAAATGAAAACTCTCAGTAAAAACACAGGCAGTGCGGTACTAGGAACACAGATGGCATTGCTAAAACGGCCAGCAACTATTTACTTTGAAAAAAGAACAGGGGGACTTGCGGCACCTTAGAGACTAACAAATTTTTTAGAGCATAAGCTTTCGTGGGCTACAGCTCACTTCATCGGATGCATAGAACGGAACATATAGGAAGAAGAGATATATATATACATACAGATAAGTTGGAAGTTGCCATGCAAACTGTGAGAGGCTAACTACTTAAGATGAGCTATTATCAGCAGGAGAAAAAAACTTTGGTAGTGATCATCAAGATGGCCCATTTAGACAGTTGACAAGTATACTAAGTATCCTCACGCCTTCTTGTCAATTGTCTAAATGGGCCATCTTGATTCTCACTACCAAAGTTTTTTTCTCCTGCTGATAATAGTTCTTCTTAACTAATTAGCCTCTCACAGTTTGTATGACAACTTCCAACTTATCTGCATGTGTATATATATTTCTTCTTACTATATGTTCCATTCTAAAATAAGAACAGGAGTACTTGTGGCACCTTAGAGACTAACAAATATATTTGAGCATAAGCTTTTGTGAGCTACAGCTCACTTCATCGGATGCATTCAGTGGAAAATACAGTGGGGAGATTTATATACATAGAGAACATGAAACAATGGGTGTTACCATACACACTGTAAGGAGAGTGATCACTTAAGGTGAGCAGTTGACAAGAACTTCTGAGGAACAGTGGGGGGGTGGGGAGTGGGGGAATAAACATGGGGAAATAGTTTTACTTTGTGTAATGACCCATCCACTCCCAGTCTCTAGTCAAGCCTAAGTTAATTGTATCCAGTTTGCAAATTAAATCCAATTAATTCCAAGCAGTCTCTTGTTGGAGTCTGTTTTTGAAGGTTTTTTTTTGAAGAATTGCCACTTTTGTGGTCTGTAATTGAGTAACCAGAGAGATTGAAGTCTTCTCCGACTGGTTTTTGAATGTTATAATTCTTGACGTCTGATTTGTGTCCATTTATTCTTTTACGTAGAGACTGTCCAGTTTGGCCAATATACATGGCAGAGGGGCATTGCTGGCACATGATGGCATATATCACATTGATTAGATGTGCAGGTGAACGAGCCTCTGATAGTGTGGCCCTATGATGGTGTCCCCTGAATAGATCTGTGGACACAGTTGGCAACGGGCTTTGTTGCAAGGATAGGTTCCTGGGTTAGTGGTTCTGTTGTGTGGTTGCTGGTGAGTATTTGCCTCAGGTTGGGGGGCTGTCTGTAAGCAAGGACTGGCCTGTTTCCCAAGATCTGTGAGAGTGATGGGTCGTCCTTCAGGATAGGTTGTAGATTCTTGATGATACGTTGGAGAGGTTTTAGTTGGGGGCTGAAGGTGATGGCTAGTGGTGTTCACTCTCACAGATCTTGGGAGACAGGCCAGTCCTTGCTTACAGACAGCCCCCCAACCTGAAGCAAATACTCACTAGCAACCACACACCACATCTGTAGCTCACGAAAGCTTATGCTCAAATAAATTTGTTAGTCTCTAAGGTGCCACAAGTACTCCTGTTCTTTTTGCGGATACAGACTAACACGGCTGCTACTCTGAAACTATTCTATAGAATAGAATATCATGGTTGGAAGGGATCTCAGGAGGTCATCTAGTCCAACCCACTGCTCAAAGCAGGACCAATCCCCAAATGGCCCCCTCAAGGATTGAGCTCACAACCCTGGGTTTAGCAAGACAATGCTCAAACCACTGAGCTATCCCTCCTCCTTCATGCAGCTGATGAAGTGGGCTGTAGCCCATGAAAGCTTATGCTCTAATTAATTTGTTAGTCTCTAAGGTGCCACAAGTCCTCCTGTTCTTTTTGCGGATACAGACTAACATGGCTGCTACTCTGAAACTTATTTACTTTGAAATATTGTTGATGATGATTTGCTATTCAAACGTAAATTAAACAGCACAGTGACATCCGTCTGCCCAGCGTGGTAAACGATGAAGCGCGACGAGGAATAAAAAGAACATTTTAAAAAGTCAACAATTCAAAGGTGCAAGGCTATCTTTCGAATGGATGCCAAGCAAAGGAGCTCACTTCAGGGACTCACAGCAGCAGATAAGACAAATGTGGGACTTGCCAGGAGACTGTCCTCCACCCGCAGTGATAACTGCAATGACTTTTCTACATGTGGTTCGTAAAGCAGGTTGGAAACATTTGTGCTGAAAGGCACTGTGTAAATGTAAGGTAATATTTAATATAGATAATCGTAGAATATCAGGGTTGGAAGGGACCTCAGGAGGTCATCTAGTCCAACCCCCTGCTCAAAGCAGGAGCAATCCCCAATTTTTGCCCCCAATCCCTAAATGGCCCCCTCAAGGATTGAACTCACAACCCTGGGTTTAAACCACTGAGCTCTCCCTCCCCCTGTAATAGTACCAGGAATTTCAAGATAACCTTATTCATATTGATGCGGACAGGAAGCTGAGAAGCGATGGTGTTAAATACTCAGAATGTGTGACACGTAGTGTTTGGGGGGCATATGGGGACACTCTGCCCATCCCCATCCCCTGGCCCCCACATTTGCCCCCCTTTCCACCCCTATAAACAGCAGGCAGGAGGTTTTAATCCCAAGTGAGGGCCGTGGCCACAACAGATGTTACTGAGCATGCTCAGTAGCTGCCCAGCAGCAAAATCTGCCAAGTAGCAGTTTGGGACATTGCAGCTGCCCTTGAAGGAGAGGGCCAGGGCCAGGGCCAGGGCCAGGGCCGACTTCACCCCAGAGAGAAGCTGGAATAGCAATGCATGCTGGGAAAGCGGGAGGGGGGCTCGGGAGCCCTGCATCCCTGCCCATCCACCAGGCCATGATTCCCCCACAGGGCACATCTGGACATCAGTGCCACCCAGCTGAAGGCCCCTCTGTACCCCCCCTCACAGGGCACATCTGGTTAGGCATCGCTGCATCCCTGCCAGGGAGCCCCCCCATGGCTGGGGGCTGAGTCCTCAGGTGAACCGGATCACGCCTAGTCCTCCCCATCCCTCCCCCATGCCTGGAAGGGGGATTGTGGCACCAGCAGTGACAATGACTGGGCGGGGGCGGGAGGCTGCTCAGACGATAATGGGGGGGCCTGGCTTGGGTTCCATTCCCCCTCCCCCTTACCCCACCCCTGTCCTCCTTGAAGAACAAAACCAGACTCGACTCATAGTTGTTTTGATTCCATGTAAACAGGAGGAGACAGGATACGGGGGTGGGGGCTGGTACTTAACGCCCCCCCCGGGGCAGGAACTGGGCACCTCCCAGCAACAGCCGCGCCCCAGCCAGCACACGCGTGCCCTTACACAACACGCTTACCCAACTGCAGTCACGTGCCAGCGTGTGCTGGTTACAATCCCTCAGCCCCCCACAACCACAGGCCCCCCCACTGCACGGCTCCACACCTGCAAACACCCCCTGCTGTGCAGAGCCACACCCGCACACGTGTGTGCTGCTCTCGACCCCCCCACCCCACGGCTCGGCTCCACACCCGCACACGTGTCCTGCTGCTCTCGACCCCCCCACCCCACGGCTCGGCTCCACACCCGCACACGTGTGTGCTGCTCTCGACCCCCCCACCCCGTGGCTCGGCTCCACACCCGCACACGTGTGTGCTGCTCTCGACCCCCCCACCCCACGGCTCGGCTCCACACCCGCACACGTGTCCTGCTGCTCTCGACCCCCCCACCCCGCGGCTCGGCTCCACACCCGCACACGTGTGTGCTGCTCTCGACCCCCCCACCCCGCGGCGCGGCTCCACACCCGCACACGTGTGTGCTGCTCTCGACCCCCCCACCCCGCGGCTCGGCTCCACACCCGCACACGTGTGTGCTGCTCTCGACCCCCCCACCCCGCGGCTCGGCTCCACACCCGCACACGTGTGTGCTGCTCTCGACCCCCCCACCCCACGGCGCGGCTCCACACCTGCACACGTGTGTGCTGCTCTCGACCCCCCCACCCCGCGGCTCGGCTCCACACCCGCACACGTGTGTGCTGCTCTCGACCCCCCCACCCCGCGGCACGGCTCCACACCCGCACACGTGTGTGCTGCTCTCGACCCCCCCACCCCGCGGCTCGGCTCCACACCCGCACACGTGTGTGCTGCTCTCGACCCCCCCACCCCGCGGCTCGGCTCCACACCCGCACACGTGTGTGCTGCTCTCGACCCCCCCACCCCGCGGCACGGCTCCACACCCGCACACGTGTCCTGCTGCCTAACATGCTCGCCCAATGGCGTGTGCTCTAATCATTCCATGCCGCGCCCCCATGACACCCCCTCCAGCACGGTCAGGGAGAAGCAGGTACAATCACGGAGGTCCTCGCAACCGCACACGCCAACAGCACACACACACACACACACAGGTGTGTGCCCTGACACAACATGCGCGTGCTCAAAGTCACACACTTGCTGTGGCTCACAGTCACAGAGGCTGTTACAATCATTCATCCCCTCACAACCACACACTCCTACACTTTGCCCCCCCCCCCACACACAGAGCCCGGCCCAGGAGACAGACCCCTCCCCACACATACCCAGCACCCGACCGCCCCCCGTGGCTGGATTACAGTGTGTCCCCTGCACACAGCCCTCGAGCTGGCCACACGTGTTGTTACGCCCCTTCTCCCCCGCACGGCTGGTCGAGGATTTAAGATGTGCATCTGATTGTGATTGCGAGGAAGCATGCGTGCGCGTGTGGTGGGCGGGGTGTATGCTGGCAGGGAAAGGAGTGTGTGTGCGTGTGCACAGCAGTGTGTGTGTGTGTGCGTGTGCACAGCCGTGTGTCCCTGCGGTTGCGGTGGGACCCGGCTGTTACATCCCCAGCGCGGCGGTTGCACTCGCCTGCAAATGTTGCAGATTTCCTGGCTCGTTGTTGCTCAACTCCCCCCTCCCTGCCCCCTTGCTGCCCCCCCCCATCACAGTTTGCAGGATGAGACAGGCAGGGTGGGCATGACCCCCTGGCACCTGTTGGGCGGTGATCTCCTCGGTTGCGAACGCCTGTCCTGGGTTGTTTTTCCATCGGTGTGGGAGGAAAGGCACCAGCATGACCTTCCCCATAAGCTAACAGCCTCCCTTGGGGGGAGCCTCCGTGGGTCTTTGGAAGGAGTTCAGGGGTTTGTGGCTGGGGTGCTGGGGGTGAGGGGAAGGAAGCCCAGGGCGCTGCGGAAGGGAGGATGGAAGGAGGCCCGGGGCGCTGGGGTTGTGTTGAAGGAGGCCCGGGGTGCTGTGTGTGCGGGGGAAGGAGGCCCGGAGCACTGCAGGGGCGGGAGAAGAAGGCCCAGGGCTCGGGGGGGGGGGGTAGGGGGGAGAAGAGGCCTGGGGTGCTGGGGGGGTGAGGAGGCCCGGGGAACAGGGAAGGGGGAAGAGGCCCAGGGCACTGAGGGGGCGGAAAGGAGGCCTGGGGCCTTGGGGGGAAGAGGCCAGGGGTGCAGGGGAGACCCAGGGCCATGTAGTCTATGAATTTAGGCAGTTGTGTCATGTGGGAATTGGGACAGGGCTCAAATGCCTCCCACGCCAGGGGCAGGCGACCAAGGTCACACTAGGTCCAGGCCCAGTCCCAGGGCCGGCAGCGACTGACCCCACGCCTCCCTCCAGGCACAGGGCTTGGGGCACCTTGGGAGAGGCAAGAGGCTGCAGGGGTCACCGATCAGCGTTCACAGCTGCCGGCTCCCCACAGAGGGATCTGCTGCTCTTCGGGGCTCCCCCTAGCCCCCCATGTAGATGGATGGGAGCTAGGACTCCTGGGTTCACGGCCTGGCTCTGCCACCCCCAGGTGACCCTGGGCAAGTCCCTGCCTCCCTCGGTCCATCTGCTCTGCACAGACTGGGGGAGCTGGGGGCCCCGGGCATGCCAGGTTCCCCAAGGCACTGCTCCCACAATCCCCTGGGGTGCACAGGGCCAAGTCAGTCCCCACCTAGGACCACCTCTGAAATGCAAAAACCCCGGCACCCCTGCACGCAAGACAAGCTGGCCGCAACCCCAAGTCAATGCTGCAACCCCCTTTCAACAGCCTAGAGTATCTAGAGTAGAGAGAGGGCGCACATAGATAAGATTCAGAGGAGCAGCCGTGTTAGTCTGTACCAGAGAAAACAACAAGTAGTCCTTGTGGCATCTTAGAGACTAACAAATTTATGCCCAAATGAATTTGATAGATAGATTGAGCATCATTTTAGGCTGTGGCCGAGGGGCAGTGCAGCCCCTGTAGCTGGCCACAGACACCGGAGCCATCGCCAGCCCTGTGTAGAGTGAGAATCAGGCAAATCTCTAGACCCACGTAAAAAAACACACACACCCCCACCCCCGGCAGATTAAACGATTTTTCTGGCAACTGGCATATCCATAAAAAACCCAGCCAGGCGGGTCCAATACTGGCCAAGTGGGAACCCTCCCTGCCCCCCCACTCTGCAGTTTATGGACCGGTCACCCCCTTTCTGGGCCTGATCCCCAACCTTGCTGCTGGCTCAGGGGTGGGAGCAGCAGCGGGCGGGGGAGGGGCACGGCGGGTTCCTGGGGCCAGCAGGGTTTTTCGGATAGGGGTGGGGGGAGCAGGCTGGGCTGCCACATTATCTGGGGTTGGGGGCCTGGGAGGCCGGGCCTGCTCCTTCCAGCCTCCCCCACCTCTCTAGGAAAGTAACGGGGTGGGAGGCAGGAACAGAGCCTAGGGGAGAGCCAGGCCCAGCTGGAATCAACTGGATGGGTCTGGGATTTGGGGGAAGGGGGCTGATTTAAATGGGGGTGTCCCATTACATGGGGGGGAGGGATAAATTAACTGCCTTGAAGCTGGGGAGGGGGTCGCTCAGTCTGAGCTAAGGATTGGGGGGGGAGGCCTGGCTTGGGTAAATCCCCTCCCCCCTGTGTCCCATGGGGAGACCAAGCAGGGACCCACTCGGGAAACCCCCATCGGCACCAGAGTGGGAACCTTCTAAAATGCCCCAGCCCCACAGTGAGTGTGACCGGGAAGGGGGGTGGGGGACTCCCACAGGGCTGGGAGGATTTGTGTGTTCGGGGGGCGTTTGAGGGAGCACATGGGGAGCGGGCGGATCAGGGGCTTTGGTGACCGTCCACACTAGCCTGGAGACAGCACGACTTGCCCAGAGTGGAGGTAGTGGCGGGCGGTGGCCTTGTGCCACGAGGGGGCGGGTGTTTGTGCACAAAGGGGTCTCTTCTGCCGTAGCTGGGGGGGCTGTACCAGATGAGTGTCGTGGGTTCTCTGGCCAGAGCCCCCCACAACCTCCCCACTGCGCACCCTGCAGATACACACCCAGCCAAGCCCCTCCCTCAACACCCCCCAGGCTTCACCCCCCCCAACTCTGCTCTCACACACACACATGCCTGTCCTCTCCCACCACCAAGCCCCTCGCTGTGTCCCAGCGCCCCCTGCTGGTCACAAAATGAACTCCGCACAGAGAGCTCCCAAGCCAGCCTCTCCCCCAGGGCTTAGGGCTGGGATTTGGGGCCACAGGAGGGGCCCCCAGACTTTGGCTGCTCGCTCCAGGAACTTTCCCAGGCACTTACACTGCCAGAACTCAGGGGCTTTAGTAGCCTCGCTCCTGCCACAGAGGTGAGATGCAGCTGCCTCTGGGGTGGAGCTGGGGACAGTTTACCAGCCTCACAGTGACGGGGGGCAAGAGAATCTGGGCACTGCCCCATCTATGGCTGGGGCTTCAGACCCTGCTATGGGTGACTGGGACAACCCCCTCCTGGGAGAGGGCAGCCAATCAGGCGGACAGCCCGGCTGGGGCAGTGACAGCGCCTCCTGCTGGGGGCTCTGAACAGCCCAGCCCCTCCCCAGGAGCTGGCTGCTTCCCCCAGCCCTACCTTTACGTGACCCCACCCACCTTCTCCCCGCCACCCTGCCAACAGCTGGCAAACCCATGTTTCCCTGGTCCCAAGGATCAGACACTGCCCCTCGAAAAGGGGGAGGGCGACCCCCCACATGGCCCAGAGGTTCCCCCCAAGCCCCAGCTGGGCAATATCCTTCTTCAGGAGCAGCATGGGGACTTGGGCAGGCCTAGCAGGGCATAGATGCTCCCGCCCCCACCTCCAGCCAGGGCTCCCCCGAGCCACCCCTGCTTCCCGTTGCTTGTCCCATTTCCTGGCCTCAGCTGCCCTTGGCAGGATGGGATGTTTGTTCCTGCTGGCACAGACACAGGCTGCGTCCTTGTCTGTCTCCCCCCCGCCGCCCTCTGGGTCGCTGCCTCTCATGCTGGGAGGGGTGTGGGGTCTAGTGGTTAGAGCAGGGGGCTGGGAGCCAGGACTCCTGGGTTCTAGTCACTGGCTCTGGGAGAGGAGGTGGGGTCCCATTCCAACCCTGCCGCTGTCCCCCCTGTGGGTCCTGGGAGTGAGGACGAAGCCTGAGGCACTGCAGGGGGATTTGTTGATGTGGCCCAGGGCACGCGGGGCCTGAGACGCTGGGATTAGAGAAAATCTCCACCCAGCCACACTTAGTGCCTCGGGAGCAGCCAGCATCCGAGTCTGGGCCCAGCCTGCCCTTGAAAATCCCAGCACTTGGCCTCTGGTTCCACTTCACGATCTGCTGAGGCAGCGGGGCCCCCTCAGTCAGGGGCTCCAGTCCAGCTCCCTTTGGACCATTATCTGGGGAGATGGGACTCTAGTGCCAAGGGAATGAGTGACTGGGGGCAGGAGCTGTACGGCCTCAGAGGCCCCTCAACCCCGCCCCGCAGCCCCCTGCTGCCCCAGCCCTGTCTGCGTCCCCCCAGGTTGGCCATCGAGGGAAGGCAGTGGCCACCACCTTAGCCTCACTTAGGCCAAGTCTCCACTGACTAAGGTAAGTGACCAGAGTATTCATGTCCTGGCTGAGTGGCCCTTCGCTGGCTGTGGATCGTTATCCCCATCAGTCAGACAGACAGCACCCGCAGAGACGAACTTATCGGCCTTAACTGCTGGTAGGTTGCGAGCGTGTCTGCTGAAATGGAGAAGCGCTCGCCTGGATCTCACAGGGGTCGGATACGGAGACGCCTAAACTGGCTGGCTTTGGCTCTGGCTTGCAAGGTGAAGCTCCAATTCGTTATCACTTCCGTGAGAAGCCGCACTCTGCGCATACAGGGAAGCGCCGGCAGCAGCTTGGGGGTCAGCCCCACATGCCGGACACGCTCTACCCAGCTGACGGGTCCACCTGAACGGCTCCAACTTTCTTGCCCTTCTTGAAGGGTGGATAGTTCACAGGATCTATACCGAGTCCTTCCGTCTGAACAACCGCCTGGCCAATCAACCCCCCGGTCTGTGCTGGGAACTGTCCAGGCCCAGTCCAGCCAGGGGTCACCCACTTAGACGTCTAACATACCGGTGCCATCCCACTGCCTCCCCATCGCCTTGATCCAGAAGCCAGCGGGAGCCTCCTTGTGAGCAGAGGCGGATGGTTTAGGAATCTCCGTCTGCACTCCGTCCCGGTGAATATCGCGCAGCAATCTGGGGCAGAAGTCAGCACGCTCATCTCGGTGATTTGGAGTTGAGCTCATGCACCAGTATCATTAGTGGTTGTCCCAGCCGCTCGTTAGCGTGTACTTTATGTGTGTTGGCTCATACGCTCCCCCCCACCCCCGCAAACGTCGATGTGCTGCCATCACCCGTAGTGCATGGAGGGCGACCCTGGAGGAACGTGACCTGCTCACGCGAGGCTGACAATGGTTGCCACGGGGCTGATAAGCTGCCTGCCTCCAGAAGAAAACACGGATCCGGGCAGCTCGGTTGTCTTTGTGACATCGTTTTCCTGCCCATGGACTCACGTGCAGTGCTGCCGGCCCAGCGCCAATCGCAGAGGAACCGCAGCAGATCGGGGCCGCCAGCCACGGCCTTGCAGAGCGGCAGCGGCTCTGGGACGGAGGGGCAGGTGTGACTGCGGGCGGCGATGCAGACGGGGTGCAGACCACTGGAGGGTGAACTGCCACAGCGGGCTGCCCTCGATGATGCAGCGGAACAAGACATCAGCGTGTGACACACATGAAAGCAGCAGCTCTGCTGGTGCCCCTCAATCCCAACCCGCAGCCCCTTGCTATTCCAGCCCTGGGCTGCCCCTCCTCCCAGCCCCACTGGTGCCCCTCACTCCTGAACCGCAGCCCCCAGCTATTCCAGCCCTGGGCTGCCCCTCCTCCCAGCCCCACTGGTGCCCCTCACTCCTGACCCGCAGCCCCCAGCTATTCCAGCCCTGGGTTGCCCTTCCTCCCAGCCCCGCTGGTGCCCCTCAATCCCAACCCACAGGCCCCTGCTATCCCCACAGGTTTTATAGTGGGGGTGCTGAGAGCATTTTAACCAAACTGTAAATCCTGCATGTAATGGAAACCACTTAAAGCCAGAGTTCCAGCACCTATGATCCCAGCCCAATGAGGGGAGCAGCCCCTGTTGAGCCCAGAGTGGGGGCAGCCACCGGTGCAGACACCTGTCCAGGAGGAACCTGGCTGAGCCCCATGTCCAGCGGCAGCAGTGTCGAGCCCAGGCCATCCCGATTGGACTGGAACCAGTGACGCATTCTGGCCTGGGACATGAAGTCCGTGTCCCAAGTCCCGGGATCACCTTCTGGGAAGAGTGAAACTCATGGAGCAGAGCCTGGGGGTGGGGTCTTGCCAGGTCGACACCAGGCACCTAAGGGGCTGATGCAGGCAAAGGAGGGGGCACAGGAGCTGGGGAAGGGGCAGCCGGTGGCAGCGAAATGCTGGCAGCTCCAAGCCCCAGAGCCAGGGCTCCCTTTCCGTGCTTGCCCATCTCCTTGGCGAGGGGGCTGCAGCCCGGCTCTGTGACTGGGGCAGGAACCCCAGGACAGGCTGCAGCTGGCCTTGTGCCCCTGACCCTGGCTGAGGTTTAGGTGTTTATATGGTCAGCAGCCCCACGCCAGGCAGGGCAAAGGGGCCCACAGGGGTCTTTGACAGCAGGGCCAGAGCCTTGCGACTCCAGCTGAAGCTGGGGGATGGGGGTTAGAAGAGAATTAGCCCAGGTGGAGCTGAGCCAGGGCAGCAGGACTCACCCTCCGGCTTGGTGGGAACACGCTGGGGGATCATTTTACCACCAGTGGGCACAGCTCTGGCTCTACCCCTCATCTTAAAGCCAGAACTTCAGCACTGCTGTGGGGTCAGCACTAACTGCCAGGGGAGAGCACCCCTTGCTGAGCCCCCCGTCCCGTCCCTGCAGCACAGCGCCCCCTAGCACCATGCTGGGGTCAGCACCAACTGACCCCAGTCAGGGGAGAGCACCCCTTGCTGAGCCCCGCCCCCCGTCCCTGCAGCACAGCGTCCCCTAGCGCCGCACTGGGGTCAGCACCGACTGCCACGGGAGAGCACCCCTTGCTGACCCCCCCCCCCGCAGCACAGCGCCCCCTAGCACCATGCTGGGGTCAGCACTGACTGCCAGGGCAGAGCGCCCCCTGCTGAGCCCCCCTCTCCCTGCAGCACAGCATCCCCTAGTGCCGCCCTGGGGTCAGCACGCTGTGGGGAGAATGCCCCCTGCTGAAGCACCGCCCCTGGTGTCTCCCATCCCCTTGGTCTCCCTGTTAGCCTGCCCTCTGATCCAGGGAAGGCGGAAGTCGCAGAGGGCAGCAGGGCAGCCGCTGAAGGGATCCATGTCCACCCCCAGAAAGCCAGGCCCAGGGCAGCCATACAACTGGCACTGAGTGCAGGCTCCGGGGCGAGGCAGCTCAGGGTCTGCTCTATTGCCCTGAGAAGGAAGGGAAGGGGGCTGTCACTGAGCAGGGCCCAGCATCGGGGCAGGGTGGGGAGACAGGCATTGAGGGGGCAGGAACCTCCAGCGGGGCCTCGCCTTGGAGCCTCAGGCAGGGGTGTGTGTGATGGCTGAGCTAGGCCTGCCTGTTCTTTCCTCCAGGGCTGCCCCCTGGGAAGGATGCTCTGATCGGACCCTTGCAGAGGGAGCTGCCAGTGGGGGGGGATGGGGGCTTTGGCACTGCCTCCTGTTGTACCCACTGCCCAGCCCCACAGCACGACCAGGCTCCCCAGCGCCCACCCCTGCCCTGCAGCTGTAGGCAAGTTCCCGACTGCCCCAGGCACGGCCCATGCCTGACGCACTCCCTGCCCCCACAGACATGCAGCTGGTTGGCTAGAGTCGATATATTTTTATGTTAAAGATGCTTTACAGGTAAAATACAAAAATAGGCCCTGGGAGGAGGGGGGGTCTGCCCCTTGTCAGCAGCTCCCAAGGGACTGGGGTTCAGCAGAGGGGTCACAGCTCACTTCCATCACAGCATGGGGGCGGGGGGGGCGCAGGGGCCTTGCTCTCTGGGACTCCAGACCCTGACCACGTCCTGCTCAGCAGGGGGTCACTCCCCACTCCGGGGGCCTGGAGCCCCTTGCAATGGAACCACCCCCTCCAAGTCCCGTGCTTTGCCCACTCCCCTCTGAGCCGGGGCCCAGGCCCAAGCACCAGTGCTGGGCTTAGTGTCGTGGATACAGTAGGTGCCTGAGGGCTGGAGAGTGACTGAAGAAGCTGGGGGCAGGGAGCAATCCTGGGGCTCCCAGCCTGCAGCCTGGGAACAGGGGCAGGACGGGATATAAATATTGCAGCACGTAGAGTTTTACAAACATTGCGTGTCCTCACAACCGCCCTGCGAGGTAGGTCAGTCCGATCCAGAGTGAATGGATAAGACAAGACAGAGAGAGGAGGGACATGCCCAAGGGTGAGAGGTGGAGGCAGGGCTGAGAACAGAACCAGGAGTCCTGGGCTCAAACGGCCCTGGTCTAATCCATAGGGGCCCCCCCACCTCCCAGAGCCAGAGATAGAATCCAGGAGTCCTGATCCAGCCACTCAACCGTGGGGCTTCTTTTAGAGAAGGATCTCAAAAAACTCCAAGCCAGCCCAAGGGGACCCCAGCCATTCAGCATTGTGTGTGTCAGCTCACCCCCCCCCAATGGGTGCAGTGGGGGATTCACTCAGAGTAAGGTGTGAGAGGGACGTGTTAGGCGCATCCACACATGGGGCACTGCGGAGGGGATTGGGAAGGACAGTGTTATGACAGGCTCAGAATGGTGAGCGAAACCCCACAATGGGCTCCGGGGGCAATTAAATCATCACAGAGTGTAAACGCTAGGAGAGATCATTAACCCACCTGCCTGGGTTACGGATGGGACACTAGGGCCAATGCTGGAGCCATGGAGGGAAAGAGGGAGGAGGGCACCCCCCCACCCCCGAATAGGGGGGCGGGGATAATCTCTTTACACAGGAAGTCAGAGCAGCATGAAGCAGGCAAGGGACCCTGGCTGAGCCAGAGGAGGGAGCCCAGATCAGTTGGGAAACCCACCACAAGACCCAGTGGCGTATACAACCTGAAGGGTCTGGTGCACCTGCTCCGGTGGGGAGACAATTCAAACTCTCCCCTCCCCCCCCACCCCGAGAATGGAGAGGAGGGTAGATGGGTGGGAAGGAAAGGTGGGCTGTGAATAGAATAGGCCCCTGACTGGCACAGGGCTGTTGCCTGGCCTGATTGCTCAGTGTGGTTTTTAGCAGGAGGCAGGTGGATTTAACCCTCTGACCACCCCCCAGGGCTGCGATGCTCCAGGGGCAGCAGTAGGGGGTGGGCGCTGCCTGGCTGTCTGAGAGCTAAGGGACACGCCCCATCACATTCACCCGCTGCCCGCAAGCCAGCAGAGACCAGGTGCTTTGAATGTGGGGTGTGAACCACACAGCTAGGGGAGCGCAGGGCTCCAGCCTCAGGAACAGATGCATGACAAGAGACGCCCAGTCATTCCTGAGCGGCTCCCGAAGAATGCTGCTGCACCAGGTGGGGCTGTAGCTGGAGGGGGGACCTTCCCCCCGGCCCACCCTCCCTAAAGGGGGGGAGCAGTCCCAAGAAGCAGGACTGATCCTGAGGCTATTCCACTATGGTAGGTGAGGCATGGCCCCACAAAGAAGCCTTTCTGGCAGCAGGTAAACAGAGGAGGGGTCTCAGGGTGATGGGGCTCAGCTGGGACAGAGCCTGAACACACCAGACAGCTTCTGCCAGCAGGGGACGGGAGCTCCCAGCTACCCCAGCCAGGTCTCTGCCAGCAGGGGGCACTGCAGGTTGTTGATTCCTTTCCCCTGGGTGGGGCAGGGAGGGTAACAGGGGAGCAGGAGGAGGGGATGGGAGCTAGCCACCCCGCCCTCAAGTTAACAGCAGCTCCCAGTCTCACACTGCCTTTGAGGGGAACTAGGGATCTCAACCTTGCTCGGGGCTGCAGAACCACCCGAGGAGCGGTCCGCAGCCCCCCACGCTGCCTGCCCCCGCCAGCCTGGGGAGGAGGAAGGATTAAAGCACGTGAAGGGACAGGGCAGCACAGTACCAACAGAGCAGCAGGGTAGGGAGCTGGAGTGAGCTGAGAATGCCCTCGGGGAGGAGTGGGCAGGCTGGTGCGGGCACTCTGCCATCTGCAGCCTGCCCGGAGCAGCCTCGCTCCCGTTAGTGGTTAGATCAGTGCTGACAGGCAGCGGGGTGGGTGTACCATATAGGTGGGGGGCAGGGGGGAGGGGGCGGCACTCTGCTCGCAAACACCCACACATGGAACACAAACAGCTGGGTTAGTTTAAAGGCACCGGGGTTATTGCCCCGGCAGGAGGCTGCGCCAAGGGACTCCCTGGCAGTGGCCAGGTTACCCTGCTGACTGAAGAGGGGATAGGGGTGCCAGGCCCTGCACCTGCCAGGACACACACCCTGCTCCACCCCAGGGAGCAGTGCAGGAGCTGGGAATCCTGTCCATCTCCTGACCAGCACCCAGAAGAGAAAAGGGGCCCAAAAAGGGGCCCCCTCACTCCCCTGCTGCCCCCCAGGACCAGGGAGGGAGCACCCCCAAGGGCCTGCCCATCCCTGCAGCCTTCCCCAGGGGCACACAATTGCGCAGCTTCTTGCTCCCTAACGCCCAGCAGCTGTCCCCTCTGCCAACACTAGCACTGGGGGTGGGAGGAGAGGAGAAGAGTGAGGCTTTGAGCCCGACTCCCGCGTGGCGCCAGGAAGGGCTGCCTACAGTGAGGTGCACACACGGCCCTGGGTGGAGGGGAGGGGTGAGGAGCCAGAGCTGGAGTGTTTGCCAGAGCGGTGCTGGAGCTGGGCCCGTGGTGTATCCCCTACCCCCTGGTCCACATGAGGGCAGCGGCCCAGCACTCCCTCGCCCAGCCCAAGGGCACAGCAGATCCAGTGTGGGCACAGCAGAGTCCTAGTAGCGCCCAACCTTGGCATCCCCGATGGCGCCCCACACGTCAAAGACGAACTCGTCGGGGAAGGCAAAGTCACCCAGCCGCTCATCCAGCGCCTCAGCGAACTCGTCGGGGTTCTGCTTGTCCTTCCCTAGCTCTACCATGGTGGCAGCTACAGAGAGCAGAGACAGGGGAGGGAGGGTAATGAGGAGCGTTCACTGCCACAACGTTACCTGTGGCTGGACGTGCCAGCCCTAGTGCTATCCCACCACTCACACCAACAGTGCCAATGCTTTGTGCATCACGATAGCACTGCCATGCCCTTGCCAGGAGCACTAGACACCCTGAGCCCCAGCGCCAACGCGCTGCTCTTGCCCACAGCCCTGGCTGACAGGAGCGGCCGAGGAAGCACGGCAGCTGGGAGCCCTGGGAGCCACTAGCCTGTAGAGCCTGAAGGGTTGATTAGCTCTTTCTGGGAAGCAGGGCTGGGCACAGAGCTCACTGCCACTTCCACAGTAACCCCTGAAATGCTGCTCTGTGCCCCCGGGAGAGCCCTGCTCACCTCTCAGAGAGGGGAGACGTCTCTCCTCACACTCAGTGCTGCACATGAGGGATGCAGGCCTCTGGGCCACTAACAGCAGAGCTGGCACTTAACTGCTGGGGAGTGTCCAGCTACTCCAGCCCCAGCCCCTCCAGGCAGGGGCACTGGAGGGAGCAGGGGAGGAGCACTGGCTGTGGGGGGTGCTACTAGCTACTCCAGCCTGGGCCTCTCCCAGCAGGGCGCTCCCAAGCTGCCCAGGAAGGATTCCCATACTGGCGGACCGTGACGCAACCCTTCCCCCAACACCCCGATGCTTTGGGCACCCAGCCCCAGGGTGACTTGGGGCTGCTTGGCAGGAGACTCACCCAGCTCTGTGTCACGGATGCCCATGTAGCTCTCCAGCAGGTCGTCCACCTTCTCAATAGCCCTCTCCTCAAACGCAGACAGCTGGGGGGCAGGAGAGCTGCTGAGCAGGAGACCGAGGCAAAAATATAGCTCCCCCCCAACCCATGGGAAAAGAGGGGCCCTCTAAAGCCTCTTCCAACCCCGCCCATTCTTGGGCAGAGGGGTGTGGGTGTTGGCCGGGGGCCAGGGCTGGGATAGCAGTGGGCTGCGTGTCGGGATTGAGGGGCATCGACAGGGCTGCGGGAGAAGACTGGGAAGCAGGTGCAGTGCAAGGATCGTAGTGGGGGAGAGCGGCCCCACATGGAGGACCTGTCCCCTCCCCACTCTTGGGACAGCTGGGACCACAGCTCCCCTCTCATTCTGCTCTGGCTCCCCACCCGCAGTTCCCTCTGGGCAGAGCCCAAGCGAACACTGAAAGGTTCCCAAGGGCTGTCAGGGGAAGCTCCCAGGGGCTGATACCTACCTGCTCCTCCACGGTGGCAGGCCCCTTGGCCCGCAGCCGCAGGGTCCCTCTGCCAGTGCCCAGCTGGGAGCTACTGTTGTGCTTGCCCCCTGCAGCCCGCTGGCTGATCATATCTGAAACACAGCAAGAAGACGACCCCATGAGACCACGCCGGAGGTGGTGGGGGGGGGCGGGGGGCAGTCAGTATGCTGGCCTCGCAGCCCAGCTCGAGGCACCGGTGCAGCCAAATGGGCAGCCACCCTCCAGCAGGAAATGGGGCCAAGTATCAGACACCACCACCTGGGCACAGCAGGCAGGGTGTGCTTGGGAGGCAGCCAGGGTTGGGGTAGTGTGCGTTGTGCTGATGCCTCAGTCCCAACTCAGAGTGTGGGGAGCCCAGGGCTGGGATAGCTGGGGACTGGGATTGAGGGGCACCAGTGGAGCTGGTGGAGGGAGCCCAGGGCCAGGATGGCCAGGGGCTGGGAGAAGATGCTGCAGGTTGCGATTCAGGCTGGTTGCAGTAACATCCACCCCAGGAAGCTGCAGAGCTGCCTTCCCCTCCCCCCATCTGCCCTGCTGGGTCCCACAGAGTGGGGCTCGGACCCACAAGACTCAACTGCGTCAGTTTGACAACACGGGATGGCAGAGGCACATTGAGATCAGCATGTGGGACCAGGGATGTGCGGGGGTGGGGGAGAGAAGGGACCCCTGGCAGTCACGGCAAGGCAATGGGCGCAGTGCGAGAACCTCTGTTCGACAAGGCAGCGCAGCCCTTGGAGGGTCAGGTCTCCATACTCCACAGCAGAGGGATGTGCTCTTGCTTCGCAGGGGGCTGGGATCCCTGCTTCACAGATAGGAAACCGAGGCATGGGGACAAGAAGCCACAGTGCAAGCCTCATGGAACCCCCAGGCCTTTCTGTCTCCTGGGTGGGTCTAGTTCTTGCCAGCAGCAGTGTGGGATCCCACAAGCTCCTCTTTCCTCCAGTATGTGATCGGTTTCTTCCTGCCCTTGGGCAGCCTGGAATCCCCAGGAAAGCCATGGTGCATCCTGCAGCAGCTCCCACGCCTGCAGGGACCTCTGTTCCAATGCACTTCCGGAGCGGCCAACATTGCCCCGGACAGCGCTGTCCCCTTGAGCTGATACACGGCACTGGTCACTCCGTTTCCTCTCCCCACAAGGGACCGAGCTGCTTCAGCATCATCCCATTAAAACCCTCATGGGGCAGCCAACCCAGCTGTTGTGTTTCTAAAAGAGACTCTCTATTCAGGCCAGTTAGAACAGCAGCTGCCAGGGCCGAGGGGACCTGCAGGCTGCCAAAGGGTTAACAGCCTGTGATGCGCCTCTCCAGCCAGTCTTTACTGTGTGCTGGGGAGATCCAGCCCCACTGATGTTTCCCACAGTCCCACGAAGTAAAAATAATCTGGGAAGATGTCATCAGATCAGCCACTTTCCTGCTTCTGACATACAGGGGAGGGGTCCCCTGAGCCCATTCCCTAAAACGCCCACGCTGGACACAGATGGCAGCAGGAATATGGTATAAATGCCTAGGCACTGGGCTGTGTGTTGCTCAGTCCCTGCCAGAAGGGGCACGGGAGAGCAGTCTGCTGTGCTCCTTTTCCTACCAGCCCCTGGATCCATTGCTTCCTGCTAGCCTTGGTCTCCTCTCTGCCCCTCAATGACATTCCCAAAGCCCAGCTGCTGTGCCAAAGAGGTGCCTCCAAGTGCGAGGGGGGGGGGGGGGGGAGTCTGAGGGCCCCCGCTTTCTTGCTTGTTAGAGCTGTCTGGAGGCGGAGGGCGAAGGCCATGCAGCCAGGGTGCCGGCCATGGGAGCAGAGATCCTGTGTATGGAGCATGGATGCTGGGGCAGGCGCGGGGCAAGAATTATCCAAGAGGGGCTCCACTCGCAGGGTGCAGGAGGTCCCTTCTCATCGTAGGCTCTTCAGAGGCTGCTTCACTTGCAGTTTGTCCTTCACAAATGGGATGAGAGGCCCTGGGTGTGCTGAGCCAGAGGGCGAGGGACGGCAGCTTGGGGAAAAGGAAGATGGGGACACATGCAGCAACATGGCTCCCCCCACCTCACTGCCCCAGCCCAATACAGCAGGCTGTACACACCGCTGTAGGAGCCCCTATTTATTTCTGCATTAAATTCCATGTCATGCTGCCCTCACACTCCTCGTGGCCTGCCCGGGCAAAGCTTTTGGAGGCAGCTGGTGCTTTGCCACTTTTCTACCTCCCCACGCCCTTCGCGCAGGGGCAGAGAGGACATTAAATGCGGAGCAGTGGAAGGCCTGAACTCCTCAGTCCAAACCTCAGCAAAGGCTAGCTCCCGCTACCCAGTTCTCTGCTGCTGTGGCCCACGGCCCAGGAGGAGGACAGCCCGATGAGTCTGCCAAAGTGAGCAGCAGCGAGACTGGTAACTTAGCGTCCTCAATAAACGTCGGCAACGAACGAGCTCCCGCGTCAGGCTGCCTGCAGACTCCGGCAGATGTCCTTGCTATCGGGTAGGCTCGACAACTGTGGCTGTGAAGAAACCCCCCAAGAGACTTTGGTTTGCCCCTCCCCCATGCCCCGTTTAAAAAAAAAAATTTCTGCAGCAGATTGGAGCCCAGACGACTCTGTGGGTGCCCTGCTGCCAGGACGCAAGGCGCGGGGGGAGGCGGGGGGATCTGGTTATTCACCCTCCCATGCCAAGCGAGGGGAGCAAGCTGAGGCAGACGCACCCCTGCTCTAGGGGCTGATGTATCGCTCATTCTGTGTGGAAGACAGAATGCCACGTTCAGTTCTGGCCCAGGGCCTTCATTTTGAAGTCACTTCGTCCCCGTCTCTCCCAGAGGGAAATCTGTAGATCAAGGGAAGGTCTGGCCTCTGTGGCAACTGCACTGTTGGGGATTGTATATTCAGTGCTTTCTCACCGAACATGGCAATAAATGCTCTGCTCTTTAGGCCACTGCTCTCTGCCCTGTGCTTCTCTCCTGTCCCCATCCTCCGCTCTCGGCTTCTCTCCCTCTTCTTCCCCCTGCCCCAGCTCCCAATTCCCATCCTGCCTCCACCACAGAAAGTTGGCGCTGAGACAGAAGTGGCAGTGCTGGCAGTTGCAGATGACACCACCGGGAGACTGGACTGAGGAGTGAGCACTCGCCTGCACCCGGTTAGCCATAGTCTCAGGCTGTCAGCAGAGTCAGCCAGCAGTCACTGCCTGGGTCACATGAGAGCTAGAACCTCCTTTGGGGTTTTGGGGTGATTTTTGAGAGGAGGGAAGCAGACACTATGGACGTGTCCAAGGGTCACAAGTCTCTCAGGAAGGCGAGGTACAGCCTGGGGGCCATATGCAACTTCTCCTAGGACTCTGCCTCCAAGAGCGGATCCCGTGGCCCTGCAGCATGGGGCGTGGATGCCTTAGCACCAGGGACACGAGAGGGTACGGGTTCCCCCGACTGTTTGTAAGGCAGCTAGAACTGCTCTGCCTGGTGCATTGGGGTACATGAGTTTCATGGGGGCACGCACTGCTTGGTTATTTACAGTCCTCGTGCACCTGTTCCCCAGCTCTCTGGCGCTGGCCCTAGCAGCTGCTCCCTGCCCCTCCAAGCACACACTAGCATCGGTCTCTTATGGAAAACGCTGCTTCCCTTCCCACGTTCCAAGGAGAACTCCTTGGAGCAGCAGCGGCCACCACAGCCTGGCAGCGGCTGGGCTGGAGGAGCCATGACACCCCGCCCATTCCCAGTGTGGTTAGCACCGTATGGGCTACGGGAGAGGGAAAGGCTCTGGACTCAGACTCAAATATCCTCCAGCCACATCAACGTGTCTGGGCTGGAGCCGCAATCAGAGGATGGCGTGCCGGGCCGGCACCCCACCCTGCTGCGTGTGTGCCTCATGCACAGACGCCAGGCCAAAGCCCTGAGAGCCAACCCACCACCTGTGGGGAAAGGACGGCGCCAGACACTGCTGCGCAGGCTGCTCTGTGCCCCGGCCAAGTGTGGGCCGTGCAGGCAGACTCCTAGGAGATCACAACCAAGAGACCTCCGGCCCCCATCTACACTAGGACCAGAGATGATGTAAAAAGCGATTGGCCCAGAGCCGGCATAACCCCTTGGGTGCCCACACAGCCACTGTCCCTGCAGCCCCAGGCACTGAGCAGCCCCTGTTCTGCTGGGTGGATGCTGAATGCCATTAAGACCCCTGGGAGGCCTGGCTACCATACACCCGGAGGACAGGGTGACAGGGAGGGGCCATCATCATCACCACCACCACGTTCCTATTCTGCCTCTGGCGTTTAGGGCAGTGACGAAGCTCCTCCACTCCTGCCTGTTTCTGGCAAGTCTTTCAGTGGTTCCCCAGCTGTGCCCCAGGTTTTTCAGCTCGGCTTCCGCAGCTCTTCGCCAGGTTGTTTTCGGGCGGCCTCCTTTTTGCTTGCCTTCAGGTGTCCATCTTATTGCTACTCTGGTGATGGAATCAGTTTCTGTCTGAAGCACATGGCCAATCCATCTCCAACACCTCCTGGCAATGATGGTGCTCAGATCCTCTTGGCTGCACTGTGTCAATAGATCTTGGTTTGAGATTGTTCTGGGTCAAAAAACAGGGAGGATTTTTCCCTTTTGGGGCTATCATTGGCGGGCGCTGTTCATACCCCAGGCTCCATCTATTCAGCGCTTTAACATGGGCTGCGTATGGGCTGGTACCAGCGGCCACTTCTTACCGGTACACTGTACTGGCCCACTTTCACCCCTGCATCTATTCTCCCCCAACATACAGAGAGAATCACTGATCCAGAAGCCATGGGAAGAGGGGTCACTGGCCCCCAGGTCAGCCTGCCTCAGCCCCCCTGCTAGAGCCCTCACAGGGCAGCACTGAGCAAGACCAGCCTGGCCCCAGCACAGAAGCCCAGTTGTTCTGCCTCTGCTAACGGGAACATGGGCTTGGCTCGTAGTGGGGATGGAGCTCCAGGTGTTCCTGGCACTGGCATTTGAGGCTTCCTGTCATCCCCCCACTTCCCCCAAAGCTGGGAGGGGGTGGCTGTGTTAAACTGGGAATGCAGAGACACTCCCCTGCCTTTCCAGGAAAGCTTGGCTCCTTTCAGACAGGGAGGAGTAGTTTGCCTCACATGGGGAGGCTGGGGTTCTGGCCTCTGCCCTAGAGCTCACAGCCAAGAGAAAGAACAGCCTTTCCAGTCATGCACAGCAAAGCAGCGGGCAGGACAGGGCACAGGGCCTGCATGGGAGGGGAGAGCAGGGCATGTCTGCGCCAAGACTCCGGTGCTGGCAAAGCGTGGAGACCAGAGGAGCCGCAGAAGGTCACATGACCAACATAGTCTAATAAGTGCAAGACTGGAATAGCAAGGGCACTGGCAGAGCTGTGGGGGCAGGGGGCCAGGGCTGGAGAAGCAGGGGGTCTGGGTCAAGGGGTACTGGCAGAGCTCTGTGTGAGGATGTTGAGGTGCACCAGCAGGGCTGTGTGTGGGGGGAGCCCAGGGCTGAAGGGAACCTGCAGGGCTAGAGAAGCAGGGAGTCTGTGGGTGGGGGCTGAGGGGCACCTGCAAGGCTGTATGTGGGGGGAAGCCCAGGGCTGGAGAAGCAGGGGGTCTGTGTGTGGGGGGGGCTGAGGGTAGCGGCAGGGATGTGTGTGGGGGGAGCTCAGGGCTGGAGAAGCGGGGGGTGGGGGCTGAGGGTAGCGGCAGGGATGTGTGCAGGGAGAAGGTAGGAGGTGCTGCAAAGAGGATGGAGAAGCGTAGGCACAACCGTGCTGCCCGTACATTAGTCTCACTCAAGAGCATTGAGAGAATTCTCCCCAGTCTCCCCAGCCGGGGCAGGGGGCTGGCCCCTGCCCAGATCACGGGGAAGGTCCTGAGCACTCTCAATGGGGGATAACTGCCACTTAGTCCGGGGAGCTAGAAATAGCCAGCGAGAGAGGTTAAAAGAAGAGGCTGCTCCAGGTTGCCCATAGAGGGGAACAAATGAAGTGAGCTGGCCTAGAGCTCTTCCCCAGAGGCCAGCACTTTCCCTATCAGCAGCTCTCACAGCGTTCCCTCCAGTCCTGTGATCCAGGGCTGGCACAGAGCCCAGCGGGCGGATGCCTCTCCGGTGGGTTTCAACAGGAGGTGGGAACTGAACAGGGCCAGCATAGGATGAACCAGTTCCCCACCTCCCTGCTTCGATCAGAGGACAAGAGGCTGCTTGTGCGTTTGTGCAAGGAGCTGGTGATCTGGGTCCTCGGCAAGAGCACGCGAGCTGGGCCAGGGCCCTGCAGCAGAAAAGAGCTGTCAAGAGCAGTAAGGGGGACATGGCAGGGGTAGAAGGGTGCACCCAGGAGGCCACCTCCGGGAGAAAGACCTGTAACGGACGCCACACGGTCCCTCAGGCCAGGCTGATGGAACGCAGAGCATCCCCGCCCTCACCTAGAATCAAGCATGACCTGCAGACAGGTTGTAACACCCATGTTGGGGTGCACCCACTGCTGCCCTCTGCTGGATGCTATCAGATCTGCCCCGGCCCTCCCAAGTTACGTCTCCCTCTGGCAGCTCCAGAGGTGAAAAGCCAGTCTACTCTTGGCAGCTAGCGGCGCTCTCCCTGCGCTCTAGCTGCCGGCATTCTGAGAGAACAGCATGGAGCTTTTCTTCCCTCACGCCTCGTCCAGAGGGTCCCGTGCGCACTGGAAGGCAGGGCAGGTTATGAGGCTGGATTGAACCGCCAGTGAGTTGTGGGTCCAGGCAGCAGAGCACAGGGCTGGCAGGACCGAGCTTAGCTTAGCTTTCTCACATTTGCTTCGCCAAAGCAGAGCCAGCAAGCATCGGCACCTGGTCTCTCTCCAGCACAGCCGAGCAGAGGAGCCTAACGTTTGCGCGCACAGCCAGTGCCACGGAGCTGTCACTAATTAGCATGGAAGGAACTGCAGGGAATGAGCAGGGGCACGGATGCTGGCGTGAGGGCTCCCGAAGTGCCAGAGATGAACAGATGCAGCTGGTACCCGGTAGAAGGAGGGGAGAAGAAAGTTGCCAGATTCCAGAAACCAGGGACGTGTATGTGGGCTGAGAAGTATAAGCCAAGGAGGAAATAAAGTGGAAAATGATCTTCCTTCCCAGATCAGAGTGAGTCACTCAAGGAGGAAGGCATTCGTAGTGGCAGGCTGACCTCGTGGATGAATGAACTGAGACACCAGCAGCAGGGAAAGTGATGTGACTGGGAGCTAGGACTCCTGGGTTCTATCCCTTGCTCAGGGAGGGAGCGCCACCTAGTGGTTAAGGTTGGCAAACCAGGACTCCTGGGTTCTACTTCCACACTGCCGCTGCCTCGGTGTGATCTGGGGCAACGTGAGGGTAGCAACAATGACCCAGCCCAGGGCTTTGTGCAGCATTTGAAGAGCACCTGGAGAGCCTCAGTCTGAAGGTGCTACCAACAGCCGAGGAATCCGGATTCAAGGACTCTCGGAGAAGGCGGCACAGACAGAGGGTGAGGTCGCACTGTGATCAGAGGGAGTCTGCCCGGAACAGAGCTGACAGGGCTGGAATCCCCATCCCTGGGGTACGTTTGGGAGCCACTGACAAGGCCAGCACTGGATAACATGCACTGGGGCTGCAACAGTCCAGCCTGGAACCAAGTTGTCTCCCCCTGGCCTTCAGCACCATCCTGGGGACCTAGCTTTCCCGCAGGCTTCACTCAAAGCCTTGTGCTTTGAGGGATCAGTAGGGAGAGAGCCTTCACCTTGCCAGCTGCTGGGGTTGAAACAGGCCTGTCTGCTTAGTGAAATTTAGGACAGTGAGTACAGACTCCTTTCCTCAGGCCACCATAGAGATGGGGGGGAGTGGGGAGGGAGTGAAGAGAAAGAGGGTGCAGATCTGCAAGGCAGAGTCAGCCCCTCCCACTTGTCCTGTGAGCAGCCTCCTCTCATCACTGAGTACATAGAGGGTTATTCACAGATACCCTGGCAGGGCCACCTACCCCCAAGTCCAAGCAGAAAGGGGTCAGCTTTACAGGCTGGCTGCCTGAAGGCCCACGTGCAGGCTCAGTAGCTACAGGAATCTCCAGATCCCATCTGCCTTGCATGGCAGAAGCCTCTTTTTCCCTCTTGCAATATGAGGAAGGGTTCCCTGCAGTAACGTGGCTGGTGAAGCCCTACCCTGAAATTAAGCAACAGAACTGATCCACCTCTCAACCAACCCTGTGCACAGGCCATATGGCTAAGAGCTGCAGTGAGGTTACAGTGCCACCTGCTGGCCACCACGCCACACGACACGTCACTCAAACCTCAAGCAGCAAGTCTCACCCTTTTTTGGCTCAGGACCCATTTGTAAATGTCGATGGGCCTGTTGTGACCCAGCACATTGGCTGGGGTGGCCCTGAAGGAGGTTGCAGAGCCACCTTGCACTCACCTTGCAGCAGCAGCTCGAGGGAGGCAAGCCCAGCCAGACCCATGGGACCAGAGCCACCGTGCGGCCCTCTGAAACATTCTGGCGACGCACAGATTGGAAAACCCTGATGCAAAGCCCCTCCCCATCTCCCATTTAATGGCCGAGTAGGACAGAAGGTAATGGCCCTTAGTGCCCACAACAGCCAGCAGGGTTTGGGCCTTTGGGCTATGATGAAAGGCGCTCTCAGATAAGCACCCAATGCGACTCCTCACTGAAGGAGGAAGGACAGAACGTACAAAACAAAGCCCAGTGTGTTCTGTGCTGGACTAATTGCCTTGGAGGCTGAAGGTCTCAACAGGGCCAATGGCAAACATACCACGCCCTGCTGCCGGGCCTCCCCCCCGCACAGGAGCGGGCCCGTCTAGAGAGATGGGGGAGCTCAGTCTCTGTGGCGTGCTTGGTCCTTTCTGCTTTGGCTGCCAACAAGGGGAGCCAGTTACTTAGCCATGAGCCAGGGACACCTGCCCTACTAGGACCTGGACTGAGACCTACCGTGTTCGTTTTACACGTCGGGTGGAACCAACTTGTTACAGGCCCCATGCTCCAACTGTCCTGAGCCTGCCAGTGGCCACCCCGCCTCATCTGCCCAGTGCAGTCTGTGGGGCTCACTCACCGAATGCCTTCCGGGGCTCTGTAAGCTTCAGCGTGAAGGTGCGGCCTTTGGGCAGGTCCTTGAGCATCTTGGCAACCTCGTAGTGCCGGCAGCCGATGAGGCTCTGCCCGTTGATGGACTCGATCATGTCGCCCACATTGATGACCTGGATCCGATCTATGACGCTCCCTTCCTTGATCCTCTACAAGCAAGAGAGAGGCTGGTTGGCTCACAGCACAGATGGCAGGTCCTGGGGCAGTTTTCTCCCCACAGCTTCCAGGAGGGCAAGATGCACTTGGACAAGAGAGAGTGTGAACAGCAGCACTTTCTCTGCTCTACTGCCGTTCAGCACAGGGACGCGCACAGCCCTTTGTATTCAACAAAGCTGTCCAGAACCCCGTAAGACAGGTCAATTGAGACTGAAGCACAGAGACATCTCCAGGGTCACAGAGCGAGTCAGCAGCAGAGCAGGGAACAGAACCCAGGAACCCTGGCTCCCATCAGGCCACAGGGCCTTCCCTTTGTAGTTAGTCTCACGCACAAGGACAAGCTTGGTCCTTCCTTAGCACATTAATGGTGACTTATGTACAAGGGATCATGATTTGATCACATTTATAAAATACAAACAGAATGAAATCCAGACCAGTGATATAAATACTCGGTGCTTTAGAAGGGCCAGTTTCCCAAAGCGGAAAACAATTATGAGCCACATTAGCTGAGAGGAAGACTGGGTTTAAGAACATTACCCGATGGCCATAAAGCCACAATTGAGGAAGAAGACTGTATTGGTTACAAAATGACCTGGTTTAGTGGGGAAGTGAAGACAGCTATAAAAAAATAAAGAAATAATGTAACAAATGGAAGAAAGGAGAAAAGAAAGGGAATATAAGTCAGAAGTTAGGAACTGTAGAAAACTGAAAATGGAAGCAAAGAGTCAAGGAGAATCTATCGCCAGCAGAGTTAAGGACAATAAGAAGGAGGTTTTTTTAGTATATTAGGAACAAAAATAATGCTAACAATATTGGTCTATTACTAGATGGAAATGAGAGAATCATCAATAGTAAAGGTTTCAGAGTAACAGCCATGTTAGTCTGTATTCGCAAAAAGAAAAGGAGTACTTGAAAGGAGGAAATATAATTAATACCAATTAACATGGGTTTATGGAAAATAGATCCTGTCAAACTATCTTGATTTGTTTTTTAAATGAGATTACAAGTTGGTCAATAAAGGTAATAGTGTTGACATAATATACTGAGATGTCTAAGGTATTTGACTTGGTACCGCATGCCATTTTGATTTAAAAACTAGAATTACAAAATTAATATGGTACACTTTAAATGGACTAAAAGCTGGTTAATTGATAGGTCTCAAAAAGTAAGTGTAAATGGGGAATCATCATCGAACAGGTGTGTTCCTAGTTTGTCGCACAGGGATCAGTTCTTGCCCCATATTGTTTAACGTTTTTATTAGTGACCTGGAAGAAAACAAAATCATCACTGACAAAGTTTGCAGAGGACACAAAAAAAATGAGGAATGGCAAATAACGAAGAGGAGAGGTCATTAGAACAGAGTGATCTGGATCGTTTGGTAAACTGGGCTCAAGCAAGCACTGTGTGTTTTAATGTGTCTCAATGTATACATCTAGGAACAACAAAAACAAAAAATGTAGGCCATACTTACACAACAGGGGACTCTATCCTAGGAAACAGTGACTCTGAAAAGATTTGGGGGTCAAGGTGGATAATTAACTAAACATGATCACCCAGTGCAAAATTGTGGCCAAAAGGGCTAATGCCATCCTGCAGTGCATAAACAAGGGAATCCTGAGGAGCACCAGAGAGGTTATTTTACCTCTGTATTTAGCACTGGTGTGACCCCCGCTGGAATCCTGGGTCCATCTCCAGGATTCAAGAAGGATGTTGAAAAATTGGAGAGGGGTCAGGGAAGGGCCGCAACAAGGATTAGAAAACCTGCCTTATAGCGACAGACTCAAGGAGCTCAATCTATTTGCTTAACAAAGATACGCTTAATGGGTGACTCGATTACAGTCTGTAAATTACCTACATGTGGACAAATAATTTGATCATGGACTCTTCAGTGTAGCAGTGAAAGGTCTAACATGACCCAATAGCTGGAAGTTGAAGCTAGACAAATTCAGACTGGAAATAAAGGTTAAATTTTTAACAGTGAGGGCATTTAACCATAGGAACAATTTACTAAGGTTCCTGGTGGATGCTCCATCACTGAACATTTTTAAGTCGATACTGGACGGTTCTTCAAAAGATCTGCTCTGGGGATTATTTCGGGGCAGTTCTCTGGGCAGTGTTTTACAGGAGGACAGACTAGATCACAATGCTCCCTTCTGGCCTTGGAATCTATGAATCATACATCCTTTCACAAGGGCCTAGAAACCCAACGCCTCCCACTAACCAAATGGCACCATGAGACAAAAGACCATGGCATTAGGAGGCATGATGATTGACAGTCCTGGTTTTACCAGCTGGAGTTGCTGCAGAATCTACACATCTTGTGCATTAATTCAATAATATTTAATTAGGCTCCCTTGTACCTCTACCCAGAGCACTTGAGACTGTCTCTATAAACGAGTCACTTCAGCCACTGCTGTAATGCAGCCAACTATTGGGTAACAGCCATACTGCACCACTGCAGTGATTTAGACTCTGGAATTGAAGCTTCTTAGGGAAGGTCATTAGCTGAGAATTAGCGAATGCACCACAGTACCAGGGGATCTTTTGTAAGATTCCAAAGAGGATTTGTGCTCTAATACCACAAGCCTGCTCTGTTGGCAGGGCTCTATTCTTTCCATCGGATCCACTAGTTTGGGCCTCTCTCATTTACTTGGAGGTTAGAGTCTGATCAGGGATGTCACTATCACTGTGCTATGGGGGCACAAAGGGGTCTCTTCACCTCTGAGGGAACTGCTGCAGCTCCTAGCACCTGGGAAAACCATCTGGGACACAGAGCATGTGAGAAAGTGACAAGGCAGGAGAAAGGACTGGGGCAGCCTCAGGTTAGGAAGGGATGGGTGCACTGATTCCCTAGCTCCTTCAGAGAATGACTCCAAGTGAGGTTCGGGTCAGAGCAGGGGATGGGAAGCAGGAAGAGCTGTAAGCTGAGTAAAAAGAGGCCGTTAGGGGCCAAAAGCATCCTTTAAAAATTGGAAGTTAAATCCTACTGAAGAAAACAGAAAGAAAAACTATCAAGTAAAGTGTAAAAGTATAATTAAGCAGGCCAAAAATGAATTTGAAGAGCAACTAGCAAAAGACACAAAAACTAACAGCAAAAATTGTTTTAAGTACAGCAGAAGCAGGAAGCCTGCCAAACAATCAGTGGGGCCACTGGACGATCAAGGTGCTAAAGGAGCAGTCAAAGAAGACAAAGCCATTGCAGAGAAGCTAAATGAATTCTTTGCATCAGTCTTCACTGCAGAGAACGTCAGGGAGATTCCCACTCCTGAACCATTCTTTTTAGGGGACACATCTGAGGACCTGTTCCAGACTGAGGTGTCAATAGAAGAGCTATTGGAACAAATAAATAAAACAAACAGCAGTAAGTCACCAAGACCAGATGGGATTCATCGAGGAGTTCTAAAGGAACTCAAATATGAAATGGCAGAACTAACTAACTGTGGTATATAACCTGCCACTTAAATCAGCCTCTGGACCAGATATTTGGAGGACAGCTAATGAGACATCCATTTTTTTAAAAAGCTTCAGCGATGATCCTAGCAATTACAGGCCAGTAAGCCTGACTCTACTACCAGGCAAACTGGTCGAAAACAGGGTAAAGAAAAGAATGATCAGACACACAGATGAACACGATATGTGAGGGAACAGTCAACGTGGCTTTTTTAAAGGAAAATCATGCCTCGCCATTCTATCAGAATTCTTTGAGGCAGTCAATAAGCATGTGGACCACAGTGATCCAGTTGATATAGTACAGTTGGTCTTTTAGAAAGCCTTTGACAAGGGTTCTTAAGCAAAGTAAGTAGCCATGAGATAAGAGGGAAGGTCCTCTCATGGATCATTAACTGGTTAAAAGATAGGAAACAAAGGGTAGAAATAAATGGTCATTTTTCATAATGGAGAAGGGGGACCCTGCTATTTACCTAAGGATTTGTACCATTCAACATTCATAAATGATCTGGAAAACGGATTGACCAGTAAGGTGGCAAAATTTGCAGATGATACAAAATAACTATCTTGAGTAAAGTCCAAAGCTTACTGCAAAGAGTTACAAAGGGATCTCACAAAACTGGGTGATTGGGTAATAAAATGGCAGATGAAATTCAATGTTGATAAATGCAAAGTAATGCACATTGCAAAACATAATTCCAACTATACATACAAAATGATGGGGTCTAAATTAGCCGTTACCACGCAAGAAAGATCTTGGCGTCATCGTGGATAGTTCTCTGAAAACATCTGCTCAATGTGCAGCGGCAGTCAAAAAAGCTAAAAAGAATGTTAGGAGCCATTAGGAAAGGGACAGAAAATAAGACAGGAAATAACATAATGCAACTATATAAATCCACAGTACGTCCACACCTTGAATACTTGGTGCATTTCTGGTTGCCCCATCTCGAAGAAGATATATTAGAATTGGGAAAGGTACAGAGAAGGGCAACAAAAATTATTTAGGGGGATAGCGAGCTTCCATATGAGGAGAGATTAAAAAGACTGGGACTGTTCAGAAAAGAGACGACTAAGGGAGGATATGACAGAGGTCTATAAAATCATGACCAGTGGAGAAACTGAATTGGGAAGTGTTATTTAGCTCTTCTCATAACACAAGAACTAGGTGTCACTCAATGACATTAACATGCAACTTGTTTAAAACAAAATTAACACACAGTCAACCTGTGAAACTCGTTGCCAGTGGATGCTGTGAAGGCCAAAACTATACAGCGTTCAAAAAAAGAACTAGATCAGTTCATGGAGGATAGGTCCATCTATAGCTATTAGCCAAGATGGTCAGGAATGCAACCCCATGCTCTGGGTGTCCCTAAATCTCTGACTGCCAGAAGCTGGGACTGGACGATGGGATGGATCACTTGAAATTGCCCCATTCTGTTTGTTCCCTCTGAAGCATCTGGCACCAGCCACAGTTGGAAGACAGGATACTGGGCTAGATGGACCAGTGGTCTGGTCCAGTATGACTGTTCACATGGCTCAGAGTTTCTGGGACTAGGAGCGCCATGTGATCAGGTTTGCTGCTGAGGTTTCTATTCTCCCAGAAAGACCCACAGCATCGCTGGTGCTCGGGGGCTCACACTGCAGCTCTCTGGGGATGGAGAGACAGATAGGAAGGGAAGGAGCAAGACAAGACGCCACAGTGTGTGTCTGGGAGGATCACCCCTCCTCTCAGACTATGCACCCCACCCACAGTCCAATCAGCCAGTGACAGGGCCTCCTGGGCACTAGGATGGTGTGAGCAGAGGTCAGTCATCTGTACCTTAATGAACGCATAGCCGGCTCCATTGTCAGTGATGGTCAGGCCCAGGGCCTCCTCGGACTTGAAGACCTCCACCTCCTTCCTCTGGCCCTTCGTGTGTGCAAAGATGAAGTCCTCCAGACCGATCTGGCCACCCAACAGCTTGTCCATGTCCACTTTGTGGGTGTTTAAGGTGCAGAACATCACCTGGGAGGCGGGAAGAGAGATACAGAGTGAGGAACTCTGGGGACCATAGCTTCCCCCACTGCCCACTCAGCATCTCTGCTGGGAAGGCCCCATATCCCCAAGGTTATGTCAGGATTCTAGCACCAGCCCCACTGGGCTCAACCCAATTGGGCAGAGACCTCAGAGTGCATATAGCCACTGAGCCCAGAGTCATTGACCTGCAAAAAGCCAAGGGCACAGCACAGCCTGACACAGGGTGCTGGCCCACGAAGCCAGAGAAGGCACCAACGCAGAGGGCCCACCCCACTGACTGGCTAGACACTGCCAGGCTGCAGGGCATCCTCTTTGAGCTCCCCACCCTGCAGCCTGGGTGCTCAGCACCTACCTCAGCTGGTGGGATCTTGAAAGCCTCTGCAATTTTGCTGTACAGCTCCTTGACATTGGTGAAGCCCTCGATCCTGCCAGTGGGGCTGCCATGGGCCAGCTGAGTGTGGAACACCAGTCGAGGGCGGAGGCTGGCAGGAGGCGGCGGCAGGCCGGGCTGCAGGGCTGCCACACTGCCACCACTGCCCACCTCCACCCCACCCAAGCTGCCACGAATGGGTTCAGCCTCCTCATTCTCCACCAGCGGAGGGGCCTTCTTCCGGCGGCCTAGTCCAAGCGGCATGAGGGAGGAGTGGCCAGACAGCAGGGAGTTTCTGTCACCCACAGGAGAGACCTGTAGGAAGCAAAGGGAAAAGATGGCAGGAAATCGGCACTGGAATCAACAACAAAAACCTAGGAGTACTGGCTGACAGGGTGTCAGGGAATGGGACATGCAGCATTCCTCCTCTAGGGCATCAGCTCCAATCCAGCCCCAGATCAGGGAGCCTGAAAGGTAGGGGAGTCACACTTGTGGCGTGACAAGGCTTGTTTCAATTCTGTTTCATCTGCACGGCTTTAGCCACTTTTAAAATTAACCAGAATAATGTAAAAAGAGGAGTGACAGCTTTGGAAGCTCCCTGCCCCTTGCCTACCTCCCGCAAAACCTACTGTACAGCCCCAGACCAGTGCTCTCCTGGTGGGAGCCAGCAGTCAAGTGGCAGCTCCTGCCAGACCCCCATGCACAGCTCTAAGTTATGGAGAGAGAAGAAGCCATAGGTATTTCTAGCCTGCTTTGAAAACACATTCAGTACAAAGCTGTCTAATGAGCAAGCATCAAGTGATCTCATGGCTTAGCAGTGGCCCTGCATCTCCATTCCACTAGCCAACACAGGGGAAGCAGCATTTCTGATACCAGTGGTGCTGGGCTGTTCACACGATTCCTAGTGCTGCAGTGCATGTGGGGTATGGGCAGAGAATGAAAAGTATAAACCCCGGAGTCCTGCTCCTCAGGGCTGAGCTGCTGGGGAGGCAGAAAACACCCACTGGGCCTGACCCCAAGTAATGATTTAAAAATAAAAAATAAAAATCAGTGTAGTTGCCACCTGGAAACAAAGTAAAACCCCCAGGCCCTGCTGGCAAGCAGAGACGACAGAGTACTGCAGAGAGCAAACCACAGGGAAATGCCAGCCCAACTGCCTCCCAGACAAAGAAAAATCCATGTCAGGCCCACAGAGCTTTCCTTGCTGCCACAGCAGGACATGCATACTGACCCTTACACTCCAAGGACACTCCCAGGGGAAGTGGGATTCCACAGGGGCTCAGCAGGATTGAGGATCCTGGTGCTGCTGGCTAGGAATGCCCTGACCCCTGAAGCAAGTACATGGAGGAGGAAGGGGAGGCCTCGGCGGGAGTCCTTCCAGACCCGGAGCCTCCAACGTCTCTGTTCTGGAATGAGGGTGGAGCGCACCCTGGCAGGCTGATTCAGAGCAGAGAAACCAGCTACTGGGCGTTCCTCAGAGGGTGTAATGGCAGAGGAACTCAGCCAAGCCTGTCAGTGATTACTCCATGTCAGGAACCTGCTCAGTCCAATGGATCCCAGCACCACCCAGGGCAGAAAGATGCCTCCAGAGCTACCACCCACCATCCCCCTCACCCAGCCCAGAACCCACAGCTCCTAACAGCACTCCCCAAGAGAGGATTCAGCTCATGCTGCAGAATTTCTCTACATCCATGTTCTCCCCCTAGCTGCCCAGCTCACTCAGGATCCTCCTTATACCCTATTCTGTGCCCACATCGGTCTTTCCCCTACTTCCTCCCTTCCCTGTCTCCTCCTCTTCCTTATGCTTACTAGTTTCACCTCCAGCTCTTTGCTTCCTGTCTCACTGTGTCTATCACTCTCACAGAGCCAGAACTTACCCTAGCCCTCTTTGCCCATTTTAAATCCTAGTTTCCTGGGACATGGTGCTTCACTTCCTGGTGCTAAACAGCCATTTAGCACCACACCTGTTTGGGGATCTTGGGACCCAGCTGAGACCTCCTGCTCAGACAGACTCAGACTCAGCACTGAATGCCTGTCTTATTATGGCCAGGCCTACCATAACTAACTCATTCAAACTATTCTAAAGAGCAACAAACAAAAAATGCAGGAGGCCAAGTTCTTACAGGACCCAAGTGGCCAGATAAATTGACCCCCTATTTTAAAGTTTCAACTTCAGAGTATTACTCACTTAAATCAATTTAGGGCTACTACCTCTTTATGCCTAACTTTTGCACCTGCCAGAACTGGCAGATCACTTATTTGTCTGACACACAACCAACAGTTGTGGAGCAGACAGGATAACACCGCCAGTATCTGCTCTACAACTTCCTTGTACAGCTATTCACAGTCCTGTCTTTGCATTTAGGGAGGAACTAGAGTTCCGTTTGCAGCTATCCTGCCCAGCTTTTGAAATGCTAATACCATAAAGACATTATATAGACACTTGTTTTGTTTGTGTGCATATGGACCGAGCAGCTGAACAACTGTTATGCTCCACCACAGAAGTGGCTGCATTTTCAGCAGAGGCTGAAACTATTCCCTTCTAGATTGCAGAGCATTTGCTAAGTAAATACAGAATGACTAACGAGCATTTGGAACTTTAGGGCAAAGTTGTTAGGAAAAAAAAAAGATTCACAATTCAGATGAATAAGGAAATTTGATGGCTGGAAATGCTCAGGGGGCTTTCCCCAGCTGCTGGGTCTGGGGCCATCTGCTGCCAAGTGGAAGGAGATAACAAATGGTGCTGCCCATTAAAGTGGCAGCAGTTTCCTGCCCCAGGAACTTGTGACTAGTGACCCCTCTGTGGTGACAGAGCTGGGTGGGGGGCCTAGAGGCATCAGACGGGATAAAAAATAAGGATTCTCAAATTGCCCAGTAAAAGTAGGGCACCGTGTGCATGTTTGTATGTCCTGACTGATCTTGTGGCTAAAACACAGACATGGGACTCAGGAGATCTCAGTTCAGATGCCCAGTTCCAGCCTAACTCACTAACATGCTGGGCAAGTCACTTTCCCCTCACATACATCCCCACAAAAGGTACCTCAGTTTTCCCTTTTGAAATTGGAGAGCAATACTTCCCTACTTCTCAAGTGAGGCTTAATTCAGCACCACCTGGCAATTCGGGAATTTGAAGGGCAAAATGACACATGGATGGTTTTGTTCACGGCCATAGAGGGAATTCTATGCATTCAGTGACTGGGCTCTGGCTGCTCAATCATGCATATCGAACTTCTACTAATCTCTTCCCACCCCCCCACCCCTGCTAAACTGCAAGTGCTGCAAACACCAGCAGTCCCTAGTACCTTTCTGTGGCAGAGAGAGAAAACTAATCCCCAGCCTGGCTGACAAGAGATTATAACATGATCCGCCAGAGCTAGAACAGCAGATACAGGGAAGGAGCAGCACGCGCTGCCCTCAGTGAACACACCTACCCAAGCATTCCCCACCATTCTCTGGGAGCCCGAATGACCATGGAGTGGGATTTGATCTGGGGGATAATTAATTCAGTGGTTTACCACCTGTAGTAGAAAGGCTGCTGTGTTTTTCCCTGACTCCTCAGACAGTAGAGGTTGTTGAACTCATTTGAGGGATGATCAACACGAGGAATGATTATTTCTTTTGTTTTGTAGCATTTGTAGTCTTCACTGTGTTGCCCTCATGCCCCATGTCACACTCAGAGGAGAAACAAACACCTAAAAGGGTGATGTTAGTTCCCGTTGCTGCACTATGCACCAGACACTCCTCTGCAAACCTCTCACCACCTGCCTTCGTTAGACAGGAAAAGGTAAGGGGAGGAACAGGCTAAAAGATACTAAATAGACAAGCAAACATGGGGAATCTCCAGTAAATTTTGCACAGCAAACTTTGAACTTAAGTCAGAACCTTTTGATCTTTCACACGGGGGGGGTGTGGAGAAGAACCTAAACCAAACCCAAGCCTAATTTACAGGGTGCTGCCCCCCGTTCTGCATGGGCATTTGGAGATTCCACACTGCCCATCTCTATATTAGAACCTCTGATCAGCAGAATTCAAAGTGCTTCAGACATACATCAATTAATCCCCACTCACCCCACCAGGCTCCCGAGTCTCTTTACCCATATTTTCCAAATAGGGAAACTGAGTACAAACAAGACTTCCTGGTCACACAGGGAGTTGATGATGATACTGTGAATATAACCAGGAACCTGGCACCCAGTTTCCTGCTTTAACTTTTGTCCCTGGTCTCCAAGTACAGCCCAGCACCTCAAACATCCATTGTATCCTGCACAAGTCTGCAGGGCTGGGACCCCTATGCATTTGCACAAAGGGGGGAGGGGGGAGCTCTGTATGGTGGTTACAGGAGGGTACTGAGAGCCAGGACTCCTGGGTACTATTCCCACTACTTCATAGCCTTCAGTGAATCCCACACGTACTGTGAGCCTCTGCCCCTCCCCGGCATAAACCCCACAGGGGGCACCCCCATCCTTCCGTGCCACCAATGCCCCCCCTTAAGGACACAGCAACGGCACCCCCCCCACACCTCTCGCACAGCGCTTGAGCCCCCTCAAACACACTCCAGCTGGAACCCCATTCCCAGCAACAGCATCCCCTTCCCAAAGCTGGAGCCAGGGGACCTCCCCATCCCCCTCCAAGCTGAGGCCACCCGTCTCAGAGCTGGACCCCCCCCGCTCCCATCCTCCCCTCAGAGCTGGACCCCCCCCCGCTCCCATCCTCCCCTCAGAGCTGGACCCCCCTCGCTCCCATCCCCCCACCCTCGGGCACCTCCCCCCGTCCATCCCCGCTCAGAGCTAGACCCCCCCACCCCGCTCCCATCCCCCCCTCAGAGCTGGACCCCACCCCCGCGACTCACCCCGTCCGCCTCCCCACAGAGCCGGTCCCGACCCTCCTCCAAACTCCGGCCGGGCGCAGCCGGGGCCTGTCGCTCGGGGAGGGAGGGAAGGCGGGAGCATCGCCGAGCCCATTAGCCAATCACAGCACACCGCGCAGACCCGCTGGCCAATCACAGCTCGCTCTGCGGAACGGGGAGGGGAGCTGGGCGGGCAGGTTCCGGATCCACGGTGCAATGGAAGCTTCCAATCCAAACAGCAGGGGAGAGACCACCCAGAAGCCCTAGGGAGAGTGGGAGATACCATTCAGAGGTGGAATAGCGAGATACTATTGAAGAAGGATCCCATGAAGTGAGCTGTAGCTCACGAAAGCTTATGCTCCAATCAATTGGTTAGTCTCTAAGGTGCCCCAAGTCCTCCTGTTCTTTTTGCGGATACAGACTCACAGGGCTGCTACTCTGAAACCTGAAGAAGGAGGGGAGCTGGCAGCAAATGCCTCCTAACCATTTCTGCCCCAGCAGCTTCCCCTGGCCAAACACAAGCAAGAAGGTCGAAACTAGCCAAGCAGAAATTAGCAGGCAAAGGTATTGGCGGACTACCTGTACCAGGTGCTTTGTCCCCTCCTATCCCCAAAATGACCAGAGTCCACAGCCTAGCATGCTGACCAATACTGTCTCTTTGCTTCCTTGTTTGCAGTGTTGTAGCCATGTTGGCCCCAGAATGGGAGCGACAAGGTGGGTGAAGTAATATTTTTACTGGACCAACTTCTGTTGGAAGAAACAAGCTTTCAAGTTTACACAGAGCTCTTACTTCAGGTCACTGCTTCCCTGTACTTTTGCCTGTCTGTATCCATCTATCTGATTTTTGGCACTTTGGGGGCAGGGACTGAGTGTTCAGAGGCTGTACAGCATATAGTACAATGGGGTCCTGCTGATAATAGCTCATCTTAACTAATTAGCCTCTCACAGTTTGTAGGGTAATTTCCAACTTATCTGTATGTGTGTGTATATATATATATATATATATATATATATAACTATATGTTCTATTCTATGCATCCAATAAAGTGAACTGTAGCTGTAGCTCACGAAAGCTTATGCTCTAATAAATTTGTTAGTCTCTAAGGTGCCACAAGTACTCCTGTTCTTTTTCCGGATACGGACTAACACGGCTGCTACTCTGAAAACTGGTCTGTGGGCTGGGGCTCCTAGTCAAAGATCCCCTGATCATCCAGCTGATGCAGTTAAGGCATGTAAGTTTCATGGGCAACAGTACACAAGGAAGCGATTTGGCTAGCCCCATCTTCAACTGCCTTTGACTGCCCAACCTGATGGACTAGGTTCCCATTTTGTAGCTGGAGGCTCCTAGGCACTACTGTAATACACACAAATAATTGTACTGTTTGCAAGCTAGTAAGGGAGGTGTGCATTTGACATTCCCTCACTTTGGTAGCTAGTGCCTTTTGTTCCAGCAGATATTAGAAACAGGTGGGATGCAGTTATTCAAAGTTGTGACATGACAGTTTTGCATTTCAAAGCTTACAATAATAAGCACTTTTAACTACCTGACACTTTTTAAAGTGAACTTTTAATAATAAAATTTAGCTTTTAGTGAATTTTCTGTGCTTGAATGCTGAGGGTTTGTTTGCTCCAACATTCTTTCCCTGCCCCATTTTTTCACCTTAGCTGGACACCTACACCTCTTCTCTCTTGCCCTCCCCCTTCCCTTCCCATCTAGTTGATCCCCTCCTAGCTAAACCCACCCAAAATAAAAACTACTCATGAAACTGATATGTTTGCTGTTCTCACATAGTTCACTCTGCTTGTTATACTGCTTCCTCCACCCACTGTATGTAGTTTGTCTGTTTAGAGTGTAAGCTCTGCAGGGTTTTGCACAGCGCCTAACCCAGTAGGACCCCATTCTCAATTGGCCCCTAAGCACTATTATAATAAAATAAACACAAAGCACAGTGCCTCTCCATTTTGTACCATTGACTGGCTGAGCTAGGGGGTTGCTGGGAACCTGAGGACCGTATCTAATCTGGGTGGGATGGACCATTACACCCACCTTAATTCTTCATAGGTGGAATTTGATACAATAGTCCCCCAGCTGCAATGCTCTTATGATGCATTAGACTAGCATGCATTGCATGCCGGTTCAGGTAGTTTTCACGGGCATGCAGGCCTGGTAGCTGCACATGAGCCTTATTAATAGGGGACAATTCTTATGGGCCAGTTGTTTATGAAATACTTGTGATGTGCTAGACAGCAGCAAATTACATCTTCTGCTCTCTAACCCTTCACCCAACAACCCTATGCCAGGGCCCCCTGGAATATAAAGCACACTAAAGCATTTACATATATACTAAAAAAAGTGGGGGAATATGACAGGAGTTGGATTTGTATCATTTCATTGTGGAAAGTTTCTACTCATGAAGACTGCTGAGGGGAAAGAAGATTGAAGCCCGGCTTAATACAGGGCCCTTGATTGACAGCCTTAACATATGGGAGCTTGGGACATGGACATCAGATTGCTACATGGAATCCCCCATAGAAACCATGGCCTGAGGGGTGGGGTGAACCAGCTCTGAAAACTTAAGAGAAAGTATTTGTGCTGCCCCTAACTTCCTGCTCTTGCTCCATTTGTCACCCTAGAGGGGAGCAGGCTTTTGTTTTCCAGCTGTACAGGTACAAATGAGGTAATAGTGCTGGGCTGGAGCAAGTTCTCAAACTTATTCATGGAAGAGAAGTAGGTCACACTGCTTCCTTCTAAAGTCCAGCCAGTCATTTCTGTACAAGGAACACACTGACGCAAGTAGTCAGTCTAGCTCTACCCAGTAGGGGTTGCTGCGCTGAAGGAAGAAACATGAGCAGCTACTAGTGCCTACAGCCAAGGAGGAGGACCAGAACTAGCAGCTATTGAGGAGAGGCACTAGAAAGTGCCATGAATATCAAGCACCCAGTAAAGACCAGGTGATGACAGAGCAAGGCAGACTCTTGAAAGAAGCTAAAACGAGAAAGCAAAAATGGTGGATCTTGATTGGAAAAGAAGAGGGGAGAAACTGCCAGCTGATACACCTAAATACTTCCCTACTCTTACTTTTCCAGTGTTGTAAGGGAGACAGGGATACAGTATATTACAAACAGGAGTGGAAGAGGAAGTTTTATGTAACACCATCTGATAAAATGATAGTAGTAAAGTACAACCAATTCCTCTTCAACACCCGATTCTTTCATATGAAGCTCACATGCTCTTTTACAACTCCATTAGAGAAAGGGTTCTAAATGTTTTTCAATTTGAGGCCCCCCCCTTGACATGCAATAAAAACTCAAGGACCTAGCAGAGGTGGGGAGCTTACCTCAAAAAGTTTGAAAACAGCTTAGGGTGTAGGGAGCAGGTAGCTGGGGGCTGTGCATACATGGGGTAGCTCAAGGTATAGAGAGAGGGGTATTAGGGGCTATGTGCTGGCGGGCTCTGCTATGGTCCCTGAGGGGTCTGCCAGCCACTGAGCCGGGCCCCCCCGGCACAGGGGACTCTTACCTGCTGTGGCCGCGGGAGCAAAAGGGGTGGAAAGCTGAAAGCAGCTTCAACGTGGGGCACCAGGAGAGGAGGGAACGCTGCCATTGCCTGCTCCATGGCACCAACTAGAGTAGCAGCTGTCTCACAGGGCCCTGCTCCAGCTTCCCACCTCTGACCTGGCCGAGGAGATGGGGCGGGGGGAAGTTGTAGAGCTGCCCCAAGACTGCCATGCTCTTGTGCTGGGTTTTTTTTGGGGGGTGAGGGAAAAAATGACCTCCACATCCCAACTCCACCCATAGCCTCAGGGCTTCTGCCCCACAGGGAGCACAAGGGATCAGGGCTTCAAGCCCACAGGGGAGTGCTTACATAAGGCTACAATTTAGTCTCAGAATCTGTGACTTCCAGCTACCTCTGTGACTTCAGACTACAGTGGTCAGGAGCTGCAGGATCCTCTGGTCCTGGCAGGAGCAGGGAGCGGCATGGTGCCCCTGTCACCTCTAGTGGTCCCTGGAGCTCCAAGCATGGTCAGTAAACGGTAGTAGAAACAGGCATGAGTTGAGTAGTTTTAAACAGCAGTATCTTTGTTATGGAGCACAGTCTGTAGCCATTTGCTTTTTAAGCTACCACAAGTATTCAAGACATCCACTTTGAAATTGCATCCTTCTGGGGGAGAAGATGATCATCAAGAGAAGAGATGGTGATATCTTACCACAACTCAGACAACTGAAGCAGCATGGGGCTAGCACATGGGAGCTCTCCCATAGGAAAAAGGTATAGAACACCTTCCCAAAGTATGTTTGTCATGCAAGACAGAGGAGGGATAGAATGCATGGACTAGCTTGACTAGTTTCCTCACCAACCCTGGCTCTAAGCTTTATTGGGTAAGTTATGTGCTCCACAACTCTAATGAAGCTATTAAGCCATGTTTACAAGAAGATTTTGCACCACCCCTGGTTCAGGACTAGTGGAGCTGTTCCAGCAGTGGTAACACTGAAAGCAGCATAAAGAACCCAGACAGCACTGGAGGGTAAAAACCTAGGTCCCAGCCCTGTGAGCTAGTAATTCCACCATAGGTACCATCATAGCTCAGTGAAAAGTGCTAGTGCTAATACACTCTGCAAAAGATGGGTGTTTAGTGATTAAACCAGTGTTCAACTGCATTTTCCCATTACACTGAAGTGTAATGACATGTTTAGATAAGTCCTTCATTCCAGACACCCAACCCTGCCCCCTTGCCACCAGACATGCCTAGATCTTTTCCTTCAGTTAAGGAGACTTTAATTGTGACGCAGCTCTTTGACATTAGTCTGTCATCATGGCAGTAACATTACAAGTTAAGTTTCCAGTGCATTCCGGGTTCATGCTCCCACATTGGAGAGAGAGCATGTTCTCTCACAACCCCCTCATGAATCTTTATCAATGTACTCAGTCCTATAAAATATAAGCTGCTCTACTGCATTACACACATCAACTTTACACAAATGTATACAAAAAATATATAATATATACAGGAAGTGCCACTGTGCTCCTATATCAGGAACAAAAACCCTTTTATCAAAAAGGATAACTCCGGTGGTGCTACCAATTCAGAGGATCAGAGTCCTTTGAAAAAAGTCCAGAGTCCATTAGTGTACGGAGTAAGTCTTTAACATAAGTTTTGACACTGACCCTACATGCAGGATGATGGAGATTCAACATCCTGTTTAGGTACAGTGTACCTGGAATGAGAAATGGCTGCCCCATATTTGTTCAGCCCATGACCAGGAACCAGGATAAGAGACCTTAAAATGTCTGTGTGAGGGGGAAGACTTTCATAGAGGGAATGATTCAGAGTATTATACTTAAGATCCATTTTCCTTTGCATATTTTTTCCTAGACCAGACCTTGTTAACTTTGGTTGTTAGGTTTAAACTCATCACACATTGGCTAAGGGCTTACTCATTCAGGCTCACATTCTGAAAGACATTAGGACTTCTCTAATGTTTCCAGAGTCACAGATTAAGCTCAGACACAGGGTGGCTTCCTTCTAACACTATTGACAGAAGGAAAAACTGTTAAGAAAATGTTAAGACATTGACAACTTACAGGAACTAAAAATAGTTAACATTTAAGAGTGTCCCAGTAGGAAAGTCCTTAGGTATAGGAAGTGACAAGGGACACAACACAGTACAACAGCAAAGGCAAGATGTTAGAGATTGTTTTACTTGCAAGTCCAGTTTTAGATTTATGTTTCACCCTTTCCAATGGAGGAACTACAGGTCTGCATGAGATGAAATGAAACAGATGCCCAGTCTATGGGTAACCAGTTAAGGGAAGGCAGCACATTGAGCACTAGGGTGGAAACTGGTCACCAGAACAAAGGTTTGGCCATGAGATGTTCTGCAGATTCCTCCCACAAGCAACTGCTCACTGATGTAAATACTTCAAGTGATGATCTGGGACCACAGAGTCACTGAAAAGTGAATGCACAATTTTGAAGATGGTACTCTTGGGGAAAAAGATACTTAGCGTGAAAGTCAACAACCTCCACTAAAGAGAAACCCTGAAGTCCTGGTTATGGTCCAAAAACCTTTTGTTTTGGAAGTGTCCTTATTTCAGTTCTCCGTGAGCAGCCTTGCTATATTGGCAGGATCTGCTCTAGTACACTTTTGGAAGCCTGTGGAATTCTGTCTGGAAACTTTACTTCAAATTCTATAATAAGGTCCCCTCGCTGGTCTGGATTCTTGGGATATGGGAGGCCCTCTCCAGGGATTCGCCGCTTTATCCCAGGTTTAATGACATCTTTAAATACCATTGGAATGGTCCTGCCATCCAGCGTCGGCACATTGACTGTGCAACCACACAGGGCCTAAGTATAAAAACAGGACAATTAAAACACTGTCTGCAAACACAATCTCTAGCAGATTTCCCAAACAACCAAAGAGAAAATGTTTCATTGTGATGGCCTGTTTATTCCAGTTAGGCTCTTCTGAATCCTGCTGAGTTAATCTGATACAGGCACCAGATCAACAGCACTAGAAATTGTACAAATATACCACAACAAACAGTTGTGCAACCCTTCCACATTGATGGATCAGCAGGGTCAGTTTGGATGTTGAAAGTTCACTTTCTCAAGAGAGTAATTCGCCCATGATCTGCATCTCTAATGGTGACTTATGCCCTCTGGTTGCTTCAGAAGGAAGTATCCTGAGGCTACTAACTTATTTTATACAGACCAGAGAGCAGTTAGGCAGGTATCCTATTATGGATTCAAGCCAGATACTGAACGAAGTGTAGGGGAGAGAAGAGATCTCAGTATTCCCATTTGTCACTCCCACTATCTAAAACCCAAGCCAAGCCACCCATTAGAGTCCCATACTGAATCGGGCACCTTTGCTTACCTCACGGAGGCTGATCTTAGCTGGGAAAATAATATCAGACCCATCTCTCTTAAAGACATTGTGTGGCTTGTCTTTTAAAACAAAGACAATGTCAGCTGGAATGTTGTTTGCTGTTTGGTCTCCCTCTTTGGGAAAAGTAATCTTTGTTCCTTCTTTCCACCCTCGTTTGACTTCAATGGTCAGAATCTTGTCCTCATTCCGTGTGGTCTTGCCATCTGTATTGAGTCGTTTGTGAGAGATTTTCATTTTCTTGGTGCAGCCAGTGTAGATCTCCTCCAAGGAAACCCTCAGATCATGAATGACAGGAGGGTCTTGTTTTTTGCGTATACTTTCATGGCCCGAGCGGGAGCGAGAGAAGCCCATATTACTAAAGCCCCCCATCTGAAAAGTGGAGAAAGGGTCATCAACATCCATGTCTTCATCTCCATTCCTTTGTACAAAAAAGGTATCAAATGGATTCCTCCCACCAAAAAACTCTGCAAACATAGCATGAGGATCTCCATGAAAGGTGTAGCTGAATGAGGTACCACCATTGGCACATCCACCACTGCTGGGACCACTTCCCTTTAGTCCTGAAAAACAGAGTAAATATAATCCAGTAGTTAGTCATAAAGCTTGAGTTTACTTGGTTCTTATCAAGAGTCCAGTCCACCATGGCTTTGTTAACTGTAAGACTCTCCCCCACCCTAAGATCTTTGAAAAGAGATTTTTATTCATGACTACGTTTGAGATGCATCACCAAAAAGAGGTTTGCTGTCATCTTAAAATGATGTCAAGATTCAAACTTCCCTAGTCAGAAATTAGAGCCATGTTTAAGAGCTCTCATCTCCCCCAACTACTGAGTCTCCTAAAGTATTAACTTATTCAGAGCAGTTTATTTTTTTTATAATTGACCCAACTGTACCCCTTAATATGGCAGCAAACCTAGCTGGCCTATAAAACTTCCCATCTCTATCTACAGAGAGTCTGATTTAGAATCACTGTAGGCAAAAATAATTTAAACTGAAATGGCTGGAGACAGCAAAGTTAAATTCTTCCTACTTCAATGAAACACTGTTACTGAGGCAAGTTTCATAACCTAACACACAAGCAAACAAATGTACTAGAATCTTCTAGTGACAAGCTCCATTCTCTAGCCATGTCTCGACTGTCCTAGAAAAGTGGCCTATCAGCTCTTAAGGGGAAATCACTAAGAATTTACAGGAAATGCAAGATATAAGACACAGGAAACTAGCAACTGAAAAGCAGCTCAGACTCCACTTTTCGGAAGTAGTTTAAGGACAGTTATCTACAATTCTATTAGCTGGAAATATCAACTAAATTAGTTTTAAACAAATCCTTCTCTTCTTCCAGTTTCAGCTGAATACAAATATTGACAGTTGAGTTAGCCGAGCTAGCAGTGTTTGAGAAAGTACAAAGCAAGCTCCCTTACTTGAGTCATCTAAATGGAGGAGACTGCGCCCTAGAAAAAACAATCTGGACTAATGTTAAATTAGAGATTTGGTGCAGAAGTTTAACTCCTTAATCTGGAGGAAGTCAGGCAGGCACATTGCCTCCAGGCTTTGCACATGGACTTCAGAGCAGGTCTCTCCCAAAGAGTCGGACACTGGTGTTCTATTAATAGTTTTAACAGGCTATGTTATTAATGCAACAGGACGCTGATAATAAAGAAACTGGCCAATTCCCAAATCCACTTACAGACAGTAGAAACTAGTTCTACTTTCTTTCATAACTAGCCCTGTACCAGATCTCCCTGTTCCTAGGAGTCTCCTCTTAGATTAGTTTGTTGACAGTCATTTTCACAGCCACTTAGCCGTCCCATGCCACTGACAGCATCTACAAGCTGTAGAGTCAAATTGTGTCCCCTTCCTGTACACACACAAGCCCAGGATTCAGTACTGTCCCCTGAAAGTCAACTAGATGCACCCCTCTCCACCCCATACAGGGGCCCTGCTACGGAGCTGCATCAGAATTTCCTTCTCCCCCTGGATATACGGTCTGCCCCAGCCCCCCTCCAAAGAGCCCCTCCTGTCCCCACAACAACTGCACCCCAAACCCGGGCACCTCATTTCCCCTCCTCACCCACCCACCCACCCTTAGCCGTCCACCACTGTCTCGGGCCAAGCCAGCCGCACCCTCGACTTTATCCGAAAAGCAGCACCCGTCTTCCCCCAGCGCCCCAGGATTCACGCTTCCTTCTCCCCCCCCGCCCCCTCACATCAAGTCAGCACCCTTCGCCACCCCATAGCTCTACGGGGGCAGCCCCGATACTCCCCCCTCCCCCCATACTCCGCTCCCCCCCCGCGTACTCCACACAGCCCCCCCCCCCCCCGAGCTTTGCGGCAACGGGCCCGCAGCCCCCCCCCACCTTCCTCGCCGAACTTGTCGAAGACCTCCCGCTTCTTGGGGTCGCTGAGCACGTCGTAGGCCTCGGCGACCTCCTTGAAGCGCTCCTCCGCGCCGGGGTCCTTGTTCTTGTCCGGGTGGTAGCGCAGCGCCTGCTTGCGGTAGGCCTTCTTGATGTCGTCGTCCGAGGCGCCGCGGGCCAGGCCCAGCGTGCGGTAGTAGTCCTTGCCCATGGCGGCTCAGTCCCTGCCCGTGGCGCTCTCCCTTCCACCGCGGCCCCCGCCGCGGCCGCCTCCCCGCATTTATACGGCGGGTGGCGGAACCTTCCAGAGCTCGCCACGGCTCTCCAGAACCTTCCTCCGCCCCGGCCGCCGCCTCCGCCAATCCTAGCGCCGGCCGGCCGCGCCCCGCCAGTGGGGGGACGGGTCTGCGTCACGTGAGCGCACACAACCCTTCCCCCGCCCCTCCCCTCCTAGAGAGCGTAACCGTCGCGGAGGCCACGCCCCTCCTCCGCCCGCACCCGTGGGGTGGGCGGGGACAGAGGCGCGCGCTGGGCGACCAACGGTCGCAGCCCGTCAGGCGGGACCAATGGTTGCGGCCCCTCCGAGCGTTCTCGCCCCGCCCCCTCGTCGGGGCGGGGCTAGGCGCGAGCTGAGGTCTGAAATCTCAATTTCCAGGGCAGGCGCCCTGTCCGTCTGCGTCCGCGAAAGGAACGGGGGGACTTGTGGCGCCCGAGAGGCGAGCGCGCTTATCCCAGCACAGGCTCCCCTGGGCTACAGCTTCGTCGGATGCATGCAGTGGAAAATACAGTGGGGAGATTTATATACACGGAGAACGCGAAACAATGGGTGTCGCCATGTACACTGCAACATACACACTGCATCGTACACACCGTACACACTGCAACATACACACTGCAACCAGAGTGACCAGGAAGCAGCAAGGGGGGGGACACCTTTCCCAGTGGTAATCCACCTGGGCCATTTCCAGCAGTTGATAAGAACGTCTGAGGAAGGGGGGGGGGGAATAAACAAGGGGAAATAGTTTTACTTTGTGTAATGACCCATCCACTCCCAGTCTCTAGTCAAGCCTCAGTTAATTGTGTCCAGTTTGCAAATTAATTCCAATTCAGCAGTCTCTCGTTGGAGTCTGTTTTTGAAGTTTTTTTGTTGAAGAATTGCCACTTTTAGGTCTGTAATCGAGTGACCAGAGAGATGGTAGTGTTCTCCGACTGGTTTTTGAATGTTACGATTCTTGACATCTGATTTGTGTCCATTTATTCTTTTACGTAGAGACTGTCCAGTTTGGCCAATGTACATGGCAGAGGGGCATTGCTGGCACATGATGGCATATATCACATTGATTAGATGTGCAGGTGAACGAGCCTCTGATAGTGTGGCTGATGTGATTAGGCCCTGTGATGGTGTCTCCTGAATAGATATGTAGGCACAGTTGGCAAAGGGCTTCATTGCAAGGATAGGTTCCTGGGTTAGTGGTTCTGTTGTGTGGTGTGTGGTTGCTGGTGAGTATTTGCTTCAGGTTGGGGGGCTGTCTGTAAGCAAGGACTGGCCTGTCTCCCAAGATCTGTGAGAGTGATGGGTCGTCCTTCAGGATAGGTTGTAGATCCTTGATGATGCGTTGGAGAGGTTTTAGTTGGGGGCTGAAGGTGATGGCTAGTGGCGTTCTCTTATTTTCTTTGTTGGGCCTGTCCTGTAGTTGGTAACTTCTGGGTACTCTTCTGGTTCTGTCAGTCTGTTTCTTCACTTCAGCAGGTGGGTATTGTAGTTGTAAGAATGCTTGATAAAGATCTTATAGGTGTTTGTCTCTGTCTGAGGGGTTGGAGCAAATGCAGTTGTATCGTAGAGCTTGGCTGTAGACAATGGATCGTGTGGTGTGGTCTGGATGAAAGCTGGAGGCATGTAGGTAAGTATAGCAGTCAGTAGGTTTCCAGTATAGGGTGGTGTTTATGTGACCATCGCTTATTAGCACCGTAGTGTCCAGGAAGTGGATCTCTTGTGTGGACAGGTCCAGGCTGTTGCCAACTTTGTCCACATATCTATTCAGGGGACACCATCACAGGGCCTAATCACATCAGCCACACTATCAGAGGCTCGTTCACCTGCACGTCTACCAATGTGATATATGCCATCATGTGCCAGCAATGCCCCCCTGCCAGGTACATTGGTCAAACTGGACAGTCTCTATCTAAAAGAATAAATGGACACAAATCAGGAATTATAACATTCAAAAACCAGTCGGAGAACACTTCCATCTCTTTGGTCCCTCGATTACAGACCTACAAGTGGCAATTCTTCAACAAAAAAACTTCAAAAACAGACTCCAACGAGAGACTGCTGAATTGGAATTAATTTGCAAACTGGATACAATTAACTTAGGCTTGAATAAAGACTGGGAGTGGATGGGTCATTACACAAAGTAAAACTATTTCCCCATGTTTATGCCCCCCGCCCCACTGTTCCTCAGACATTCTTGTCAACTGCTGGAAATGGCTCACCTTGATTATCACTACAAAAGGTTTCCCCCCCACTCTCCTGCTGGTCATAGCTCACCTTTCCTGATCACTCTCATTACAGTGTGTATGGTAACACCCATTGTTTCATGTTCTCTGTGTATATAAATCTCCCCACTGTATTTTCCACTGTATGCATCCGATGAAGTGAGCTGTAGCTCACGACAGCTTATGCTCAAATAAATTTGTTCGTCTCTAAGGTGCCACAAGTCCTCCTTTTCTTTAAACATCAATGTCGCTGAGTACGCCCACTCGTGAAAGCCACGCCCTTCATATCACCCTGGTCCTGGTGGGGTCCCTCTAGTAGGGGCGGAGCCAGGCTCCCGGAAGGAGCAGCCTGGAGCCCCTCCCACACAAAGAGCACCCATCACCTAGGGTCCCACAGCCCCCCCAGGAAGCCCATCACCCTGGGTCCCACAGCCCCCCTTCCCCACCAAGATCACCCATCACCCTGGGTCCCACAGCCCCCCCTCAAGGCACCCGTCACCCTGGTTCCAAAGCCTCCCCCCCACCAAGGGCATCCATGGCTGGATCCTCTGTGTTTTAAGGTTATAAAAGGACTCAGGGAGGGGAGAGACAGGCACAGGATGTTTGGGAAGGGGAAGGCCAAGGTCAAAGTAACCGAGCTTGGCAGAAGGCTGCATGTTACATCACGCAAGCCAGAAGGGCTCGAGAGGGGCACACAGGACTCTGACCCCAGCCCAAAAGGTGCTGCAGAGTAGTGAGGAAACAGGCAGGGAAATGCATGCAGGGCTTGTGATTCTGATACAGATCTGTGTATTTCTCAAGCGATTAAGGGAAGACAATGCTGCCTATGACCCCTGTGCAAAGTCTAAATGTGCGTTTCATGCTTTATGCCAGGCACCTGCCCCCTGAGAGAGTTACGTGGTGAGCCGCCAGGCTCACGCCTGCAGCTGGAGTTCTGCGAGTACTCAGCACTAGTTTGCGATGCTGGCGCTGGTATGGTCTAAGCCAGAAGTGGGCAAACTATGGCCCGCAGGACCCTGCTGCCCAGCCCCTGAGGTCCTGGCCCAGGGAGGCTCATCCCCGGCCCCTCCCCTGCTGTTTCCCCTCCCTGCAATGCTCTGGGCGGCGGGGATGCAGAGCCGCGGCCTGACCCGGTGCTCTGTGCTGCACGGTGGCGTGGCTGGCTCCAGCCGGGCGGCGCGGCTGCCTGTCCTGGTGCTCTGGGCGGCGCAGCTGTAGCGCTGCCAGCCGCCGGTGCTCCAGGCAGTGCGGTAAGGGAGCAGCGGGGGTTGGATTGCGGGCAGGGGAGTTCGGGGTGGTGGTCAGGGGGTGGAGGCGTGGATAAGGGTTGGGGCGGTCAGAGGGCGGGGAACAGGGGGTGTCACGGAGTCCCTGGGCGATGCTCTGGAACTGCTCCCCATGAAGCCAGTCAGGACTCTGGGGAAGTCTCCTCTCTGGGAGCAGCCTGTCTGCAGGACACACAGCTCACCCGGCTTCCACCTTCCTGGGTCTGACCTCGGAGCATTCAGCATCCTCTGCCCCTCCGTATGCTTCCCACAGCGAGTCCGCTCAGGCGGGGTCCTGGGGAAGCCAGAGGGTCCTGCCCCCCAACTCCGCAGTCAGATGTGACTCTCAGCCAGCCAGTAAAACAGAGGTTTATTAGATGCCAGGAACATGGTCTAAACAGAGCTTGTAGGTGCAGAGTACCGGACCCCTCAGCTGGGTCCATTTTGGGGGGCAGTGAGCCAGACAACCACATCTGCACTTCGCTCCATGTCCCCAGCCAGCCCCAAACTGACTCCCCCTCCAGCCCCTCCTCCTCTGGGCTTTGTCCCTTTCCCGGGCCAGGAGGTCACCGGATTTCTTTGTTCTCCAACCCTTTAGCTCTCACCTTGCAGTGGGGAAGGGCCCAGGCCATCAGTTGCCAGGAAACAGGGAGTCGGCCATTCTCTGTGTCCAGACCCCTGCACACACCTGCCCTCTTTAGGGCTCTGCAACGATCACCCTTATCTCACCCCCTAGATACTTAAGCAATGCCTAGGGGAAACTGAGGCACCCCCACAGTATTCAGAGGAAACATTAAGTACAGTCCCGCTTCGTCACAGGGGGGTTGAATGGGGGCAGGGGTTCTGGGGGGGGCAGTCAGGAAGGAGAGGCGGGGTTGGATGGGGCGGCGGCCGGCAGTCAGGGGCAGGAGTTCCGGGGGCGGTCAGGGAGAAGGGGTGGTTGGATGGGGCAGGGGTCCCGGGGGGGCAGTCAGGAACGAGAGGATTAGTTGGATGGGGTGGCGGGGGGCGGTCAGGGGTGGGCTGTCTGGGGGCGGTCAGGGGCTGGGGGGGGGTAGATGGGGGTGAGAAGCAGGGGGGGTCGGACATGGGGCGGGGGCCAGGCCATGCCTGGCTGTTTGGGGAGGCACAGCCTCCCCTAACAGGCTCTCCATACAATTTTGGAAAGCCGATGTGGCCCTCAGGCCAAAAAGTTTGCCCACCCCTGGTCTAAGCTCTCAGGACAGGCTAGAAGATAGAGGGTCTGTGCACCAAAAGTACGCCTAGGGACCTCAAGCCAGGGTCACTGCCTGGACTCTGTTCAGACCCCAGTCAGAGACTTAAAACACACAGGATCCAGCAGCTGGTTCCCCCTCCCCAGCAGTCCAGTGAGTAGCCAAAAGAAGACCTCTGTCAATTCCTTGGAGGGAGTAGAAGATAGATCAGCTACTGTGGCCCAAATGGACATTGGCCTCTCTGAAGAGATTGCCAGCAAAGGGCCAGTTAGTACCAGTTGTGATGGGAGGGTCCTCTATCCTCTGGGAAATGGAAGGAGACCCCCAAACGAGGGCCACTGAAGGGCCATCAGAAGAGAACAATTTATGGCCCCTGCATGGGGCTGCCATGGTACCTCTGTCCCTGACATTTCCACAGATCCATTTGTCTACAAATTTTTCTAGACATATGTTCTGATCATTTTCACACACTTTTTGCTTGTTGATCCCCTCACCCCGCTCTTGACCATTGGCTGATACCAAATAAGCAACAGGAGAGCTGGCAAAGAGTAAACCAAGTGTGGGAGGCAGCGTGGCTTGTCAAGTGGAGCACAGGGGACTGGGAGCCAGGACTCCTGGGTTCTGATGCTGATTGGGAGGGATCATGGTGGTCTAGTGGTTAGAAAAGAAGATTGGAAATCAGGATTTTGGGAGTATTTTTCATGGTTAGAGCAGGGGACTGGGAACCAAGATTTTTCCCAGTTGGACTGCTGGCTCACTGTGTGACCTGGGGCAATCCGCATCATCTCTGCCTCAGTTTGCCTGTCTGGAAAATGGGCGTAATTGTGGCAAGAGAGGTGGGTGAGGTTTGTGTAACATGTGTCAAGCACTCTGTGATCCTCTGATGAAAGGCCATGTGTCATGGCCTAGTTGTGTGCTGGCTAACCAGCCGGATGTGTGGGGTAAAACAGGTGTTAGCCCACTTCACTAGTGGTAACACTGGTAATTCCTGGCTCTTATCGAGCTTCTCATCAGCAGAGCTCAAAGCATTTGACATAGGAATTCAGCATTATGAAGGGGCATTACAAGGGGCTGCTGTCCTTCTGGCTCAGGCAGATTTGGACAGGCTTTTCAGACTGCAATGATCTCTTTGGGACAGAAAGCATGGCCCAGAATCTGAGCTCAGTTACACCAGGGCAGACCCATTCATTTGCACCAGAGTAACTGAGCTCAGAATCTGGCCCCTTGCTTTCGTACTTAAGTGGCTACCACATCCTCTGTCCTGCGATGCCCGAGCTGACCTGCCTCAGCATGGGGAAGGAGGAAGGAGGAGCTAGTTGGCAGAAAATGTTTAGAAATACACGTTCTGCTGCTGGAAGATGATGCACAGTGATTTCATTTCCAGCTTTCCAGGATGGAGAAAGCCTGCCAGGAAAGTGATGGGTTGGTCTCAGAAGTTACTGCAGGAAGAGCTGGAGGAGTGACAGGCCAGGAAATACCCTCTTTGGGCCCAAATGGTCTAACTCATGCAAGAGCAGTCTGGTTATTGTGGGGAGTGAATTGCTTGCACGTGCCCTGGCCTTGGGAAACACTGGTTGATCACCAGGACAGCAGGTGAGGGGAAGGGGCCAGGCTTGCTCTGGGTATGGCAAGTTCAGTGCAAGGTTAGATATTCGTAGATTCCAAGCCCAGAAAGGACCATTGTGGTAATTTAGTCTGACCTCCTGTATCGTACAGGCCAGAGAACTTCCCTGGGTTTATTTCTCTTTGAACTAGAGCAGATCTTTGAGAAAAATATCCCATCTTGTTTCAGAAGTTGCTAGTGATAGAGAATCTACCATGACCAGTGGTTAATTACCCATCTGCTAAAAATTTGAGTTACTTCCAGCCATTGGATTATGTTAGCCCAGGGGTGGCCAACCTGTGGCCCCGGAGCCCCATGCGGCTCCTTGTACAGGCACCCACTCCGGGGCTGGAGCTACAGGTGCCAACTTTCCAGTGTGCCGGGGGGGTGCTCACTGCTCAACCCCTGGCTCTGCCACAGGCCCCACCCCCTCCCCCTGAGCCTGCAGTGCCCTCGCTCCTCCCCCGAACCTTCTGCACGCCACAGAACAGCTGATCGGGAGGTGTGAGGAGGGAGGGGGAGGCGCTGACCGGTGAGGCTGCCAGTGTGCGGGAGGCGCTGGGAACGGGGGGAAGCTGGTGGGGGGCTGCTGACGTATTATTGTGGCTCTTTGGCAATGTACACTGGTAAATTCTGGCTCATTCTCAGGCTCAGGTTGGCCACCCCTGTGTTAGACCTTTCTCTGCTAGATGGAAGAGCCTGTTATCAAAGATTTGTTTCCCATGTTAGTACTTATTGGCCATTATCATGTCAGCCCTTAACCTTCTCTTTGTTAAGCTAAATAAATTGAGCTCTTTGAGTCTATCCTTTAAGGCAGGTTTTCTGATCCTTTGATCATTCCAGTGACTCTTCTCTGAACCCCCTCCAATTTATCAACATCCTTCTTGAATTGTGGGCACTAGAACTGGACACAGTGTTCTAGGAGAGGTCAAACCAGTGCTGGGGTCAGAGAAGCAATGATCTAGAGGAAGGGGGCTGGGAGTCGGCATTCTTGGGTTCTATACCTGATTCTGAGAGGGGAGTGGCGTCTGGTGGTTAGACCAGGCGGGCTGGGAGTCAGGACTTACATAAGAACGGCCACACTGGGTCAGACCAATGGTTCATCTAGCCCAGTGTCCTGTCTCTGACAGTGGCCAGTGCCAGAAACTTCTGAGATTTAGGGACACCTGAAGCATGGGGTTGTGTACCTGACCATCTTGGCCATCGATGAACTATCCTCCAGGAACTTATCTCATTCTCTTTTTGGACTCAGTTTTACTCATGGCCTTCATGATATCCCCTGGAAGCACGTTCCACAGGCTAACTATGCATTGTGTGATGAATGCTGCCTAGTAAGGTTGTTCTAGGTTCTATACCTGGCTCTGGGAGAGGGGTGGGTCTAGTGAATAGAACATGGGTGGACCAGGAACAGGACTCCTGGGTTCTATCCTTGGCTGTAGAAGGGAGTATATCTGATAGTTAGAGCAAGAAACTGGTCATCTCTGCAACTCGAGTTAAAGAGATCAGATACCATAGTGATGGGCATGGTATAAGAACTAGGGAGAGGAGACTGGAAAGGGCTCAAGGAGGGAAAGAATTGATGAGTGAGGTGTTGAGGTGGGTAATTTTGACCTCATTGCTCTGGTAGTTGGAAAGGTCAGAGAGGATCTTTGGGTTGCAGGCACCTGGCCTGCAGACCCAGCCATCTCTGTCTTCCCAGGGCGATCCCTGCAGCAGGTTGTAGGTTTTTTTCTTCTTCTCTTTGCAATGCACAAGCTTGGCTGTCTTGCGCCCAAGGTTTTCACCATCTCGCATGTGGGTGCAGAGCTGCGTCTCCAGGGGGTGTGGGCTCTGAGTGCCAGGGCTTGCAACCTTTCACCAGCCTTAAAGTCGCTTTGAACAGAATGTGACCAGGGGAGCAAAATGCAGAGATGTGGCTGGGGGGAGGGAGAAGGGAGGGAAGGTGAAGCCACAGCAGCTTGGTTAAACAAAACACATTTTTAAAAGTGAGACGGAAACAGAGACTAGGGCTCATGGGGTGGGAAAGTGACCCTTAGCTAACCATAATATTGTCAGCATGTAGTTTCGGGCAGTCTCTTTCTCCTTGGTCACTTTATCTGACTGACTCCCACCTCTGCTGTTCTAACCCCTAGACACCACTCCCTTCCCAGAGCTGGAAATGGAACCCAGGAGTCCGGACTTCCAGCCCCCTGTTTTAATTGGACACCCTGCCCTACTATTAGGCTATAAATCCCAGCCTCACCAGCTCTGTTTGTTTGATACAAATGTTACAGCGAAACAAATAGACAGGTGGCTGTGCACATGTCTGAAAACAGTTCTCTGGTGCCTTGGGCAGTTGCCTCCGTTGTCTGCAGCAGTTTCATACATAAAGGGATTTGATCACTCCTTCTGTTGAGCCTTACCAAGCTTGGCCACCCATTGGCTTCAAGGAGATCTGTGACTGTCTTTGGATCCCATTAGCACTGTCCAGTGTAACGGTGTCAATCACTTCTGGCTCCTGTTAGCCTTGTGGAGCCAGCCCGGCTAGGGAGAGCAAGACAGATTCTACTCCAAAGCAACAGATTTGTTGAACAAGGCCCAGACCCTCAATGGGTCCCTAACTCCCTTTGAGAACCTGGGCCTCAGGACTTGCCTGCACTGAGGATTTATTTGGCAGTGTGTCTCTAGCGATAGCTATTCTGCAGCTGGCCACGTGGACTCTCTTGTTCTGCTTCTGCAGTATCTTTTCCCGGCCATTTCCCCAGGCAGACAACCCCTTAACTGCAACCTCGGTGTGAAAATCACTGTGGACAACAGTACGCTAGAGGGGTCACTAAGAGCACAATCTGAAGACAACAGCACTGCATGGTTTTAAATCACGACGGGATCTGCTCTAGTTCAAGTAGGAATCACTCCGGGGCAGGTCTCTGGCCTGTGTTATACAGGAGGTGAGACGAGATGATCACACTGGGCCCCTCCGGCCTTGGCATCGTGAACCCCAAGGATTTGCATTCCTGGCGAAGACGCAGAATAGCCCAGCTTGACTCTCAGATCGCAGGGCTAGTTTATGAGATCAGAAATGGAAGTTGGCCCTGCAAATTGGAGCCATTGAGGCAATAAATGTGGAACCCCTCAAGGGCAGCTTTAGAGTCACTCTGCAAGGCAGGGTTGTGCATTAGCCTTGCAGATTTGAATCTAAAGGGAGGAAATGCACTAAGCAGGAGATCCACTGGCAGTTAGCTTGGCTGCATATCCTGGTCTGTATTACTGGTCAGCTAGTCACACAGGTGGCTGAATATGACAGAACCCTCCCCATTCCCTTCCTCCACTACACTGTAGCCACTGGAGCTGCCTTGCCTCATTGTCTCTCTGCTGAGAGTCAGAACTCCTGGGTTCTATTCCTGGCTCTGGAAGGGGAGTGTGGTTTAGTGGCTAAAGCAGAGGTGGTGTCCTGGGAATCAGGACTCCTGGGTTCTACCCCTGGCTCTGGGAAGGGAGTGGAGTCTAATGGGTGAGAGCAGGGAGCATCCTGGGAGTCAGGACTCCTGGGTTCTACCCCTGGCCCGGGAAGGGAGTATAGTGGTTAAAGCAAGAAATGGGAAGACCCTGCAGCTGTTTTTTAAGCCAAGTTTAGGAAGAGCATGTGCTAATTTGCAGGGCAAAAGTAGCCAAGGCTGGCGGCTCTGTCAGTCACTCCCTGCATGACTGTGAGGAAGACATGTCGCCACTCTTTGCCTCGGTTTCCCCATGAATACAACTGGGGTGTTTGTGAAGCTGACTAACTGATTGAAAGACCATTTTGGAGCCTTGCCGGTAAGGGGTTATTATAAAGAGCCGAGTATTATTCCATTTTGTAATCCCATTGCGTGGCGTGAGTCACTGAGGTGCAGTCTTGGGAGTGCCGGAGCAGCTAAACTAGACAGACGTTTTGCAGCTCACTAGGGCAGCGGTTCGTTTAATTAATAAAAACTGTAGTGCAAGATAAACCCAGGAAGGTGCTGACTTTCCACTGGCACCATCACTGCAGAGAGAAAACCACATTCGCTCAGGCAGAGGAGCGCATTAGCTTCTCCTCTGAGTCGCAGCCAGTCATGCTGAAAATCAAAGCTTGACAGAATTGGATTTCTATATAATTTAGACGGAAAATATTGATGTTTATTTTTAAGCATTTTTTTAGACTTTCATCAATTAATTTTCACAGTTGTGAGAAATTATGGGGAGGGCAGACAATTATCTAATGCCAGTCGACACGGAGATTCAAAAAGTGAAAGCTGTATAGATGGTTAAAACACAAATTGTCACCACCACATGCCAATATATACAAAGACAGCAGCCTTACGTCAACACACAATACCTGCTTTTACTAGTCATTCGCTAGTCATTTGTAAGAAGCCTAATTCAGAAGTCTAAATCACTGGCTTTTGCCTCTAATAAATTCTCAAGCAGCATGTGTCTTACTTTGCCCCTCTGCCAATTTCAGTTATTAGCAATGGAAATATTTTTTGTAGGGTTGTGCGTCTGGTGAAATTGCCATTTACCAACAAAAATCTAATCCTCCCAAGGCTCTGACTGTAAAGAATGTAGAGATTTTCATATCATGCCATGATCCTAGGCACGAAAGGGGGTAGGCCAGGTCTGGGATGGGGACAGACCTCTTCTGGCTGTGGTGAATAAAGGGATCTGATGGGCAGTAGGAGGTGCTGGGCTGCTGGAAACCTCACATCCTGCCATCCTGTTTATAGTTAACGCCCAAGACTTGGGCTGTTAACCGCTGTCTTCGCCAGTTTCCAACAAGCCCATTTCTGTCCCACCACTCTCAATTTCCTCCTGTGGTTTCACAGGGAGAGAGTACTCGTCACTACTTGTGTTGTTGCTGTGCACTTTTAAACAGCTGTTGTGGCCCTTATCGAGAGGTGGCTGCATTTTGGTGACTTCTGCAAAGCATCCTTGGAGCCACTGAGATGACAGGTGCTGTGAAACGATAAGAGCATATGCTTTGTTTTCTCCGGCTGTCACAGGAGGGAGGGAGTTTTGAAGTTCAGCAGCGAAAAGCAAGCACCCAAACTGCAGACCATGGATTTAAAAAATCAACAGGCTAGTCTTTAGAAAGACAGTAAATGTAAGACCCACGCATATGTTACTACATTCATCCGCCTCTCTCCTCTCCTCCACCTCCCCAAAAAATCTGGGTTGATCGTAGGATCTCAGCCAGAACCTGAGCAAGTGAAATTCCTTAGGGGTTAGTGTAGAACTAGATTGGGTAACCCCCTTCTGGCTCATTGCCTTCCAGATGTTCCTGCAATAAGCTGAGCTGGCTCAGCAGCCCCCGCCCTATCCGTGACAGCCCCCAACAAGTTGGAGTTAGCTGAAGCTCAGGGGGCCTGGGCAGGCATGGATAGGAGCATGAATAACCAGCAAGTTCGGTCCTGCACATGGGACCACATCCATTTGTGGGATGCTCCAAACACAGGGTTAGGCCTTCGCTACAGGCCTAGGGCAGGAGAGGGAGGCAACACTTGGCCAAGCACAAATACCTGGCACAGCTGCAGCAAGGGCATAAGGCTGGTTAAGGAGGTGGGCCCAGTCCTGCCTCCTTTTAGGAGTTGGATTTGGGCCAAGGTTAACCAGGTGGGGCTCACACTGGGTACTCTGAACCCTTCCTTCCACTACTGGGGCTTCCACCGGCAGGAGGGATGTTGGGATCCTTGCCCACTTCCCCTAAGCTTCCAGAAGGCGCTGGCTGCCTCTCACATGGTAATTCCCTCCAGACGCTCCCAGCCTGCACCCATATGAGTCACCAGGCTGCCTTGGTGCATTTCTTTCAGGGTGGATTTGATTTAAATCACGAGTCAGGAAAACTTGATTTAATCATAGATTTCTACACAAAAGTGCATTCTTGTTGGTTGTTATAACCTTAATACATATTCTTCACAACTCAGAGCTAGATGTAGGTTTCATTTTTAGAAGGTACACACGATACATTTTTAAGGGACTTATTTTGAAAACTTTAGATTAGTTTTACAGCTATATGAGAAAATGAATGATTGTTTGGCTATTTCATGTACCAAAAGTAATAGAAGCAGATAGTTCACTGCCCAATGACTTCATAAATATCTCCAGTTCAACAGGTTAATCATTAATATTTGGAGGATTTTCTTGCCATGCTGTATTAAGAGAACACCACCAGACAGACATTTAAATTGTTTTATTTAACTAAAACAACGTTATGTATTCTGGATTTTTTTCGTCAACAGCAAACATAATATTTTAACAAAAAAAGCATATGAATTTTTGAATTTAGTTAAACATTCATGTTTTTAAAATCAGGTTTGTTTTTGTTAAAATTGTTCTTAACTAAAATAGTTAATGAAATATTTAAAAACACAAAAACAAAAATTAAATGGACTATTTCAGCCAGGTCAACATGAGAAACTTAAAATATTGGTTTCTGCAGCTAACTCAGTTGTCTTCACCTTTATTTCCTGTTTGTTCATAATCAAAAAGGAAAACAAACTTTCCTGCTTTTTCAAGTCCCAAACGATTTCTCAGTTTGGAATGAATTAGTCCAAAGGAAGAAAATATTCTTTCTACACCAACAGAAGTTACTGCTGTTAAAGTGAGATGATCACTTCAACAGTCTCTGAATCCAAGTGCTTAAGTGACTTCCACCAGTTCACTGGTGTGACTTTCTTTAAAACATCATCAGCAAACATTTCTTGAATGGTTCTTATTCCCAAACTGGGCCTCTTTAACAGCCTGCTGCCATTATAGGTTTTCCCCCTTCTAGCAAGAGAATGGTATGGTAAATCTCAAATTAATGAAGGCTACACTCAGAAAGACCTCAAGACTTCTGGAATATGCTGCTCAGTTTCACTTTTGTTTCTATTGCCTGCCCCTCCCTTGCATTTATCTCCAGACTTCTCCTTGGCCAGATCTATTCCGACCCCAACAATCTTTTATTCATTGAACTTTTTGAAACTTTGCACTTTAAGAGAGAGGTAAGGGATTGACTCTGTGTACACAAATTTGCAGAGGAACAATAGGGCTGATGTCTGTTATTTCTCACCTCTATATATTATTTATTTTAAAACATGTTTGCTGTTAACAAGCATGTTATCTCTGGAGACACAAATCCACAGTTTGAGAACTGTAAAATTAAGCATCTCTGATGGCATCTTCTAGACTGAGCACTGAGTCCCATTAGGTAGATAGAAAGAATAACCTGAATAATCTATACAGAAGCCCCTGGAACCTCATAAGATTGGGTCCCTAGTCCATGAACTATTGGAACTCATTTACAAAACTGTTCTTAAACATTACATGAATATATTATCTCATACTATAGAATTTATAATCCCTGTTCCATGATGAGATATATTTGAGCTATAATGTATCTATCTTTAGATAGTTTTTTCCTCAAAAAGCATTTTATCAAAAACATACAATTAAAAAAAAAAATCATTGATTTTTATCCACCAGGATTTCTTTGCCTGGCTCTGCTTCCTCTGTACCTTCCCCACCCGCTGTGCCCAGCGGGTAGCTGAGTCTCAGGGTGTCCCTACAGCTGGCTACGCCCTGCGAGAGCACAGATCAGCAGGTGACTTAGTGCTGGCTCAAACAATAGCAGGAAGGAACCAGGTCCTGGTTCCCAGAATCATGCCATTCCCTCCCCAAACCCTTCCCATGCTTTCCAGGCCCCTCCCCCACAAACCCTCCCTGTGCCCTTCCGGCCCTCCCTCCTGCCAGTTCCCCCCCCCCCCCCCCAAACCCTGCCAATGCCCTCACGGCCCCCTCCCCCACAAACCCTTCCTGTGCCCTTCCGGCCCTCCCCCCCCCACCAGTCCTGCCAGTTCCCCCCATGTCCCCCAAACCCTGCCAATGCCCTCACGGCCCCCTCCCCCACAAACCCCCCCTGTGCCCTTCCAGCCCTCCCCCCCCCAGTCCTGCCAGTTCCCCCCAGATCCCCCACAAACCCTGCCCAGGCCTTTCCGGCCCCCTCAGACCGGCTGCAGCGGCCCCCTGGCCAGAGGGACCAGTCACCAGGAAAGCGGCACCATGGCGCTGGCAGGCAGAGACAAAGGCTATTCCGCGGCCACCTGGCTGAGTAGCGGACCCTTCCGTGTTATGGCCTCCGCGCCTTCTGTCTTGATTGGCTCCAGGCGGGCAAAGCTCTGAGGGGATTGGCGCGCCGTTCCGTCATTCCCGCCCACCTAGCTGGCTTCCGATTGGCCGGAGCCTTGTCACGCGCTTCAGTTTCCATGGGGACGCTTGGGGCGGGCTCGCAAGCGGAGGGGCGGGACGTGGAGCCCCCCGAGCTCTGATTGTCCGGCTCTCGGCGGCTTGGCTCCTACAATTGGCTGTTCTGACTGGTCGGACCCCGCCCCCCAGGTGAGAGTGGGGACGAATCACGTGAGGGGAGCGGGTGCCAGGCGGCGGCGGTAGCAGCAGCGGCTGGAGCGGGAGGAACTATGAAGCACTATGAGGTGAGGAGGCGGAGGCGGAGGCGGCGGCGGCGGCGGCCGCGGGCGCGGGCGCGGCCGCGCAACGCAACGCTCGAACGCAGGGGCCCCCTTCTGTGGGCCCTCACTCAGCCCGGCGGCGAGAGAACCGGCCCCCCAGGCTCCGCCCTGAGAAGCGGTGGGCGCCTACTGCGCATGCGCAAGACCAGCCAGACGGCGCTCTTGCGCACGCGTGGGATGAGTGGGCGGGGGAACAAGGCGTAAAGCGCGAAAAATGTGACGGAGAGGTGAGAGTGCGCATGCGCATAACTTATCTCTGGACGAGCAGGCGTATGCACATGCGCTCAGCGAATGATGTGGGTGGGAGGGTGAGAGCACGCGTGCGCACATGGTGGACAAGGGCCTGGGTGCGCATGAGCTGGGTGGATTTATATCGCAAGCAAGGGGGGGCTGCTGGCTAGAGGGGCAGATACCCCCCTCCCGCGCCCGTCTTTCCAAACCTGCCTGCCCTTGACTGTTGCAGGTGCCAGCTCCAGTAGCTTGCATGGACGTGCCCCTCTCTGCACGTCCCTTCCCCCAGCAGGGGCATCCCCAGAGTCACCGGGTCGTGCTGGCTCCACCGCTGCCTGAGCAGCCTCTTTTCATTCACTGCCAGCTAACTCACTAACAAGGCACTTGTCGCCCTCGGAACCATCCTCTGCGTGTGCGGAATTTAGTGCTGGCTTGACAACGCTGGGCGCCTCTGTCCCCTGAGCAGGGGCAGAACTGGCAGCCTCAGCGTACCCCCAGTATCTTCCCTGGCCAGTGTAGAGGAGGATTTGGGCTCCCTGGCTGTTTCGGGTCTTGTGGACACGTCAGATGGTAACTCACCATCTCTGTTGGGCTGGATTCCTGCTTATGTTCCCTTGAACCATCCAGTGTATCAACCCTGTGCCCTACCTCCGCTCCGCCCCCTTCAAATAGAAAGGAGGAGGAGTGGGTTTGTGTAATGATTTCAAGTCCAAGCACGGCTGTGGTCTCTAGAAGGAGATTTCTGCTCATGGGGTTATTTCTGGTGAAATGTGAACAGACTTTTACTGTAATAAGCATGAATGCCAAATATCCTATGGCAGTCTTCATAAAAGGTGGGCATGGCCCATTGGCTTTGATCAAAAATTTCCCCTCCCACAGCCAGAAGTGGTTGCATTTCAGTGGTTCTGGATGAATATAGTATAAGTGCTTTGGGGCGTCTTCCTTCCGAATAAAAGCTGCTTATATGAATGTAAAATGATTTTTATTCTTTCCTTAATTGTTTGAAAGTTCTGAAGTCCTCTGCTTTCAGAGTGACGTTTTTGGAGTGAGAGTGTAGACTACCCACCAACCTAGAAAACTACTTGAGCCTGTAAAGAGAGGCTGCTGAAATCAGCTTGGACAGCTATGGGGAGAGGAGGTCACAGCAATCCTTGCACCTGTCTTGTAAACAGATATATACCCAGATATGCAGGGCTATTAATATTGGCTGTAAGTACAGCTCTCTCAGCAAATTCAGTAGTTTGTCAAGTGCTTCACTTGGCAAACTGTCCAACCAGAATGTTGAATGCAGGGCATGAAGTAGGGGAAGATTTAATAACTCCTACATGTGCTCTTTTGATCTGGGAGGAGAATCTGGAGTGCGACAGACTATCCTGCAAACTGAACATTGTACTCCTGACTCTTCCCACCCTCAAGGACAGATGTGTGTGCGTGGACATGCTCTTCCTGATTCGCTGACAAGGGCAGAGCTGGTTACCTCATGCAGGTCAGCTCATGTCAGCTGTGGTCTTAACACCATCTATTTACCTCTATTGAAAATGGCAGCTGAACCTTTTATGGCTTTTAATGATCCCTGGCAGCTGTACTAATAAGGATACAGGTAGTTGAAAGCTGTAGGTGCACCTAGGGGTGAGATGACAACCACATGGTGAAAATTAAAAGCTACATAAAGAGGTGTAGGATTTGTGCTGCTCCTAGCAGTCTGGGCTGCTAGAGGGGACAAAGGTCTGCACCAGTGTGGACAGTTCTTTCTTTGCTTGTCTTACTGCCTTATCATAGCTCTGTGCCCTTTGGATCACCTCCCTGAGCATAGAAAAGGGAAGAACCATTTGTTCCCCAAAGCCTGGGGTTCTGGGATTTCCCTGGCAAGGAGGACTCCCCCAAAAGACAGCTGTATTTGCAGTTCAGAAAACAGGTACCTGTGCATCACATTCTGCCCACCCCAAGGAACTAGTTCAGGAATACTGGCTTGTGTCCTCGGACTGTAGATTGTCTCAGTGGGATTGCCACTAAACACCTTTTTATGTGGCTCCCAACCTATGTTAGTGGGCACCACGGAGCCCAGCAAACATGGAAGGGGGACGTGCAGGGACCTTTGGCACATAGTCTTCCAACGGAAGGATTCCACACCAAGGGAGAAATCGCCTGAGGCACCCTCTCTGTCGCTGTATCTCATGTATTTACAGTGTCAGCCTCTAGTTTCTAAGCCCTGATTTTACTCCCACCACGGAGGAGTTGGGAGAAATCTTGGAAAGGCTGCTTGGATTGGGTGTGGCGTGTGATCTGACTAATCGGACCAGGGCCTCTAAAGATACCACGGGAGCTCCTCATTGCTCTGCAGCCCTGAAGATGCTTGTCACTGTTCTAGACTAGTGAGTCTTGTTTTCCCTGTCAGTAGGAGTAAGCGACTCTCCCACCTGCACGTTACCGCGAGCAGAACATTCAGTAGGGGAGTGATAATGGAATATGGAGTCTTGTGCTCCTAGGTGGCTGGTTTAAATTCAGCCCTGGTTGGTAGTGAGTGAAAAAAATCTTATTTACTGTCTTATTGGCTTTTAGTGACCTGTGTGTGAAACAATTTCTTGGGTTACAGTCCAGTTCCCATGAGTCAAGCATCCATGTCACTGACCCCCATAGGGATACTAACTGGTGCCTTAGCTGACAGCCTCAACAGACAGCAATGATTCACAGATTCCAAGGTCTGAAGGGGCCACTGTGATCATCTAGTCTGCTTTCCTGTAGAACACAGGCTAGAGAAAGTCCCCAAAATAATTCAAATCAGCTGCAGAAAACTGACTTCCCTTCTCATCTCAAATAAAGGCTGAGGATATTTCCAGGAGAGGGAAGCTTGCACTGCCACTCCTGTTCAGGGCACATTTACAGTAGCACTAAACGTGCTTCATTAACAATTTTGTATTTAAAAACCTCAAGGTTCCTTTACTCTTGTTCTTACTGAGCACATGGCTGTGCTGGGAGGATCAGGGAAACCCACAGAAGCCAGTTAGGTAATGAAACCTCTGAAACACTAGCTCAAACTAACTTTTTTGTAAGAGATGCAAACTTTGAGCTTCCCTGAGAATGTGGAACTTGCAGGGTTATTGTGAGCTCTTTGGATCTTTTAGTTCTGTGTTTGTGCAGCACCTAGTACAATTGGGTCCTGGTCTGGGAGGACTAAGGCTGTGAGGTTCTGCCATAATAGAAATAATGTTTTGTGGTTGCTTTGAGCAGAGGGGATGTGTGGAGAGGGAGAAGAGCTTCCATAATGGTCCATTTGTGAGGACTTGTACTGGGTAGTCAGTAAAACAATCTGTATCGCTGGTTACTGATGAGACTCTTGAAATATATTGAATCTTGCTTCCTTCTTCAGGGTGACACTTTGGCACATCTCATGCTGCCTGTGTATAAATGGCATAAAGGGATCCCCCAGGCTAGCTTAGATTTTGCAATAAGTGTTCTCTCTCTCTCTCTCCTGTTATTGCTAAGGGTGGAGCAATATGACAGAGGCATGGTAATTGCTCCATAATTAAAGTTGCAGCTGACTTTGCATTTTTGGCCTTGCCATTAATATCTACCAAGTAACTTACTGTATGAGGTCAATGTGACGTTAAGTATAACTTTTCTACCAGACTGGCAGTGAATTGGATGGTGTTTCCATTTCAGAGTTCAAGAAGTCTTAATGTTTTTGCACCACTTTCTAGCAAAAAGCAGAAGAGACACAATTTGGCTTGCTGGACTCCCTTCAGTGAGACCTAGTGACCAAATCAAATGAGTTGATTTAAAATCTACTTTCAGGGGATTAGTAAGCTCTTACTCTTGAGTGTGCAGCTTTCAGTAGATTGCTGTTTGCCAGCCTTGGTCCAGATCATTCAGTGCTTGCTGGAGAACACTTAAGCTTTTCATTTTCTTAAAATGTCTCTAGCCCTTTTTCGTGCCAAGAGAGCTCAAAATGTAACCTAATTGTTAGGAAGTCTTGTAAATGGAAATGAGGTTTTCCCACTCAAAGGCACTCATGATGGGGAGACTTCCCACCTTGGTCGTGTGTGTGTGCGTGCGTGCGTAAAAACTAGTGCATCTCCGCTTAATGTCCTGTTTCTTGTACCAGTAGCGTCTTGTTGCTGCTGTGAACCACAGGGAGGGGGTGAGAACTGGGTGTGTGGGGTTGCTTGTTAGGCCCGCAGGAGGGGAGATGGCCCATTGAGCCTTGGGAGGGTTGTTATGCATGCACACTTGAGCTTTAGTTGGCTCTGTAGCCCCCTTGTGAGCCTTTTGATGGGAGACTCCTCTTCAAGCTGGATCGTCTGCTAGGGTCAGCTGGGCCTATCTCACCTAATCAGTTTGCTGCCATCACAGGCACTTTGGTCTCTCTTGGTCTCCTGAGGACTGAAGTGCTTTGGTCTAATTCAAATCATTGGGCTCAGTATTGCGGTATCTGAGTGAAATGGAATAGCCTGTGCTCTCCAGGTCAGACTGGATGATCTAGTGATCCCTTCTGGCCTGAAACTATGAAACTCTGCCTGGTCTGTGTTTTATCTTCTTGTGCCTTTAGAAAACAAGTTCTTCAGGACAGGGAGGCTGTCAGTTGGGCACATCAGACCCACGGCACAGCTGGATCTACCTCCAAGGAATTATAGAGGTGAAGCTGCCTGTGTGACTTTACCAGCTAATATTTCCAGTCGTCTGGAGCTAACAATCAATGCATTATCTCCCACTTCTGCATACTAATGTACTGCTGGCTTCACCTCTTTGACACAGTGTAAAGTAATGGCTGTTGTGGTAAGGCTGTCAAAGCGTATGGGAGTCAAGTAGTGGGGGGGAGGAGCAAGAGGGGGTAATCAGAATGATGTGACTTCCAAGGTTAATGCCTCATGACCAGCTAGAGGCGGAAAGAAGTGTTGTATCAAATCTCATTTGAAAGCTGATGGTCTGTGGATCTCGGCTTGCAAACAACATAAAGCACTTGTTACTAGGCCTGAATGTAGCAATGCATTATAGAGGACCAAAAATTAGGTGGGACAGTACACTTCCAGGAGGACAGCATATCCAGTATATAACATATATACATCTGATGAGCTGTGATAACAGACACTGACCTCCACGGTCTTTGGAGTCATCAGTTAGATAGCTAAGTTTAAACTCCCCAGCATGCCAAGGTCCAGTGCCTGGGTACTGGGAATCTTGGAGCTTCCTGCAAGGAGTTTCTTTGCTGAGCAGCCTGGGAATTAAAGCCCTGTCAAACAGTGTCACTTTAACAAACAACTGATGGCCCCTTAGCCTTTGCATTCCTCGAACAACTCCTCCCCTAAGGCAACGTTCAGGGTACAGCAAGGGTTTTAAAAATCTTTTAAAGAAAGAAAAACTGTTTAAGATGCCAAATTATTAATTGTGGAATTGGGTGTCTAACTCTACTCCAAATAAAAGAAGCAAAGGGTCTTTCAAACATTGACTCTATTCTCCTTTTTGCTGCTGTGTGAGGGTGTTAAGAGACCAACAGGCAGAATAAAAATCACTGCCCCTATTAGTCAGTTGGGATTCTCTTTTTTGGTATGTGTGGTGTCCTCATCTGCCCAGTTCCCCACTTCTTAGTAGACATAGAATCATAGAATATCAGGGTTGGAAGGGACCTCAGGAGGTCATCTAGTCCAACCCCCTGCTCAAAGCAGGACCAATCCCCAATTAAATCATCCCAGCCAGGGCTTTGTCAAGCCTGACCTTAAAAACTTCTAAGGAAGGAGATTCCACCACCTCCCTAGGTAACGCATTCCAGTGTTTCACCACCCTCCTAGTGAAAAAGTTTTCCCTAATATCCAACCTAAACCTCCCCCACTGCAACTTGAGACCATTACTCCTTGTCCTGTCCTCTTCTACCACTGAGAATAGTCTAGAACCATTCTCTTTGGAACCACCTCTCAGGTAGTTGAAAGCAGCTATCAAATCCCCCCTCATTCTTCTCTTCTGCAGACTAAACAATCCCAGTTCCCTCAGCCTCTCCTCATAAGTCATGTGTTCCAGACCCCTAATCATTTTTGTTGCCCTTCGCTGGACTCTCTCCAATTTATCCACATCCTTCTTGTAGTTTGGGGCCCAAAACTGGACACAGTACTCCAGATGAGGCTGCACCGGTGTCGAATAGAGGGGAACGATCACGTCCCTCGATCTGCTGGCAATGCCCCTACTTATACATCCCAAAATGCCATTGGCCTTCTTGGCAACAAGGGCACACTGTTGACTCATATCCAGCTTCTCGTCCACTGTAACCCCTAGGTCCTTTTCCGCAGAACTGCTGCCTAGCCATTCGGTCCCTAGTCTGTAGCTGTGCATTGGGTTCTTCCGTCCTAAGTGCAGGACCCTGCACTTATCTTTATTGAACCTCATCAGGTTTCTTTTGGCCCAATCCTCCAATTTGTCTAGGTCCCTCTGTATCCTATCTCTGCCCTCCAACGTATCTACCACTCCTCCCACTTTAGTATCATCCACAAATTTGCTGAGAGTGCAATCCACACCATCCTCCAGATCATTTATGAAGATATTGAACAAAACTGGCCCCAGGACTGACCCCTGGGGCACTCCACTTGACACCGGCTGCCAACTAGACATGGAGCCATTGATCACTACCCGTTGAGCCCGACAATCTAGCCAACTTTCTACCCACCTTATAGTACATTCATCCAGCCCATACGTCTTTAACTTGCTGACAAGAATACTGTGGGAGACCGTGTCAAAAGCTTTGCTAAAGTCAAGAAACAATACATCCACTGCTTTCCCTTCATCCACAGAATCAGTAATCTCATCATAGAAGGCGATTAGATTAGTCAGGCATGACCTTCCCTTGGTGAATCCATGCTGACTGTTCCTGATCACTTTCCTCTCGTGTAAGTGCTTCAGGATTGATTCCTTGAGGACCTGCTCCATGATTTTTCCAGGGACTGAGGTGAGGCTGACTGGCCTGTAGTTCCCAGGATCCTCCTCCTTCCCTTTTTTAAAGATTGGCACTACATTAGCCTTTTTCCAGTCATCTGGGACTTCCCCCGTTCGCCACGAGTTTTCAAAGATAATGGCCAATGGCTCTGCAATCACATCCGCCAATTCCTTTAGCACTCTCGGATGCAACTCGTCCGGCCCCATGGACGTGTGCACGTCCAGCTTTTCTAAATAGTCCCTAACCACCTCTTTCTCCACAGAGGGCTGGCCATCTACTCCCCATGTTGCGGTGCCCAGCGCAGCAGTCTGGGAGCTGTCCTTGTTAGTGAAGACAGAGGCAAAAAAAGCATTGAGCACATTAGCTTTTTCCACATCCTCTGTCACTAGGTTGCCTCCCTCATTCAGTAAGGGGCCCACACTTTCCTTGGCTTTCTTCTTGTTGCCAACATACCTGAAGAAACCCTTCTTGTTACTCTTGACATCTCTTGCTAGCTGCAGCTCCAGGTGCGATTTGGCCCTCCTGATTTCATTCCTACATGCCCGAGCAATATTTTTATACTCTTCCCTGGTCATATGTCCAACCTTCCACTTCTTGTGAGCTTCTTTTTTAAGATGTTTAAGATCTGCTAGGATTTCACCATTAAGCCAAGCTGGTCGCCTGCCATATTTACTATTCTTTCGACTCATCGGGATGGTTCGACATGACCTAACTTGTAATATTAAAACCTGACACAGCCCCCTTCAGTGTCTACATCCCAGAGAAACAAAGGGAACACACATTTCCCCTCTCTTCTCTGGTCACCTTGAAGAATGCTCTGGAGGAGTCAATTTTAATCTTTTCTGTGGCTGGAACATAATAGTTCTGGGATTTCTTGATGGAAGTGCTTCTTTGAAGCCTCTCCCCTAGCTGCTCTGCATCTGGCAGCTCCTGCTAATGCTGCTGAAGGATTAACCTGCTTGTGGGTTGCACTGGGATGCAACTTCAAAAGCCAGTGCAATGCCACTGCTCATGGAGAGCCATTGATGAGGCTAGAACTAATGTGGTAAGTGGCCCTAGGAATGCAGTAGAGTGATGAGACCTTTCAGGACAAACTCACAACTGGTATTACGTCTCCCAGAAACTTCAACCAACATCTCTGTCCTATTGTTAGCGTAGCCAGTCAGAAACTCTGCAGACCAGTATGGAATTTGAGATCAGACACCAGACTGGGAGTTAGGAGACTGGCTTTGCCACTGACACCTTATGTGCCAGTCATTTCACTGTCTCCTTGCCTCCATTTACCCATCTGTTAAATGGGGGTAACAGTACTGACCTTTGTAAAGTGTGCTGCGATCCCAAGATGTAAAGCCCCTCTAAGTGCCAAGTATTAATAGAATTTGGTTGGAGTTTTTGGGGTGGGATTGTCCAAAACTCTTGCTCTAAAAACTAACTCTTAAATTCCCCATTCCTCCTGTATCCAAAATATTGATCAGCTCCTCAGGGAGAGGAGCGATGCACAATGGATGGGATCCCACCTTGGCAAACGCAGGGTTCTGGGTTGATTTGTGATCCCCATGTGCTTCTTGGAAATCTACAAGGAGCAGGGTGCTTGTAAATATCAGTGCCCTGTTCATGGGTGGATATCGATCTGATGGAGCAGGTGGGCATGGTGCCCACAGCCAAACACGTTTATTTGGTCTGGCTTACATCTCTTCAGCTGATGCTGTTCTTTAATTCTATTGCCTCACAGCAAATAAAGATCAAGTGACCTCCCTTTCTGTGGTTGCCCTCAGTGCTCTGCTCCTGTCCATGCTTCATCTCTGATCCTCTTGCAGACACTAACAACAAGGGGTCTGGTGGCACCTTAAAGACGAACAGATTTATTTGCTCAAATAAATCTGTTAGTCTTTCAGATTTATTTGAGCAAATAAATCTGTTCGTCTTTAAGGTGCCACCAGACTCCTTGTTGTTTTTGTGGATACAGACTAACACGGCAACCCCCTGATACTTGCAGACACTCATACTGCCGGCAGAGGAGGAGGGTGCATTGTGAATAAACCTGCCAGCAGGGGTTTGGTAAACTTCAGGTGCTTGTTCCTAGCAGAGAGGTCTTGAATTGGGCAAATCAAAGGGCCACTCTCTCCATTGTGTTTTTTTTTTTTTAAAATAGGTGCTATAAACAGAAAGGTCTTTTCCTTGTTATTACTTCCCCTGGAACAGTTTATTAAACTGCACTTGTCACTATTCTGTTTCCTCTGCATTTCTTGCTGCTCAGACAACAAAAGTGATTTAAATCAGTTTGTGCTGTTCATACAGTCCTTTTCACCTTCAGGTGGCTAGTAGCCATGGCTGGGTTGCAAACACCACTGGTGACGCGCATTCTTAAAACAGTTGTTTGCACTTTAAAAGAAAATGTTTCCATGTGTATATATAAAACCTTGTTATCATATTTAAAATGTTGGGCCTTGTGTCAATGGCTGTTTCCTAAGTACTCCAGGCCAGGGGTTGTCTCTCGCTTGTGTCTGTAGAGCAGGGGTCTCAAAGTCCCGGCCCACAGGCCAGTTGCAGCCTGAGAACCCCCCCACTGTGGCCCGTGCACAGCTCCCATTGGCTAGCGGAGAGGGACAGGGATACCATCACTAGTTGCCGGGCAGTCAGCCATGGCAGGTGAAGAATTGTATAAAGTTGTATGACAGTTTTATTATTTCTAAGAAATTTGAAATAAAAAATACAATATAAACGTTTTCTTTTCTGAACACCACCTTCAGTGATGATATTGGCCCGCTGAGAGGATTTGAGGACTGGCACTCGCCCTAAGGTAAATTGAGTTTGAGACCCCTGCTGTAGAGTGCCTACCACAGTGGGGGTCTTATTCTTGCCTGGTGCTGTCGTACAGATCTCTGCCTTGCCTCTAGCGGTGCTACTACTCCAGTGATGTGGTGGGAAGGTTAGTGTGTAATTACTCCTCAGATCCAGATGAGGGTGTTGGAGTCTCTTTAGCACTAGGTCATTCATGTGTACGCAAGAGGGTGCTGTTGGCTCTTTGATGCCAAACAGATGTTTTTTGATTTATTCTATTTTCAGTTAGGTCCTATCCTGCCCTGGCTTAGCATGGTATTTAGCAGTCAAAGCCCTCCTGAAACAGGAGCCCAGCTTGATAAGCATTTATATAAACTGTAGAGACGGGCCTGGTTGTTGTTGTGGTTTTTTTTTTTTTTTTTTTTTTTTTTTTTAATGTTGCGACTTAATCGTGCTTTTGGCTATCTGCACCGCTTGGGATCAGCAGCTCCATAGAAAGCAGGATGCGGTTGAAGCTGGGGAGTGGACACAGCTGCCTAATACCAAAATACAGTCACACCTGGATTCTGACATCTTACAAAGCCTCTGAGCACAGTGTCGCCCCAGACACCAGGCCTGCCTCCTATTCTAGGGCCCATCTCTGCTGGCTCTGTCTTGTTCTGGTTTTCATACCCCCTGAAGGAGCTGCTGGCTGGTGAAATTGACAACTGACTGGCTGAGCTCACGTGCATATCAGGAATGCATCCTCCCCAAAAGCCTGTTATATGTTAACCTGCTGCTCTCGCCCACATGAGACCCCCCACTTCTGCAAGTGTCCTTGAGCCAGTCCTCTTGTGTCAGCAGAGTCCAGTTGGTGAGGCAGGCACCCTTTTGTCTTGCCCTGTCATGGTGCCCACTGAAATAATCTTGAGCATCGGTGGTCCAGGTGCTAGCCAAGAACTTTGGAGACCCCGTTTCATTTCCCTGCTCTGCAGCTGACTTTCTGCATGACCTTGGACAAGTCACTTAGTCTCTCTGTGTCTGAGTTCCCCATCTGTATAATACGGATAATGGCACTGCCCTGCCTCACAGGGGGACTGTGAGGATAAATAAATTGAAGATTGTGAGATCCTTGGGTACCATGGTAACAGGGCCAGATAAGTACCATAGATGTCTCCCCACCCCCTGTTTACTATGGATTTCAGGACTCTTTCCACAATCAGTTATGTGATTGCTCAGAAAGACCCTCTTGCTGGAAATTGTCTCTGGCTAAGGCTTGTGCCGGGGTTTCCATTATTGCTGCCCTCTGCAGAGTCATGCTCCCAAGCGAAGCTCCCAAGCTCTGCCAAGAGAAACACCTGTTGCTTGCTATAACTGGAGAGCCAGCACGGCTATGAAATAAACATCATACAGCACAGTATAAAAGAGATGCCACTGCCACTTCACTTCATGCAAAATCAAGCTCTGCTGTCAGTTGCAATAACCGCAGGACAATTTACGGGGTTGGATTAATGATTTATTTGGAGCCAGATATATTTTTTTTAAAAAAAGCCAAGCTTCAATTCAGGCACCAAAATAAGGGGCCTGGTTTTCAAAAGCACTCAGCACATGGGGCTGGGAGCACATTGGGTGCTGAACTCTGGCCTGTGGTCCTGTAAACTTTGCACATGATGTTTTGTGCAGCTACAAAGATGCATTGCAAATCTGAGGGCCAAATTCATAGAATCATAGAATATCAGGGTTGGAATGGACCTCAGGAGGTCATCTAGTCCAAACCCCTGCTCAAAGCAGGACTGATCCCCAATTAAATCATCCCAGCCAGGGCTTTGTCAAGCCTGACCTTAAAAACTTCTAAGGAAGGAGATTCCACCACCTCCCTAGGTAACGCATTCCAGTGTTTCACCACGCTCCTAGTGAAAAAGTTTTTCCTAATATCCAACCTAAACCTCCTCCACTGCAACTTGAGACCATTACTCCTTGTTCTGTCATCTGCTACCACTGAGAACAGTCTAGAGCCATCCTCTTTGGAACCCGCTTTCAGGTAGTTGAAAGCAGCTATCAAATCCCCCCTCATTCTTCTCTTCTGAAGACTAAACATCCCCAGTTCCCTCAGCCTCTCCTCATAAGTCATGTGTTCCTGTCCCCTAATCATTTTTGTTGCCCTTCGCAGGACTCTTTCCAATTTTTGCACATCCTTCTTGTAATGTGGGGCCCAAAACTGGACACAGTACTCCAGATGAGGCTGCACTGGTGTCGAATAGAGGGGAACGATCACGTCCCTCGATCTGCTGGCAATGCCCCTACTTATACATCCCAAAATGCCATTGGCCTTCTTGGCAACAAGGGCACACTGTTGACTCATATCCAGCTTCTCGTCCACTGTAACCCCTAGGTCCTTTTCTGCAGAACTGCAGCCTAGCCATTCGGTCCCTAGTCTGTAGCGGTGCATTGGATTCTTCCGTCCTAAGTGCAGGACTCTGCACTTGTCCTTGTTGAACCTCATCAGATTTCTTTTGGTCCAGTCCTCCAATTTGTCTAGGTCCCTCTGTAACCTGTCCCTACCCTCTAGCATATCTACCTCTCCTCCCAGTTTAGTGTCATCTGCAAACTTGCTGAGGGTGCAATCCACACCATCCTCCAGATCATTTATGAAGATATTGAACAAAACTGGCCCCAGGACCGACCTTTGGGGCACTCCACTTGATACCGGCTGCTAACTAGACATGGAGCCATTGATCACTACCCGTTGAGCCCGACAATCTAGTCAGCTTTCTTCTATCCACCTTATAGTCCATTCATCCAGCCCATACGTCTTTAACTTGCTGGCAAGAATACTGTGGGAGACTGTGTCAAAAGCTTTGCTAAAGTCAAGGAACAACACATCCACTGCTTTCCCTTCATCCACAGAACCAGTTATCTCGTCATAGAAGGCAATTAGATTAGTCAGGCATGACTTGCCCTTGGTGAATCCATGCTGACTGTTCCTGATCACTTTCCTCTCCTCTAAGTGCTTCAGAATTGATTCCTTGAGGACCTGCTCCATGATTTTTCCAGGGACTGAGGTGAGGCTGACTGGCCTGTAGTTCCCAGGATCCTCCTCCTTCCCTTTTTTAAAGATGGGCACTACATTAGCCTTTTTCCAGTCGTCCGGGACTTCCCCCGATCGCCATGAGTTTTCAAAGATAATGGCCAATGGCTCTGCAATCACATCTGCCAACTCCTTTAGCACTCTCGGATGCAACGCATCCGGCTCCATGTACTTGTGCACGTCCAGCTTTTCTAAATAGTCCCGAACCACTTCTTTTCTCCCCCTGCTGTGCTGCCCAGTGCAGTAGTCTGGGAGCTGACCTTTTTCGTGAAGACAGAGGCAAAAAAAGCATTGAGAACATTAGCTTTTTCCACTTCCTCTGTCACTAGGTTCCTTCCCTCATTCAGTAAGGGGCCCACACTTTCCTTGACTTTTTTCTTGTTGCTAACATACCTGAAGAAACCCTTCTTGTTACTCTTAACATCTCTTGCTAGCTGCAACTCCAGGTGTGATTTGGCCTTCCTGATTTCACTCCTGCGTGCCCGAGCAATATTTTTTTACTCTTCCCCGGTCATTTGTCCAATCTTCCACTTCTTGTAAGCTTCTTTTTTGTGTTTAAGATCAGAAAGGATTTCACTGTTAAGCCAAGCTGGTCGCCTGCCGTATTTACTATTCTTTCTACACGTTGGGATGGTTTGTCCTTGTAACCTCAATAAGGATTCTTTAAAATACAGCCAGCTCTCCTGGACTCCTTTCCCCCTCATGTTATTCTCCCAGGGGATCTTGCCCATCAGTTCCCTGAGGGAGTCAGTCTGCTTTTCTGAAGTCCAGGGTCCGTATTCTGCTGCTTTCCTTTCTTTCTAGTGTCAGGATCCTGAACTCGACCATCTCGTGGTGACTGCCTCCCAGGTTCCCATCCACTTTTGCTTCCCCTACTAATTCTTCCCGGTTTGTGAGCAGCCGGTCAAGAAGAGCTCTGCCCCTAGCTGGTTCCTCCAGCACTTGCACCAGGAAATTGTCCCCTACATTTTCCAAAAACTTCCTGGATTGTCTGTGCACCACTGTATTGCTCTCCCAGCAGTTATTAAGGTGATTGAAGTCTCCCATGAGAACCAGGGCCTGTGATCTAGTAACTTCTGCGAGTTGCTGGCAGAAAGCCTTGTCCACCTCATCCCCCTGGTCCGGTGGCCGATAGCAGACTCCCCCCACGACATCACCCTTGTTGCTCACACTCCTAAACTTAATCCAGAGACTCTCAGGTTTTTCTGCAGTTTCATACTTGAGCTCTGAGCAGTCATACTGCTCTCTTACATATAGTGCAACTCCCCCACATTTTCTGCCCTGCCTGTCCTTCCTGAACAGCTTATATCCATCCATGACAGTACTCCAATCATAGAATCATAGAATATCAGGGTTGGAAGGGACCCCAGAAGGTCATCTAGTCCAACCCCCTGCTCGAAGCAGGGCCAATTCCCAGTTAAATCATCCCAGCCAGGGCTTTGTCAAGCCTGACCTTAAAAACCTCTAAGGAAGGAGATTCTACCACCTCCCTAGGTAACGCATTCCAGTGTTTCACCACCCTCTTAGTGAAAAAGTTTTTCCTAATATCCAATCTAAACCTCCCCCATTGCAACTTGAGACCATTACTCCTCGTTCTGTCATCTGCTACCATTGAGAACAGTCTAGAGCCATCCTCTTTGGAACCCCCTTTCAGGTAGTTGAAAGCAGCTATCAAATCCCCCCTCATTCTTCTCTTCTGCAGACTAAACAATCCCGGCTCCCTCAGCCTCTCCTCATAAGTCATGTGCTCTAGACCCCTAATCATTTTTGTTGCCCTTCGCTGGACTCTCTCCAATTTATCCACATCCTCCTTGTAGTGTGGGGCCCAAAACTGGACACAGTACTCCAGATGAGGCCTCACCAGTGTCGAATAGAGGGGAACGATCACGTCCCTCGATCTGCTGGCAATGCCCCTACTTATACATCCCAAAATGCCATTGGCCTTCTTGGCAACAAGGGCACACTGCTGACTCATATCCAGCTTCTCGTCCACTGTCACCCCTAGGTCCTTTTCCGCAGAACTGCTGCCTAGCCATTCGGTCCCTAGTCTGTAGCGGTGCATTGGATTCTTCCATCCTAAGTGCAGGACCCTGCACTTATCCTTATTGAACCTCATCAGATTTCTTTTGGCCCAATCCTCCAATTTGTCTAGGTCCTTCTGTATCCTATCCCTCCCCTCCAACGTATCTACCACTCCTCCCAGTTTAGTATCATCCGCAAATTTGCTGAGAGTGCAATCCACACCATCCTCCAGATCATTTATGAAGATATTGAACAAAACCGGCCCCAGGACCGACCCCTGGGGCACTCCACTTGACACCGGCTGCCAACTAGACATGGAGCCATTGATCACTACCCGTTGAGCCCGACAATCTAGCCAGCTTTCTACCCACCTTATAGTCCATTCATCCAGCCCATACTTCCTTAACTTGCTGACAAGAATACTGTGGGAGACCGTGTCAAAAGCTTTGCTAAAGTCAAGAAACAATACATCCACTGCTTTCCCTTCATCCACAGAACCAGTAATCTCATCATAAAAGGCGATTAGATTAGTCAGGCATGACCTTCCCTTGGTGAATCCATGCTGACTGTTCCTGATCACTTTCCTCTCATGTAAGTGCTTCAGGATTGATTCTTTGAGGACCTGCTCCATGATTTTTCCAGGGACTGAGGTGAGGCTGACTGGCCTGTAGTTCCCAGGATCCTCCTTCCCTTTTTTAAAGATTGGCACTACATTAGCCTTTTTCCAGTCATCCGGGACTTCCCCCGTTCGCCACGAGTTTTCAAAGATAATGGCCAAGGGCTCTGCAGTCACAGCCGCCAATTCCTTCAGCACTCTCGGATGCAACTCGTCCGGCCCATTGGACTTGTGCACGTCCAGCTTTTCTAAATAGTCCCTAACCACCTCTATCTCCACAGAGATCATGTGAGTTATCCCACCAAGTCTCTGTTATTCCAATCACATCATAATTCCTTGACTTGGCCAGGACTTCCAGTTCTCCCTGCTTGTTTCCCAGGCTTCGTGCATCTGTATATAACCCGTTGATCGCCCCTCTTTCTCAGTATGAGGCAGGAGCCCTCCCCTCTCATGCACTCCTGCTCGTGCTTCCTCCTGGTATCCCACTTCCCCACTTAACTCAGGGCTTTGGTCTCCTGCCCCCGGTGAACCTAGTTTAAAGCCCTGCTTTCTTAATCTGGGGTAACTGCTGGAGATGATGGAGTTGCTCCAGATTTTGCAGGGTGTAAATGAGAGGCGAATCTGGCTTTAAAAAATAAGAACTCAAGACCGTACAGGACAGGACTTCAGAGGAAAGGAGTCTGGTCTTAAGGAGGAGACTGAGTGACAATGATTGTGAAATGCTCAGGGAGGTTTGAAAGGCTACAAAAGCAGAAAGTGCAGTAATAATGGGTGACTTCAACTAGCCTCATATTGACTGGGTAAATGTCCCCTTAAAGTCTGATACAGAGATAACATTTCTAGACAGCATAAATGACTGCTTCCTGGAGCAGCTGGTCCTGGGAACCCACAAGGGGAGAGGTAATTCTTGATTTAGTCTTAAGTGGATCACAGGATCTGGTCCAAGAGGTAACTATATCTGAACTGCTTGGTAATAGTGACCATAAAGTCACTATCCCATCCTTGTAGGGGGGATAATACCAAAAAATCCCACTACAGTAATGTTTAACTTTAAAAAGGGGAACTACACAAAAATGAGGACACTTCTTAGAAATTAAAAGGAGCTGCCACAAGGGTTAAATGCCTGCAAGCGGTATGAGACTACTTAAAAACACCATAATAGAGGCTCAGACTAACTGTATACCCCAAATCGCAAAAGACTTAAGAGGACCAAAAAAATGCCATCATGGCTAAACAGCAGAATACTGAAGGCTGTTAGAGGCTATGGGTATGTCTAACTGCAATTAAACCCCCCCCGGCTGGTTCATGCCAACTGACTCAGGCTCACGGGGTTTGGGCTAAGGGGCTGTTTAATTGCAGAGTAGATGTTCAGGCTCTGGCTGGAGCTTCAGTTCTAGGCCCCTGCAAAGTGGGAGAGTCCCAGAGGTCTGGGCAGCTTGAGCCTGAAAGTCTACACCACAAACAGCTCCATGAGCCCGAGTCAGCTGGCATGGGCCAGCTGTGGGTGTCTAACTGCAGTGTAGACATACCCAAAAAGACACCTTTTAAAACTTGGAACGCAGATCCTGGTGAGGATAATAGGAAGGAGCACAAACTCCAGCAAGGTATGTGTAAAAGTATAATAAGACGGGAAGAAATAATTTGAGAAGCAACTTGCTAAAGATGCAAAAACTGACAGTAAGATTTTTTTTAAGAAACAGAAGCCTGCCAAAAAGGCAGTGGGGCCACTAGATGACCAAGGTTTTAAAGCAGCGTTCAGGGAATACAAGGTCATTGCAGTGAAGCTGAATGAATTCTTTGCATCGGTCTTCACTACAGAGAATGTAGGGGAGATCTCCTCATCAGAGCTCTCCTTTTTGGGCAACAAATCTGAAGTGCTGTCCCCACACTGGTGAGTCAATAGCAGAGGTTTTAGAACAAATTGATAAATAGTAATAAAAGTTACCAGGACCTGATGGTATTCACCCAAGAGTTCTGAAGGAACTCAAATACAGAATTGCGAACTATTAACTGTAGTATGTAACCTATCACTGAAACATGCCTCTGTACCAAATGACTGGAAGGTAGCTAATGTAAGGCTGATTTTTAAGAGGGGCTCAAAAGGTGATCCTGATAATTACAGGCCGGTAAACCTAACTTCAGTCCCTGGCTAATTGGCTGAAACTATAGTAAACAACAGAATTATCAGACGCATAGATGAACACGATTTGTTGGGGGAAGAGTCAACACAGCTTTTGTGAAGGGAAGTCGTCTGTAAAGGGAAGGTTTCAGAGTAACAGCCGTGTTAGTCTGTATTCGCAAAAAGAAAAGGAGTACTTGTGGCACCTTAGAGACTAACCAATTTATTTGAGCATGAGCTTTCGTGAGATACAACTCACTTCATCGGATGCATACTGTGGAAATTGCAGAAGACATTATATACACAGACACCATGAAACAATACCTCCTCCCACCCCACTCTCCTGCTGGTAATAGCTTATCTAAAGTGATCATCAAGTTGGGCCATTTTCCAGCACAAATCCAGGTTTTCTCACCCTCCGCCCCCCCACAGACAAACTCACTCTCTTGCTGGTAATAGCCCATCCAAAGTGACCACTCTCTTCACAATGTGTATGATAATCAAGGTGGGCCATTTCCTGCAGAAATCCAAGTTCTCTCACCCCCTCACCCCCCTCCAAAAACCACACACACAAACTCACTCTCCTGCTGGTAATAGCCTATCCAAAGTGACCACTCTCCTTACAACCTGCATGAATGGCCCTTCCCAACAGGATAGGATAATCATATTCAGTAAATCATAATCTTTCCAATGATCTCTCACGTGGTCCATCTTGCATAGAACACATCTTAGTTATGCCATAATCCTATCATAACAATATCTCTATGAAGAATATGGGGGCGTAGTGTCACAGTAAGAGTTCTTGAAAATCTGGCCCTGCAATAATGCTTTCAAAGCTCTTTGCGACCATTAATTAATTAAACTTCAACCCTTTGAGCTAGGTCAGTATCACCACCTCCATTTTATGAGGGAGAAGTTGAGGCGCGGAGAGGGGAAAGGACTTGATCGATGTCAAAGCTGGGAGTAGAACCCAGCAGTCTTGATCCCCCCACTCCTGTACTTTAGTCCCAAGCTCATCCCTTCCATGTGCCCCAGGCATCTATCTGTCTGACCATCAGAAGACAGGACACTGGGCTAGATGCAGCATTGGCCTGACCCAGCAGGGCTGTTCTTGTATCTTCTTTTATAAAGATAATTCCAGCACAAGCCTTTTCTGTATCGGGTCTTTTCTCACACACCTTCCTCACTCCACCGGCTGATGATTCTACTGCTCTATGATGCTTTTGCCCTCTAAAAATATCTTTATTTTCTCCTGTTCTAATGGACAATTTTTCAGAACTAACGTGGATGTCTATAGCTCTTGCTCCTTCTACCCTGTTGCTATTTCAAACGCACCCACAGGGGATGGGAAAATAACTCTCACTGCCAATATATGTCTGGGACAAGTGCCATCCACCTGCCAAGATATAGATCACTGCAAGTGCCCAAACACCTCCATCGTGCTGTAAGTCTGACCCCTTGATCCGATTCCAAGTACCAAGTTTGTACAGGCTGCGTGTGTGAAACGTGGGCCAGATTCTGCTGTCACTTATACGGGTGTAAATCTAGTGTAATTCTACTGGCTCCAGTGGATTTGCCATGATGTAACGGCGATCATAGCGTGGTCATTGCTTTCCACATGTGGGCTGAGCACTGAGGGAGGAGAAGCAAACTTGAGTCAGAGTGAAACATGCTATCGTGGGCCCTGAGTGAATGGAATGCAGAACTGTGCTGCACGTTACACCTAACAAGGTGGAGCAGATTACGGGGCTATGTCTGCCTTGGTTGAGAAGTTCCATGAGCGTCTGATGGCCAGGCACAGACTGAGGCTGTTTATGTTCCCAATTAGCAGGAGTTAAGGGATAAAGTTCCCACATACAGCACTGGAATGTGGTTACCCTTGAAGGGGGGAAGGAGTGGAGTCTGCCCCAGAAGAGGTCTCCAGTCTCTGAGTTCACCCTGTACAGAGGGAGGGGCCCCTGCTGCAGCAGCTCTCTGCCTTGTGGGCTGTGACTGGCTCTCCCAGACAAGGATTTTTGGTGTGTGTCTCTTCCCTGCTTTCTGCTCCATGCCCTTTGGAGCTTGTGGATTTTGCAATGCGCGTCCCATTGGCATTAGCAAAGGCTAGGAGGAAAGGGCTGAAGTCTAGTGGCCCTTCCTTTGGTGCTTTGAAGGCTGCAGAGCCCACTGTTTGCTGGCATCAGGCCTGTACTAACAAGGCCATGTTGTAGGATCTTTCTTATAAACAGCTCTGCTACTTTCACCTGCCAGCCTGGCACTGTTCTTCTGATGAGTAGCTTAACAGTGATCTGCATGTGGGGATGATTGGGAAGGAGTTGGGCTCATGCCTTTGTTTGCTTCTTTGAAAGTTCATCTAAAAGTTATTTTTCCCCACTTAGTTCACCCCCTCCTCTAAAAATATCATGACTATCTAGCCTTCTCATCCTGTCTTATGCTACAGTCCTCATGGAGGACCAGAGAGCTAACCTGGGAGCTTTCTCAGCCCTTAATAGAACAGGTTGGGGTTTTGGATGAAGGTGCCAAACAGTTACCAAAGAACGTTCCTTCCCACTGTTTGTTAGGCTTTCATGTTAAATCGCTGTTGTGCAAAACCAAAATTTTCAGTGGTCTGAATGCAAATCACTTCTCAGTGCTCAGGTTTCACGTCCTTGGTGCTTGTGATGTAGTCCTCTTACAAGTTCTCTATCCATTGGGTCTTCCAGGAAAAGCTGGTAGATTAGACCCAAACTTCTATTGTTAATTTATCACCCCAATTTTTTCCTTTTAAAGAAGCCGTGTACCCCCCCAGTCCCCACTTTTCTATCCTCCTTTGCTGTAATGTACAGGATTCACTGTCTTCTACAACTTTTGTTCTCTCCCCTCATTTGATCTGATCTTTCTGGGGTCCCTGCTAGTGGGGGAAGATATTTGGGTTTGCACCCCCACATTCAGCCTTCAGAGTTCTCCCTGTCTCTGCTCTTCCGTTTGGTGTGTGGTCTTTGTAGCCTCTTAAAACCAGATTCTTACGGGACAGGTGCAACCGGTGGTAAAATGAATTGAATCGTGGAAGGATCTGTGCAAGGGAGGCTTTGGCATTAGAGGCTAGGGAATTGAGCATTGCATGACTCCACTGATATCCAGGAACCTAGAGAAGGCTGACTGTGGTGTAAATCCTTTTTAGGGTACTGGCCTCTGAACAACTCAAGGACTGTGACTGCTTCTGGAGGGGCGCCTTGACCAGCCCCTCTTGCTGCCAGGAGGGGTGTCATGAGTGATGGTGCTTCCAAGATGGGGAGAGCTGGAGACTCCTCTAGGAAGCTCCAGAGGGGATCTGGCCACCACTTAATTTACCAAGAAGTGTCTTCTGAACCAAGCACTTTACAGATTGGTCATAGCTTCTCTGGTTGGTTCTTGATGCTAAGGTCTGCTCGCTGCTACAGCTAGTGAGGCGTCTTCTGAGTGGTCATTGTCACAGCACTAAAGCAACAGTGGCTGTCTGTGTCTGTCTCTCCTCATTAGAACGTCCTTTCTGGTACCTGTCAAGGATGTCCTAGAAACAGCAGCTCTACAGGTGCTCTGCCAAAGCAGGCCTAACCCAGTGCTGGGTTTCCCATGGGTGGGGCCCCTTCCATTTTCGGTCGCCAGTTCAGTGGAACTGCCTCTGGGACCCTCTGCTCTAACAGATCAGGGTAAATGAGGCTTTTAGAGATGCAGCTTCCTGATGGCCAGACAGCCCCATGCAGGAGCACTGAGTGCGCAACACACTCCCTAGCCTAAGGGGACATGGAGTGCTAAAGGGGGCTAGGGTGAAGCTGTGTTTCAGGTGGAAGAATCTCCTGCCCTATGGTAGCTGTGCCGTGCACTGACAGCCACTAGCTGCTGACGTTGCAATCCTCCAGCAGAAGAGTTCCTTCACTGTCCAGCCGTTGGTGCCCCACAAAGGGAATGCTGCTCCTTTAGGAGAAATTCCCCTGTGCGGATGAGACTGTCCCTATATTAAAGCCCCCACATGCACTGACCATGAGATCCAGTCCATATCCCAGAGATGGCTCGTGCTTCTTACAGGAATATGATAAGCTCATCTCCTCATTCAGTGTTAACTAGAAGAGAGCCTGGTAAATGGGGAAATAGAACTCCATCCCCATCCCGGCTGTCTCCTGGGCCTCGTCTCCACTCTGGGGAATAGCCCCAGTTCAGGAATTGGTGTCGCTGACCATTAAGCACAGACAAGAGCATGCTGAGCTCTGCATCTGGTTCTGAGACTACACATGGATTCTAGGTTCTGCTCCCAGCATGCACTGAGCCGCAGCTGCTTGACGCTTTACCACATGCTATGCCCTCCACTTCTGGCCAGCTCTTCCCCTAATAAACATGGGTGAGGCAGCCCACAGCTTCCTGGGGGCTTTGGCTCTCTGCCCCACAGCACGCACTGTTCCAGACACTGTGTGCCGAGCCTAAGATCCCCCTGCAACCAGTGTCCGTGAGAATGGCCTCTCCCCAACCATCCCTGGATTCTGTCCTTCCCTAAGAACCTCCTTCTCTGGGTCCTGGGAGGATTAGTATTCAACATACTGAGCATGCTGGGTGGGCCCAGCAGCCAATCTCTCTCAGAAGCCCACATACCAGACGCTCCCTTCTAAAGCATGTGCCAGTTTTGCTGTCTCCATCCTGGGGAGCAGCAGTGTTTCCAGTGGTTAGAGCCGGGGGTGGAAGTTGGCAGATCTGGGTTCTGTTTGTGGCCCCGCCCTGACGGATTGTGAAACCTCGGGTATATCATTTTGTGCCTCAGTTTCCCCCTCTGTGAAATGAGGATAATGATACTGACCCACCTTTGAGATTCTCAGATGAAAAGTGCTGCCTAGGTGAAAATTCCTGTCTTCACTTGTGGGGCAGCTGGCTCCTCCCCAGACACCTGTTTGTCCTTCCTAGTCACCAGCCTGGACTTTGGAGTCTGAGTCATAGTGTCAGCCATTGCTGGAAAACCACAGTCCATCTGTACAGTAATAGCATGTGCCATTCACAACAGAACACTTTCACCCTACCCCCGCCTATGGTCTCTTAAATAATTACAGCAAGCAGAGTTTTAGGCCCTGGGCTCACGATGTGTCTGATTATTGGCAAGTTAATTACTTGTTCATAATTACTCTCTGGTGTTAAGAGGCCAAAGCAGATGGCTTGATTTCAGATGGTGCATGCTGCTTTCTAATTCGCTCCAAGCGAGCTCTGTGACTGGGAATCTCTAAGGAGAAGTTGTGCAAGAGGAGAAATAACTACATGTGCCCAATTGATCCTGCTCGCAACCTTTTAGCTCAGGAGTTCTCAAACTGGGGGTCGGGATCCCTCGGGGGGTCGGAAGGTTCTTACACAGAGGGTCAAGAGCTGTCCGCCTCCACCCCAAACCCTGCTTTGCCTCCAGCATTTATAATGGTGTTAAATATATAAAAAGGCATTTTTAATTGATGGGGGATTCGCACTCAGAGCCTTGCTATGTGAAAGGGGTCACTAGTAAAAAAATTTGAGAATCGCTGTTTAGCCCATCTCATTGCCAGGGATATGTACCCTGCACATATGCCTGTGGCTGTCTACCACATGCTGTTGCTTCTGTTGGGAACAGGTTAGACCTGTTTCGAGGTTCTTGCAAGGAACCTCAGGCAGTTAGTCCAGACTCAGGGTAAACTTTCTCAGTACCCAGATTGGTGAGCCCAGTCTGTGCAGCGGAGCCCAGCCTGACTGTGTTACAGTTAGCAGCTTTTTTTCTGTAGCAGGGAGTTGTTTAGCAGGGATGTCCCTTACCTTTCTGTGACCAGTGGGCTGCTCCACTGTCCCTCCGCTTTGCTCTTGAAATGAGCATGCTTTCTGTCTCCAGCTCCGTCTACAGTGGAGAGCCTCTTCTTTCCCATGGGGATCCCATAGGCGGCCTGCAGGGTCATGGTGGCTTGAGATCGAGTTCTCTGATTCCAACCACTTGCTGATCCAAGCTCTCTTGATCTGTGGCTTTGCCCGACCCCCTTCTGGTGTACTAAGTCCCCCAGTCTGTCCCTCATGTCCAGAGTCGGCTGTTTGTATTTTCAGATGTTGACTGGCTCAGCAGTATCTGTCCTGCTGCTACCCCTGCATGAGATTCTTGTTGTTTCCAGGGTTTAGAGGCATATGATAAACTGCCCTATCCTCTAGAGCACAGCTTCTATTAATACACCTGCTTGGACTCAGTCCTTCCCATCTGCTGAGAGTGCAGAACACGCTGTCCCTGCCCCCTGCAAGCAGCCATGGGCCGCATCCTTACAGAGCGATGGTTTCATGGAGACCCATCAGGAAGGAGAGAGGCTTTCTCCCCTTCTGTTTGTGGATGTGGCTAGGAAGGGGGCTCTGAGGGTGAGTGCTGGGGGGGGAAAGGGAAGGAAAGGGTGAGTTACAGACAAACACATTCGCTCACGTGCATCTCTGTGCCGTTTTGATCTGATTTTTTGGTAGTGTTCCCCTTGAATTTAAAGCCTTTCCAGTCCATGCATCAGGGTCCCCTGAAGCACAGACTTGTGTGTGTTATCTTGGAGACAATGAGTTGTTCACATGTTGGGGAGCCTCTGGGTGCCTCTGACACAGTCCCTGACCCTTTCTCTCCCAGCTTGTCTAGGGGCAGTTTTCAAGAATCCACAAGCTCAGGAATTTGTCACCTTCTCCACCGCTTCAATGCAAAGTGAAAATAATCCCAAGTGTCCCTGGGGAGTGCAGCAGGAAATGGCACTCTCTGCCCTCTGAATTCTGCAGATACCCAGAACTCCCCGACAGCTGGGAGAGGGCTAACTGAACGCCCCCGTGGCTGTGAATTTTGAACTGTTTAATAATAATTAATGGTTCAGAATGGCAATGAGTAGAAGCAGCAGGAGGAGAGAAACTGCTAGTTTTTTTTTATTCTGTAATCTTTGCCTGGGCATTTAAGGCCTGTTTTTTTTTTTCTGAGGCGCTGAGCACCTGCAAGTCTGGCTGAAGTCAGTGGGAGCTGAGGCAGATTCAGAACGACTGCAAATCAGGCCCTAAAACCTTTACAGCCAGTAAATTGGCTTATTCTTATTTGTGTTTATAGTAACACCTAGAGGCTCCAGCTGAGATCAGGGCCCCATTGTGCTAAACCATGTACAGACACTGAGGCTAGGTCTACACTATGACCTTACATCAGAATAACTATGTCACTCAAAAATCCACACCCCTGAGCAATGTAGTTATACCGACCTAAGCCATGTTAATAGGAGGGCTTCTCCCGTTGACCTAGCTACTGCTTCTCATGGAGCTCGATTAACTATGACAGGAGAAGCTCTCTCAGTGGCATGGTGGCATCTCCGCTGAAGCGCTACAGTGGCTCAGCTGCACTGGTGCAGCGCTTTAAGTGTAGACCTGCCCATAATAAGACACCTCCTCTTCCCAGATAATCTATAGACCAGGCAGACAGAGGGATGGAAAACAGAGGCACAGAGATTGGAAGCGACTGCCCAATGGTTACGGAGCAGGTTGGTGACAGAGCAAGGAGTAGAACCCAGATCTCCTGAGGCTAGTCCTAGATGGCTGACTTCATCCATGGGAGAATCAATAACTTGACCTCTGCTCTGGGTTTCCTCCTGCACTCACAGCTGATGATGCCTTTTTTGGTTCAAGGCTGTTGGGAATCCTTCCTGCAGCTACCAAAGGTAGAAGCTCCTGTAATAACCCCTTGCTGTGTTCCAAGGAGACCGGCTTAGGTTTCCCCTATTCATCTCTTTCCACCATGTGCACTGAGTTTGTTGTGGGTAGGAATATGCCATAGTACCGAGGGTCAGACTTCTTTTCACAGAGCATGAGCCCCTGCAGCTTCTATTGGCTGCACCTCTGAAAACTTCACTGTGTTGTAATTTCGTGATCCCCAGGTTGGTTTCAGGGTCTCCAAGGGGGGAGAGGAAGAGCTATATCTTCATTATTTAAAATACATAACTAGTGCTGTGTCTTCTCAACATTTGAGATCACTGCCACCTCCTTAAGTCCCTGAGAGATGATCTGCACACATAGGTGACGACTTTTGCTGGTGCTGGTGGGTGCTCGACTCCCCTCTACGTCTGGGCCCCGCCCCGACTCCGCCCCTGCTCCACACCCATTCCAACACCTTCCCCAAAGTCTCTGCCCCTTCCCCAAATCCCCACCCCGGCCCCGCCTCTTTCTCACCTCCTCCCCTGAGTGAGCTGCGTTCCCGCGCCTCCCCCCTCCCTCCCGGAGCTTGTTATGCTGCGAAAAAGCTGTTTTGCGGCGGCAAGCACTGGGAGGTAGGCGGAGAAGCGGGGATGCGGCGCGCTCAGGGGAGGAGGCGGAGGTGAGGTGAGGAGGGAGGGGAGCTTGGCTGCCGGTGGGTGCAGAGCACCCACTAATTTTTCACCGTGGGTGCTCCAGCCCTGGAGCACCCACTGAGTCGGTGCCTATGACTGCAAGTTTCCAGCTACTCCAACAGAATGATTGAAACTTAACGGCTGCACATCACTCAAGGTCTAAAAGGTCCATCCCATCCTGGACCCAAGTTTCCATGCTGCGTGCTCTGAACTCAAAACCAGGCCTTCTGCAGCTCCTTTTAAAAATGCAGTGTTAATTCAAGTGTAAACTGCCCACAGACTTCTCACTCTTCTGTGCAAGCCAGTTCTAACTTTTAGCTAGTTCTCAGAAGTTTGCCTAATTGCCTGGGGAGAGAGTGGGACATGTTTCATATGGTAATGGCATTTAGTTTTTGCTCTCCGCAGTGCAGTCCCTGTTCTATTGCTCACACACTGTGTGTTGCAATATTGTAGACATCCATGCTCCTAGCAGGCAAGCCTCAGACTGGCTAATTGATGCACAATGTCATATCCCGCACTCTTAAGAGTAAGAAACAAATACTTCTTCTTTTGGGGAAAAATCCCTAACCAGGCTTAGCTTTAGGAAAATGCCTTTCTGCTTAAGCCAAGGGTCAGCATCACCTGTGTTAGCAGCACCAGAGCCCTAGTGGAGATGGTTTGTCAGCTGGTTTGGGTGCGATAAGCATAATCTCTTCTAACCCTCCTCAGAGGAGATCTAAGATGCCTAGTGATGAAATGCCAGTGGGAGCCCATCTCTGCAACAGTGGCATTGCTGTAATATTTCCCTGGTGGAGTTGAGGCTCTAATCTGTCAGTACAAAGCTTCCAATGGTCTGATTTGTTGAAGGGGGGGGGGGTGCATTAAGAACAGGTGGGGAGAGAATAGGGAAATCGGGAGAATGCAGTTAAAGTGAAAAAATATACTGCATTTAAAATGCAGTGAGAAGAATGAGCCAATGGTCCTTCCAGCAGAAGATCTTTCCAAATCCAGGGCCAAGCTTGTCATGTGTGCACCTTGGAATTCAGGAATTGCTGGACTGGAACAGACCTGGAGTCCATCTAGTCTTGGGTCACGTCTCTGAAGTTGGTCAGTGCTAGCTGCTTCAGAAGGCATAATGTGTCTATACTATACCTACTGTAATGCCATTTCCTGGTGACGGGGATGGAGATGTCTGTGAATGCAATGAGCAGCTTTTGCCTTCAAGCGGGAGGTTTTAGCCTAGCCACTGCAATTTCAGAGGCAACTCTTATAAATGCCTAGCCCTGTATTTTAAACCTGCTGGCCCCTTTGTCTCAATTATATCCTGCAGCAGAGAGTTCCACAGATGAATTATGCATGCTATTCTTTTAAGTAGCACAGGGAAATCCATCTGTCTAATGGGTTGATACAAACAAAACCATTACCGAGCACCATAGGGGAGATGACTGTTTTAGTTCATATCTGTATAGCACTTAGCACAATAGATCTTCCTTTCTGATTGGGCCCTCTATGTATTGCTAGAATACTGACAAATAGATCTCCCAGGAATGCAAACTCTTGCTGATGTGAGATTAGCACCTGATCGGCTCCTGGGTGCTTGTGGGTACTTCAGGACAGAGACGCTTTCACCAGGCTGGGTATGTTGTAGCCTGCAGTGGCCCATTTAATAACTGCAAAGTCTGAAAGTGACTAACAAATCCAGGCGAATGCTGGGTGGTGTTCATCCTTTGGGGTGTTGGCAGTGCCTTTAAAAAGCCCCTGGTAGAAGCTGCTTGCTTGTGAGAAGCTAGGCTCTGTTTTATATTTAGCTGGATACGGTAGTGATTCACCTCCCTGTGCTATCAGGTTACGCCTCCGAATCAGCCTGCAGAACAGATCTCTGGTCTCCGGGCTGGGTCCCGTTCATGGGCTGGCCCCTGGAATCCTCCCAGAGCAAGGGGAGATCTCACTGAGCCTTGGAGAAGCAGCTCCCTCAGGAATCCACTGACTGGGACAGCCAGGGCAAAGCTGCAGGGTTGAGTCCCTGGCTCCACTCGCTCCCTGGGGTTTGCTTGGAAAAGTTGTGGAGAGGCATGGACCCGAACGTGGTGCCCCTGGAGGGGGGCCAGCCCCTCCTGATGGGTCTGAACGGCGTCGGGCTCAAGCGTCACCCCAAGGCCAAGAAATCTAAAAAGGCTGTTCTTTTCTTTGAGGTGGAGATCCTGGATGCCAAGACCAGGGACAAGCTGTGCTTCCTGGATAAGGTAGGCCTGTGCCCTGGGGGCTGGGAGGGGGGTGGCTGCTGTGGTTATTGTAAAGATGCCTCCCGGACCCTGAGTCATTTCTCAGTGCGGGTGGGATTGTCCCTTCCAGAGTGAAGCATGCTCTCCCCTCCCTTAAAGCCATCCTGAAGCTCCCAGGTTCAGGGACCCTCCTCTGCCTCCCAGCTACAGCCCCAAGGCATGTGGTCATGAGCGATGGGTGCCAGAGCGTGACACTGTGCAGCCAGGTCTCAGCCTTGGGCTTCTGAGCAGCGGGGCTTGACCACCTCGTCCCAGCAGAAGGAAAAGCCTTTGGTGCACCAAGGCCCTTGTCTTTATCCCCTTACGTGCCTTGAGAGGTGCGTGCTGCCTCTGTTCAGGGCTGGGAGCCCCACTGCCTTGCTGAGCGGGGCCTGGGGTTTTCGGTGTGTTCAGAGTGAGCGAGCACGGGTAGGGACAGCCTTTCAAACGGCGGTTGCTGTGTGGGAGTGGAGGACTCAGGACTCTGACTGTGAGGGACACAGCCGGTTTGAGCCTTTTGCAGGCTGGCAGTCGTTACGCACCTTGGTTGAGTTTGCAGAGTCTGGGCCCAGTGCCTAGCAGACAGGCACCCGCATCCCAGAGAGCTGCCAGTGGGAGTGGCCCTCACTGGCAGCCTCAGCAGAGAGGGGTAGGGGATGTTGGCGTAGGAACAAGCGCCACTGTGCGTGCTGCCCAGACTGCGAGTACACACAGGCCTTCAGGGCTGTAAATCCAGCATCTTTTGTCAGCCTTAACAAAATACTCCCACCGGGTGCAGGCTCAGATGGAGGGAGCCCCAGCCATGTGGCTCTGGCACCTTGGCCACATCTGGGGCTGAATTTTCATTCTGAAGAAGAGTAAATACACTCCTGGCCTGCCTGACTTTGCATGCATTTCAGGCCTGACCTGTTTACACAAATGTGGGTTAATTTGCACTGAGCTGGCAGTGTGTGTTCTTTGTTTTCTTTCTAAGAAAACCCCCACAAACTCTCGGTTTCTGTAGTTTAACAAGTGCCTACAGTCTGAGGTGCTTGGTGGAGTTACAGTGGCTACAGAGAATGTAGCCTAGCCTCGTGCAGTCTGGCCGTTTGTGCTGATTCCACCTGCAATGTGTTGTCCTGTAACCACTTTATCAAATGAGATGGGGAGCCAGCGGGATCTGATGGCTAGAACCTGGGAGGGAGACTGGGGTTCTAACCCCAGCTCTGCCGAAGACTTGCTGTGTGATTTGGGGCTAGTCCCTTCCCCACTGTGTGCCTCAGTATCCCCCCATAAAATGCGGATAATACTACTCACTCGCCTTCATAAAGTACCTGGTCTGTGCAAAAGTGGAGACCAGTTCCTCGGAGCCAGGAAGTGCCTTCCTTTTTGGTTTGTACAGCACCTAGCACAATGGGGGCCTTGCTCCTGATTGTAGCCCCTGGATGCTGGTGCAGCATGGACAGCAGTAATGATGACAGGCACACGTGTTTAACGGGTTAGCCACGGGACCAGTCTCCCAGGGAAGGGGTGGATTCTCTGTCTCTTGGTGCCTTTGAGACAGGCTGCCTTTTGGATGATGCTTTAGCCAGACAAGTTACTGGGCTCAGTGCAGGGTGACTGACTGCCGTTCTGTGGCCTGTGATAGGCAGGTCCGATGAGAGGCTCTAATGGTACCTTCTGATCTTGACACTACGAATGAATCTCTGATCCTGTGGCCTTTTGTTGGGCCACCTGCCAGGGCCACCTGCCAGGCGCGTGGAGTCTCCTCTCCAGCCCAGCTACCGGAAAGAGGTGACTGGCTTTGTGGTCAGTACAGGGGGCTCGGTCCGTGAGAAACTCCTCTACCTGAGAACTGCCACCTCACTCAGCATCCCTAGGAAGGAGGCCCAAAGGTTGCGTCCACTGCACTTGTGCTACTGTTCCCTTCCCAGCCTGTGGACACCCAGACGATCTGCAGCAGCCGAGGTGTAAATACCTCTTCTGCCCCATCACCAGATGCAGAGAGGCTGTAGTGTTTAACTAAACATGCCAGAGCTGCCCAAACCTTACTGCGGTTCCTGTGTGTCCTTCATAGTAGTTGGTGCCAGCTGCCCAGCATCAGAGACCAGCTCTCCCAGATCCTATGAGACCCACTTCTGTTTCCCCCTCCGCAACCTGTTCTGAGCTGTTCCTTTTCCCTCTGGAGACCAATCTTTCTGTCCTGCCACTGCAGATCTTCTCTGTTTCTGCCACCCACCTAGCTGCTTCCCATTTCAAGCCCCACTTCTCTGCCGGCACCCATCAATCACTTGTGCTTGCCCTTACCAAGCTGAATCCCAAAGCAGGGAGCAGCCTTGTCCATGCCCCCAAATCCTAGCTGAATTGACTGACTGCCAGAGCATCAGCGAAGGTTTGGAGTTCCCTAGGGGCTGCCCCTGTGACACCTGCACGGTCGCACTGACAGCCACTGCTGGGAGACAGGTTTTCTCTTGCCTCGGGGAGGGAAGGGCTTTGGTCAGAACCAGAGCCACGCTGCTGCCCGTGCTGACTGAATCTGTCACCTTGATGGGGTGTCTCCCGGTTGCTGGCTGCCATCTGGGGATCACCAGACACCGCCAGCACCACGAGCCTGTGACTCCGTTAGCGTTGCTGCTTTGAAGCGAGCTTCCCCTCATGCTTTGCAGCATCTCCTGTGCTCAAGCAAAGGAGAGATTAGTTCATGAGCTCGAGCATTGTCCTGCCAAAGCAATTTGCTGTGAAGTGTCTATGGGGGAGTGAGCGTTATAACAACCCCTTGCTCTTATCTAGCAGTTTTCATCCGTAGATCTCCAAGCGCTTTACAAAGGAAGGTCAGGAGCATCACCCCCATTTTACACATGGGGAAACTGAGGCACAGAGCAGGGAAGTGACCCACCCAAGGTCATTCAGCAGGCCAGTGTCAGAATCAGGAGTAGAATGCACAGATGAGCCCCAGTCTAGTGCTCTATCCAGTAGACAGCACTGCCTCTCCTGATGTCAGGAAAGATTCCCCATAAACTCAGCAGGCTTTGAAGTGCAGCAGTACTGAGGTCAGCAACTGTGCACAAGGCACCATAGGGCCCCCAGGCCAACTCTCTCCAGGCCCAATCCTGTGGGCAAACTGGCGTTGGTGGTTTAACTTTGTGTCTGAGCGGGTCTGATGCCCCTCTCTGAATAAACCCGGTGTGAGTTGTAAATCCATTCAGACTGGCAAGGAGGAAATGGGAAAACGAAATATAGAGATGTGATTAAAATAATCCTGCAATGGGAGTGATCAGAACTTCTTTGTGTGCTTTGTGCCCAAGAGGCTACCAGGGGCATCAGCAGTAAGGCCTGAATCTCTTCCCTCTACTGAGCTCTGGGCTGGGCGGGTGGCCCCTGGGACTTCACTGCTCCCTTTGCAGGTCACCCACCAAAGCCAGGAAGCGCTGAGTTTCAGACCTCGTTCTGTCATGCCTACATATGTGGCAATGCAGCAGGGATCAAAAGTCCATGATCTCCTGTACCATTCAGGCCACCATACCTTGCAGAGGCACAGTGATTGGGATCCCAAATGTGGCTTTTTGTGGGTCCTCTAAAGTGCAGTCTTAAAAGGCGCCCTGCAAAGGAAATGGGCAGGGCCCCTTTTCTCTGCTGCTTTTAATGAAAGGGTGTCTCTATTCAGTTGAATTATAGGTTAAATATTCAGATCTCATCCACCCTGGGTGACTCTGGCTTACGGGGGGGTCTGTGGGCATTGTGACAACCCAAGTGCCAAGGAAGTGAAATCTGCTTAACGGAGAGGGGAATTAAATCCTAGACTATTTAAAACTCTTTGGTTTTGTGGATACCTCTTCAACAGTCATCTGGGAGAAAAAAAATCTCTTCCTCAAAGATTCAGCAGCCCTGTTTTTTAAGATTAATTGATATTAGAATATTAGATTATTTAGTCTGACCCCTTGTATAACGCAGGCCAGGGCATGTCGTCCACTTCTCTTCATATTGAGCTCAATCAATTTGTATTTGACTAAAGCATCTTTCAGAAAGGCCTTCAGTTCTGATCCGAAGCCATCAAGAGATGGACCATCCACCACTCCCCTTGGGAGTTTGTTCCAATGCCCCCCCCCAGTGTTTAAAGTAAAATGGTGCCTCCTTTCTACTGTGAGTTTGTCTGGCTACAGTTTCCAGCTGTGGGTTCTTGTTCTGTCTCACGCCGCTTGCTGGTCAGCTAGCTGGGACCTGCCGCAAAAGCAGACTTGCCTCACCTCATATTTAATTTTTTTTAAAAAGGGCAGAAAATTTATTTAAGACGAACCAATAAAACATCTCCATTTCAGAGCATTTCTGTCCCTCCTAGAGAAGCGAAAAAGGGCACAACCCTCGTGCTTTCCCTTTAACCCGTCAGATACTGCCACCTTCCGAACTGTCAGGCTGCTGGGGAAGGTGGGGGTCTCCCCTGTATTACTGTTTTCACTTGGCATGAGGGTGCCCTGGGTGTGACCCTGGCTGTACAGTTTGCGGGGGTGTCTTGCCATCTTTTGCAAAGGAACCTCGTGGTTCCCAGCATCTCTGTGAGCAGCACAGACTTGAAGCAGCCTGGCACTGGAAACTGAGATGGGGGAGGACGGCATCTGAAACTTTCTCCAGCCCGCCCTGGACTTTCCACAGGGCATTGTGAAGTAGCAATCGTGATTCAGAAGGAACATCCTGATGCTGTGGAGGCAGCAGACCAGTGAAGCCATCAGCCACCTCCAGAGAGAGAACTCCAAGCAGGTCCCTGCCAGCAATAATTATCAGCCCCCTCCTGCGAGGAGCTGATCTCCATGTTACTGTGGAAGAACCAAGGCACACAGAGGAGGTGGCACAATGAATCAGTGGTAGAGCTAGAGAAAGAACCCAAGAGTCCTGACGCCCTCCCAGTCTACTGCTCTCTAATCACTAGCTAACCTTGCCCTCAAAGGAACTGAGGAGTAAATCTTAGCGTGATTTAAAAGGGAGGCTCTGCTCTGAAAATTGGCTGTAAAAATGGCCTTTCTGTACTGCACAGCTCTGTTCCCTGTGTGTGTGTATCGGACAGAGTCAGAGTTCCTGCCAAAAATAACTTCTGGCTGCTTCTTGCTCCTCTTACCCCTGAAGAGTCAACACAGCTGCGGGAAAGGCAGCCAAAGTCTGTGCCTTGTGCATCATCACCAGAACTGTTCCAATCATTCACGCCTGGACAAACTGCTAATGCGTTGGCATGGGTGTTGCTGAGGGCAGTCGTAATGAATACTAGTGATGCATGAGAGGGAAAGAACCAGCTTGATTCTCTGATCCCAGGAGGCGGGGTCTAAAGCCATCTTGTGTCGTGAGCCTGTTGGACCTGGAGTCGCTGAGAGATGGTGGCTGTGTGGCTGCATGGGGCCATCTTACAGAGTCCCTTTTCAAAGCAGAACTGCCCTTTCAGGCCCTTCAGCTGTGGGTGTCAATCTCCTACTGACCTCAGTGGTGGTCCTGCCCACAGAACTAGGGCAGGGGATAGCCTTATAGCAGAGCACTCTGCCCAGGATTGGTATGGAGATAGGCTCGGTCCCCTAGCCAGTGCCCCATTTACTTTTTTCTTTTTTTTTTTTTTGCACTGTGCCAGGTGATTGAAAAGGCATTAAGGAACCCATGAGCTCCCACAACACATTCTGCCTTGCACTGAATGTGGCTTTATTTTACTTGTCCTGATTGTTGTGTGCACCCTTTGTCTGGATACACAGAAGACAATCTCAGGGACGCCGTGTGGCCTAGGTACAAAGGACAGGGCACTGCTGCCATCCCACTCTATGAACAGTGGCTCCTGGCACTGCCCTGCCCAACTCCCAAGGGTGCTGCGAGGAGGATTGACTAATCCCTGGTTGCAGACGGGGTGCGCTGCAGACGTGCTAAGCGGCCTCGTCCATATGAGGAGGATCTCTGACGCTTAGTCACTTTGCTGATTTGTAAATTTCATTAGCCCGGCTGAGTCTAATCCCACATTAAACTTTCAGCCAGGCTGGGCTCTCGCCATTGTCGCAGGATGTAAACCCCTGGCCCACGTTCTGGAGTACTCGCAACACACAGTCCTGCGAGGAGGGCCAGAAAGACTCCTCCTGGCCCCACAACGAAATGCACAAGTCCAGTTCTGCTCTGAGCAGCTTCTGTTTGTTTGGGTTCCTTTGACTTACGCTGGCTGGCTGGAGAGCTTTCTCAGGCGGGAGCCTGGTCTCCCCACTGTGGGAGTGGCTGTCAGCTGTTGTAGACACCCTACACCAGCACCTGATTGGATTAGCTGGGTTTGCAGTGGCCACAACCTCCTTAAATGTAAGTGTCTGGTCCTGCGGTGATTCACAGAACACCCTTTAGCCAGGCACAGTCCGCATTTTGGGATCCGCCCAGGGAGGACACTGGGACTGAAGGTGGGAGGGGTTCTAGGGGAACAGAAGGTTCCCAGGAGCTGTGTGTGAAAGCTGTCACTCTCAGTGAGAGAAACGGGAGGAACCAGCGCGAGGAGCAGCAGAGTGCTGATCTGTGACCAGCTTCACCCAGCTGCTGACATGCTGTGTACACAGTAATACTCAGCACAGCCTCGCATCAGACCCATCGGGGAGCGGGGCGTGGACTCCATGCCTGCCAGGATCAGGCCCAGAGCTAGCGTGGGAGAACAACCCTTCCCTTTGAAACCATTTTCTTAACTCGGCGTCTTGCAAACCCTGACAGCAGCTGTGCTTCGACCTTTGTACAAGGACTATCAGAGCAATGGCCCAGTTAGTCCAGTATCTCAGCTGCTTCAGAGAATGGAGCAGAAAACACCCCAGTGGAATTACTTGCCCTTGAAAGAGGTTCCTTCCTGAGCCCTGTGAGTTGGTGCTGACTGCTATTAGATGTGTTACAGTAGCAGCGAGAGGCCTGCTGTATTAATTTAGATGGAATAAAGGGGCCCAAAGAGTCAAAGGTGTTGACATGATCTGTCATTGTCCAGCATTAAACAATGTTAAACAAGGGATGGGGTTTGGCAGAGACTTCAGCCTGCATAGTACCATGGCAAACATGCCATTAACAATCCTTTTAACGTGGTATTAAAGCTAGAGAAAAGAGGGAAAAACAGTTAAAGCATTTAAAATGTAAAGTAGTAAGCTAGGCTTTCATTTCAACAGCGTCCCTTGTTCCCTTCCCCTTTAGTGGGATAGAGTTTTTAGAAGGAAAAACCCTCTTGTCAGACTAGATGGTATCAAAATGGTGATAACTGCCCTTTGGGGGGAAAAGAGAAGAAGTGAGTTAAGAATGAGCTGGAGCTGTTGGTAAAGCCTGATCTCATTTCCTTGACACCAAAACAAGACAAACACACAAAAGGGGAGAGAAAAGAACAGCAAAGATAGCACATGCAGCTTCGGTCTCTGGGGTTGGCTCTCACTTGCTGTGTCACTGCTGGAGAAACACGGGCCCAGCAGATGGTCTGATTAGCCACTCTAAGACCTGGCAAACTTGTACCAGCATTGGGCAGTTATGGGTGATGGGCATTGTGTTTAGTTGCCTCTCTCTGGTCACAGACTCATAGTTGTGTTGCAAAATAAGCAGTTGTGGCCAGCTAAGCCAGACTCTTATTAGATAGAAGGCAAAAGAAGTGAGAGAGGAAAGAGAAGAAATAAGGTGGGGAGGGGGGACAAAGGGTCACATCCCAAGTGGTATTTGGGATTCAGCCAGAGCTGGTGGAGTTGGCGATGTCATCTGGCTCCTTCTCTCTGGCGTGGTCTAGTAAGGTTCAGAGTCCTGGGAAATGGTGCAGGTGGCAGCTCACTCAATAGCCAATTTTTTCTCCCCAAAATCTTTTTTTGAGGACCCCAAGGGAAATGGTGGGTGGAATAGCCCAGCCCCTCGTTATTTTGTCCACCGGTTAGACTTGGTTCGTTCACTGAATTCTGGTCCCCCTCTTTTTGTGTTTCCCAGGCATGATCTTAACGGTCCTTGCATTACCTCGAGAGGCCTTTTTGTTTGGATAACTCAGTGTGTCTCTCTTCTGCACCTTTTCCCATCAGCATACATTGTTATAGGTTATTGTGACATCTTATGAACTTACGCTGCCTTTTAGAGAGGAGCTCCCAGTTAGGGTACACTTGTAGGCCCAGTTATTACAACAGACCCCAGCTGAGATCAGGGCCCCAGCTGAGATCAGGGCCCCATTGTGCTGCATGCTGCACAAACACTGGGGCAGGGATTCTCTCTCCCTCTAAGAGCTTCCAGTCTAAGTAAACAAGATAGGTTGGGTGAGGAGGAAACGAGCACAGAGAGGGTAAGTGACTGCCCAAGGTCACATGGCACGTCAGTAGTAGAGCTGGGAGTAGAACCCAGGTGGCCTGTGTTCCTACCCTGTTCACTAGCTCGTGCTGCCTGTACCACGCTGCAGCTGGAGGAGAGCTTGTGTATCTGTTTTCTATTTACAGAAGCCCAAAGCATCAGGGCACCTCCCAGCCCCCTCCCTGGGGAGCAGTTTGCCTGGCTGCCGCCACTGGAATCCCTCTAAGGTTTTATTGGTTGCTTTGGTCTGGCGGCCAGGTCAAGCTCCTTCCGGCTTGTGCACCATGGTCCAAACTGTGAACCGCATTCCGACCGCGGAATCTCTATTCCTGGGGCAGCGCGAGGCCCATGGAGAGCCTGGCTCGACCTTCGAAGCTTGCTGGGCATTTGTGGCACTGGCAGCAAAGAGAGAAAACTATGAAACAGCCCGTTGTATTGGCAAGCTCCAGAGGCAAACACAGGGACCCCAGTGCTGCGCTGTCTCTTTGATCAGAGCCCTGAGGGTCGAGCAGAACCTTGGCAGAGTTCACTGAGTCTCTTCCCAGACCCCGGGTGTAAGGTTATGGGGGCTGGGAAGTCTGTAGCCAAGCTCCTGCTGATGTCCGTGGCAGCGGATCAGACCCTCACTCTGTGCCCCTAGGTCTGTGGTCACTTCTGTCTGCTTCTCTGCAGGTGGAGCCCAATGCCACGATCGCCGAGATCAAGAACCTCTTCACCAAGTCCTGTACGTATGGAGTGAGCTCGCTTGTGTCGGCCCTGCACCCCCACTTCATCAGACTCCCCCCCGCTCACTGCCCCCGTGGGACTGTCCCCACCGAGCGCTGAGTGCCCTGCAACATTGGGCCTTTGCACCTGAGCTGCCTGTGCAATGGGCGTACGGAGGGGACCCTTTCTTGAGGCAGCTGAGCACGGACAGACCTTGTGGCTCTCCTGACCTCGCTCCTAGCTGGTGCTGTCTAGTGTCATCCCGTTGGGCCCAGGCCTGGCCTGTGTGGCGGTGGAACAGGCTGTGCTGTATGCCCACGAGCTCAGGAAGGTATCGAGTATTCGGAGTGGTAAGGGGGAGCGTAAGAAAAAACAGTTTCCCACGGGAAGCCGCCACTTCTGAAAAATTTTGTTCAGTCAAAAATCCAATTTTCCGCCAACAGCCAGTTTATGATGGCAGACTTTGACCAGCTTCTGAGTGGGTGGTGAGAAACCTCTGCAGCTTGCGGTGTTCGTAGTGCGCCCGTCACCACAGCGTCTAGGCCCTGAGATCGCTGAGTGAAATTCCTCCTGTGCAGCGGGCCAGCACAAAGTGTAGGCAATGCATGTGTCCCACAGAAGTCCTCAAAATGGGGCATAGCAGGCGCCTGGGCCTTGTACTGGCTGGGGGGGCATCACCCTGGCATTTCAGTGCTTGGGCAATGGGCTTGGCGACCCATCAACAGCGGGAGCCACCAAGGCAGGAGCCAGCCTGTCGCCTTCTGCCCTTAGCAAGGTGCCTGAAGGCCCAGCTCAGCCTCGTGAGTCTCTGCGTGGGTAGACTTATCTCCATAACAGCAGCGTGGTTTGGTGCCGATCAGTTGGCAGAGTCAGGGATTTGGAGCCACAGGGGTGATGCCATTGTCTCTGCTTTTCTCTCCGCAGATCCCCAGTGGTACCCAGCCCGACAGTCCCTCCGCCTTGACCCCAGTAAGTTAGAGCGCCATGTGGGTTCTGACAGCTCTCGCCGCGTCTGTTCCCAGGCACACCTCTCTGCTGCTGCTGCTCATCGTGCGCCCCATGGGTGGGGAAAAGGGCCTGAGGGGAACACGAGCCACAGGGGTCTGTGGGGCAGGTGCTGACGCTGTTCCAAAGGGTGAGAGATCTGATCGACCACCAAAGGACTAGGGCTCTAGGAAGACCCAGACTTCTGGGGAAGGGCCCCGTGGGCTTCCCAGCTTGTATGCAGGGGAGCGCGAACCTCCAGGATCAGAGTGCTCTGCCCTGCAGCAGGGGCTTTGGTCCATTCTCCAAATGGCTTTTCATGGGGGTGTCGCTGTGCTACAGCAAACAGGAGAGCAGGGCCGTGTTTCAGGGGGCTGGGATCACTCGGGCACATTGCCATGGAACCGATGCCAGGGTTAACATATTGCATCGGCGTCCCGGTTGGACCCCCTCCGCCCATTGTCCTCTCTGAGTCTCCGCTCTCCTTCCAGAGGGGAAGTCCCTGAAGGATGAGGACGTGCTACAGAACCTGCCGGTGGGCACCACAGCCACACTGTACTTCCGGGACCTGGGTGCACAGATCAGCTGGGTGACGGTGAGCAGTGACACAGGTCTGCCTGAGAGAGCCCCGCTGCCCATAGACACCCCCCTGTGCTCACAGCACACTCTGCCTTTCAGGTCTTTCTCACCGAGTATGCTGGGTCCCTGCTTATCTACCTGCTCTTCTACTTCCGAGTGCCCTTCATCTATGGCCCCAAGTATGACTTCACCTCCAGCAAGCACTCGGTCGTGCAGTGAGTACTGGCCGGGAGCCCGTCGCTGCGTCTGCTTAGCCTGTGCTGGAGCTGTGCCCTGGGATCTGGGCCTTCTCCTGAGCTGTTGGGGGCAGAGACCCTGTAGAAAACCTGAGTCCTAGGAAAACAAACAGATGGGACGTGCATCCCACTCCTGGAGGGGCCGTTCCTCCCAGGCCAGGCCTGCAGCCCCTGGATTGGCCTCCTCTCCAGAGTGGGATGAGTGGGGAGAGAAAATCTCACCCCTACAGGGATGCAGTGCCCGTCAGATTCCCTGCCAGCCTCTTCAGGCAGTCTGGGATCTGGCTGTCATTGCAGCCACTGGATATTCAGCACATGGACAGGCCTTGGAGGGGGACTAGGGACTGGCAAGTGCTCTGAGCTGTTGCACTGGAAACTCAGTTGATTCCTGGCAGGAGGGAACAGTTTAGGACCCCCAGAGCATCTCCTTGTGGCTCATCAAGGGTGGTCTGCTTTAGGCTCCAGCACGGCCCCTGTCCAGTCGTGCTGGGGAGGAGCCTTCAGGGGATCTGGCAGGTGCTCTCTGGTGGGACGCAGGGGACTTACCAGCTCAGAACAATTCCATAGGGGGGAACGTACCCCCAGCCCGTATCCCAGTGGCACTGGTACCCACTAGCACCCTTGTGCCTCCCTTCCAGCCTGGCCTGCATCTGCCACTCATTCCACTACATCAAGCGCCTGCTGGAGACCCTCTTTGTCCATCGGTTCTCCCACGGGACGATGCCCTTGCGTAACATCTTCAAGGTGAGCGGGGTGGAGGGGCGGGGCAGGGGAAGTAAAGTGAGGGATGTGCAGGGCCTGCCAGCCAGGGGGCTAGGGCAGCAGTTGCCTGGGGGATCCCTTTGACTCGTCTCGTTAGTGGAGCCTGTATTAAAAGAGCATTTCCTGATTTGTCTCTAGAACTGCACCTACTACTGGGGCTTTGCGGCCTGGATGGCGTATTACATCAACCACCCGCTGTACACCCCGCCAAGTAAGTGACCCCTCGTCGCTGCCTTGCCTCTCTCTGTGCCCTAGAGGGTGCTATGCGATTCCAGCCCTTCTCTCTCACAGACCGATCGTGTCAAGGGCTGTCCTTCCTTTTCCGCTGCCTTGCTTCAGCCCCCCCAATTCCATGAGAGGTGTGCGGGTATCCCACAATGCACAGCGGCTGCCGCACAGCACTGTTTCCCACAAGGCAGTGTGTCTGCGTGGCACGTGAAAACACTGGGATCCTACCCACCGTGCACCATGCTATTGCTGATACAACCGTGTGGTCACAAGGCGCTCGCACAAGCAGCTGAGTGTGACCACATGCTGCAGAGATAGTTGTGTTAGCAGCACTGTGCCGGCAGACCTGTCCCTAGCACAGCTTCTTAGCGTAGCCAAGGTCTTAGAGACATTGGGCAAGTCCAGGCTTCAGGCTAGTCTGGCTTGTGTCTCTGCAGGACTTAGTGGTGACTTGGAGGTGTGGGTTGGGAGCACTGTCAGCCCTGATTGGAGGGACCTGCATTGCTAACACAGGGGTTTTCTCCCAAATGTGCTAATTAAATAGTTGTGCGTTACAGCAAACACAGCCCAAGCCAGGATAAATGGCTGGTAGCTGAACTCAGCCTGGAAATAGGGTGCAAACATTTAACAAGGAGGGTAACTATCCCTTGGAACGCTCGCTCAGTGGAACGTGGAGACTTCAAATCTTGGATGAGTTTCTCAAAGCTCCACTTTAGCTCGGCCACAAATTCTGGACCAGGTGTTGGTGCAGGGGGGAGGGTCTCTGGCCTGGGTTAGACAGGGGTCAGTCTGAATGGGCAGAACAGTTCCTCCTGGCCCTGAAATCCGATGTCCATTTTAAACAAATGGGTGAAAAATTGCTTCCCTCTCAGTCTCGTTTCCTTGGCATCTCTAGTCGTAAACTGCCTAGCTCCCCAGCTGTCCCCAGAGCCCCCCCGGCAATCAGACCTGATTTGCTAGTGTAAAAAACAACCAGCAGCCAGTGTTTTGTTTGTTTAAAGGCCTTTTGTCCCTTCCTGCATCGTAAAGGGTTAAAAACCCACATGAACAAGCCCAAACTCTCCTGCTTTGCATGTCACGTTCCATTGAACCTTCCTTCACTGCTGCAGCAGCCCGTGACCTCGATTCCTTCTCTTCATCTCCATGCACTGATGAGTGTGCGGTCCAGCTGTTTCCCTTCTCTTCCCCCCCCCCCCCCCCCGGCGTCTTGTACCATAACCCCTGCCCAGCGACTTCACCCCCCTTTGCTCGCTCAGGTCCATTACTCTAGCTGGCTCTGACCCTGGAAGAAGAGGGCCCCCTGGGACTGCACTGCCCTCACCCTTAGAGAGGAGGGGTGAACAGGGAAGGTCACCGTGCTGCCCGGCTCTGGATGTGCACCGGGCCTAGGGGTGTTAATCTGGTATCTTTCATGGGCACTTAACAGATCCACCCTTGCTATGAATTTTTGTTTCTTTCCAAGCCATTATTGCAGTAGGGCTATGTGCTCCCGCTGCTGACCGTGTGCTAGCACGTTGCCTACACAGACGCCAGGCTCTGACCCTGTAAACTCACCCCTGGCGCCCCGTGATGTGAGTGCCTCCCCCCCCCCGCCCCGTGCCAGGCTGACCTGTGCCCTTCCCCTCCCCCACAGCCTACGGAGACGAGCAGGTGAAGCTGGCGCTCATTATATTCCTGGTAAGAGCTGCCGGCCGTGGCGGGGAGGGAAGCAGGGAAGGAGGCTGCTCAGCTGGGCTTGGGCAGGAGTACCAAGGGGGGTACTCCCAGGGTGTGCAAAGGTATGGGGGGGAATGAGGGTGCCAGAGTGTGGGGCTGGGGAGAGGGAGGGATGAGGGTGCCAGGAGGATGGGTGGTGGGTGGCACAGCTCTGTGCTGCCACTGCGAGAATGCTGCCAGGCCAATGCCCTTCCAGGCCCATGCCCCTCTGAGCTGATGGGGGATGCCGCCACTGCAAGGGGGGTTGAACCCCCAGGCCAGGGAGAGGAAAGGAGGTTGCTGGGACCCAGGGCACTGATCGCTCCTCTGCTTCCCCCCCAGTTCTGCCAGCTGGGGAACTTCTCCATTCACATTGCTCTGCGGAACCTGCGGCCGGCGGGTGAGTGGGGGTGGGGCTCCGCTGGCCCTCCCAGGGCCTCAGTCGCTCAGGGGTGACGGGGCAAGGATGGTCAGTCCGAGGGCAGCCTGAGGGTGGGGGTGGGGCCTGCTTGTATCCCTGGCTGAGGTGTGGGGATTGGGAGCGCACTCTGGGTCCAGGGCGTAGTCTGAGTGAAAATCCATCCCCCCCATGCCCCTGGCTCCCGTTCACAGAGGGTTCTTGTCCTTGCTCTCTGTCCTCCCAGCTCCCCGGGGTCTTGGTGAACGTTTAATGTAAGAAACACAGGAGGAAAACCCCCTGTCTTCCTCAGGCCCCCCTATAAACATCCTCAGAGACAGAGACAGGCAGCGATAGACAAGTTTCTCTCTAAACCCCCACGGCTTTCCCAGGTTGCGGAGGACACCTGCCCTCCCAGTGCGGACACCTCCATCTGGACGCTGGTGGCTCCAGTGACTGGTTCATAGCAGTGTCTGAACAGCCTGGCTGGCAGATCCTCGGTCTCCAGGCACAAGCACCGTGGAGGCCTCAGCCCCTCTGGGCAGGACGTGGCACCCTGACCGGGATGTGGCTGTCCCAGATCTGTGTAGTCCCAGCAGCCGGGGAGGGGGTGGGGGAACTCTCTGAATGAGTCCTGGCCAGCCTGGCACACTGCCTCTTTACTGCCCCATCAGCCCCATGTGTCAGATACACCCCGATGGTGCCCAGTGCAGCAGAGCGGGGATGGGGGAACATGCCATTGCCTCGGGCTCCAGTGGGCTGCAGGAAGCACTGGCCTGTGTGTGACTGGAGATCTGACACCCGACCCCGAGGTCCTGCAGCAGCATCTCCCTGGAGAACGGTCTGACAGGGCTGTCTTCCCAGTGCCTGCGTGTTCCCCCAGAAAGCTGATTCCGCTCCCTGGGAGGTGGGGCCGGGGGGGGGTGTCACTGTTCATGTGAAATAAATCCATGCTGGATTTCTGCTTCTCTCCCTCCCAGGCTCCAAGACCAGGAAGATCCCATACCCCACTAAGAATCCCTTCACGTGGCTCTTCCTGCTAGTATCATGTCCTAATTATACCTATGAGGTGAGTATCCCCCCTCCCCCCCAGTCCCCCTGCCTGCAGCGAACTGGCGGGCTCCCTGAGCCGAGGGCTGCCTGGCACTTGCCCCCTCCGACCCACAGATCTTGTTTCTGGTCTCATTGGAAGCATCTCCATGAGCTGCAGCTGCTTCCCTGAGACAGGTGGCTAGAAAGTGACCTTCTACCTGCCTCCTGCTTGCTGTTAATTAATAACGAGCTTGTCACTGTTCACCCCAGAAATGCAACCGTCTCTGGGGTGGAACTCAGCAGTGGCTTAACAGCCACACAGCTGAGCCCATTAGGGAAAATGCCCTTGTCTAACTGAAACTGCAGGGGGAATTCAGAAGGTGGTAGGACTTGAATTTGGCCGGGTAACCGGGAGTTAACAGCCCTGCTTCTGGGAAAAGTGCCAGTGATCAGCAATAGCTGGGACCTCGCTTTCACTCGACACAGCACCCCTAGTGCTACACTAGGACATTGGGGTCAGCCCTGACTGAGAAGGGAGAGCGCCTCCTACTCAACTTCACACCCCACTCCCTGTCAGACAGCCTCCCCAGTGCCACACCGGGGTCAGCCCTGACTGAGAAGGGAGAATGCCCCCTGGCTGAGCTCCCGACTCTGCTCCCTGCAGGACAGCGCCCCCTTGTGCTGTACTGGAGTCAGCCTGACTGAGAGAGCAGAGCACCCCCTGCTGAACTCCCCACTCCACTGCCTGCAGGACAGCGCTCCTATTAAATCAACAGCAGCCATTAGCATGCACCTGTGCTCTGCCTGGCCCAGCCCTGCATAGCTCCTGGAGCTGATGAGGCAAAATGGCCGCAAATGCCCAGCCTGACACCACCAGCAAAGCCTCGGTCCTGAAGCCAGCTCCAACTTGGCAGTGTTGGTGACGCTCACAAGGGGTTTGGGTGTTCAGGGGCTGTACCTCCAGCCAACTCTAGGCTCCCAGGTCCTGGCAGAGCTGGGTTCGGGGGGGCTGAATTTGACTGTCATGACTCCTAAAGTTGGGCATGAGTCAGTTCTCCAGGCGCCACCCTGCATGGCTCTGCTTCCTGAGAGCTCGTCCTTTTGCTGGAGTGCCACTCACCTGCCAGGAAGGGACCTTTCCCTGCCCAGGCTGGCAGTCGCCTTGCATGTGCCCAGCCACCCCATCCTCCAACTCAACTGCTGCCAGGGCTGGGGACTCCCCATTGCTGGGGAGACCAGGTCCCCCTGCTGCCCTGATCTCAGCTTGGGGAGTGCCCTGCCCTCTCCTGATCCCTGGTGTAGGTGAGGGGGTGAAATTCCCCCTGCCAGTCCCATCATCCCCAGCACCCTTATTCCTGCCCTAGCCTCTCCCTCCCCATAGGGGGCACAGGGTGGGCGAAGGATTTCCCCCTGGGAACTGGCCCCTTTGACTCCACTTTCCTTCCAGCCCCTGGGCATTAAGTCACCCCTCCAGGGGGGCACACACACCCCCAGCGCTGGACAACCCCTCCCCAGGAGGGTCTGAGATTGCTGCTGCCATTTGAGTCCATGTAAAGGAAGGCGCAGCAGACTCCGCACAGAGAATGCAGTTGATGCAGGCGTGCTGAGCCTGTGCCCATTTGGAGGGAGCACTTCACTGGCTGGGCTGGAGTCCCTGCCTCCCACTGCCACCTATGCTCTGGGCATGCGGCTTGGGGCACTATGGGTTAATAATGCGTGGTGGCTGGGGGCATTGCTCTGTGTCACAGGGTCTGCAGCTTCTGCTCACAACAGCCCTGCGTTAGCTGGGATAGCAGGGGACTGGGTTGGGCTTGAGGGGCACTGGCAGAGATGGGGGGAGAAGCCCAGGGCAGGGGCAGCAGGTGGGCACTGGGATGGGATTGCCAGCATTAAGTGCATGCCTAGCTGGTGAAGTCCTGCTTGGCCAAGGCAGCAGGCTGTGAGGTGCCCTGCTGGAGCCCAGGATGTGCCCCCACCCAGAGGCCAGTCCATCTTCCCACGGTCATTCTCCCTGCCCATGAAGGTGTCAGAGCTGGGGCCTGGCAGGGGCATTTCGCGTAGAGGCGAGTGCAGGGAGTCTTAGTGGGCAGCATCACCAGGCCGCTTCCCCGTGTACCAGGGTTTGTATTGCGCAGCTCATATTGTATTCCACCCCCCCCACCCCAGGGTCAGGTACGTTAAGAGTCCTGATGTGGGCTGGTCAGTTGGCTGCAAATGGCTCAGTGAACTTGACTGAGTGCCCCCTTTCTGTGAGTGAGCGCCACTTGCCGGGGCCTGGCCTCCCCTGTGGCCATGTGGGGGGAGGCTTCTGCCCAGCCCCTGGCTTCCCCAGCACTAACTGCAGCTGCTTCTCTTCCAGGTGGGCTCCTGGATCGGCTTCGCCATCATGACCCAGTGTCTCCCAGGTGAGCGCAGTGTGGGGGAAGGCGCCAGGGCCTGGGGATGCCACATTGTCTCCCCACAACGTCCAGGGGCACAGGCCACCACAACGTCCAGGGGCACAGGCCAGGCGGGTCTTGCCTTCTTGCTGCCAGGGCCACCCATACTTGTTCTGTGGGAACAATAAGCCCCTACATGGCCAGCAGTAGGGCTCCCAGCATGTCACAGAGATCATCTCCCTCTCGCAGGGGGAAACCGAGACAAAGGCAGGCCAAGGGACCTGCCTGAGGAGTCGTTGTAGACGGGGAATAGAATCCAGGAATCCTGATTCCCAGCCCTGTCTACTTGACCACACTCAAGGAGTTTGTTGGGTGTCAGCCCAGTTTCTGGCTGGTAGGATGAGCTGGGTTCATAGCCCACCTCCCTAGGCTTCCTGCGCTCGAGGCTCGTCCTGGTGCCCAGCACTGAGGGACCTGCCCCGATCTGCAGGGAGTAGGCGAAGCAAAGACTGCAGCATGAGCTGCCCTGCAGCTGAGGCTCTTGGATGATTTGCCCTGCTGTGAGCTGCTTTTCCTGGCATCTGCTGGCTGCCTTTTCTCAGGAGTGGCACTGCCCAGGGGCCTCCAGCCCATCAGGCGGGAGCCCCCTGCTGCTGCCTTGGGGAAATGCAGGCACCACATCTTGTCAACATCTGGTTTTTAGTCCCTTTGGTGGGAGGAGGAGGGGAGCCAGTGGTAGGGGCTGGCCCAAGGGGGCAGCTCTCATTTTACATCCGAGCCGAACCAGAGCCAAGCCCAAGTGGGTCTAGTCGTTTTTCCAACCTGACCCTTCCCATTGAACCTGAGTCAGTGTTGCTGCCGCCTCCAGGCTGACTCAGCTGGGCCCAGGGCACCATGACTGTGTACCTGGGTCCTGCCAGCCCCTGCTGCAATGTGAGAGGTGCTGTGACTCCTCGGTGCCCGCACAGCACAGGGAGGTGGCGGTGGCCGACAGGAGCAGGGCACGCAGTTGTGCCAACCCCCCTGGCAAGGGGAGAGCTGACCCGCAAGGTCCTGTTTACCTACCCAACCCCTGGAGTAGGGTCCCCTCAGGACTGTAGGGTGGGGGTGATGCTGGGGGGGCCAAGGGAGTGCCCCCCCCGATTCCTCACCACTTTCCTCTCTGCTCACAGTGGCCCTGTTCTCTCTGGTCGGCTTCATCCAAATGACCATTTGGGCGAAGGGGAAGCACCGCAGCTACCTGAAGGAGTTCCGGGACTACCCACCCCTGCGCTCGCCTATCGTCCCCTTCCTGCTCTGAGCTGCCAGGGGCTGCTGGGGCTTTGTGTATTGGTGCAGTCCAGGGAGGAGCCCACTCCCCACGGGGGTCTCTGCACCCCTCATCTGGCCAGCTGCCACAGGGCTCGGGGGAAGCTGTGCAAACTCTCACCCTCCTCGCTGCTGGGGTTTCTGCAGCTGCCCCTGTGCTCCCGTGGGGGCTGGCCCCACTCCCCCAGGGAAGCCAACATCCAAGCCCTGCTCAGAGCCAGTTCCCATGCTCTCCTCCAACTGCACCATGCACCCAGCGTCTGGGGCCCAGAGAGCCCAGATCTACAGCCCTGCCTAACTGGAAACTAACCCAGGGAGAAGCTGCAGCTGCCTCTGGCTGGATGCAACCACTCAGAGCTGTGGCCTGGAGGAAGGACTCTGGCCTAACCTCAGGCATCTAACCCTGGCCCTAGGCACCTGCCAATGCAGCCTGATCCCAGAGGAGCTGAGCGCTTGTGCCCCCAGTGGAGCTGGTGGGAGTGGCAGGTGCTCAGCCCCACTGGAGACCAGGCCCCTTCTCCAGGTATCAGCTCAGGATCATAGGTGCCTCATTTCAGGCTCCTGAGCAGGAAGACCACTCCTTTCCTGGGTCACATCTCCATGGCAGGGCCTCGGGGGCGAGTGCTGGGCTGAGGCATGGGCCCTGTTCAGCACTCCTCTCCTTCGAAAGCTGCCAGGGGGCTGCTGCAAGACACAGCTGGGCTCTGGCTTCTACCCTGCACCCCAGGCTGATGGAAAGAGGGCAGGATGGTAGCTGAGGCTGGCAGGGTCTGGTCAGTCCCCCAGCCCCAGGCTGCCTTTCCCCTGTGCTCTGCTGGCCCAGGTGTTAAGGGCATCAGGCCTGGAGCAGGCCCCCTGGGCAGCGAGTTTACAGATCAGTCTGTTTAGAATGGTGCTCCAGGGTCTCATGCTGGGACAAGCAGGAGTCAGGACTAAGGCAGGTTGGTAGGTGGGGGTGGTGTGGGGCAGAACTGAGCCAGGAGTGGGGTGACAAGAGAAAAGGGAAGGGTAACAGCACTATTGTGTAGGGAAAGCAAGGGGCAGCAGGTCAAGATTGAGGGGCACTGGCAGGGCAGCAGGGGCAGGATTGAGGCACAGTAGCAGGGCTGTGTGGGGGAGCTCAGATGGCAGCTGCTTGACTCAAGCCAGCACCGTTAATTGTAAGCACAGTAAAGTGTTTTCTTTTGTACCACTCTTCTGTTCCATCCTTCCCCGTGCTGCTGAGCGGCCGCCCTGGCCCGTAGTCCCAGGCTGTAGCTCAGGCCTGGCTCTGCCGGGATGGCAGGGGCTAGAGCAGGCTATTCTAATAAAGACGTGGGGTGAGGCCCTTCAGCTCCCTCCTGCACTGGCTCCTTGGCAGCTTCTGTCTCCTTTGCTCTTACTTTGTGTGATTGCTGGGGAGTGAGGGGTAGCCCTAAAGAGCTGGTCTTTCCCTACCCTGGGGGCTTGGTGCATGTTGGACAAGGCACAGGCCCCTGGGGGGAGGGCTGGGCTAAGTAACCCATCACTGAGAGGAGTCCTGGGGAAGGCTCTGGGGTCCCCAGGAGAGAAACCAATGGGGCAAGGGGTCAGGGAGGGCAGAGACTGGCCAGGGGCCAGGCTCTTCCTCTCTGAATGGCTACACCTGGAGCTCTGAGTCTCCCAGGGGGACTGCACCTAGGACAGGGGCCTCCCTGGGTGCCACTACACCTTCCATTGCAGCATGAATGCATCATGGCCCCTGTGCCCAGGATTCCTTGCTGTGAGCCAGGCTCGCTTCCTTGGGCCGCTGTTTTGTCCCATCGTGGCTCTGATTTGGACAGCTGAACTAGTGTCTTAGCTCCAGCTAGCCGCCCCCCCCCCCAGCAACCACTACGCAAGTAGGACTGAAAATGGCCCTGCCCTAGCACAGGAGCTGCAGCGAGCCTCTCCCAAAGCGTGTGTCCAGGATGGTTCTCCCTGTCCAAGACACAGCAATAAACCAAGCCAGCCTCTGCCCAGCCACGTCTCAGTGCTTCCCCCCACCTCTACAGAGGGGATCAGCTGGGCTCTAGGCATGTGTGGGGTGCTCTTTGCATGGCCACTCCCCCTGCCACTGAACAGCAGGCACTGTGCCCTACTTAAGGGCCAGGTGCAGCCATGGCTGGTGCCACCCATGCCTCCCTTCCCCCTGCACCCAGCCATGCAGCACAGCTGGGGAGGGGCAGCTCTGGCTTCTTTGCACACAACAGCAGCAGCAGAGACTAGGCACTTGGGCTGAAGCAAGCCTAGCTCTGCCCTCTGCTGCTGGCAGACATTTCTCCAAGGCCATGGCAGGGGCAGGGAAGCAAGAAAATAGTCCCCTGGGCAGGTGCAGCACACCCTAGGCTCTCCAGAGCAGCTGACAGCATGCTGCCCCCATATGCCCTCGAGGGGCAAGGGAAGCTGGGCTTGGGGTGTGACAAATCCACCCCCCTGTGTCAGAGCTGTGCCAACCTAACCCCCGCTGTGGACACAGCTAGCGTGACTGTCACTTAGCGAGATGGGTGCCATAAAACCCTTCCTTGGCTTTAGTGCATGTCGACACTACGGGAGCTGTGCCATGGCAGTGCATGCAGTGTAGACATGGCCTCAGTCCAAAGGTTCCCTGCATGGAGAGCAGGGAGCGAGTCTGAGCAGGCTCCAGGCTGCGGGTAGATTCCCAGCACTGGCTGCCAGGGCAGGAACTGAGCCAAGTGCCTGTGGGAGCTGGAACTCACAGCAAAGAGCACGAGTGCGTCTGAGCCCAGCAGAGCTCATCAGTGCTGAGGCAGCCAGAGGGTGCTTTACACGTGTCGCAACCACACGCACTCCAACCCTGGGAGGGAGCAGAGCATCACCCCCTCACTGAGGGGAGAGGGGGTAGCCCAGGGACTCCTGGCTCTAGTCACTAGACCCTGTCCCCCTCCCAGAGCAGGAACAGAACCCAGGAGCAGTGTTCCCTCTAATTTTTTATGTCCATGTGCAGAATGAATTTTGTTATGTGCACCAATATGGAGGTGACATGTGACTATCACCTTCATATTGGTGCACATAAAATTAATGTGGGGGTGGGGCCAAGCACTTTGGAGTGTGGGAGGGGGCTCAGGGCTGGGGCAGAGGGTTGCGGGGGTGAGGGCTTCGGGGTGCAGGCTGCCCCCAGGCTACGGTGAGGAGAGAGGACTCCCCTCAGCCCTCTCTTGCTGCAGCAGCTCGTGGCAGGGCTGGGCTGGGCCAAGCGAGGGGCGCCTCGGCCACGGCAAGTCCAGGGCAGGTCTGCTGGAGCCAGCGGGGAGGGGCGCCTCGCCCCAGGCAGGGCTGTGCTGGGGCCGGCGTGGACGAGCACCTCTCCCCACCACAGCCCTGAGCCTCTGCACAGGGTTTAACAGGCAGCTGCGTGGCCACGCAGCTTAATGGGAACGTAGCCCAGGAGTCCTGGCTCCTCCCACTCTAACCACTAGGAAATGCCACCGCTCTCTGCTCCCCATAACTTCAGGGTGACTGAGGTAATCTCTCCTGGACCAGCTTCAGAGCGTCTTCAGGTTTGGACCTGGCTTCCCCATCCCTACCAGCACCTGCAGTGATGGGGCATTACAGCCTCAGTGTGATATGCGCTCATGCCCTGCCCTGCTCACCCCACTCCAGTCACCACTCCAGATCCAGATGCAGACAAGCCATTATTTATTCCCTTACATATGACACAAGTAGAGGATTCCTCCAGCCTCTCACGTGGATGGGGACACGGGGCTTTGCTATGCTCCAGCCCCCTCCTGCTCCAGCCTCTTCTTCCTCACCAGCAAGCGCCGCTCCCGCTCAAATTCCTTCATACGCATCACGTAGCTGGGGGGAGAGGAGACACTAGTCGGGGGGGGGTCCACCTGCATCTCCATTAGAAGCAAGCCCCTGCCCCGGCATGCTGCACCCCACACTGCAGGGGTAGGCTGGCACACTCTGCATTAGGTACAGGCAGATCTCAGAGCTGTTTGTCCCACTTGCTGGGGGGGGCTCCCTGAAATTAGGTTCGCTGCTTTAAACCAATCCTGTGATCTCTGGCCCCTCCACCCCCCACAATCCTCTGCCCCAAATCTTCCACCTCCAGATCCCTCCTCCAACCCACAATCCCCACGGTGACACAGCCAGGCCAACCACATAACCACGTTCCATGTAGTACCCCTCCCTTCACTCCCTGGGGTCTACTCAGCCCTGGCCCAGGGCTTGACCCTCTGTGGGAAGGGCCCTACACATGTGTTTCATCACCATCCTGCAGGGTTAGCCATATCAGTGGGGCCCAGGGAATCAGCAATGGCCCAGAATGCTGCATTCTGAGATGGCTTCTGCAAAGAGGGAGGGAGGGGACAGTTTATTTCTGTGCTAAACCCCTGCCGTAGCTGGTTACTGGGGACCATCAGCACATTCTTAGGCTTAATACCCTATGTGGGAAGGGCAGGTGCCAATCACACCTAGCTCTGGCAGCACCTTTCATCAGTAGATCTCAAAATACCATGCAAAGGAGGCCAGTTTGCCCCAGGTCACCCAGGACGTCAGTGGCAGAGCTGGGAATGGAACCCTGGTCTCCTTTGTGCTCTCTCCACTAGGCCATGCTGCCTCTCTCTACCCCTAGGGCTGCCACCCCCAGCTCTGTGGCCCTGGGATCGGAGTAGCCTGTGGATGGTGCCAGGAGCTCCCCGGCACAGGTGGCCTCGTACTCAAGGTGCTCGCAGTAGTCCCAGTCGTGCCGCTCGTGCTGGCAGGCCAGGAAGTTGGGGAAGTTATCGCGCTTGCACTTCATCAGCTTGATGAGGTAGTGGGCGCAGTAGTCGCGCTGATCCAGGGGCAGCTGAGCGTCATTCATCTGCTGCTGCGTCGCTACCATCACTGCGGGGGACAGAGAGGAGGGGCAGAGGTGAGGCTGGGAGCAGGACGTGGGAACTGAACCTGCGACCTCCAGAGCTAAAAACACCAGCGTCCCCCCACCTCCTGGGCAAAAAGCCAGGCTCCACAGTGGGGCCCGTAACAGCTGCCTCCTACGTGGATCGGGCACAGAGTGGGACTCTGAATGCCCTATACATGAGCCCTTCTGATGAAGCCCCATGGGGAAACTGAGGCACGGGGAGAGGAAGCAACTTGTCCAGGCTCACAGAGGGAGAGCTAGGGATACAAGTCAGGAGTCTTTGGCTCCAAGCTCTCTCTCTCTCTCTCCATTTCAATTACACGGATTATTATTTATACTTGTCTCAGGATCGATGCCTCGACACACAGGACGGGGTTCGGCTGCCCTCTGTAAAGATCTTGGGTTTACACCGGTCCTTTCAACGCAGAGCGCTGATTGACCCTTGTAACAGGCAGTTCAGACGCTCCTCCAGTGTTGAAACGCGGCCACCTCTGGGGTGGGGCAAGGCAGCTGTCAAACACTCACCCAGAACAAGGGGTGAAGGGGGATCCGCTGACCCTACAGGCTCAATGGCACCAGCCTCCCCCGCAGCAAGGACAGAGCCCTGCGGGAGGCTCCCGCCCCCACACATTAGGGCCCTACATTGGCGACATCGGCTCCCTTCTCCTGCTCCCCATGCTCCGGGCCGGTGCAGGCGGGACCCCCACGGGCTACTCCCAGCTCGAATCAGGGGGCTCCGCCCTCGGTCCCTGAACCTCCCAGCCCGCCTGGCTCACCCCGGCCCCTCCCCCCGGGGCTCACCCCGGCCCCCGCCCCCCGGGCCTCTGAGCTTGAGGGGGTGGGGGGTCTGAGCCCCCCCCGGGAAGGCGGGGCCAGTGGCGAAGGGGCGGGGCCGGGCCGCCGTGCCCCGGGCTCACCCCGCTCCTTGCGCTCCGCGAAGCCCAGCCCCGGGTCGAAGCTCGGCATGCGGAGCGGGTCCGGCTCCACGTCCTCGCCGCCCAGGTAGCGCCGAGCCAGGTGCGCCCCCATGCCCGCCGCGGTCACCTCGGGGCCGCGCCGCCGCGGAAGCACTTCCCCCCCACCCGGAACCGGACGTGACGAGACGGCTCCGCCCCCCAGTACCAGAGAGTTCACCGGGCAGTTCCTAGATAGGGGAGGGAGGATTTCCGGTTTCTGGCCGATGTCGTCGTGGGGGCGGGCCCTCTGTTCGCCCCGCCTCTTTTCCCCTGGGACCCCTGCTCCTGCCCCTCCCTCCGGCGCGTGGGTCCCCCGGAGGGTGTGTTCCCGTTCGCCAGGAGCAGGGACACCTCAGCCAATCACCACCCTTCTGCTGGGGGGAAATTTGCATGTAACATTCTATTGGCTGCCACAGCTTCTGGGGTAAGACATGGGCCTCCCGATGGGTGAGGCCCAAGGGGGGCCTGTTCCCCAGCCTCCGCCAGTGTCCGCCTGCTGCCCGTGCTGGGACCCCTCCCCGTCTGTGTATGTACAGCGCCTAGCGCGACCACAGTGCACCTAATAAACAATGCACAGCGCCGAGCACGACGGGGCCCTACCGTAATACACCTAATAAATGTCAGCTAGCCCCAGATTGGCTGGGTACATGTCACCTCAGGACGGGGTGCAGAGACAAAGTTTCTTGACACCTTACATGGCTGCTTCTTGGAGCAGCTAGCCCTGGGACGCACAAGAGGGGAGGCAATTCTTGATTTAGTTCTAGATGGAGCAGAGGATCTGGTCCAAGAGGTGAATAAACCTGAACCACTGGTAATACTGACCACAATATAATAAAATTGAACATCCCTGTGGTGGGGAAAACACCGGAGCAGCCCACCATGGTAGCATTTAATTTCAGAAACGGGAACTACACAAAAATGAGGAAGCTGGTTAAACAGAAGTTAAAAGGTATAGTGCCAAAAGTGAAATCCCTGCAAGCTGCATGGAAACTTTTTAAAGACGCCATGATAGAGGCTCAACTTACATGTATACCTCCAAATTAAAAACCATAGTAAGAGGACCAAAAAAGAGCCACTGTGGCTGAACAGCGAAGTAAAAGAAGCAATTAGAGGCAAAAGAGCAACCTTTAAAAAGTGGAAGTTAAATCCTACTGAGTAAAATAGAAAGGAGCATAAACGGTACATAGAATAAGAACGGCAATATTGGGTCAGACCAAAGGTCCATTTAGCCCAGTATCCTGTTTTCTGACAGTGGCCAGTGCCAGGTGCCTCAGAGGGAATGAACAGAACAGGTCAACATCAAGTGTCGCTCATTCCCAGCTTCGGGCAAACAGAGGCTAGGGACACCATTCCTGCACCATCCTGGCTAATAGCCATTGATGGACCTATCCTCCATGAATTTATCTAGTTCTTTTTTGAACCCTGTTATAGTCTTGGCCTTCACAACATCCTCTGGCAAGGAGTTCCACAAGTTGACTGTGTGTTGTGTGAAGAAATACTTCCTTTTGTTTGTTTTCAACCTGTTGCCTATTAATTTCATTTGGTGACCTTTAGTTCTCATGTTATGAGAAGGAGTAAATAACACTTCCTTATTTACTTTCTCCACATCAGTCATGATTTTATAGACCTCAATCATGTCCCCCATTAATTGTCTCTTTTCCAAGCTGAAAAGGCCCAGTCTTATTAATCTCTCCTCACAGCCTACCATGCCCCTAATCATTTTTATTGCCCTTTTCTGAACCTTTTCCAATTCCAATATATCTTTTTTGAGATGGGGCGACCACATCTACATGCAGTATTCAAGATGTGGGCGTACTATGGATTTATATAGAGCTAAAAATTTTCTGTCTTATTATCTACCCCTTTCTTAATGATTCCCAACATTCTGTTCGCTCTGGCAAGTGAAATGTAAAAATATAATTAGGAAGGCCAAAAAATAATTTGAAGAACAGCTAGCCAAAGACTCAAAAAATAACAACAATTTTTTTTTTAAGTACCTCAGAAGCAGGAAGCCGGCTAAACCACCAGTGGAGCCGCTGGATGATCGAGATGCTAAAGGAGCACTCAAGGACGATAAGGGCATTGCGGAGAAACTAAATGAATTCTTTGTGTCGGTCTTCACGGCTGAGAATTTGAGGGAGATTCCCAAACCCAAGCCCTTCTTTTTAGGTGACAAATCTGAGGAGCTGTCCCAGACTGAGGTGCCATTAGAGGAGGTTGTGATGGGTTGGGTCACAGAAACCCCATTGGGAACTGCCACCTCATGTGCTAAGACTACCTCTAAGCCCGTTTTCCCTGGCAGCTTGGCACTTCAGTGCCCGGTCTGGTTGTGCCAGACACACTAGCCTGCTGCAAACACAGACCCAGGGTCTGAACCATGTCCCCCAAAAGCTGCAGGCTTAACTGAAAACAGCTTAAGAAGTGCTCCTGTCTCCAGCACTCAGATACCAAACTCCCAACGGGGTCCAAACCCCAAATAAATCCGTTTTACCCTGTATAAAGCTTATACAGAGTAAACTCATAAATTGTTTGCTCTCTATAACACTGATAGAGAGATATGCACAGCTGTCCCCCCTGCCCCAGGTATTAATACATACTCTGGGTTAATTAATAAGTAAAAAGTGATTTTATTAAATACAAAAAGTAGGATTTAAGTGGTTCCAAGTAACAACAGACAGAACAAAGTGAATTACTAAGCAAAATAAAATAAAACACTCCCTAATACAGTAAGAAGGTGATTACAGATGAAATCTCACCCTCAGGGATGTTCGAATACGTTTCTTTTACAGACTAGCCTCCTTCTAGTCTGGGTCCAGATGTGGTTACTGTCCTTTGTTCCAATTTCTTTTAGGTATGCTTTGGGGTGGAGAAGCTATCTCTTGAGTCAGCTGAAGACAAAATGGAGGGGTCTCCCAAGGCTTTATATAGTTTCTCCTAGTTGGTCTTACCCCCCGCCCCCCCCGTAGAATCCCTTCTACAAGACGGAGTTTTGGAGTCATATGGGCAAGTCACATGTCCATGCATGACTTAGTTCTCTACAGAAATGTTCCTAGGAAAGCTCAGATGTGGATTGGTGTCTATCAAGGTCCATAGTTTGCCAAGTACTTTTCATTTACTTGAATAATCCCCTCACACTATGTTGATCAAGTTTGCCTTAGGTGCTTTCTACAGCAAGCACTTTAAATACAAGCATAGAGCCAACACTTATAACTTCAGATATAAAAATGATACATGCATATGAATAGGAAGAATACATGCAGAAGAACACAACCTTTGCAAAGATATGCTGCATGGCATATCTAGCATAAAACATATTCCAGTTATGTCATATTTACACTCATAAGCATATTTCTATAAAGCAGTAGAGGGTGCAACGTCACAGAGGTTTTGGAACAAACTGATAAATTAAACAGTAATAAGTCACAAGGACCAGATGGTATTCACCCAAAAGTTCTGAAGGAACTCAAATGTGAAATTGCAGAACTAATACCTGTGGTATGTAACCTATCTTTTAAATCAGCTTCTATACCACATGACTGAAGGGTAGCTAATGTGACACCAATTTTTAAAAAAGGCTCCAGAGGCGATCCTGGTAATTACAGGCTAGTAAGCCTGACTTCAGTGCTGGGCAAACTGATAGAAACTATAGTAAAGAAGAGAATTAGTAGACACATAGATGAACACGATTTGTTGGGGGAATAGTCAACATGGTTTTTGTAAATGGAAATCATGCCTCACCAATCTACTAGAATTCTTTGAGGGAGTCAACAAGCATGTGCATGAGAGGGATCCAGTGGATATAGTGTTCTTGGATTTTCAGAAAGCCCTTGACAAGGTCCCTCAGCAAAGGCTCTTAAGCAAAGTAAGTTGTTATGGAATAAGAGGGAAGATCCTCTCATGGGTCTGTAACTGGTTAAAAGATATAAAGCAAAGGGTAGGAATAAATAGTCAGTTCTCAGAATGGAGAGAGGTAAATAGTGGTCTCTCCCAGGGGTCTGTATTGGGCCCAGTCCTATTCAACATATTCATAAATGATCTGGAAAAAGGGGTAAACAGTGAGTTGGCAAAATTTGAAGATGATACAAAACAACTCAAGATAGTTAAGTCCAAAGCAGACTGCGAAGAGTTACAAAGGGATCTCACAAAACTGGGTGACAGGGTAACAAAATGACAGATGCAATTCAATGTTGATAAATGCAAAGTAATGCACATTGGAAAACAGAATCCCAACTATATATGTACAATGATGGGATCTGAATTAGCTGTTACCACTCAAGAAAGAGATCTTGGAGTCACTGTGGATAGTTCGCTGAAAACATCCACTCAATGTGCAGCGGCCGTCAAAAACTAATATAATGTTGGGAATCATTAAGAAAGAGATAGATAATAATAAGATAGAAAATATCATATTGCCTCTGTATAAATCGATAGTACGCCCACATCTTGAATATTGCATGCAGATGTTGTCGCTCCATCTCAAAAAAGATATATTGGAATTGGAAAAGGTACAGAAAAGCGTTACAAAAATGATTAGGGGTATGGAACTGCTTCCATATGAGGAGAGATTAATAAGACTGGGCCTTTTCATCTTGGAAAAGAGACGACTAAGGGGGACTATGATAGAGGTCTATAAAATCATGACTGATGTGGAGAAAATAAAAAAGGAAGTATTATTTACTCCTTCTCATAACACGAGAACTAAAGGTCACCAAATGAAATTAATAGGCAACAGGTTGAAAACAAACAAAAGGAAGTATTTCTTCACACAACACACAGTCAACCTGTGGAACTCCTTGCCAGAGGATGTTGTGAAGGCCAAGACTATAACAGGGTTCAAAAAAGAACTAGATAAATTCATGGAGGATAGGTCTATCAATGGCTAATAGCCAGGATGGGCAGGGATGGTGTCCCTAGCTTCTATTTGCCAGAAGCTGGGTATGGGCAACGGGAATGGATCACTTGATGATGACCTGTTCTGTTCATTCCCTATGGGGCACCTGGCATTGGCCACTGTCAGAAGACAGGATACTGGACTATATGAACCTTTAGTCTGATCCAGCATGGCCATTCTTATGTTCTTATGTACTAAATAACGTACAGTGCCCTGCACCATGGGGCCCTGGGTGCTGCCATAATGCCCCTAATTACTAACGTACAGCACCTACCACCATGGGGCCCTGGGCGTTACCATAATACACCTATGTGATGCTCTGTGCCTCAGGGGAACAGCCTGCACCCCCATGTTCATCCTTATAAAATGATTGTGTGGTATCCAATGCAAAGTTTGTCATGTCGGGTGTCTTCGGAAGGCTCATGATGCACTGAGCATTGTTGTTATAGTGATGTTATAGGTTATAATGTCATGTATATAGTTATGAGGCTGAAAATGTGTCCTCAAGGCTTAAAACAAGGCCAGGCAAACACTCTCCAGGAGCAGAGGGGCAGTTCACGCCTCATCAGGGCATGTATGGGACAAACCCAGCCCAGCCTCACAGGAACAAAGGACACTGTCCTAGGCAGCAACAAAAGATCTGTTGGACTCTCGAGTGAGTCACCCCCCTTCCCTTGGTCAGTTTGGGACTATAATGAGGTAATGCTCACCTGACTCTGAAGGCAGAGGTAGTGGGGGCAGGCAAAACCAAGAGGGAAGAAAGAACATGATAAAAGGGAGAGACGTTTACCATGCTCTCTCTGTCTCTTCCACCTCCATCTACAGATACCACACCAAACGACTGAAGCGCTGATCAAAGGGGAGAGCCTGGCTGAAGGGCAACCAGCCAGCCTGTGGTGAGAAGCATCTAAGTTTGTAAGGGCACTGAACGTGTTAAGAGCAGCTTAGAATGCGTTTTGCTTTTATTTTATTTGACCAAATCTGACTTGTTATGCTTTGGCTTCTAATCACTTAAAATCTACCTTTATAGTTAATAAATTTGTTTGTTTATTCTACCTGAAGCAGTGCATTTGGTTTGAAGTGTGTCAGAGGCTCCCCTTGCGATAACAAGCCTGGTATATATCAATTTCTGTGTTAAACTGACAAACTCATATAAGCTTGCAGCGTCCAGTGGGCATAATTGGACACTGCAAGACGGAGGTTCCTAGGGTTGTGTCTGGGACTGGGGATATTGGCTAGTGCCATTCGGTTGCACAATCCAAGCAACGGCTGGCCCAAAGTGCTCACTCATGTAGCTGGGAGCAGCTTCCATGCCAGAGGCTGTGCGTGAACAGCCCCGGAGTGGGGGTTCTCACAGCAGAACAGGGTAAGGCTGGCTTCCAGAGTCAAGGATTGGAGTGACCTACCAGATCACCAGTCCCGATAACACCAGGGGAATGTCACAATCTAATAACTAATGTACAGTGCCTAGCACTACAGGGCCCTGGGCACTACCATAATACAGCTAATAAATAACATGCAGGGCCTAGCACTATGGGGTTTTGGGCCAGGGTTGAGGCTTCTAGGCACGGTTTGTGGAAAAATGCCTCTTCGTGCATTGAAACGCAGCCATCTCGGATCCCATTTCTGAGGAAACCACACAGCGCCCTCTAGTGCCATGCTTGGGCATTGGTCTCTGAGTTAACTAGACAAAACCTCACCCCCATTAAGTCATCTGTGTTGCCCCCTCCCCCAGCACCCCGCCTGTTCCTGGGAAATTGTAGATCTTTAGACCCAGCCTTGTGGGATCTGATGAGCTCTCAGTCCAAGGTGGGGTGGCTACTGGCCTTTTACCAGTTCGCATCCCCCCTTACCCCCCGCAATCCTGCTGAGAATATCCCAATGCCCCACTTCAGGCCTGGCTTCTAATGAGCTGCACTTGTTTTGTAAAATAGGCGTTTACGCAAACCAGGGTCTCCCCTCCACTGGAGCGTGGTGGCTGCAGCTGGTGGGGTTTCTATTCTGGTCCCTGTGGGTGTGTTTGCCACCTGCCAGGGGCTCTCAGAGAGAGGAACCTTTAAAGCTCAGAGTCGGTGAGGATGTGGTAATATTTGAGACCTATAAACTTTGTAATATAGTTTGGGAGAAAGAATTTTACCCAGAGGACTGGAAGAAAGGTGTGATCTGTAAATTACCGAAGAAAGGCAACTATTTGGTGTGTGATAACTGGCCAGAAATAACATTATTTTCAGTACCTGGAAAAGTGTTTGGTAGTGTACTATTGGATGGAATGAAATTGGTCATATATGAAAAACTCTGTAATGAGCACACAGGTTTTAGACTGAAAAGAGAGTGTGTGGAGCCCCAAGATTTGCCCTGAGATGACGGATAGAGAAAGGGCTTGCCTGGCAGAGAAAATTAGTCTTGACTGTAGCTCACGAAAGCTCATGCTCAAATAAATTGGTTAGTCTCTAAGGTGCCACAAGTCCTCCTTTTCTTTTTGCGAATACAGACTAACACGGCTGCTACTCTGAGATTTTCACAGAGTCCATCAAAATGTTTGACTGCATTCATCCAGAATTGCAATGGAAAATCTTGCAACAATATGGCTTCCTAGAAAGATCGTATCGCTGGTTAAGATGCTGTACAAAGGGTAAAATGCTACGTAAGGACAGAAAGTGGGGAGGCCGATGGAGCTGATTATCATTGCTGGAGCGCAGCACGGTCGCATCTCTTCACCCCTTCTTTTCGGCCTGATAATAGATTACGTGATGCGAAAGTGAAACGCAGCATCAAAGGAAGATACCGGAGTTATGTCAAGCAGAGGAAAACTTCAAGATCTCAATTTTGTTCCATTGGACACAGATGATGACGCTCACCAAAGTCAAACATGAGACCACCAAAGGAGGATTAAGAATTAGCCGAAAGAAAACAAAAGTTGTGCTTGTTGAAAGAGGAACCAGCCATGACGGGGCATCTGTGATTGACAGTGAAGAATACGACATGGCTAACAAGTTTGTTTATCTTGGAAGCACAATCAGTGCTGATGGCCAAGGAGGTGGAAGTAAGATCTGGGAAGGGAAGCAGAACTGTTCTGAGACTGGCATATATGGGAAAACAAGGAGCTTCACGCAAGACCCAAGATGAAGATGTACAATATGGCTGTGATATCCACATTGGGATATGCCTCTGGCACTTGGGAAATGTGAGACGCCCCCAGTAGGAAACATGCATTCCATCAGAGACGCTTGCAGAGAATAGTTGGCGTCCACAGGTGGGAAAATGTGACAAACGTTGATGTGTCACAAAGGCCTGGCCAACAGCCGTAAAGCCAATGATTTGAGAAAGAAGGCTGACGTGGTTTGGGCCTGTTACATGGATGCCAAAGAAATGTATTCTTAGACGAGCCCTTGACTGGATCCCACTTGGTAGAAGATGAAAAAGAGGACAACGGCTGCCGTATAAGAAATCCTGGCAGCCCAAGCATTGCAGAGCGGGACTCACCTTCAGTCACTCTGTTTTCTGGCATCTAAAGGGCAAGGCTATGGGCTGGGTTCCTCTTCTGCTAACTGAACCCACAGCTGGGAGCAGGGTGTGGTACGTATGGTAATGTGGGCAGTGACCCGTGGTGGGGCTGGGGGAGGAAGGAAGTTACATGCATGTGAAAATCACAGAGCTCCTGGCAGAGCCAGGCTGTCGCTGGTCCCCACAGACGTCCTTCGAGTCCGTCGGTGGGGGATCGGCATGGCTCACATAAGTGACTACGGGAACTGGATGGGTCATTCGCAGTCAAAGGGCAAGAAGCCAGCGGAGTGCAGAGGTAAATGGCCAAGTAATCTGAGTGGGGGCCTGGCTACCAGACCTTCCGGGGGCTGTTGGGTTGGCAGATCTCACTTGCTAGGTACTCGGATGGGAGGTCTCAGAGGAAAACCCAGGCTGCTGCCGGGAGCATAGTGGGGAAATTAGTAGGGGCTCTCTCCCCTGCTAGTCTGTGCTACCCTGATGTCCTGGCATGGTGCTAGGCGATGCTGTGTCACAGGGTGGGTGCTCTCCCACCCCGTCAGGGCTGACCCCAATGCCCCAGCGTGGTGCTAGAGGGTGCAGGGCTGCCTTTCACACAAGTTGTACACCCAAAGTCTTGCCATGTGTGGTTGTTAAAGATCCTCTGGCCCCTTCCATAAGAGTCTGGGTGTTACCCATTGTGTCCTGGCCAAATTCCAGCCTAGGCAATTCCAGCTGTCCCCCCAAAGCCCCATTGTGGTTTCAACTGAGAACTGGATTCGTTGTTCCCACCCTGTATAGCTGTTAAATAGCCCTCAGTGCCCCCACCCCAGAGATGGCTGCATCTCAGTGCTGGGTGAAGAATCCCTGTATAAACAGCCCCTGAGTCCTACCCCAGAAGTGGTTGCATCTCAATGCTGGATGAAGGATTTGCATGTGTAAACAGCCCTACACCCCACCCCAGAGACAGCTGCATCTCAGGCTGAAGGATCCCTGTATAAACAGCCTCTATGCCACACCCCAGAGGCAGCATCATCTCAGCGCTGGGTGCGAGAGCCTTGTATAAACAGCCCTGTGTTCCACCCCAGAGGTGGCTGCATCTCAGGCATGGGTGAGGTGATAGATCAATAGAAATACACCCAGAGCCCATGAAGTGCCTTGGGATGAAAGGGAGAGTCAAAAGACTGTATCGGTGTGTGTGAGCATGCTCCCACCCTGGGTGAAGCAGCCCCCTCCTCCAGCTGAGCCAGCTCGTCTGCTGCCCAAAAAGAGCCCCCACCCTCCCTCTTCCTTCCCACCCAAGGGAGGGTATGTGACCAGCCAGCCTCTCTTCCCATGGCTAGCTCCCTCCCGTGGAGATCTCCCATTCCCCCCATGCTGGCCCAGCCTGTCGTGGTGAGACTGAGTGGCTCTGTAATCTCCAGGTGTGGCCGCTGAGTCCGACAACGACGATGACTATGAGAACGTGTCCCTGGAGAACTGTCCCAAGCCCCCGCCCCTGCCGCGCGGGAAGAAGGCGAAGGCGGCCGCACTGAACCGGAAAGACAAAGGAGGAGCAGGTACCAGGGAGCCCCAGCTGCCCCGCTCCGCAGGGATCGCTCTTGCCCCACTGCTCAGCGGCTGGGGAGGGGGTGTCAGCGCAGAACTCAGCATCCAGCCCCGAGCCACCTTTGGGTCCGTGGGAGCTGGTGAGTCTGGGCCTGGCTTGGCTGCTCACAAACCGGCCCGGCTGGGAACGGCTGGGCAAGCCCACAGTGGGTGGTGGTAGCACAGAACGAGCAGGCTGGGTACACGGAGGGGAAGGCCGGGCCTGTGGCTCACGTGTGGGCAGGTGGGTTCAGTTCCTGACCCCTGGGCACTGCCCGGGTCCCTGATGCACAGACTCAGGCACCCGTCTCTGTTAGGCGCCCCAAGCCACCGGCCAGACTCACCCTTCTCTCCTCTCTCCAGGTCCGGCAGCGACACCAGGCAGACCCCCCAAAACCGGTGAGAAATGTTCCAGTTTTTTGCTGGGGAGCAAGTGAGGCCTGGGTACAGAGCAGCCCCCGCCATCCAGCAGCAGGTCCATGCAGCTGAGGGCTCGTCATGTACAGGCAGCATCGGGGGTCAGAACTCGCAACCTTCTGTTCTCACGACTGCTGGCCTAATGCAGCTGTGACATGTCCCAGCCAGCAGGGGGCAGTGCCACATACCCGAGCTGCTTTGACACGTCCCGGCTGTGCAGTGTGTGTCCCACCCACCCCCATTTCCAGGGCATCGCAGGCTTTACCTCCCTGGCACCCCCTTGCTCACTACGGCACTGGAAGGAACATCCCCTGCCCAAGTTCAGGGCTGCCCCTCGCCCATGCAAACCCCCATCCCGGCGCTGGGAGCTTGCACGGTATAATCCCTCCTGTTTCCTTTCAGACCTGGCCATTTCAGTGATCTCGGGGGACCCGGCCCTTAGGCCTTCCAAGCTCGGTGAGGACTCGGAGCTCTGCTCGGCTTGAGACAGAACGCCCCCTGCACCCCACATCCCGGCCCAGGGCAGGATCCGTCCCTCCAGTCTGTTCCCCGGGGCTATCAATCCCGGCTGGTCCATCCCTTGGGGCCCGGTTGCTTCCTGGGTGGCTGGGGTAGCTGAGTGCTGGTTGGTGGGGAGATGGGGGGTCCCAGCAGGAGCACCCCAGACTGGGGCACAGACTGTCCCAGAGCAGCAAGCCAGGGTGCGTGGGGAGGGTGAAGCCCAGCAAGGTAGGGGCTGTGTGCACGGCCCCCTCTGCAGCCCAGGATGGAGGGTACGATTTCATGGCCTTTGCCAGCAGAGCTGGCAGATTTAACGCTCTTTGTCCCCCATGCCCAGGGCTGGACCTGTCGTCTGCAGCCGTGGCAGCTGCCTTCCAGCCCCCGGGAGGAGGTGAGTAGAGTCTGCCAGGGCAGGGGGGCACTAGGGGGTGCTGTGCTGCAGGGTGGGGGTTCTGTTGGGGGCTCTCTTCCCTCCCCGTCAGTGCTGACCCCAATGCGGCCCTAGGGGGCACTATGGTGCTGGGAGTGGGCCAGGGGGCTCAGTAGGGGGCGCGCTCCCCTCACTGTCAATGCTGACCCCCCAGTGCCACAGTGCAGCGCTAGGGGGCTCTCTCCTCGCAGTCAGTGCTGGCCCCAGTGCCATAGGGGGCGCTGTGATCTCTTTTAGGCAAGGCATACAATCAGACGATTACGCCCGAACACAGCCAAGTAGCAAAGCTCCTGGGGCAGCTTTTGGGGAGAGTCGGGGTGCTCACCCCCGCGTCCTGCCCATTGCGGGGGAATTCCATTCCCTCTCCCTGGATTCCCCCTGCCCTGTCAACCGCCCAGGGAACTCTCCTTCCAGCCAGGCCCTGTGCTACACAACTCTCCAATGGCTGCAGCACGCCGCCCCAGAGGTGGCTGCACTGACGTGCTGGGACAAGCGATCCCTGTATGGACACAGCTGGGAAGAGGGAGCTGGGGGTCTGGCTTCTTGGCTCTTGCCAAATGGAGGTGCTCTCTGTAGAGTTACCCAGCTATCTGGTGGGATGCCCCATAAACCTCTCCTCCTTTCCATAAACCCATTTGTACCAGCAAGTACCTCCTGACGACATTTCCCAGTCACCCACTGAAGGGAGAGTCCTTCGCTATAACCTGTCCTACCGAGCCCTCCCTGCTTCCCCCCTGTCCTGATACCCTCGCCCCTCAGAGAGCTAAGTGCTGCTGTTCCCCATAGATCTTCCCCTCCCTAAGCCTGCCTCACGGAGAGGCTGCCCTGGAAGGTCTCTGCTGATCACCTACGTCCTGCTGGGGGTTTGCTTCCTCATGTGCAGCGTGTTCCTCATCCTGGCCCTCATGAAACGTGAGTGTGGTACGGTCCCGGGTGTGTCAGGACAGCTGCAAGTGGGGTCATGCAGGCTGGGCTCTCCGTGCCAGGAATGATTCCTCACAGGGACGGGGCTGCTCAGGAATTTCCCAGTGAGACTTTGGGGCAGAAAATTGAGGTTTTGATTCCACTAAATTTCGCAAAAAGGGGTCGGTTTCCACAGAAATTTTTTGCCTTTTTCAGAGAAAAACCAAGCACTGGAAAGAAGAAATATTTTGATTCAGAAATGCTGCCATGGTGCCTCAAAGGAGCTGAGTTCAGTTACCACGTGTCCCCATTCTCCTCTCTGGGCTGGTCTCCTCAACTGGACTACACCTCCCAGAATGCACCCCTGCCAGGGATTCCCATGATACACCACCTCCACTTTCCAAGAGGGGAGACTGCAGTGCATCATGGGAGAGAGGGAAGGCTCCCTGATTGGACCATTAAAATCTCACATGGTGTGCGATGGTCTCCCCTCTTGGAGAGGACAGGCAGTGCATCATGGGGCCTGGTGGTGGTGCATCATGGGAGATGAAGTCTGGGTGGGGAGACGAGTTCCTACTGGGGAAGAGGGCATGAGGCATCCAAACTACAACTCCCATGAGGTGCCGGGGCAGAATTTCCAAATCAAAGTTTTTCAGTATTTGGATTTCCACCATAGGAAGAAAAAAGGACTTAAATCAATTTTCCATGAATTTTAGTAAAAAATTAAGGTTTTGTGTGTGTGTGTAAAAAATGTCTGGGGGACAAGTCTGGCATTTTCCAGCAAGCTCTGTCCACAGGCAAGGCCACCCGGACTCAAGCGTCACCAGATCTGAAGGGGGTGGGGGGCAAATCTTGAGCAACTCTGCATCTCAGTAGCGGACGCTCTTCCCCTGGAGCCAGAATTTGTACCTGAAAAGTGTTACGCTGCGATTCTGCTCTCACTGGCCCCGATGGAAATCCGGCATCACTCCGCTGAAACCAGCGGAGTAGCTGTGCCAGGAGTGTGATTCGAATCCGGCCCAGAAGGCAGGGTGGGTCCTTGCTCCAAACTGAAGAGCCCAAACCTGCAAGGGAAGCACTCAGCAGGGCCGGACCCTAAAGGATCAGCACCCAGACTAAGCAGCAGAAGAGTAAAGTGCAGCAGAAAGAGCTGTAGAGGCAAGGGACTAACTCTGGATTTACTCCACTCAGCACCTGGTCTATAAACGTGAGGAATCACCACCTAAGAGTAAGGGGGTGGTGTTAATGGTGCTGCCAATCCTCACTATATTTGGCATTTTCCCTTAAAGCCCCAGCTCCCGGAGTCCTGGGATGATGGGAGACTCTTAGCTCATTTCCAAACAAACCAATAAATGCTTAGCCCTCATGGCTCGGAAAGGAATAGCTGGAGAACACAATCCCCAAGGGGTCTTGTGTGTTAGACCCTTTCCCCCTACTCTGCGTCTCTCTTGGCTATGTAGATCGTAAGCTCTTCAGGGCAGGGACTGTCTACTCTGAGCTTGTGCAGTGCCCGGTCCAACGGGGCGCTGATCTTGGCTGGTCCCTACGCACTGCCTTTGTACACACAATTACTAATAGCTCAAGAGACCAGAGGGCAAACAAGAAGAATCCCCAAAATTATTTTTAAAGGATTAATGGTTTTTTTTTGGGGGGGGGGGGGGGCGTGATTCATAACTTTTTGAACACCTGGCATTGAAAAATCCGTCACTGACAGCACTAAGCGACTCCCCTTCCTCCCCATCAAACCGATTCCCCTAGCAGGGGAAGAAACCAAGCCGTTGGGGCCTGGAGCAGTTTCTAGTGTAAAGGATGCCCTGGGAGATCACAGCTCTGCTGTTTGCTCTTTGTTCATCTCCCAGGCCCAGAGCTGCAGCAGGAGTCAGAGGAGCTGAATTTCCACCTTTTCCAGAGGGCAGCTAATGGTAAGTAAAAGCTCCCAATCCCAGGCTAGCCCAGCATGCTTGTCTCTGGCTCAGCATAGACGCTGGCTGGGTGGGGTCGCTGTAGCTGGTCATTTTATTACAGTGAATTGTTTAGCAGCCTGAGTTTTGAAATTCTCACTTGGTTTCAAAAAGACACAAATTGGTGGGTGTTTTTGTTTCCATGTTAGTAGTTTTCCCATCAAGGTGTTTGTCTCTCAGAGAGTTTTTTGGAAACTTTCCAAAGCCAAAAAGTTTTGATTTTCAAGAAATGCCACTGGGGAGCTAATGTGGCCAGTCAGGCGGGGGTAGGTGAGTAAGAGACACCATGGAGTGGAGGGGGGCACATGGGCATGTTCACACCAGACCTCAAATAGCCAAGCACCGAAAACACATTTTCAGTTAAGAAATTAGAAAACATCATGAAAATGTCAGTGTTTTCCCAAGTTTTCTACTTTTTAAGGCTAATTTTCATGAACACAATCAAATGAAAACTTGTAACCAGCTCTAGCTACTACTAGTGTTATCAGCCATAGTAAATGGTTCCGTATCCTAATTCTCAACATCATTAGACCTGAATGCGTGACTCTCTTATGCACCACCCATAAGCCAGCAATAACCTTCCCTCCAAAGGCACCATTTGATCACAAACCTCTACATAACTCCTGCTACTCGGAGAGGTCAGACTCAGTTTGTATCCCTGTGACCGGGGTCCTAATGGGGAGCCAGCTGTGGTCACTCAATTAGGGTGAACTGCAAAAAATGGGGCAGCCAAACCCCCAAAAGCTGGTGGATATTCCAATACTTAGATTGACCAAGCCAGCATAAAACAGCTTCTTTATTACCTCACTGGTTACTCAGAAGTCCAAACAACACAGTTCCCTTAAAGTGATCCAGCCTCGGCCTCCATCCAAATACCCACATCAAATATGATGAAAATTTCTGTAAATCTTGTTTCCTCATATAAAAGAAAAGGTTCTCCCTATCCCGAAGGGTCGGACACGTCACCTCCCAGGTGAACGCATGTTTCCGATCTTACCCAAACACACGCTACAGCCAATTCTTATTAACTAAAGTGTATTAAAACACAAAAGAGAGAGAGTCTGGTTAAACGATCAATATACAGACAGACATGAGTTCAATCCATTGAGGTGCAGATTCACAGCAGAGACGGTGAGCTTTGTAGTTGTAAAGAGTTCTTTCGGAAATAGTTCATAGGTGATAGTCCAATGTCCAAATCTCACATTCAGGGTGTACCAGCATAACTGGGACCTCAGTCTTGTGACTCAGACTTCCCCTGATGAAGTCTAAGCAGATCTGAGATGACAGAATCAGGACCCAAGGCTCTTTTATACAATTTCATGTCCTCTTTGACAAGTTGGGATTTCTTTGGGGAACAAAAGGTAATTAGGATGACTTTGAAGGAGGTCCATCACTGATACTTAGCTATACGAATTAACATAAGGCCTTTTGCTTGTTCCTCCCCGTTTCACAGTACATTTCAAAGAGAGATGAATACTGAGATATCCCCTGTTTACAGGTTTCAGAGTAACAGCCGTGTTAGTCTGTATTCGCAAAAAGAAAAGGAGGACTTGTGGCACCTTAGAGACTAACCAATTTATTTGAGCATGAGCTTTCGTGAGCTACAGCTCACTTCATCGGATGCATACTGTGGAAATTGCAGAAGACATTATATACACAGACACCATGAAACAATACCTCCTCCCACCCAACTCTCCTGCTGGTAATAGCTTATCTAAAGTGATCATCAAGTTGGGCCATTTCCAGCACAAATCCAGGTTTTCTCACCCTCCGCCCCCACACAGACAAACTCACTCTCTTGCTGGTAATAGCCCATCCAAAGTGACCACTCTCTTCACAATGAGTATGATAATCAAGGTGGGCCATTTCCTGCAGAAATCCAGGTTCTCTCACCCCCTCACCCCCCTCCAAAAACCACACACACAAACTCACTCTCCTGCTGGTAATAGCCTATCCAAAGTGACCACTCTCCTTACAACCTGCATGAAAATCAAGGTGGGCAATTTCCAGCACAGATACAGGTTTTCTCACTCCCCCACCCCCATACACACACAAACTCACTCTCCTGCTGGTAATAGCTCATCCAAAGTGACCACTCTCCCTACAATGTGCATGATAATCAAGGTGGGCCATTTCCAGCACAAATCCAGGTTTTCTCACCCCCCCCCACCCACACACACACAGTCTCTCTCTCCTGCTGGCAAAAGCTCACCCAAACTGACCACTCTCCCCACAATGTGCATGACAATCAAGGTGGGCCACTTCCAGCATAAATCCAAGTTTAACCAGAACGTCTGGGGGGGGGGGGGGAAACAAGGGGAAATAGGCTACCTTGCATAATGACTTAGCCACTCCCAGTCTCTATTTAAGCCTAAATTAATAGTATCCAATTTGCAAATGAATTCCAATTCAGCAGTTTCTCGCTGGAGTCTGGATTTGAAGTTTTTTTGTTGTAAGATAGCGACCTTCATGTCTCTGATTGCGTGACCAGAGAGATTGAAGTGTTCTCCGACTGGTTTATGAATGTTATAATTCTTGACATCTAATTTGTGTCCATTTATTCTTTTACGTAGAGACTGTCCAGTTTGACCAATGTACATGGCAGAGGGGCATTGCTGGCACATGATGGCATATATCACATTGGTGGATGTGCAGGTGAACGAGCCTCTGATAGTGTGGCTGATGTTATTAGGCCCTGTGATGGTGTCCCCTGAATAGATATGTGGGCACAGTTGGCAATGGGCTTTGTTGCAAGGATAGGTTCCTGGGTTAGTGGTTCTGTTGTGTGGTATGTGGTTGTTGGTGAGTATTCGCTTCAGGTTGGGGGGTAGTCTGTAGGCAAGGACTGGCCTGTCTCCCAAGATTTGTGAGAGTGTTGGGTCATCCTTCAGGATAGGTTGTAGATCCCTAATAATGCGTTGGAGGGGTTTTAGTTGGGGGCTGAAGGTGACGGCTAGTGGCGTTCTGTTATTTTCTTTGTTAGGCCTGTCCTGTAGTAGGTGACTTCTGGGAACTCTTCTGGCTCTATCAATCTGTTTCTTCACTTCCGCAGGTGGGTATTGTAGTTGTAAGAATGCTTGATAGAGATCTTGTAGGTGTTTGTCTCTGTCTGAGGGGTTGGAGCAAATGCGGTTGTATCGCAGAGCTTGGCTGTAGACGATGGATCGTGTGGTGTGGTCAGGGTGAAAGCTGGAGGCATGTAGGTAGGAATAGCGGTCAGTAGGTTTCCGGTATAGGGCGGTGTTTATGTGACCATTGTTTATTAGCACTGTAGTGTCCAGGAAGTGGATCTCTTGTGTGGACTGGACCAGGCTGAGGTTGATGGTGGGATGGAAATTGTTGAAATCATGGTGGAATTCCTCAAGGGCTTCTTTTCCATGGGTCCAGATGATGAAGATGTCATCAATATAGCGCAAGTAGAGTAGGGGCGTTAGGGGACGAGAGCTGAGGAAGCGTTGTTCTAAATCAGCCATAAAAATGTTGGCATACTGTGGGGCCATGCGGGTACCCATAGCAGTGCCGCTGATCTGAAGGTATACATTGTCCCCAAATGTAAAATAGTTATGGGTAAGGACAAAGTCACAAAGTTCAGCCACCAGGTTAGCCGTGACATTATCAGGGATAGTGTTCTTGACGGCTTGTAGTCCATCTTTGTGTGGAATGTTGGTGTAGAGGGCTTCTACATCCATAGTGGCCAGGATGGTGTTATCAGGAAGATCACCGATGGATGGTAGTTTCCTCAGGAAGTCAGTGGTGTCTCGAAGGTAGCTGGGAGTGCTGGTAGCATAGGGCCTGAGGAGGGAGTCTACATAGCCAGACAATCCTGCTGTCAGGGTGCCAATGCCTGAGATGATGGGGCGCCCAGGATTTCCAGGTTTATGGATCTTGGGTAGTAGATAGAATATCCCAGGTCGGGATTCCAGGGGTGTGTCTGTGAGGATTTGATCTTGTGCTTTTTCAGGAAGTTTCTTGAGCAAATGCTGTAGTTGCTTTTGGTAACTCTCAGTGGGATCAGAGGGTAATGGCTTGTAGAAAGTGGTGTTGGAGAGCTGCCGAGCAGCCTCTTGTTCATATTCCGACCTATTCATGATGACAACAGCACCTCCTTTGTCAGCCTTTTTGATTATGATGTCAGAGTTGTTTCTGAGGCTGTGGATGGCATTGTGTTCCGCACGGCTGAGGTTATGGCCCACCTTGATTATCATACTCATTGTGAAGAGAGTGGTCACTTTGGATGGGCTATTACCAGCAAGAGAGTGAGTTTGTCTGTGGGGGGGCGGAGGGTGAGAAAACCTGGATTTGTGCTGGAAATGGCCCAACTTGATGATCACTTTAGATAAGCTATTACCAGCAGGAGAGTTGGGTGGGAGGAGGTATTGTTTCATGGTGTCTGTGTATATAATGTCTTCTGCAATTTCCACAGTATGCATCCGATGAAGTGAGCTGTAGCTCACGAAAGCTCATGCTCAAATAAATTGGTTAGTCTCTAAGGTGCCACAAGTCCCCCTGTTTACAATTCATTTACATGGTAGGATGTTCTTTTGACTTCTGAATTATCAGAATACAGCACAGACAGGGACTGTTAATTACACTGTCCTCCCTACTCATACATATGTAAATACACAAAACCACAGACATTATCTCCCCACATGCCTTTTGGGGGCTATTTATTTTGCAGGATTTTTAACCCTTTCTAGCCATGTGTCACACCCCGAACGTGAGACTGGTGTGGAAGGGTGAAATGAGAGGTCCTGGATACACCTTAAGGATCTCCCCACATTGATATGAGCTGTGCTTACACTGAATTATTTGTAAGGCCAAATTATTGAGGCATGCTTTGGCTCCAGCCAAAAACTTAGTCCATACTTTGTGAAACACTTCAGTGATTCCAGGGCTTGGTCTATGTGTTAACTTAACATAGCCATTAATGTTCTTCGGAGAGCACTTACTCTGGTATTCAGCCATGAAGGCTGGGAGCTGTTGTACCTCAGTTTCCCTTCATGCACAGCAGTTCAAGCTTGTAGTGGTTTTTCTGCTGTGGAAAGTTTTAGAAATATGTCTATGCATTAGCTGTGAAGCCTCAACATTATTAGGCTTTTTAACACGAAGTGTTTTTTCGTTGAACCAACCACATAATCATAAGGGTTTCTATTATGTACGACTCTTAAAATGATCACGGGCTTTTCCAAAAGACCATGCACATTGTACATTTTTACAGTTCTTGGTATCAGCAACAAGTTAGTTGCAATCATCAGCAAGAACATTAACATCAGTTCTATCACAAGTGTACATTTACAATCATTTTTGTCGTGCCAAGTCTTTGGTTCAGACAAATCATTCTTTAGGTCAGCTTGTTCAATATCCCTTTTGAACCTTTGCAGCTTTTTCTTGACCTCGGGGTCTTCCTTAACATAGGCTTTCAGTTTAACCACTTCCTTGGGGTTTTGGTATTTAAGGGTTAACCTGTGGCTTTATTTGCATGATAAACTTTTCCCCTTTCTCCCTGTTCCAGAGGGTCAAAATCTGAGGTCTTTTGCTTAACAGAATTCATTGGCCGGCTGGGTATGTCCTTTTTGCTAACAGCTACAGGCAAGTCTTTCTCCCTCCAGGCAGTCAGGTAATTTGCATCAACACGGACACTCACCTGTTTACTAGTTTTCAGATTCTCAACCTTTACCAATTCCACAGCTGGACTGTGTCTTAAAGAAATTCCATCTATTTTCACTAGCATGTTAGACTCAAGGTTCTTTTGTCCTTCCATTACCAACCTCTGCTTCCACATGGAATCAGATGTCAAGTCCACTAAGAGACTACAAGTCATATCCAAAATATCTAGAGATGAGAGTTTGCCTGCTCTCCCTTGCATTCTTGTAACCCAGTAACCAGTATCATAGAATCATAGAATATCAGGGTTGGAAGGGACCTCAGGAGGTCATCTAGTCCAACCCCCTGCTCAAAGCAGGACCAATCCCCAATTAAATCATCCCGATCTTTCCTCAGTACCCGAGTCACAGACTGCTTACTTAAAGAATCAACATGGAGACATTCATGTTCCAACAACATTGTCTCCCCAACAAGCTGGTTAAGCTTTTAGGGCTGTTTAAATTCCCTAACAATTTTTATTTCATTTGAAACCTTTTCAAAGCTATCCACACTGGGTCTTTCTAAAGCAAAGTCAGTGGACCTATACACCTCAGAAAGACTCTGGCAGTTAGGAACTGGAACAAGTCTCCCAAACAAACTGTTGCTTTCTCTATACAGTGATTCACCCTGAGTTAACTCAATCAAATCACTTGCACACCCATCAGTTGCAGCAAACTAGGACTTGCTCTAAAGGAAAATTTTTCTGAGCAACAACAGACTCTTTTTGGGCTTCACTTAAATCCAGAATCACCTCTGTCCCATCAGGAGGATTTTCACAAAAACCCCTTTCAGGCAAACTTCTAGACTTCATAGTCACAAGATTAGAAGCATTCTTTTCCTTGTTACAAGTTTTCACACTGTCAGTGGGTAACATAGTCAAATCACCTTCATGCTTTCCTTGTGCCCTGGCTACGATATGACCCTGATCAGACAAGGTTGTCGTATCTTCACCCAGCAATACACTAGCAACAGGCAAAACAGAAGCACCAGAATCGCTTGGTCTCTGGGAGCTATTTGTGATATTAACTGGATGCAACCTAGTTACAATGTCATCATCCCTAGCAGACACAAATTCAGGACCACTTCCTTCCTGGGCTTTAGCTGTATCCAGAATCAACTCTGGGTCAATTGATACATTTTCAACCATCATAGGTGGAAAGGCTTCTTCTGTCTGCTTTACAGACAGAAAAGACCTGGAGAAACATTCCCCTTTAACAGACGCACAGCTTGGGATATCATTTCCCTTGTCCCAGCACACATGGCTGTTCATGGACAATTGCTTGGAGATTGGGGTAGCTCCCTTCATGGGTAAGTCATAACCCCTAACAGACACAGGAACATTTCCTTCACTGTCACAGTTCTCCACACTGGTAACAGGTAAGGTGTAGGGATACTCATGTTCCACTAACCTTGCCTTCCCAAACTGCTGATTAGACAAAGCCATCAGCTCAGAAGGCTGCTTATGCTCATCTAAACTCTTTGCCTTTCCCTCCCTTAACAGATAAACTGCTGTTTTCCACAAATAGTTGTCACGGAGTGTGGGGGAGTCCAGGCCCTGCGCCCCTCTTCCTGGGATTCACTGAGACTCTCAGCCAGCCAGTAAAACAGAAGGTTTATTGGACAGCAGGAACACAGTCCAAAACAGAGCTTGTGGGTACACCCAGGACCCCTCAGTGAAGTCCTTCTGGGGGAGCAGGGAGCTTAGACCCCAGCCCTGGGGTTCCCTGTGTTCCTCCACCCAGCCCCAAACTGAAACTAAACCCACCGAGCAGGTTCCTTGCTGCAGCCTCCGTCCACATTCCTGGGCAGAGGTGTCACCTTCCCCTCCCCCTCCTGGCTCAGGTGACAGGCTCTCAGGTCTCCCGTCCCCAGGGCACATTCCCAGGTCAACACTCCCCCCTCCCTGCTGCGTCACATCGTCACATCTCTCCCCCCTTCGAGACTGAACTGAGCGGGGTCACTGTGACCAGTGACCTGGGGAAGTTCGGGGCCCCCTCTCCGGGACAGCGCATCCGCTATCAGGTTGGCACTTCCCTTCACATGGACCACGTCCATGTCGTAATCCTGCAGGAGCAGGCTCCACCTCAGGAGCTTGGCGTTGGCTCCTTTCATCTGGTGCAGCCAGGTCAGGGGAGAGTGGTCGGTGTACACGGTGAAGTGTCGCCCGAAGAGATAGGGCTCTAGTTTCTTGAGGGCCCACACCATGGCCAGGCACTCCTTCTCGATGGCCGCGTAGTGTTGCTCCCGGGGTAGCAACTTCTTGCTCAGGTACACGATGGGGTGTCTCTCCCCCTTTTCATCCTCCTGCATTAACACCGCCCCCAGTCCCATGTCTGAGGCGTCAGTGAACACCACAAAGGGCTTGTCAAAGTCTGGGTTTGCTAGAACTGGGCCACTGACCAGAGCCTCCTTCAGCGCCCGGAAAGCCTCCTGGCACTGCTCGGTCCAGACCACCTTGTCTGGCTTCCCCTTCTTGCATAGCTCAGTGATGGGGGTGGCTATGGCGCTAAAGTGGGGCACAAATCTTCGGTAGTATCCTGCCATCCCAATAAAGGCTTGGACCTGCTTTTTGGTGTGGGGAGCGGGCCAGTCTCTGATCACCTCCACCTTGGCCGGTTCCGGCTTTAGGCGGCCGCTCCCCACCCGATGGCCCAGGTAAGATACTTCAGCCATCCCCACCTTGCACTTCTCCGCTTTGACAGTCAGCCCAGCCCCCTGGAGTCGGTCCAGCACTTGTCTAACCTGGGACACGTGGTCCTCCCAGGTCTGGCTAAAGACACAGATGTCGTCAATATACGCCACGGCAAAACTCTCCATCCCCCTCAGGAGCTGGTCCACCAGGCGCTGGAAGGTGGCCGGCGCTCCCTTGAGGCCGAAAGGCAGGGTCAGAAACTCATAGAGCCCCAGAGGGGTGATAAAGGCCGATTTCAGCCGGGCATCTGCATCCAGCGGCACTTGCCAGTAGCCCTTTGTAAGGTCCATGGTGGTAAGGTACCGAGCTCCTCCCAGCTTGTCTAGGAGCTCGTCCGGCCTGGGCATGGGGTAGGCATCCGATACAGTGATGGCATTGAGCTTCCGATAGTCCACACAGAACCGGACTGACCCATCCTTTTTGGGGACCAGCACCACCGGCGAGGCCCAAGGGCTGGCCGATGGCTGGATCACCCCCAAAGCCAGCATGTCCTGGACCTCTCTTTCCAGGTCCTGAGCAGTTTTCCCTGTGACTCGGAAGGGGGAGCATCTTATCGGCGGGTGCGACCCTGTCTGCACCCGGTGGACAGTCAGATTAGTGCGTCCAGGCTGGTTGGAAAACAGCTGTCGGTACGGATGCAGCACCCCCCTGACCTCAGCTTGCTGGGCAGGGGTGAGCTGATCCGAGAGGGGGATTGTTTCCAGGGGGGAACCAGCTCTGGTCCCAGGGAATAGATCTACTAAAGGGTCATCTCCCTGCTCCTCCCACTGACCACACACAGCTAACACCACATTCCCCCTGGCATAATATGGCTTCATCATATTCACATGGTACACCCGGCGGTGGTGGGCCCGGTTCGACAGCTCCACCACATAGTTTACCTCATTGAGCTGCTTGACGACCTTGAACGGGCCCTCCCAGGCGGCCTGTAGTTTGTTCTTTCTCACGGGGATGAGAACCATCACCTGATCCCCGGTGGCGTAGGCACGGGCCCGCGCCGTGCGGTCATACCAGACCTTCTGCTTCCTCTGGGCTCTGGCCAGATTCTCCCTGGCCAGGCCCATGAGTTCAGCCAGTCTCTCTCGGAAGGTCAGGACATACTCCACCACTGACTCTCCATCGGGAGTGGCCTTCCCCTCCCACTCGTCTCTCATCAGGTCCAGGGGGCCCCTCACCCTCCTTCCATATAACAGTTCGAAAGGCGAAAATCCGGTAGACTCTTGGGGCACCTCCCTGTACGCGAACAGCAGGTGAGGTAAGTACTTGTCCCAATCCTGCGGGTGCTGGTTCATAAAGGTTTTCAGCATCATCTTTAGCGTCCCGTTAAACCTCTCCACCAGCCCATTGGACTGGGGGTGATACGCTGAGGCCCAGTCATGCCGGACCCCACATTTCTCCCACAAGCACCGGAGCAGGGCCGACATGAAGTTGGAGCCTTGGTCTGTCAAGACTTCCCTGGGGAACCCCACTCGGCTGAAAATGGTCAGGAGCGCATCTGCCACGGTGTCTGCTTCAATGGAAGCTAAGGGCACTGCCTCGGGGTAGCGGGTGGCGAAATCTACCACCACCAGAATGTATTTCTTCCCCGACCGGGTCGTCTTGCTGAGAGGCCCCACGATGTCCATGGCCACCTTCTGGAAAGGCTCCTCTATGATGGGCAAAGGTCTCAACGCCGCTTTCCCCTTGTCCCGGGCCTTCCCCACCCTCTGACAGGGGTCACAGGATCGGCAATACTGCCGGACGGTGGTAAAGACCCCGGGCCAGTAAAAGTTCTGTAGCAACCTCTGCCGGGTGCGCCGGATTCCCTGGTGCCCTGCGAGGGGGATGTCATGGGCCAGGGACAGGAGCTTGCGGCGGTACTTCTGGGGGACCACCAGCTGCCTCCTGACCCCACAGGACTCCCCTTCCCCTGGGGGAGCCCATTCTCGGTACAGGAACCCCTTCTCCCACAGGAACCTCTCCTGGCAGCCTCTCCTCATGGTCCGTCCCTCACTGAGGTCGGCCAGGTCCCTGAGCTTCTGCAAGGAGGGATCTTTCCTCAACTCGGCCTGGAACTCAGCGGCTGGGGAAGGGATGGGGCCCGGTTCCCCCTCCGTGGCCAGGTCTGAGGCCGCAGCCTCTCTGAGCCGTGCCCCTCGGCGCTCCCTCCCCACCCGAGTAGGGTCTCGCGCCTCCAGTGTGGTACCCTCCCCAGGGTCAGGTCGCAGTGCCCCTCGCCGGCTCTGGCTACGGGTCACAACCAGGGCGGTCTGGGGGTCGCTTGGCCAGTCCTCTAGGTCTCCCCCCATCAAAACTTCAGTGGGCAAATGGTGGTGTACCCCCACATCCTTGGGGCCCTCCTTGGTCCCCCATTTCAGGTGTACCCTTGCCACGGGCACCTTAAATGGGGTCCCGCCCACCCCCGTCAGGGTCAGGTAGGTGTTGGGCACCACCCAATCTGGGGCCGCCACCTCGGGCCGGGCCAGCGTCACCTCCGCGCCCGTATCCCAGTATCCATTGACCTTCCTCCCATCCACCTCCAGGGGAACAAGGCACTCTCTCCGGAGGGACAGCCCCGCACCCACCCTGTAAACCGAGCACCCTGAGTCCAGAGCCTCCAGCCCTCTGGCGGGGCTGGCTGGGGGTACTCTTCCCTCCTGAGCAGGTGGCAAACTGGTAGCCCCCCTTTCCTGGGTCGCCTGCCCCTCGTCCAGCTGAGTCCCTACCCAGTTAACCCTGGGTAGGTTGGGTCTGCTCAGTTTGTCCCGGAGCCCGGGGCACTGGGCCCGTACGTGGCCTCTCTGGCCACAGTGATAGCAGCTCAGGTCACGTTGGTCCCCTCGAACGGGTCGGAGGGGCCCGACACCAGGCGTTCCCCTTTGGAGGGGGTTCTCCCTATTTCCCCGCTGGGAGGCCCCATGGTGACTCTCTCTCTGCATCGGGGGGGCCTGTTCTTTTGGGACTCCTCCCGGCTACCCCCTGACCGACTGTTCACAAACTCGTCGGCCAGCTGCCCTGCATGCTGGGGGTTCGCGAGCTTTTTGTCCACCAGCCACAGCCTCAGGTCGGAAGGGCACTGTTCATACAGGTGCTCCAGTACAAACAGGTCAAGCAGGTCCTCTTTAGTTTGGGCCCCCGCTGTCCACTTGCGGGCATATCCCTGCATCCTGTTGACCAGTTGTAGGTAGGTGACCTCAGGCGTTTTACGCTGACTCCGGAACCTTCTCCGGTACATCTCGGGGGTCAGCCCAAACTCACGGAGCAGGGCCTGTTTGAACAGTTCATAGTCCCCTGCCTCTGCCCCCGTCATCCGGCTGTAGACCTCCACGGCTTTGGGGTCCAGTAAGGGGGTGAGGAACTGGAGCCTGTCTGCAGGGTCAACCCTGTGCAGCTCGCAGGCATTCTCAAAGGCCGTCAGGAAGCTGTCTATGTCCTCCCCCTCCTTCCGCTGGGCCAGGAAGCACTTATCAAAGCTCCTTGCAGTCTTGGGTCCCCCCTCACTCACCGCAGCCGGGGCCCCACTGCTCCTCAGCCTGGCCAGCTCCAGTTCATGCTGTCTTTGTTTCTCCTTCTCCTGCTGCTCATGTTGACGTTCCCTCTCCTTCTCCTGACGTTCCCTCTCCTTCTCCTGACGCTCCCTCTCCTTCTCCTCCTGCTCATGTTGACGTTGTTTCTCCTTCTCCTCCTGCTCATGTTGACGTTGTTTCTCCTTCTCCTCCTGCTCATGTTGACGTTGTTTTTCATGATCCTCCAGCTCCCTCATTTTCCTCTCCCTCTCCCATTCCAGCCGCATCCGCTCCAGGGATGGGGAGCTCCGCTGGGAGGATCCCCTGCTGGCTGCTGGGGTCAGGGGGCCCTCGGTATTCGCTGGGCTTCCCGCAACCCCTCCCCCAGGCATAGGTAGGAAGGGTCTCGGGGTGTCCTGGGCAGCAGTCTGACCCCTCCCAGCCTGGTCAGGCCCCAGGGCCCACGCTGCGTCCGCCGGGCGGCTTCCCTCAGGGACAGGGATCGGGTCATCCAAGCGATCCCTCTCCTCCAGCTGGGCAATCAGCTGTTCCTTGGTGGACCTCCCGACGCGCAGCCCCCTCTGCCTGCACAGCTCCACCAGGTCGCTCTTAAGGCGTTTAGCGTACATCTCCCGGCTGGCCACTCGCAGGCCGGGCAGCTGTCCACGGTTTCCAGGAAAAGCCCCTAGTGTGCCAGTCCTTCTTGAGGTCACCACCTCTTTGCCAGGGTCGAGCTGCAGACTCCTCCGCCCCTGGGACCGCTCGCTGCAATCCCCCGGGGGACCCTGTTACTGCAAAAGTCCTTCTCTCTGGTCACACACTCCCAGGGGTTAACCGCCCCCTGAAACCGTCTCTCTCTGAATCTTCAGCACGCCTGGTCCCCGTCAATCCCCCTTCGTTTTACTGTTCCCCAGTCACTTACTGCAGGAAGCGCCGTTCACGGGGTGCAGTAGATCCCACCGCTGCCACCAGTTGTCACGGAGTGTGGGGGAGTCCAGGCCCTGCACCCCTCTTCCTGGGATTCACTGAGACTCTCAGCCAGCCAGTAAAACAGAAGGTTTATTGGACAGCAGGAACACAGTCCAAAACAGAGCTTGTGGGTACACCCAGGACCCCTCAGTGAAGTCCTTCTGGGGGAGCAGGGAGCTTAGACCCCAGCCCTGGGGTTCCCTGTGTTCCTCCACCCAGCCCCAAACTGAAACTAAACCCACCGAGCAGGTTCCCTGCTGCAGCCTCCGTCCACATTCCTGGGCAGAGGTGTCACCTCCCCCTCCCCCTCCTGGCTCAGGTGACAGGCTCTCAGGTCTCCCGTCCCCAGGGCACATTCCCAGGTCAACACTCCCCCCTCCCTGCTGCGTCACATCGTCACAATAGTGTCTTATTACACTGAGCTGCTTTTAAGCACATCACTTTTACCTGGGTCAGGCTTACTTTCCCACGTAGCCAACAATGTGTCACTCACCAAGACTGTCCCCCTTCCTTCCTCAGTTAGGGCTTTAACCTAATCACCAATTTTAATTTGCTCTAGAGAAACATCTTCCTGAGCCTTATCTAATGCCAGATTCACTTCTGAGATACCAGAAAGACACTCTCAAATTTTTTCCACATATGCACTGCTTCTTTGCACAGACAAACAGCCATCTTCCTCGGACAAACATTTGGATAAATTCTCCACAGGCAAATCCTTACCCCTAGTAGACGCAGGTTCAGGACTATTTCTTTCCTGTGACCGGTTTATGTCATCAACTTGATTGAACAAAATTTTAATATCACTCCCAATCAAAAGATCCTTAGGCAATAGCTTCCTTACATCAGCTGTAACTTCATGTTTAACACTATTCCATTCAAGATGGATTCTGGCTAAAGGCACACTTACAGTAAACTCATAGAGGATTACAATATTCACAACCTTCTTTGGAAAGTAATCTTCCTCTTTGACAAGATCTGCTTTAACAAGAGTGATGTTAGAAGCTGTAATTTGCCCTAAGCAGCTTTTACCATTGACTTTTACATTCTCTGCACAAGTTATGGGGTTACCTTCACTTGAGCTCACAGAAAAAGCATTTACATAAAAGGTGGCCGTGTTGGGGTAAATTTGGTTACAAACAGGTAACTTCTTAAAGTTAAACAACGTACCAACATTGTTACAAACTGGATAGATTTTATCCCCATTTTGCTGTTGAGAGGAGCTGGCTTTCCAGGATGATACAGTTCCTGTTGTTCCTTTATTCTCTTGAGTTGGAGCTTAAGTTTGTCCACTTTTTCCCTTAGCTTCTAGTTGCTGCAATCGAATATATGCCATTCTTTAGATATGAACGGCCATACTGGGTCAGACCAAAGGTCCATCAAGCCCAGTATCCTTTCCTCTGACAGTGGCCGATGGCAGGTGCCCCAAAGGAAATGAACAGACAGGTTATCATCAAGTGATCCATGCCCTGTCACCCAATCCCAGCTTCTGGCAAACAGAGGCTGGGGACACCATTCCTGCCCATCCTGGCTAATAGCCATTGATGGACTGATCTTCCATGAATCTATCTGAGTTACTACAGAGAATTCTTTCATGGGTATCTGGCTGGTGAATCTTGCCCATATGCTCAGAGTTCAGCTGATCGTCATATTTGGGGTTGGGAAGGAATTTTTCTCCAGGGCAGATTGGAAGAGGCCCTGGAGGTTTTTCGCCTTCCTCTGTAGCATGGGGCACGGGTCACTTGATGAGGATTCTCTGCTCCTTGAAGTCTTTAAACCACGATTTGAGGACTTCAATAGCTCAGACATAGGTGAGAGGTTTATCGGCAGGAGTGGGTGGATGAGATTCTGTGGCCTGCATTGTGCAGGAGGTCAGTCTAGATGATCATAATGGTCCTGTCTGACCTTAATATCTATGAATCTATCTAGCTCCCTTTTGAACCCCGTTATAGTATTGGCCTTCACAACACCCTCTGGCAAGGAGTTCCAGAGGTTGACAGTGCGTTGCGTGAAAAAACACTTTCTTGTGTTTGTTCATGTTCAAAACACATATGTTGTCTTTCAGCAGCTTCTCCTTCCATATCAGCTATTTTTTGCTTTCGTTCAAGTTCTAGCTGCTGATTTCTCACTGCGAGCAGTTTTGCTGGGTCTGCTTCCTTATCACTGGCAATTAACAGATTTCTCAGTTCCTGCTCTAGGGCCTTTTTCTTAAAAGACAACCCCCTCTGTAAGCACAATTCTTCCAGTTTTTTTCTGTCAGGAACTTGATCATGGGTCACTCATTGTAAATGATTTTTAACCCTTAAACTCTCCAATATCAAAATTAATTTTTGACAAGCTTGTGGTTCTGATCCAAAAGCCCACTTAACCTGTGGTAATGTGCATCCAAGCATGACTACGCCACTGTGACCTGGGTTCTAGTGGGGAGCCAGCTGTGGTCACTAAATTAGGGTGAACTGCAAAGAATGGGGCAGCCAAACCCCAAAAAGCTGGTGGATATTCCATACTTAGATTGACCAAGCCAGCATAAAACAGCTCCTTTATTACCTCATATGTGTAACCCTTCTGCCAGGTGTTGCCAGCAGCAGCAAGGGCCAGGTTCAGTATCTAGGAGCTCCTTTTCAACTATACAACACAAAACTGGCTCGAGCCCCCACCCAGTGACCTGAGACAATTACACACCACCCCCTGGGTGCCTCCAAGAGGCAATACTTCCCCTCTCACAAGCACAGAGTCTGAGTGTAGCAAAAACTTTTAATAAAATGAGGGAAGTAACTCAGCATTAATTTGGGAAAACACCACAACTATGGTTGATAAACATGAGCCACCAGCAAAAGACCCACCCTCAAGTAAGCTGGGCATTGTCCTTTTCCCCTCAGGGTCTTAAGTCCAGCAACCCAAAAGTCCCTTTAACATGCCCATCCCTTCTCTATACCCCACTCACAGTTGCTGTCCTTGGCCAGTGCAGCCCCAGAGTTCAGAGGTTCATCCTCAGAGTTCACCTCCCACCCTGTGTGGAAGGTGGGGGAGCAGAGGTGGGGAAAGAAGGCACCTTACACACTGCACTGCTGGGGCACTCGCTCATGGCCCCAGTGGCCAATTGCCATACCTCTGCAGGGCTCTGCTCTGATCCTCTCCACCAGCTTCTTTGCTGGCCACTTGCCACGGCTCTTCGCTAGCCACACCTCTCTGCCAGCCTCCCTGCTGGCTGCTTGCTGGCCACTTGTTATGCCTCTCCGCACGGCACACTACTGGCTGCTTGCCACACCTCTCCATACCTCTCCACCAGCTGCCCTGCTAGCCACTCACTCAGGTGTCTTCAGCCCTCTCCCCCTATTTAACATAGCTCTCAGGGATTTCAGCTGTTAGTGGGAGAGCCTCAGAGCTGGTGCACACTGGGCAGTCTCTTGCAATAGAGACATTGTCCCAAAGGAGGTCCAATACTTAGACCTAGGCATCAGTGATTACAGCTCTGCAGCGTATAACAGGACTCTCCATTGAGTCTAAATTAGCTCTTTTACTATACATGGAGAGAGAAGGGATCAAATGGTGTCCAGGCTCTTTAAACAGGGCCCCACAACACCAACCAAGACCACCTATCACCACCCTCTCCTAGCAAATTGGGCTTTGGAACCATGTCCCCTGCCTAGTGAGTGTCATTCAGTTGGGGGTGAGTCCCTCCATTGTGGTGTGCCAGGTACAGTTCTGCTGCCCTTGGTTCACACAACAAGGATAACAATCCTTTATTACTCCTGTCCCAATAACGAGGAGACTGGGGGAGCCCACACCAGCCACAAGGGATCATTTGGGGGAAACAATCCCATCATGCTGAGCACCTAGGCAGGGTGGGTGTGTCCAAGCAAACAAGATCAGCTCCTGAAGTCTTTTTCCACAGCTCACCACTAGACGTCAGGGGAGAGCTCACTCAGACTCTGCTGACACCTGTAAATACACATGATCTCCCCACGAGTCTTTTGAGGGTTATTTATTTTGCAGGATGTTTAACCCTTTCTAGCCATGCGTCACAATCCCCATGGTCAGCAACAAACCCCTCCATTACCAAATTATTCCTCTCCATGGAGACAGACAGCTGCCGCCATCCCCGAGTGTTACAGGGGCCACTCAGGACATCATCCTGGTTGTGGCGACCTTTCCCCTCTCCTGATCCCAAAGGCGTTTGTGTTTGCAGTGTCCCAGAACCTGGCGGATTGGGAGAAGATCCGAGCAGAGGTTGCGGCACTGCAGAAAACATTAGGTGAGAGAATGACACAGACGCTTCTGCCTCTCATCAGTAGCGAGAGTGAGGGGCTGCGAGGTCGCGGTTGTGGGCTTTGTATCCACCTGGGGCTGTGGACTTGGGCAAGTTTTTTATTAGGTGTATTATGGTAGCTCCTTGGAGCTTAGTCATGGCTCATGCCCCCAGTGTGCTAGGTGCTGTATGTAATGAGGTGTTTTACGGTAGCTCCGAGAAGCCCCAGCCTGTACAAACACAGACCAAAATTCTTCCAGCCTAAGCAAGTCACGTCTCTGGACCCCGGTGTCCATGGGATGGAGAGTCTGTAGCCACTGAGGGCTGTGTGGCTATCCCTGGCCTGCCCAGCTGGGGCTCTCAGAACACTGCAGGGATGATGCAGAGAGGGTCTTTGACATTCTCTGGCTTGGGCGATGCAGGGAGCCAGTCCTGATGCTCAGAACGGTCCCTTCTGGCCTTAATACCTGTGGGTGAAATCCTGGCCCCCCGGGAATCCAGGAGGGTTTCTTCCCCTCTGCCCTGCCCCTCTATGAATCTCCTTCTTACTCCGAAAGCACAGTCCCTACCTCTCCAGCTGAGCCTGGGCTACACACAAAAGTGTGCTACTTGAGTTATATTCGTCCATTTAAAGCAGTACAACCCTCTGAGTGGAGGTCCAGTTATCCTGGTGTAAATGTACTTACACCAACACAGCCATTCCTATACAGGGACGGAATACACTCTACCTGTAAAAGCTACCTTCGACTCAGTATAACTGGATCCACTCTAGGGGTTGTAATGAAATACCTAGAGCAGTTTAAAAAATAATCATATCCCTAAACAAAATAGTTATACCAATACAAAGGCTGGGGGTAGGGCAGATCTTAAGGAGAATCTCCATCAGCAGTATAGGGTCTACAACACACAGCTAAACAGTAGAGGGCAAGGAAGATATTATAATCCCTAGCTCTTGTATAGTGCTGTTCATCAGTAGGTCTCAAAGCACTTTGCAAAGGAGGGCAGTATCATTATCCCCATTTGACAGATGGGGAAACTGAGGCACAGGGAGAGGAAATTACTTGCCCCAGGTCACCCAGTGGGTTACTAGCAGAGCTGGGGATCAAACTCAGATCTCCCGAGCCTCAGGCCAGTGCTGTCTCCACTAGCTCACCCTGCCTCCTTCACACATTGCTCAGTTCTGTAGGTTTGGTACCCACCCACCTCTGGTGGGGTTCTGCCAAGCAGTGGCTGCCCTGAAGCGTTTTAGATGAACTCTTAGGGGTGAGCTTCGATGGTTTAATTAGGGCGGAAGCAATTAAAAACCCTCCCGAGTGATCCATTTTTAAAGAAACACACACAGAAAATTGTTTTGTTAACAATTCTCGAATAGCTGGTTCGTCTGCCCAGTAGCCAGCACCTGGCTCAAGGGCTGCCAAAGCCCTATTTGGGGTCTTTAAGTAGGACCTAAGCGGCCTGGTACTGGCTTTCTGCAGTCCCCTAAAGGGACCGATCCTGTGTCACACTGGGCCACACTGGTGGTGTGAAGGGGGTGGAAACTGCCCCTGCCCTGGGCAGGGGGGAATCACAGGTTAGTGTAGAGCTGGCGTCAGAGCCTTGCACCTGCCCGGCTCCCAGCCCCTGGTGTAAGGGATGGATCAGGGGCTTGGCTGGAGCGTGCTGCACCATGGGTATTCCCTGCTTCCCAGAGGAGGCAGAGTGTGAGTTAGAGCAGCCAGGAGGCTGCTCTGACGGTCGTCAGGGGTCCAGGTTCCAGGCATCGCAGAGGAGACTTCGAGCAGGGCCCGCAGAGTCTGTAGGCGGCCCAACGTTGGAGGCCATGCAGGAAGCTCTGAGATGACCATGCTGCGCGTTGGCTGCTAACCTCCTTTCCTCCACCAATCCAGACGCTGTCCATCGTTCGGTATCTGGGGAGCTGGCCTCTGTGAAGCAGTTTAGCAGTAAAATGCAAGAGCGGATCACGGCGTTACAGAAAAGAGTAGGTGAGGAGCACAGTGCCAGCTGCCATGCCCGCACTAGGGCTGCAATCAGAGGGAGGTGGCAGTACAGACTGGCCCGCAGGGCCAGATGCTCAAGGGAGCTCTCAGCACACAGCATCTCCCCTTGCGGGATTCTCTGTGGTTCTCAGTGGGAGCTGCAGGGCAGGGGGTTCTTTGAGCCAACCCCAGGCCCACCGAGGCTGCTGTCTACAGCCATCCCCTGTGGATCTCTCTCTGTATGTCTACCCTGGACCTGGAAGGGAGCCTCACACCCGGGTCTCCAGAGCAGTGCCAGCAGCGCTCGCGCTGGCATGCTGAAAAGAGCCGGGTGGCTATTGCTTTGCGCTGCGGCTGGGGCTGCACTCGGTCCCCTCGGCCCTGGAGGGGAATGGGGTTAGAACAGGGGGCCGGGAGTCAGGACTCCTGGGTCCATTTCTTGGCTCTGCCAGATTCCCTGCCTGGCCCTGAATTGGGTTATTCTGGGTTTTGCTTTCTAGATTCTGTCTGCGGCCATTGCCCATGGGGCTGGGGCTGGTTCCAGAGAACCTGTTACTACTTTTCAGAGTCTACCAAAACCTGGCGTGAGGCCAAGCAGTTCTGTTTGGATGCCGGGGCAGAGCTGGTGATCATTAACACCAAAGAGGAGCAGGTAAAGCCACCTGCCACCCTCCTGGCGTACCCCGACCAGGCCAGGGAATTGGACAGCTACCAGTGACAGCAGCAGCTTTACCCTGGGAATCCCTGGCGGGTGGGACCCAGGTGACCAGGCAGCGGGTGAGACCGCGCCTGGCCCTTAAAACACGGCTCTTTTAAGGGTCACCAGGTTTTTCAAAAACCGCAAGCGGGCCTGGGTCTCAAAGGCAGCCTGACACTCTGCAAACCAGCACACGCAACGTGCCGCGTGTTAACCAGCCCACTGTGGGCAAGCTCTGAGGGCAGCCCGGGCTAATATTCCCAGCAGAGGAATATTGGGGCCTGAGCATGCCAGAAAAGCACCCAGAACAAAAGCCTAAATAGCATGGCAAAAACCTGCGAGAGCTGGAAAATATAAGCAGGGAGCAGGGTTTGTAAGAACAGGCTGGACAAACACCCGTCAGGGTTGGGCTCGGTTTCCATGGTCCTGTCTCAGCACTGGGGGATGGGCTCAGTGACCTCTCAGGTTCCCTTCCACCCCATATTTCTAGGACTCCCTATGATGTTTTTGCCATTTCTGTTGGGATGGGAATTGCTGGGGTGTTTTAAAGAAATCAGCCAGACAAACCTACATGACTGTAGCACTGGTTCCACCCTGAACCCCTGTATGTTCCCCCAACACCAGGTCATGATTCTTCCCTGCATCCATCCCCACCTCCCCAGGAGCTCAGGCCCCACGCCCCCTTCAGACCTCCTGTTGCTCAGGGGTGAGAGCTGGACTGAGACCACACCAACTCATTTCACCCACCTGCCAGGAGCAGCTCTCACTTATGGCTGGATTTGAGGTGGTGACATATCTATGGTATTTAAGCACTCCTCCCCCCGCCCCCGCACATCACACTCTTCAATGCCTTTATCTTGCTAGCACCCTTAGGGGCAGGGCTATTGTCCAGGTGGGGGAACTGAGGCATAGAGAGAGCTGCAGGGGACTTGGCCAGGGCCACGCAGGGAGTCAGTAGCAGAGCTGGGATTTGAACCTGGGTCTCCTGAGTCCCATTGCTTCTGGTGTTGGTAGAGCGCGTGGCCTGTCCCACACCCATTCACCCCCTTCGTCTGTTCTTGTCTATTGCAGGCATTCTTGGTGAAGGCCCGCACAACGTCCCGGGTGTACTGGCTGGGGCTGAGTGACCAGAAAATGGAAAATCAATGGCTCTGGGTGGATGGCTCCCCTCTGAACCTCAGGTGTGCGGGGTGAAAGGCACCATGCCCCTCTGCCCAACCCCTTGCTCCCCGCTGTGGTCTCCATGCAGCTTTGCTCTTCTTCACAGCTTCTGGAGCACCGGGGAGCCCAATGACTCCAACGATGAGGACTGCGGCACCATGGCGACCGACGGGCGCTGGAACGACATAAACTGCTACATGACCGACTACTGGATCTGCGAAAAGGCCTGGCTCTGCTAGAGCCTGGCTCGGCTGCCGGCCCACGCCCTTCCTGAGCCACGGGCTGAGGGACCAGGCTCTGCCTCCTCCAGATCGACAGTCTCCCCAAGCTGTGTTCTCTTGATGATGCTCCCCGTCGTGCAGCTCTTTCTGGGAGCCGGGAGTTTTTCCGAATCCCTAGGGGGGACGGTATTTCTGCAGTGTTTCCTAGTGGGTAGGGCATCAGGCTGGAGCACAGAAGACCTGGGTTCTATTCCCTGCTTCATCCTGGGACCTTGGACAACTCCCTTCCCCATGCCTCAGTTTCCCCTTGTAAGGGCTCAGGCTGTATCACTTCTGAATTTTGGATGATTGTATGACACTGTACCATGAAATGGCTGGGTCATGGAATGCCTACGTGTGTGTGGATGCCCCAGGAGGTAGCAGGGTCGGCATGTCTCTGCCAGGCTAGACACAATGGGAACGGACCAGCATGCAACATTACGTTAAACACCGTGGGACAATGAGTTTCCTCTGCCTCGGAGACGCCGCTTTCTGCTCTTGTCCAAGGTGAGGGGGGCTTGGAAGTAATGGAAAGTTACCAAAAGGCAGAATGAAAGAAGCAGCAGTTTAGAAAGGGACACCCAGGGGGGAGTGTTCTTGGGGACAGAGCCACCTTGCACCAGATTAAGGGCTGGTCTACACTAGAAAATCAGACTGACCCACCAACGTGAGTGAATAATCCACCCCCCTGAGCAATGTAGTTAAACTGACCTAACACCCAGTGTGGAGAGCTCAGTTGGTGGAATAATTCTTCTGTTTACTTAGCGCTACCCGTCTCGGGGAGGTGGATTTCCTCTAGCGATGGGATAACCCCTCCTGGTGCTGTACTATATGGCTGCCCAGAAACTGGTAAACTGTTCAACTTTTCTTCCTCTATTATATGATTACTGGCTTTTAGCAATAAACCTGACTGATATTGATTGTTTGGTCTCTTGAATATGTTTCATAAGGAGCCAAGCGTGGGCAAGCAATTGACTATACTATTTAGCAACTGCTTTCAGGCTGTTTTATATGTGTATTGTTCGTTTTTGCCAATGAACTCACACAGGAAAATGATCAAAGACAAAAACACGGTATCACCCGTGTGTGAATGCTTTTCTCAAAGCGATCGCTCCCTATCTGACCTTTCCATACTTGTCCTCAAAGGCAAATGGCACAACGCCTTCAAAAGGCGAGTCTGCTAGACACCAAAAGCCATGGACTTACCAGGGACACTGGTTTTATGGCTCATTACAACAATTTGTAACACACCATGCGGCCCACCTCAAGCCCTTTATGCATAACACACTACCCCCCAATTGCCCACTTCATTTCCTGTGACCGCCTCCACCACGTATGACCCCTTCTGCTTAACAATCTGTGCCAACTTGTATTTTGCTCGCTCTGCCTCCTTCCCCAGAGCTGCAGAAGAGTTCAGAGTTGCACGAAAGCTTCTCCCAGAAGTTGGTCCAGTCAAAGATATTACCTCGCCCACCTCGTTTCTCGTTGCTTTGTGTGAATTGTGCTCTCCTGGGCTTTACATGATAAAATATAATGAACATAAAGCTGATAGACTGAACAAAGAGTGTGTGTGTGTGTGTGTGTGTGTGTGTCTGTGTGCATGCGTGTGTGTGTGTGTCTGTGTGTGTGTGTGTGTAACTGCTTCTCAACAGAGGCGTGTCCCTGAGAGGGTTAAACTGTAGGTCAGAAGCATGGCACCTTTTGGGTGGAGTTCTGGGGGAGGCTGGGTTTAAGGACGGGAGTCTGAAGAGTCAGCGCTGTGGCCAGCGGGGCAGGCAGCTGGACAGCAGGGTCCAACGCTAGGAAGGGGGTGCTACAGGGAACATCTGTGCCCTGGTAGTGAGCCTAGGTGCCCCAGGCTTGGGGCAGTGGTTGGTCTCTGTTCAGACCTCCGGAGCTTGAAACCCTTTGGAGATCGAGGTGCAGAGGCTTGGATTCCCCTCAGAGCAGTCCCAGTGGGTGGCCCTTTCCTCGAGCAGCAGTGCTCACCATCTGCACGTGGGTGACTTCCTCTCGCCCAGCCCTCGGGCAAGGGTGGACCCGGCTCCAAACGGATCCACCTACTTAAAGACTTTGCTGCCCTCCATCCCTGCACCGTACACCTGGCAACCCATCATTCAAGCCGTGCTCCAGCGGTGTAGGGTGAATGGGGGAGGATGGGGGAGGGGGAGCTGCACTCCAGGGGTGGGGGGCGAGTGGGGCAGGGCGGGGGAGGGAGATCCATGCTCTGGGGGTGGGGAGGTGAGTGGGGAAGGGGGAGCTGTGCTCTGGGTGTGGGGGCGGGGGGGAGTGGGGCAGGATGGGGGAAGGGGAGACATGCTCCCAGGGCTGGGGGGGGGAGAGGGGAAGGACGGGGCATGAAGAGCCATGCTCCAGGGCTGCGGGGTGGGGGGTGAGTGGGGCAGGATGCGGGAGGGGAAGCCACGTTCCAGGGGCCAGGAGATGAGTGGGGCAGGATGGGGGAGGGGAAGATGCACTCCGGGGGTCATAGGGAGTGAGTGGGGCAGGATGGGAGAGGGAGAGCCACACTCCAGGCATGGGGGTGAGTGGTGAAGGAGGAGCTGTGCTCTGGGTGTCGGGGGTGGGGGGGTGAGTGGGGCAGGACAGGGCAGGGCAGGAAGAGCCATGCTCCAGGGCTGTGGGTGGGGGGTGAGAGGGGCAGGATGCAGTAGGGGGAGCCGCGCTCTAGGGGTCAGGGGGAGTGGGACAGGGCGGGGGAGGGAGAGCTGCACTCCAGGTTTGGGGGCGAGTGGGGCGGGACGTGGGAGGGGGAGCCACACTCTGGGGGTCATAGGGGGTGTGTGGGACAGAACAGGGGAGGGGGAGCCACTCTCTGGGGGTCAGGGGGCTGAGTGGGACAGGGCGGGGGAGGGAGCGCCGCACTCCGGGAGTGGGGGAGCCCACAGTACCGCGATCCCCAGTTCCCATGTGCTCCTCCAGGTTCCAGCACCTTCTGCTCGTCCTGCCCCCGGTGGCGGAGGCTGGTTATTGCGATTAACGGCACTTTTAGTGGCTCGTCAGCACTGCTGACCGGACACTGCCAGGTTCCCTTTTCGACCGGACTTTCCAGCTGAAAACCAGACACCGGGCAACCCTTACGAGCCTCAAGAGGCTCTTTAATGCTTCTCCTGCGGCTCTTCGCAGCATGTGATATTAAAACACGGTGTGATTGAATTGTACCCTTCTGCCGGGTGGAGTTGGCAGCCACCAGGGCCGGGTTCAATATCCAGGGGTCCCTCTTAACAATATACCACAGAACCGCCTCGAGCCCCCACCCAGCAATCTGGGAAAATCAAACTCCCCCGGGGCGCCTGTAAGAGGCAACACTTCCCCTTTCACAAGCACTGAATCTGTGCATGGCTGAGAAAACATTTAATAAAAAGGGGGAAAGAACCCGGCATTAATTGGGGGAAACCCCACAACCATGAGTCGAACACATCTGACCATCAGCAAAACTCCCACCCCAGAGGACATTGGGCCGTGTCCTTTGCCTCCGTTTTTCACCGCGGTGTGAAAGTGCAACAAACAAACGTCCCTTTAACACGCACTCCCCCTCCCTCTGCCACACCCCACTCACAGCTGCTGTCCTTGGTCCGCAGAGACCCAGAGGTGCCTACACGTGAGTTCACACCTGGGGGGTGGGGGGCATCGAGCAATGCCTTCACTGCCCGCTGCTGTGCGTCATTCACTCCGCTGCTGTTGCTTGTGTCTCCGGTCACCACACCACGCCATCCTCTCCGTCGCCGCTGGCCCTGTGCCGTCCCCTTCTGCTGGCACCTGCCTCTCTACTGTGACCTCAGCCGGGGAACCTCACCGCTAGTGCAGGCCTAGCCGTCTCTTCCGCAGACACGCTGTCCCGCAACAGATCTAAACAGCCCTTAAACCTGATGGAGTCTAGGTACCTCTATCTTTAAACTGGCCTGGCCCCGCCCTGGCCCTTCTCCCTCACCACTGGGCTCTGGCATCCGAACCCCCTTTGTGAGCTCAGTTCAGCTGAGGGAGATCCCGTCAGCCAGGGCTGGCTAAGCACCGTTCTGCTGCCCGTTCCTCCCACAATCAGGAGGAAAACATTTCAGGCCCCCGCGCTGGAAAGTGATTTGTAACCCAGCACCAGCCAAAACTGATCACGTGGGCAACGCAGCTCTGTCTGCTGGATACCCAGGCCGAGCCAGTGTGTCTGTGTAGCCTCCCTCCCCGCAGCTCATCACTAGATGTCCGAGGAGAGCGGCTTCAGACCTTGCTTCCGTAATTATTGGCCAGTCTAAGTTATTAACCAACCAGGGTGCTTTTAACCAATTGCAGTTGATAAAACAGTGTTACTTGGTCAGTCGTTGTGGTGTGAGAATATATATATGTATAAACCGGACACACTGGTTCAATATGACCATAGAGTCCTATAGTAAATGAAACCACGAATTCACCCGACTGTGGCTCTCTTGGGTAATGCTGAGTCTTAATTTGTCTCCTGAGATCTGAGTATCATGGCGTCAGGTCCACAGTGTGATCCTGACAACCTGCCCGGTTATGTTATCTTTAAAACTAGCCTGGGGAGAACAGTCCTGCTCTGGGACAATGGACCAGATGGGACCTAGCAGGGCTGTTCCCTTTTTGCAGCTGTGATTCAATCAGGGTCACCACTGCGCGATGCAGGAGGCAGGGTGATGGGCGTTGCCCTGACATTGTCCCACCCAGTTTGCACCATGGGAGCACCTCAGTCACCGCGTGTATAAGAAGCCCAGTCGGAGCTAACAGCAGAGCACCCGGGGCACCCACCCAGCCCACTAACCTTGGCCCTAGAGAGGAAGGTGCCTGCATGACTGAGAGATCCGAGGAGACCCAGAGCAGATGTCCGACGTGGCTGGAGAACCTCAGTGGGACGGGGAGGACCCAGGAACATGGACTGGGGGTCTGTCCCCGCCCCACGGTGAGACATGCCAGCTCCTTTGCTGGCTGATGAGGAACCTGCTGCTCCGTGTGTTGCTTGTTTCCTGGGGTGGCTGTCAGGTTCCTTCTCTTTTTGCTCTTTCGTGGTGCTGGAAGAAAGCTCAAAAAGCAGTTTGTTTTTTCCTCTTTTCAAAAACAGATCAGAAATGGGGGTTTCACCTACCCTGCCATCCATGGAAGCCCCGGGGGTGACTGGGGAGCTGGCAGGACTACAGCATCACACCCTGTGCAGGGGAAACCTCACTGCTTGGCAGGGGATGTGATTATTTTCCTCCAAAGGTTTGGAAACTATTTGACCCAACATCTGCTCCCATTTACACCAGTGTAAATCCTGAGTCACACTGTTGCCTTCAGTCTAGATTTACACTGGTGTAACTGGGAGCAGAGTTTGGCCCTTTGGCTTCATGCTTTTCATTTTTGTGAGTGTACATTTAACTCAAATGCCTGAGACACAGTGGGGAGAAAAGCTCTTTTAGCTAAAGATGCTACACACAGATCCCTGCCCCTTCAATTATTGTCAGGCTTGATCAAAAGTGCATCCCACTCAGTGCTTGGGGTGGTGGTGGGGGGGTGGGGTAAGATCTAGGGTATAGCCAGGACAGGGTTATCAGAGCCATTTCCTCCCTTTCCAGATCCCCCCTCACGAACCGGCAGCTGGTGATCACCACCATGATCATCGTGGCCATCAAATTTCTCCTGATGACCCTGGTCCTCACCGGCAGTGAGTATCCACTGTGACCTGGGCCCCCTACCCCAGCCAGAGCTGGTCTGGTGAGGGCTAGTCACCTTCTGAGACAGCATGGACTAGTAGAGCAAGTATGGGACTAAGCCTTAGGAGACCAGGATTCTATTCCAGCTGTGTGACCTTGGGCAAGTCACATCAATGCCCTGTGCCTCAGTTTCCCCATCTATAAAATGGGGCTTATGAGCCTGACCCCCTTCACAAAGTCCTTTGTGTGCTCTACTGATGAGAAGGGGGAGGCATTATGATTAGGGTTTGAGATTCCCCCCTCCCCAAATCCTGCTCATCCCTGCCCTGAGGAGGTGAGAGCCCCAGTGGACTGAGGGAGCCCCTTGCTGGGATTCCTGTCCCACCCAGCTACAGAGATGACAGACCGGACCGAGGAGCTGTCAACCCGCCCACTGGGAGAGGCGTGTGATGTGTCCCTGAGGCTAACACAGGGGCTCTGCTAAGTTTCTTAGATGGCCCATCATCAGATGTGGCCAGGGACTCCAGCCCCACAACTGAGAGGGGCCCGACCAGTAAGATCAGGGCTGGGGGGGAGGGATAAATGGGAGGTGCTCTCTGGGCTCCTGTTGAATGTTCCTAGTCTTCCTTTCCTTAATGTCCCACACTGTGCACTGGGAACAGGGACGGCACCACACGGGGTATAGGGAGGGGAATGAGCAGCCAGCGGGGATGGGGGTGCTGCAGTGTCTCCTTCCAATTTAGGGGTGTCGGGATCAGGGGTGGTTCAGCCTGTAGATGAGGTGGGGGGAAAGATGCTGGAAAGTCTTGATCTGGTTTAGAGGTGCAGGGAGGTGGGGATCAGGCACTAGGCAAGGTGTTTCCTATCAATGGCCCTGAGACTAACACAGGCCGTGCTCAGTTTCACAGGCTGCCCGTTTTTCCACCGAGCCAGGAGGCTCTGGCCGCACAGGGAGCACAGCAGGTAAGAGCAGAGTGGGGAGAATGCAAATGCAGTGTCATGTTCTAGCTGGGGGGTCCCCCCTAGTTGGGGTGGGGGGCTGCGGAATCTCCCTTTAGTGCAGGGGGTGGATCTGGGGGCTGGGAATGGGGCCCTACCACTCGCTCTGTGAGAGCAGAGCCCATAAGGATGGATGGAGGGGCCCCCTGTGCCCCCTGTCTCCGCCTGTAGTGTCTGCTTTCACGTGTGGCTTCGGTCTCCTGTGGGGTACCCACACCTGCTGTGGTTTGGCCTGTGCTCTGTGCCTGGTGGGGGAGGCACATGCGGGGGAGAGATTGGCCCTCTGTCGACACATGGGGGGGGGTGGGACGGATTGGCCCTCCGTCGGCATGTGGGGGGAGGGATTGGCTCCTCAGGGGCATGGGGGGGTGGTATGGGCCCCTCAGCGGAGCGTGTGGGGGAGGGAATGGCCCCTTGTTGGCATGTGGGGAGGGTCGAATCAGCCCCTCGTTGGCGCATGGGGACGGAGGGATCGGCTCCTCGTCAGCATGTTGGAGTGAGGGATCAGCCTCCTGTTGGCACGTGAGATGGAGGATTGGCTCCTCGTCAGCTCGTGGGGTGGGGAGATCGGCCCCTTGTTGGCACATGAGGTCCTTGTCAGCATGCAGGGAGACGGGATTGGCCCGTCATCGGCATGTGGGGGGGGCAGGGATCGGCTCCTTGTCGGAGCATGGGGAGGGAGGGATCGGCCCCTCATTGGCATATGGGATGGGGGGATCGACCCCTCGTTGGCGTGTGGGGAGGGAGGGATAGACTCCTCGTGGGCACGTGGGGAGGGAGGGATCGGCCCCTCATCGGCCTGTAAGGTGGGGGGATCGGCACCTCTTTTGTGCGTTGGTTGGGGAGGGATCGGCCCCTGATCGGCACGTGGGGAGGAGCGTTGGCATGTGGTGGGGAGGGATCAGCCCCCCGTCAGCATGTGGAGGGGAAGGATTGGCCCCTCGTCGGAACGTGGTGGGGAAGGATTGGCTCCTCGTTGGAGTGTAGGGAGGGAATGATCGGCTCCTTGTTGGTAGTGGGGAGGGAGGGATCGGCCCCTCGTCCGTGTGTGAGGGGGGATCGGCCCCTCATCGGCACATGGGGTGGGGGGATCGGCCCCTCGTCGGCTCACGGGATGGGGTGTTTGGCTCCTCATTGGCGCGTGTGAGGGAGGGATTGGACCGTCGTCGTTACATGGAGAGGACGGATAAGCCCCTTGTCGGCACATGGCAGGGCAGAGATTGGCCTCTCGTCGACACGTGGGGAGGGAGGGATCGGCCCCTCGTCGGCACATGCGGTGGGGGGATTGGCCACTAGTCAGTACGTCGGGTCGGGGGATTGGCCCCTCGTTGGCACATGAGGTTGGGGGATCCACTCGTCGTCGGTGTGTGTGGGGAAGGATTGGCCCCTAAGTCAGCACAAGAAGGGGTAGGAATCGGCCCCTCATTGGCATGTGGGGAGGGAGGGATCAGGTCCTCGTTGGCACGGGGGGTGGGGATTGAACCCTCATCGGTGCGTGGGGCGGGGATCGGCCCCTCGTTGGCGCGTGGGGTGGATTTGCCCCTCATTGGCGCGTGGGGAGAAGGGGCTCACAGCTGTGTTGTCTCTGGCAGGTGCTCTCCGGTGCCAGTTGGGCTGGGACCAGGACCAAGGAAGGCACCACACGGGGCATAGGGAGGGGAATGAGCAGCCGCAGGGATGGGGGTGCTGCAGTGTCTCCTTCCAATTTAGGGGTGTCGGGATCAGGGGTGGTTTAGCCTGCAGATGAGGTGGGGGGAAAGATGCTGGAAAGTCTTGATCTGGTTTAGAGGTGCAGGGAGGTGGGGATCAGGCACTAGGCAAGGTTCAGGTGTTGCAGCCTCACCCTCTGGGGTGCAGGGAGGTGGGGTGATCAGCACCCTGCGGGGGTGGGAGGTGTTTCCTATCAATGGCCCTGAGACTAACACAGGCCGTGCTCAGTTTCACAGGCTGCCCGTTTTTCCACCGAGCCAGGAGGCTCTGGCCGCACAGGGAGCACAGCAGGTAAGAGCAGAGTGGGGAGAATGCAAATGCAGTGTCACGTTCTAGCTGGGGGGTCCCCCCTAGTTGGGGTGGGGGGCTGCGGAATCTCCCTTTAGTGCAGGGGGTGGGTCTGGGGGCTGGGAATAGGGCCCTGCCACTCGCTCTGTGAGAGCAGAGCCCATAAGGATGTATGGAGGGGCCCCCTGTGCCCCCTGTCTCCGCCTGTAGTGTCTGCTTTCACGTGTGGCTTCGGTCTCCTGTGGGGTACCCACACCTGCTGTGGTTTGGCCTGTGCTCTGTGCCTGGTGGGGGAGGCACATGCGGGGGAGAGATTGGCCCTCTGTCGACACATGGGGGGGGTGGGACGGATTGGCCCTCCGTCGGCATGTGGGGGGAGGGATTGGCTCCTCAGGGGCATGGGGGGGGTGGTATGGGCCCCTCAGCGGAGCGTGTGGGGGAGGGAATGGCCCCTTGTTGGCATGTGGGGAGGGTCGAATCAGCCCCTCGTTGGCGCATGGGGACGGAGGGATCGGCTCCTCGTCAGCATGTTGGAGTGAGGGATCAGCCTCCTGTTGGCACGTGAGATGGGGGATTGGCTCCTCGTCAGCTCGTGGGGTGGGGAGATCGGCCCCTTGTTGGCACATGAGGTCCTTGTCAGCATGCAGGGAGACGGGATTGGCCCGTCATCGGCATGTGGGGGGGGCAGGGATCGGCTCCTTGTCGGAGCATGGGGAGGGAGGGATCGGCCCCTCATTGGCATATGGGATGGGGGGATCGACCCCTCGTTGGCGTGTGGGGAGGGAGGGATAGACTCCTCGTGGGCACGTGGGGAGGGAGGGATCGGCCCCTCATCGGCCTGTAAGGTGGGGGGATCGGCACCTCTTTTGTGCGTTGGTTGGGGAGGGATCGGCCCCTGATCGGCACGTGGGGAGGAGCGTTGGCATGTGGTGGGGAGGGATCAGCCCCCCGTCAGCATGTGGAGGGGAAGGATTGGCCCCTCGTCGGAACGTGGTGGGGAAGGATTGGCTCCTCGTTGGAGTGTAGGGAGGGAATGATCGGCTCCTTGTTGGTAGTGGGGAGGGAGGGATCGGCCCCTCGTCCGTGTGTGAGGGGGGATCAGCCCCTCATCGGCACATGGGGTGGGGGGATCGGCCCCTCGTCGGCTCACGGGATGGGGTGTTTGGCTCCTCATTGGCGCGTGTGAGGGAGGGATTGGACCGTCGTCGTTACATGGAGAGGACGGATAAGCCCCTTGTCGGCACGTGGCAGGGCAGGGATTGGCCTCTCGTCGACACGTGGGGAGGGAGGGATCGGCCCCTCGTCGGCACATGCGGTGGGGGGATTGGCCACTAGTCAGTATGTCGGGTCGGGGGATTGGCCCCTCGTTGGCACATGAGGTTGAGGGATTCACTCGTCATCGGTGCGTGTGGGGAAGGATTGGCCCCTAAGTCAGCACAAGAGGGGGCAGGAATCGGCCCCTCATTGGCATGTGGGGAGGGAGGGATCGGCCCCTCGTTGGCGCGTGGGGGGGATTCGCCCCTCGTTGGCGCGGGGCGGGAAGGGGCTCACAGCTGTGTTGTCTCTGGCAGGTGTTCTCCGGTGCCAGTGGGGCTGGGACCAGCACCAAGGAAGGTGCTATCTTTTCTCCCAGACTACCCAGTCCTGGGAAGCAGCGAGAAAGTCCTGCTTAGCCAAGAATGCTGATCTGGTGGTGATCAACGATGCAAGGGAGCAGGTACGAGCCCTCAGTCCTACCCCAACCTGGGGTGTAATGACCCCTGGACAGTGGGTCGGCATGAGGCTTCGGCGCTGTTTGGGCCTGAGGGGAAGAAAGGAACGGTGGGACTGGGAGTCCCCAGCCCAGGGCTGGAGCAGGACTCCAGCAGTGACAAGGGCTAGCCCTGGCCCCCACACGGGGTGAATTTTGCCCGCCTGGGGCAGGAGGGCCTTGGGGCAACAGCACAGAGAAGAGATGACGTGGAGCAAATGGTGGGGAATTTTGAGGAGGGCTCGGAAAGCAGAGCTGCGCGGCAGATAAGAGAGGTGGTTACCCGGCAGGGTTGTCAGACTCCCTGGGGGGCTGGGAACACGAAACTATCCTGCCAGAGGTGGATTCCCACCAGACTGCAGAGCCCAGGGGCGTCTGCTGGCAGGGGAGAGCCAGGACACTGGCACTGGCTTTTATTTTTCTGGGTGGGTGCTCCACCCCCCTCCGGCCCCGCCTATACTCCACCCCTTCCCCTAAGACCCTGCCCTTGCCCCACCTCGTCCCACACCTGCTCCGTCCCCTCTACCAAGCACCTCCCGCTGGCTGCCAAACAGCTGATCAGCGGCGGGGTGGCGAAACAACTGATGGGCGCCCACAGAGTCGGCGCCTATGGTGGTGAATGTATTTCCTTTGGTCAGTGCTTTCCAGTGCCAGGAATGGGCCAGCACCCTGGCTGGCGCACAGCAGCCGTCATCGGCGCGATCCCGATTGACATCAGCTGGGGATCCAGCGTAAAGATCCTGCAACAGGAACTTGGGTGACAATTCTGATAAGGCCTGAACCAGACCAGGCCCTGGCTGGCTCTGCTGGGCGTATGGGAGGGAAAAGCAGGAATGACTTAGGTGAGCCCCTGTGGCCAGCAGCTCTGGCTCATACCCACAGGGATGGGGGAGCCCATCTGGGGCAGGCTTTTTACAGTCACTTTCAAAGTGGAACAGCCCTTTGGAAAGAGGAACTCGGGCGGTGTATTCATAACGCTCACCCTTATCTCCTGCTGGACCCTGTCGTAATAACTGGCCTCACAAATTTACCCTCACTGTGAACGCAGCTGTAAAAGTTTGTGAGCGTTCCTGAGATGGCACAATGACCGGGCTGATGGAAAACGGTCCCAAACAGGCAGCAGACGGAGTTAGTCCAAACAAAAGAGCCTTCTGCTGTAACTCAAGGACTGGGTTCAGATCACGCCTGGCAAACAAGAAACGTGTGGAACCAGAAAGGAGTGAATCCAGTGTTGGAGATTAAACCTACGTGGTGGCCCAAGGAACGAGGGGATGGGCTTTTCCACCCATCGCTCCCTTTTGGGGCCCTGAAAGAGACTTTGGGGAGAAAAACAGGGTACTGGAACGAGCGTCACCCTCATGGCCTCCCCACCCGCATCTCCTGGGGCCTTTGCCATCCTGAGCCTGAGACGTGCTGACCAGATGGGGCCAGAGAGAGGGACCCCGATGACGTCGCCTCTACCGGCTCCAGCTAATCCCAACCACCACCGGGGATGAAATGGGTCGGATGGAATAACAGCAGCCGCTCCCGCCCGTCTCAGCAGCCGGATGGTTGTTACCAGTTCTGATACCATCTAAGAGACAGTGCAGGGTTTACAATGGCGCCAACGGCGCTGGGGCCCACACTGAGAAGGGGCCCCAGCGCCCGGACTGTGGCCCTGCCCCCTGCGTTCTGCCCAGGCTTTGCACCAGCGCCCCGCCCCCCCACAGCGCCTCCCCGCCTGCCGCTCACTCCTCTCCCCCCTCTCCCAACCCTTAATCCGGCCCTGCTAAGAGCCTGTCACACAAGGGGGGGCGGGTTCCTTCTAAAAGCTTGGCTGCTGAAGGGGACGGGACCAAGGGAGGCTGTCGGAATGAAAACCTGGCTTAGTGCTTTACAGTTCAAAGGCTTTCCCTTGTTTTCTCTTCTTTGCCTTGTCTTTGATCAAAGGTTAAAAGGGTTTTCAAGGGAACAAAGCAGGCCGGGTTAGTGCTGTTTAATGTTGGCCAACGGCTGGGTTCTGGTAACACCTTAGGCCCGTATATTCCAGCTAAATTAACACCACAGGCCCTCTTGGACTCCCTGTGCATTACCCTCCCCTGCTGGGATGTGCCCAAGTTTGACTGCAGGGTTGGGATCTGTTTGGTGCGGTGTGATCTATGCCACAGCCCCCTCTGTCCCACTGCAGGACCCAATACCCTCCCCCCTGTTCCAACACCATCCACCCCCCAGGCTCGGTGCCTCCTCTCCCCACCCCAGGCCTAGACCATCGCCAACCCCTGCTCCTCCGCTGACGTCTCTCCATCCCCCCCCACCCTCCACTGGAGGGAGAGGAGAATTGGGCTCCTTGCCTCCTCCTCTGGCATATGCAGCACTGAGCGCACTCGCTGATGGGCCGAGTGCCCAGGCCATCCCTGGGGGTTAGTTCCTGGCACGGGAGACGCCTCAGGATCTGGCTCCAGTTCTAACCACCCAGTCCTCTGTGCTGTCCCCTCTCTAGAATTACTTGGCCATTAAAGCTGATTCTGTTCGTCACTGGATTGGCTTCACAGACCAAGACATTGAAGGCGTCTGGCGCTGGGTGGACAATACTCCTGCGGCATTTACGTAAGCTTGGGGCGATCCTCTGCTCTCCCCTTCCTGCCCCTGGCCTTCCCCAGCTGCCCCTGCTCCTGTAGGCGCTTTCCACCTCAGTAGCTCCAAGGCTGAGACCAGGGATGGAGCCGCTCGGGTTTGATTTCATGCCCTGAGGACTGAACGACTTGAGGCTCTATCGGTCGCCCGCAGATCACTGGTTCAAATATGGCCCAGGTCTCTAGTGACCAAATGGCATTGCCGCTGGGTGCAACTCTGTATGAAATGAGCTTGCCGGGTCTCAGCCCAGCTCCCAATGTGTAAAGCATCCACAGATCACACTGGGTGCTCGTTGGCCATCACAGCCAATGGACCAAGGACGGAATGGGTCATGGGGACAGAGCGCCCCTCTCAGCCTACAGAAGGGTCATAGAATCATAGAATCACAGATTATCAGGGTTGGAAGGGACCTCAGGAGGTCATCTAGTCCAACCCCCTGCTCAAAGCAGGACCAATCCCCAATTAAATCATCCCAGCCAGGGCTTTGTCAAGCCTGACCTTAAAAACTTCTAAAGAAGGAGATTCTACCACCTCCCTAGGTAACACATTCCAGTGTTTCACCACCCTCTTGGTGAAAAAGTTTTTCCTAATATCCAACCTAAACCTCCCCCACTGCAACTTGAGACCATTACTCCTTGTTCTGTCCTCTTCTACCACTGAGAATAGTCTAGAACCATCCTCTCTGGAACCACCTCTCAGGTAGTTGAAAGTAGCTATCAAATCCCCCCTCATTCTTCTCTTCTGCAGACTAAACAATCCCAGTTCCCTCAGCCTCTCCTCATAAGTCATGTGTTCCAGACCCCTAATCATTTTTGTTGCCCTTTGCTGGACTCTCTCCAATTTATCCACATCCTTCTTGTAGTGTGGGGCCCAAAACTGGACACAGTACTCCAGATGAGGCCTCACCAGTGTCGAATAGAGGGGAACGATCACGTCCCTCGATCTGCTCGCTATGCCCCTACTTATACATCCCAAAATGCCATTGGCCTTCTTGGCAACAAGGGCACACTGCTGACTCATATCCAGCTTCTCGTCCACTGTCACCCCAGGTCCTTTTCCGCAGAACTGCTGCCTAGCCATTCGGTCCCTAGTCTGTAGCTGTGCATTGGGTTCTTCCGTCCTAAGTGCAGGACCCTGCACTTATCTTTATTGAACCTCATCAGATTACTTTTGGCCCAATCCTCCAATTTGTCTAGGTCCCTCTGTATCCTATCCCTGCCCTCCAGCGTATCTACCACTCCTCCTAGTTTAGTATCATCCGCAAATTTGCTGAGGGTGCAATCCACACCATCCTCCAGATCATTTATGAAGATATTGAACAAAACCGGCCCCAGGACCGACCCCTGGGGCACTCCACTTGATACCGGCTGCCAACTAGGCATGGAGCCATTCATCACTACCCGTTGAGCCCGACAATCTAGCCAACTTTCTACCCACCTTATAGTGCATTCATCCAGCCCATACTTCTTTAACTTGCTGACAAGAATACTATGGGAGACTGTGTCAAAAGCTTTGCTAAAGTCAAGAAACAATACATCCACAGCTTTCCCTTCATCCACAGAACCAGTAATCTCATCATAGAAGGCGATTAGATTAGTCAGGCATGACCTTCCCTTGGTGAATCCATGCTGACTGTTCCTGATCACTTTCCTCTCATGTAAGTGCTTCAGGATTGATTCTTTGAGGACCTGCTCCATGATTTTTCCGGGGACTGAGGTGAGGCTGACTGGCCTGTAGTTCCCAGGATCCTCCTTCTTCCCTTTTTTAAAGATGGGCACTACATTAGCCTTTTTCCAGTCATCTGGGACTTCTCCCGTTTGCCACGAGTTTTCAAAGATAATGGCCAATGGCTCTGCAATCACAGCCGCCAATTCCTTTAGCACTCTCGGATGCAACTCGTCCGGCCCATTGGACTTGTGCACGTCCAGCTTTTCTAAATAGTCCCTAACCACCTCTTTCTCCACAGAGGGCTGGCCATCTACTCCCCATGCTGTGATGCCCAGCGCAGCAGTCTGGGAGCTGACCTTGTTCGTGAAGACAGAGGCAAAAAAAGCATTGAGTACATTAGCTTTTTCCACATACTCTGTCACTAGGTTGCCTCCCTCATTCAGTAAGGGGCCCACACTTTCCTTGGCTTTCTTCTTGTTGCCAACATACCTGAAGAAACCCTTCTTGTTACTCTTAACATCTCTTGCTAGCTGCAGCTCCAGGTGCGATTTGGCCCTCCTGATTTCATTCCTACATGCCCAAGCAATATTTTTATACTCTTCCCTGGTCATATGTCCAACCTTCCACTTCTTGTAAGCTTCTTTTTTATGTTTAAGATCCGCTAGGATTTCACCGTTAAGCCAAGCTGGTTGCCTGCCATATTTACTATTCTTTCGACTCATCGGGATGGTTTGTCCCTGTAACCTCAACAGGGATTCCTTGAAATACAGCCAGCTCTCCTGGACTCCTTTCCCCTTCATGTTAGTCCCCCAGGGGATCCTACCCATCCGTTCCCTGAGGGAGTCGAAGTCTGCTTTCCTGAAGTCCAGGGTCCGTATCCTGCTGCTTACCTTTCTTCCCTGCATCAGGATCCTGAACTCAACCAACTCATGGTCACTGCCCCCCAGATTCCCATCCACTTTTGCTTCCCCCACTAATTCTTCCCGGTTTGTGAGCAGCAGGTCAAGAAAAGCTCCCCCCCTAGTTGGCTCCTCTAGCACTTGCACCAGGAAATTGTCCCCTACGCTTTCCAAAAACTTCCTGGATTGTCTATGCACCGCTGTATTGCTCTCCCAGCAAATATCAGGAAAATTAAAGTCACCCATGAGAACCAGGGCATGCGATCTAGTAGCTTCCGTGAGTTGCCGGAAGAAAGCCTCATCCACCTCATCCCCCTGGTCCGGTGGTCTATAGCAGACTCCCACCACTACATCACTCTTGTTGCTCACACTTCTAAATTTAATCCATAGACACTCAGGTTTTTCTGCAGTTTCGTACCGGAGCTCTGAGCAGTCATACTGCTCCCTTACATACAGTGCTACTCCCCCACCTTTTCTGCCCTGCCTGTCCTTCCTGAACAGTTTATAACCATCCGTGACAGTACTCCAGTCATGTGAGTTATCCCACCAAGTCTCTGTTATTCCAATCACATCATAATTCCTTGACATCACCAGGACCTCCAGTTCTCCCTGCTTGTTTCCAAGGCTTTGGGCATTCGTATATAAGCACTTGAGATAACCTGCTGATCGCCCCTCATTCTCAGTATGAGGCAGGAGCCCTCCCCTCACAGACATTCCTGCCTGTGTTTCCTCCCGGTATCCCGCTTTCCCACTTACCTCAGGGCTTTGGTCTCCTTCCCCCGGTGAACCTAGTTTAAAGCCCTCCTCACTAGGTTAGCCAGCCTGCTCGCAAAGGTGTTCTTCCCTCTCTTTGTAAGGTGGAGCCCATCTCTGCCCAGCACTCCTCCTTCATGGAACACCATCCCATAGTCAAAGAATCCAAAGCCTTCTCTCCGACACCACCTGCATAGCCATTCATTGACTTCCACGATTCGACGATCCCTACCCCGGCCTTTTCCTTCCACGGGGAGGATGGACGAGAACACCACTTGCGCCTCAAACTCCTTTATCCTTCTTCCCAGAGACACATAGTCCGCAGTGATCTGCTCAAGGTCATTCTTGGCAGTATCATTGGTGCCCACGTGGAGAAGCAGGAAGGGGTAGCGATCTGAGGGCTTGATGAGTCTCGGCAGTCTCTCCGTCACATCGCGACTCTTAGCCCCTGGCAAGCAGCAAGGTCTCTCCAAGGCTGGTCTGATCTGAGACACCATGGTGAGGGGAAGCTTGTGCTGCCATGGCGTGTGTGGGGAGCAGCCTCTACCCCTGTACCAGGGCCTTCAACAGCGCAGCCCTCCACCACTTATGCCATTAACTGGTAGTAGGTGGTTATCCTCTAGTGGGCCAATCATGATGCCTGCCCTATGAGCAGGTAACACTGTCTCTGGCCCCACATTCATTTGGATACTTCAGAATAAAAGATCTGTCTCCTCTAGGGGGAATGTCACAAACCCTTGAGACTGGCATGCAAACTGTTCAACCCCCCTTTCCCCCGCCCCATGCAGAGAGTATTCAGCCTGCCATCATGGGCAGCCATATTGTTCCCTCTACTTGCTTTAATCCCTCCTAGCGCTGGCCAAAGTCAATGGAATGGGCCCAATACTCCGTTGCTCAATGGCCCTTTACTCTGCTCTGGCAGCATCAAGGGATTTTGAAGGATATTTAATCTCCTCCCCCACCCTCACCCAGGATATAACCAGCATAAAGGGGCTGGGGAAGAGCTGGCACAACAGACCCTGGCGCAGGGGTGGGGCTGGAGCCCTGCTGGGCTCTGGCTGTTCTAAGCTTCTCAGAACCCCACCAGGGCCTGAGCATAAGTTAAATGAACCCTAAATGAGGCTGCTCTAGGTTACACTGAGGGTGGGGCCGAGCTTACAGGGGGTGTATCTCCCCTGGGACAGGGAGTCGGTGGGCTAGGGGCTCTGAGGGCTCGTCTCTCTCTTCTCGTTCAGACAGTGGAACAAATTGGAGCCCAATAACCTCAGAAACGGACTCAGTGACGAGGACTGCGCCCACCTGCTGGAGATCGGCCTGTGGAACGACGAACCCTGTAGTACCTCTTACAGGTGGATCTGTGAAAGGGCCGCCACTGTGTAAACAGCTCCCCTTCCCCCCGGCTCTGAACACAGGCTGAAATTCATCCCCCCCGCCGCGAGGCCTGGGCTCCGCTCACGGCCTGCGCATCAGCCCATCAGCCCATCGGTGTGAAGATGATGTAACTGGAATATGCTTCATGCAAAAGGTCTCTTGTAAGGTATCATTACAAAGCTTATAATCTACCGTGTGTGTTCATCCAATGTGTATAAATGTATCACTCTTGTATCTGAAACTAGAAATCCAACACTACAACTCCTTTCTCCCCTCCCTCATGGAGATAACGAGGCTGCACCAGTGCAGGCATCCCGAGGGGAGGAGGGTGCTGGGAGTTGGTCCCTTGCTCTGAAGGGGCTGGGAGCCAGGACTCCTGGGGTCTATCCCCAGCTCTTGGAGGGGAGGGGAGTCTAGTGGTTAGTGTGGAGTGGGTCTTGAGCTCCTGGTCCTCCACAGTCACCTGGAAGAACTAGGAGGCACTGCAGCAGGGAGCTTAATAAACATGGGCACTTCCCAGTCAGAGAGGTCACCAGTTGCTGCTTGAGGCTTGGGTCTTTGTCTTTGTCATGAGAAGCGAGTGAAGGGAAGAAGAGGCACTCCCAGTGTGCTGAGTGAGTGCAAAATCCAGGAGCACACCTGGGCAAGCTGCAGCAGGAAGGAGGCAGAGCCCTGTCTCAGTGCAGTGATGGAGCCCACAGCCCAAGGGGCTCCATTAGAGAAGCTTAGTTTTGGGAACCCAGGTAGCTGGAGCTGGCAATTTGAGCAACCCCACATGGCGTCTGATTTAACAGCGAAAGCCCAAGGATACTGGCTAAATGCCCTGATCTTTGCCTTGGGTCCTGCTGCCCTACCCCTCAGTGAGGAGGAAAAGAACGAAACTTCAAAGAGAAAGAGGCTTTTGATGCCCAATTCATAGGCAGACAGAATATTATATGTGAAAGGGCCAAATTTAACAGGAGGCACCAGGAACAAGGGAGCATCAGCTGAGACTTTTATTACTGCAGTTGCTAGTCTTGCTGAACGTTACAGATATGGTGTGATGCTGGTAAAGCAAGTACAAGCTCTGGCCATGGCCTTAGGCATTCATTAGGACCTGACAAACTTATAGCTGGAAACCAGACCAGCTCACCTGTATGTTAGTTTTGTTCAAAGTAGGTCGTAGTCTTATAACACTGTATTCATTGTGTAGACTCGTGAATTGCTGGCTGTGTTAATCTCACTTGTAATGTCTGTATTCAAGGCTCTAAGCACATATGAACGTTTTGCTTTGTAACTTTGACAATGTTGGCTCTGAATTCGTGACCCCAGGCAAGAGACTCATCCCCCCTCCCCTTGCCCACTTGTTCAGGGGGCCTAGCAAGATTAAATGGGCTATTAAGGAATATCACAACACAAAGGATTGGTGAACGGCCCTTGCAAGCTTTGGGAACATGACATGCAGAGAGTGGAAGACTAAGGTCTGGTCTGCCCTATATCTAGGGCCCTACCAAATTCATGGTCCATTTTGGTCAATTTTACAGTCATAGGATTTTAAAAATCATAAATTTCATTATTTCAGCTGTTTCAATCTGAACTTTCATGGTGTTGTAATTGCAGGGGTCCTAATCTAGAAACGAGCTGGGGTGTGTGTGTGTGGGATGCATGGCTAGAAAGGGTTAAACATCCTGCAAAATAAATAACCCTCAAAAGACAGGTGGGGAGATAATGTTTGTGTTTTTATGTATTTATATATGTATGAGTAGGGTGGACAATATAATCAACAGTCCCTGTCTGTGATGTATTCTAATAATTGAGGGGTCAAAAGAACATCCTACCATGTAAATGAATTGTAAACGGGATATCTCGGTATTCATCTCTCTTTGAAATGTACTGTAAATGGTGGAGGAACAAGCAAAAGGCCTTATGTTAATTCGTATAGCTAAGTATCAGTGATGGACCTCCTTCAAAGTCATCCTAATTACCTTTTGTTCCCCAAGGAAATCCCAACTTGTCAAAGAGGACATGAAATTGTATAAAAGAACCTTGGGTCCTGATTCTGTGATCTCAGATCTGCTTAGACTTCATCAGGGGAAGTTTGAGTCACAAGACTGAGGTCCCAGTTATGCAGGTACACCCTGAATATGAGATTTGGACATTGGACTATCACCTATGAACTATTTCCAAAAGAACTCTTTGCCACTACAAAGCTCACCGTCTCTGCTGTGAATCTGCACCTCAATGGATTGAACTCATGTCTGTCTGTATATTGATCTTTTAACCAGACTCTCTCTCTCTCTTTTGTCTTTTAATAAATTTTAGTTTAGTTAATAAGAATCGGCTGTAGCGTGTGTTTGGGTAAGATCGGAAACATGCGTTCACCTGGGTGGTGACGTGTCCGACCCTTCAGGATTGGGAGAACCTTTTCTTTATAGGATGAAATAAGATTTTCAGAAATCATCATTTGATGTGGGTACCTGGATGGAGGCCTGAGGCTGGATCACTTTAAGGGAACTGTGTTGTCTGGACTTCTGAGTAACCAGGAAGGTAATAAAGAAGCTGTTTTATGCTGGCTTGGTAAACCTAAGTATTGGAATATTCACCAGTTTTTTGGGGTTTGGCTTCCTCCAAGAGACTGCTCCAAAGCCTGGGGCGTGGCACTGATCCTGTGGATCCGTGAGAGCTTGCCTCTGCACTGTCGCCAGCAGAATGTTGGATGGGAAGGTCGCCTTTCCCTGGGGCACCGATACAGCTACGACCTGCGTGGCCCAGCCTGAAGGGATTTCAAAAATTGGGACACTGAGATAAAAATTTGGCCACAACAAAACTTGCACGTTTGGCACCGAACAAGCAGCTGCCTGAACTGAGGCCAGGGAACAAAGCATGGATCAAAAGCTCCCAGGCTGTCAGAACTGGTAAGAAGCCCCCAGATCCTCCTTAGCGGAGCTGCTATGGGGGGAGGGATAGCTCAGTGGTTTGAGCATTGGCCTGCTAAACCCAGGGTTGTGAGTTCAATCCTTGAGGGGGACATTTAGGGATCTGGGGCAAAAATTGGGGATTGGTCCTGCTTTGAGCAGGGGGTTGGACTGGATGATTTCCTGAGGACCCTTCCAAACCTGAGATTCTATGGTCTCAGCATTTCCGAATGTGATGAAGAGAGGCTCTGGGACCTGCAGGTGCCCTGCCAGGCAGAGTGCACCTCAGGAGACATGAGAACATGCCAGGACCAATCAGACCTCCTCAAAAATTTGATCTTTAGACTGCTGCTCAGGGCCATTTACATGGAATTGATAAGGAGTCATGGTGGTGTAAATCATTTAAAGGAATATCAAGTTTCTTTGGAATTGCTGGGATATACAGTGAGTAATAATTTAAGTTTTAACCTTTTATTATAAAGGAAGGGAGATGTGGAGTAATTATACAGCTCCTGGCCTTCCACAGTTACCAGAGAGAAGCAGGAGCTGTTGCAGTGGGGAGTTTAATAAACATGGGAACTTCCCGCTCCCATCGCTATTTAAGACATGGCTCTTTGTGTTTGTCCTCACACTATAGTTATCGCAGGGGTCTGGGCGTTAGGACTCCTGGGTTCTATTCTCTGTTCTGGGAAGGGAGGGCAGTCTAGTGGTTACAGAAGGGGGGGCATAGGCGCCGCTCCGTGGGTGCTCCAGGGCTCAAGCACCCACAGAAAAAACAACAGTGGGTGCTCAGCACCCAGGAGTCAGAGCTTGAGTGTGGAATGTGATGCATTCTGTGCTGCTAACAACTTTTGCCCTTGGGGCAGGGAGTTTATTTACAAACAGGTTTCAGAGTAGCAGCCCTGTTAGTCTGTATCCGCAAAAAGAGCAGGAGTACTTGTTAGTCTCTAAGGTGCCACAAGTACTCCTGTTCTATTTATAAACAGAGGCAAGGTGATTAAGATAACAAAAGGCTTGTCATTACATTAAATTAAGGATCATTAGATGATCCTGAAAGCATTGCCAGACACTCCAGTTAAAGGATAGGAAACAAAGGGCAGGAATAAATGGTCCATTTTCAGAATGGGGAGAGGTAAATAGTGGTGTCCCTAGGGGTCTGTACTGGGACCAGGGCTGTTTAACATATTCATCAATGAGCTGCAAAAGGGGGTAAACAGTGAGGTGGCAAAGTTTGCCGATGATACAAAATTACTCTAGCTAGTTAAGTCCAAAACAGACTGCGAAGAGTTACAAAGGGATCTCACAAAACGGGGTGACTTGGCAACAAAATGGCAGATGAAATTCCATGTTAAATGCAAAGTAATGCACATGGCAAAATATAATCCCAACTATACATACAAAATGTGTAAAAGAAGCATACGTGACACTGCATTCAGGGCCGTCCTTAGGATTTATGGGGCCCTACGCAGTATTATTAAACTGGTGCCCCTCGCAGCCCGGGGCGGGAGGGACGAGGCAGCGAAGGATACCGAGACGCCCAGCCTGCCTCCCGGCAGCAGAGAGTCACAATTCCCCGCAGAGAACTTTCTGTAACCTTGCAAAACTATGAGGAAGCTAACACACAAACAGACATGTTAGCACACGGCTCGCTGGCCGAAACCAGCTTCGGCCGGGTAAACGTACAGATAAGGAAGAAATGTTTAGCAAAAGCTAGTAACGAGTATAACCAAATAAGGCAAGGCTTGAACAATGCTAATCAGGAAAAATGTAACTGGCTGCTTTAGATGATTGGCTGCGCTATTGTATGGGACAACAGGTAATTGGTTGTATATGCTTGTGTCGTTAAGTAGAAACAAAGGTATAAATTGTATGGCGTAACCTGCATTTGGCGTGCAGGATTTGAGACAGCTCAGTCTCCCTGTGTCCCTATTTGAAGCTTCAGATAAAACTCTTGGCTTCTCCACCCCGTTGTGGTCATTGGCGCGATGCACACCGGGCAACGAACCCTGCTGTTGCTTGCCTCGGGCACTCTGTGCCGGCAACAATTTTATCTTTTAAATGGACTGTTAAGCCTTCATAAAGTAACCATTCCAGATTACTACATATTTAACTCACTGAAACAATGACATTATTTTAAATTAATCAGTCACAGAGGTTTAGGGTGTTCATAACAATGTTCATTGCTTTTAGAAAAAGGGAACACTAATTTACTTTGTGTGATCTCCATAATAACAGACACGTTTATGAAGTTTCACCAACTTTAAAAAATATGTTTCCATAGATTTTAGGCATAACAAAGGATTTTATATCTTACTAAGGTACTGGTTTTGCTGGAGGGTTCTCTTAAAACTAGTTCATCAAGTAGTCATGTCGAGGACTCGAACCCCAGATGGCACGGTTCGTTGTCTGACCGGAGAGAGACAGGCAACACCAGCAAGGTCCGAACACAAAGCTCTTTACTGAAGAGTGCACACAACAATAGGGAGCAGCCCGTCTCCAAAGAGAACCAGCCAGCCTCTAAGTAAAACTCATAGGTTTTTATAGACAGTTCCGTCATGTCACAGATTTATTCATAAAGCAGCCCACCCCTCCCCTATGTTAGTTAAAATCCTCTTTCTCTATTATGCATGCACTTCTACCCCCTTATTGTAGATAACTTTTAGCAAATCATAATGCTTCACTAACTTTATCGATATGGGTGTCAACCAGGAGACAAGGAGTTAAGAACAGACATAACACAAAAACAAGGAGTGGAAAACAGTGCCTCCATATCTCAACAAGACAGTTCCCAGAACATCTGGTACAAAAATGCAGGAATGCAGACCTCCCCTTTTTTCTTACTCCCTGCAACTTAAACAAGTATTCTTTTATTCTATTTATCTCGTTCAGGGACTTTCCCAGCAACCTTTATTGGCCTGACTTTGGTTCGGTTGGTGTAACTGCTTCATATTTAATTTTTCTCACCTAACAGTCAGAAGTAAAGAAAGGGAAACTCATTTGTCCAGCTATCTGGCAGGAAAGGGGTGTTGTCCTTTTAAGGGCTAGCCTCTCTTCAACGCGGGAGTGGGGGAGAAGGATGGACAGAAAGGACAGGAAGACTTTGGAAGCAAGTTTTTTGTACCATAGTCATTAAAATTAAAATGTGTATTTTAGATAAGGGTGGTCCTTTGAAGGATTTATTTAAAAAACTATATGTCTGAAGATCCAAGCATTTAAGGCTAAGGAATACTCAGATTGTGCATCTAAAAATCTATGCAAGGATTTTTTAGAGATGTGATTTTATCATCTTCAGCAACACACTAATGAAATATTTTTAAAGCAAATTTTAAACTAAGGTCCTGTAGACTAACATGTTCGGAGTAAATATTACAGTAATGCACAACTGCTTTTGTCAGTAAATTCAGAAACTGACAGTATATACCTGGGGGTTGGCAAATGCCTGTTAAATGGCTTTGTTACCACTTGAATGGCTCTTTAACAGTTTCAATGTTGTGCTAATAGGTCTGGCAGGCTGGAAAGTTTTTCACTTTTAAGTTACTAGATCCCCTCCGGAGGAAGACTCACCAGCCTGCAGCAGCCAGCTGTGGTGGGAGCCTGCAGGAAGGGTCAGAACAGGAATAGGAAGAGGCAGGTGGGTGGATACTAAGACCCAGGGGTTCTCCAAATTTTCAGGTGCCCTACGCAGCTGCGAAAATGAGACCTGCTCTGACAGTTGAGAAGCAACTGGCGATAGCTCTGTGGAAGCTTGCAATGCAAGACTGCTACTGGTCAGTGGGGAATCAATTTGGAGTGAGTAAATCTACCGCGGGGTCTGCTGTGATCCAAGTTGCCAGGGCAATCAATAGACTTCTTCTAAGAAGGATAGTGACTCTGGGAAATGTGCAGATCATAGTGGATGGCTTTGCTGCAATGGGGTTCCCTAACTGCGGTGGGGCAATAGATGGAACACATATCCCTATCTTGGCACCAGACCATCTTGCCGAAGAGTACATAAACCAAAAGGGAAACTACTCAATGGTGTTGCAAGTGCTGGTGGATCACAAGGACTGTTTCACAGACATCAGTGTGGAATGGTATATGACAGTAATATTTAGAATCATAGAATCTCAGGGTTGGAAGGGACCTCAGGAGGTCATCTAGTCCAACCCCCTGCTCAAAGCAGGACCAATCCCCAATTTTTGCCCCAGATCCCTAAATGGCCCCCTCAAGGATTGAACTCACAACCCTGGGTTTAGTAGGCCAAAGCTCAAACCACTGTGCTATCCCTCCCCCAATGTGTGCATCTTTAGAAACTCCAGTCTCTTCTGAAAGCTGCAAGCAGGAACTTTCTTTCCAGAGTGCAAAATAACCATTGTTGACATGGAAATGCCAATCATTATCCTTGGAGACCCAGCCTACCCTTTGCTCCAATGGCTCATGAAGCCGTACACAGGCAGCCTGGACAGCAGTAAGGAGCAGTTCAACCATAGGCTGAGCAAGTGCAGAATAGTGGTAGAATGTGCCTTTGGACGTTTAAAAGTCCACTGGCGTAGTTTGCTTACTAGGTTAGACCTCAGTGAAATCAATATTCCCATTGTTGTTGCTGCTTGCTGTGTGCTCCATAATATCTGTGAAACAAAGGGAGAAAAGTTTCCGGCGGGGTGGGGGGTGGAGGCAGATCGCCTGGCAGCCAATTCTGAGCAGCCAGACACGAGGGCAATAAGAAGAGCACATTGAGGCCCACTGCGTCTCCATGAGGCTTTGAAAACTAGTTTCATTCATGATGCACAGGGATGTGAAACTTATGTGTGTTGTTCCTTACCAAGCTGCCCCCTTCATTGCATGTCCTCCCCTGTAAACTACACCCCCGTTAACCACAGTGTGCTGAGTGAATAAAGAGCCTTTTCTTCTCAATCCATTAATTTTTATTACAAACACTGATGAGAGACAGCAAAGAAAAGTAAAGATAAGCTGGGGCTAATGGACCGATAACACTGCGGGTGCGGGGAAAAACAAGGACAGGTTGCTTACAATTTGTACTGCAATAACAATAAAAAGCTGTGGGAATGCCTTCTGTTCCTTGTACCCTCCCCTGGAGTTGAGTACAAGGGATACCAGAGCGTCCCCTGCCTCCTCCCCCCAGCATCCTAGGAAGTCTGGGAGAGAAGGATGTGGAACTTGGCGACAAGGCCAGCAGGTTCAGCACAGGGTAGAGCGGGACTCTAGCGTCCAGCTGCCTTTCTTGAACCTCAACCAGATGCCTCAACATGTCTGTTTGCTCCCTCATAATCCTAACCATCTCATCCTGCGTGTCACGCTTGTGTTCCCTGCATACTCCCCTGTCCTTGTGGTCATTGTGCATGCTCTCCAACAGTGCAATCCTCCATGCACTGAGCTTGGTCTTGTCACTCTTGGAGGCACACATTAACTCATTGAACATGTCCTCCCGAGTCTTTAAACCATGATTTGAGGACATCAATAGCTCAGACATAGGTGAGAGGTTTATTGCAGGAGTGGGTGGGTGAGATTCTGTGGCCTGCGTTGTGCAGGAGGTCAGACTAGATGATCATAATGGTCCCTTCTGACCTTAAAGTCTATGAGTCTATGAGTCTTCTTTTGCCACCTTCTAACCTAGGAAAGTCACTGTCCCGTTGTGGAGGATGCGCCTATGAACAAGGTTTCAGCTGCAAAGAATGCAAAGCACAAGGCTAGCACTGACGGTGCATACATTGTTTGAGGTGTAATATTAAATCTTTTCATAAAAGAAACAGCCCTCAATGCACTTCCCTGCAAGCCACAACATAAGCAGAACTGCTGGCTACTGCAAGAGTCACATGCAGCTGCTCATAGAAGTGGCTCAGAACCAGAGCAACTGTTCGCCTTCCTTGTCTTCTGGTATGCTTGCCAAAGCTCCTTTATTTTCATGCGGCACTGCTGTGTGTCCCTGGTGTAGCCCTTGTCCCCCATGCCCTGTGAGATTTCTGGCATAGATGTTACCATTTCTTCTGCTGGTTCAGAGCTCTGCCTGCACAGACTCTTCTTCCCGCACAGCAATAAGATCTAGTGTCTCCTGCGTACTCCATGCTGGAGCCCGTTTGCAGCCCTGAGCATCCATGGTCAGCTGTGCTGGTGAGCTCGCCACTCTGATCAAACAGGAATTGAAAATTCAAAAGTTTCCGGGGCATTAACACGGGAGGGGCTGTTTCCTGTGTACCTGGCTGAAGTGCAGTGGAGTTGAAAGTGCTCTCCAGAGCGGTCACAGCAGAACACTTGCGGACACTTCCTGGAGGCCTATCCCTTCGAATTACACAGAGGAGGGTCTACACTAGCCTTATGTCAATGCTGGGATGTCAACTGAAGCGCTACGCATCTTGTGGAGGTGAAGTACAGAAGTCGACTTTACAAGTCCTTTAGGTCAGCGGAAGGGACTCGGTAGTGTAGACACATACATTATTAACTCGACCTAACGCGCCATATGCCAACCTAACTTTGTCGTGTAAACCAGACCCAAAAAGGGAAATAAGGACAAGCTGGGGAATTACAGATTAGTCAGTTTAACTTCTGTACCCGTAAAGATAATGGAGCAAATAATTAAGCAATCAATTTGCAAACATCTAGAAGATAATAAGGTGATAAATAACAGTCAACATGGATTTGTCACAAACAAATCATGTCAAACCAACCTAATAGCTTTCTTTGACAGGGTAACAAGCCTTGTGGATAGGGGGGAAGCGGTAGATGTGGTATATCTTGACTTTAGTCAGGCTTTTGATATTCTCTCACATGACCTTCTCATAACCAATCTAGGGAAATATAACCTAGATGGAGCTACTAGAAGGTGGGCGCATAACTGGTTGGAAAACCATTCTGAGAGAGTAATTATCAGTGGTTCACAGTCATGCTGGAAGGGCATAATGAGTGGGGTCCTGTAGGGATCAGTTCTGGGTCCGGTTCTGTTCAATATCTTCATCAGTGATTTAGATAATAGCATAGAGAATACACTTATAAAGTTTGCAAAAATAAAAGGAGTACTTGTGGCACCTTAGAGACTAACCAATTTATTTAGTCTCTAAGGTGCCACAAGTACTCCTTTTCTTTTTGCGAATACAGACTAACACAGCTGCTACTCTGAAACTTATAAAGTTTGCAGACAATACCAAGCTGGGAGGGGTTGCAAGTGCTTTGAAGGATAGGCTTAAAATTCAAAATGATCTGGACAAACTGGAGAAATGGTCTGAAGTAAACAGGGTGAAGTTCAATAAGGACAAATGCAAAGTACTCCACTTAGGAGGGAACAATCGGTTGCACAGGTACAAAATAGAAAATGGCTGCCTAGGAAGGAGTACTGCGGAAAGGGATCTGGGGGTCATAGTGGACCACAAGTTAAATATGAACCAACAGTGTAACACTGTTGCAAAAAAAGCAAACCTCATTCTGGGATGTATTAGCAGAAGCGTTGTAAGCAAGACACGAGAAGTAATTCTTCCGCTCTACTCCGCTCTGATTAGGCCTCAGATGGAGTCTTGTGTCCAGTTCTGGGCGCCCCATTTCAGGAAAGAAGTAGAGAAATTGGAAAAAGTCCAGAGAAGAGCAACAAACATGATGAAAGGTCTAGAAAACATGACTTATGAAGGAAGATTGAAAAAATTGGGTTTGTTTAGTCTGGAGAAGAGAAGACTGAGAGGGGACATGAGAACAGTTTTCAAATACATAGAAGGTTGTTACAAAGAGGCGGGAGAAGAATTGTTCTTCTTAACCTCTGAGGATTGGACAAAAAGCAATGGGCTTAAATTGCAGCAAGGGCGGTTTGGGTTGGACATTAGGAAAAACTTCCTAACTGTCAGGGTGGTTACGCACTGGAATAAATTGCCTCGGGAGGTTATGGAATCTCCATCATTGGGGATTTTTAAGAACAGTTTAGGCAAACACCTGTCAGGGATGGTCTAGATAAAATATAGTCCTGCCATGAGCGCGGGGGACTGGACTAGATGACTTCCTGAAGTCCCTTCCAGTCCTATGATTCTATGATTGTGGGATAGAGTTGGCGGACTCTCCACACCCGAGTCTGGTGACTTGGAGCTGAGCTGCATCCACACTACAAAATGTCTGGGCTCTGACTTGCATCACAGTGGGACTTGGGCTCTGACCCACCCCAGCAGGCTCTGCAGGCCTGAGTCAAACGAATGTCTCCGTGGACAGAAGCAGGGCTTGGTCATAAACCTGAGTCAGAGTCCTGGTTAGTATGCTGTGTAGACATACCATAGGTGTCTACCCTCCGACAGGGCCAGATTTCCAATTAGGCACAGTAGCCTCGTGCCTAGGGGTGCCGGCATTCTAGGGGAGCCTGACCTCTCTAAACCAGTGTGCAACATGTAGGTCAGCTGTAGGAAGGGGGGGGCACTGAAGATGCAGTGTCTAGGGGCGCATAAGGTGTAAATCCGGCCCTGCCCTCTGGGGCTTGAGATGCTGTTTGATAATCACCATTGTGTTATCTGTCTAAATGTCAGTTTTGAGGCAACAAACTCCTTAAGAGGGAATAGGTTTTACTTAAGCAGCCCCTGAGGCATATCACTCCATTTGTCTTTTATTTATAATCTCATTTGCAAGGAAATTACTGGCTCCGGCTTTCCATAGATTAATGCGGATCCTCACCTTCAACAGGAAACTCTTCAATTTTCCCATAACTCGCCAGCCTTACATTATTCCTCATCACCAATGTTGTAAAGTGACTGCTCAGTGCCACCAAAATAAGAGCTGAAGAGTGCTGCTGGGAACTCGTTGCTTTACTTACCTGCATTCTCCATCTGTGCATAGCCGCCAACCCCATGGGTGCTCAGCACCCACTGGAAGCCATGTGGATCAGTGCCTCCCTCTCCCTCCCAGCTCCTCCCACGGGCCGTGATCAGCTGTTCAGGGGCATGCAGGAGGCACTGGGGGAGGGGCAGAGAGGGGTGGGAAGGGGCAAAGTGGGGGCGAGTCCTGGGGTGGAGCCGAGGCGGGAAGAGGTGGGGTGGTGGTGGGGGTTTGAGGGAAGGGGTGGAGTGGAGGTTGAACCCCCCCCCCAAGAACTGAGGAAGTTGGCGCCTGTGTGTGTGTGAGTGTGCGTGAATTCCCACGGGGGGGGGAAGTATTGGGCGGGCGAGCGGGGATCCCACTGACGAAAACAGGAAGTAAGTGGCACACGATAGCACAGGCTGTCAGCTAGCAACCCAAGGCAGAGCACGGCAAGGTTCCATCCCATAATAGTCTGGGCAACTCTGCCAAGACCAGTTTACTACACCACCCCCCCGCCTCCTCCTGCCCCAGAGCGACGGGGCAGAGCCGTGGGCCCCCCCTTTCCCGCCCCCCAGGAGCAGAAGCAGCAGCCCCTTTCTCCCACAGAGCGGGCAGTGGGGCCCTCCCCATATTTACCTCGGCAGCCCGGGTGTCTCGGGGGGGGGGGTGGGGAGGGGCAGGCATGCTGAGCTCTTACCCTCCTGCCCCCACCCCACAAACCCCCCTGCCGGGCAGGGCTGGCAAAGCCCCTGCTGCAGGGCTCAGAGTCCATGCCCCAGTGAAAGGCACAGTGCAGCTCCCCCCCTCTGAGCGGTTGTCTCACAGCCTGGACGAAGGGGGGCTGCCACATACACAAATGTCAATAACGTCTGGCGCAGGCCAGAGCACCCTCACCCCCGGGCACGGCCCACCATGATCCCCTCCCCACCCCGATTCTTTTCCCCCAAGGCAGGGCCCACCATGAGACCAAGCACCTCCCTCTCCCTCCCTGGGCCCACCACAAGGCCAAGCCTGTCCCCCCCCACCACGGGCCCACCACAATGCCAAGCCCTTCCCCTCCTCCAGGCAGGGTGGCAAACCCCAAGGCTGCCAAATTAAGCCCCTCCCTGCACCCTCAGCAAGGTTGCAGATGACACTAACCTGTGGGGAGAGGTAGATAGGCTGGAGGGTAGGGATAGAGTATAGAGTGACCTAGACAAATTGGAGGATTGGGCCAAAAGAAATCTGATGAGGTTCAACAAGGACAAGTGCAGAGTCCTGCACTTAGGATGGAAGAATCCCATGCACCGCTACAGACTAGGGACTGACTGGCTAAGCAGCAGTTCTGCAGAAAAGGACCTGGGGATTACAGTGGATGAGAAGCTGGATATGAGTCAGCAGTGTGCCCTTGTTGCCAAGAAGGCCAATGGCATATTGGGCTGCCTTAGTAGGAACATTGCTGCAGATCGAGGAAAGTGATTATTCCCCTCTATTTAGCTCTGGTGAGGCCACATCTGGAGTACTGTGTCCAGTTTTGGTCCCCCCACTACAGAAAGGATGTGGACAAATTGGAGAGAGTCCAGCGGAGGGCAATGAAAATGATTAGGGGGCTGGGGCCCATGACTTACGAGGAGAAGCTGAGGAAACTGGGGTTATTTAGTCTGATAGCAGTCTTCAACTACCTGAAGGGGGATTCCAAAGAGGCTGGAGCTTGGCTGGTCTCAGTGATGGCACATGACAGAACAAGGAGTAATGGTCTCAAGTTGCAATGTGGGAGGTCTAGGTTGGATATTAGGAAACACTATTTCACTAGGAGGGTGGTGAAGCACTGGAATGGGTTACCTAGGGAGGTGGTGGAATCTCTATCCTTGGAGGTTTTCAAGGCGTGGTTTGACAAAGCACTGGCTGGGATGATTTAGCTGGGGTTGGTCCTGCTTTGAGCAGGGGATTGGACTAGGTGACCTCCTGAGGTCTCTTACAACCCTGATCTTCTATGATTCTATCTCTCACACTAGGCAGGACCCAGCACAAGCCCCCATACTTCCCACTGACCCCCCAGCCCTGCTTAGGGCCCAGCATGAGGCCAAGGGACCCTCGCCCCTGCGCAGGGTGTTCTGCTCCCAGCCTACGCACAGAGCGATAGGGAAAGGAAACAGAATTCTTACTGGCAGATTGCCACATAATCCAGAAATCTAACTGTGACCCAAGTCCCTGCTGATGCCAACTGGTAGAGGGCACAGGTGCACATTGGGGTTACAGGGATCCCCTTGGATATACTAGTCCACTGAAGAGTGTCACGTGAGAGCACTAATGAAAGCCTGTGTCACACTGGTTACCGTAATCATTGTGAGACATCTGTGTGGCAAATAGGAGAACAGGTATGTACAGATCCTGGCAATTATTGTCTCTAGGTCTGTGAGTTAAGGCAGGTCATCAAACGGTAATCCACATACTCCAGGTATGGGATTGGGGGAGAGATACTTATCTCATTTGGGTTTGTCATATGTGAATGAAGGAGTGGATGGTTCACAACGGGTGCCCATTTACAGTCTGAGCACAGTGCTAACCGTTAGCCTGCAGAGATTGCAGGAAACGCCAAATCCAATGGGGTTATCCTGTGTAGGAGTGAGAGAATGAATGTTTGAAGCTCTATCTGGGTTGCGGATGAACCCCCAGTGACTCCTTCAATCTGTGTGGACAAGCCACCGGCAGGCTTGATCTTCTGAGAAAAGATCTCTGCCTGACTGGTTGGACGTGCCGGGAAAAGCCCTTGGGCTAAGGTATCTCATAGGAGACAGGGGAATGACTGGTCGTTAGTCTTAGGCTTTAGAAAGCGGGTTATGATTTTGTTCTTTGTATGTAACTGTGACACTGGCAAACCAAGTGTCAGCTCTGCCAAAGCTTTAGGCCTCAACTGAGCGCTGACAAATTCATTGCTGGCAACCAGTCCCACTTACCAATATGTTTGCGTGGTTAAGATGGGTAGTGGACTTACGACAATGTGTTTAGTTTTCAGTTTTTATGAAATGCCTGTAATTGCTGCATGGATTAATCCTACTTATAATGTCCGTATGCCATGCTACAAGGTAATACTTGAGTGCTTGCTCTATTAACTATAAAATGCTTGTTCTGTACTATGTAACTCACCAACTAGGGAAAAAACTTCACCTAATGTACAATGCTGAATCCTTACAAAAGGTGTTATCTCCTGCCCATCAGGAAGGGCTGTTGAATCCAAATGGGCCATTGTGGGACATCACAACACAAAGGCTTTGTTAAGGACCCCGTCGCACCCATGGAGAGGCTCCGTGCAAAAGGTCCGGACCAATCATCTTGAATTGTGGAAGAAGGAAATAAAACTAGATGACAAGAAACTTTTTCATCTCTCTCTCTCTCTCTCTTTGCTGTTTGGACTCTCACAGGCTGGAGCTAGGAAACAGGAGCTGAGATCCCCTGGGTCAACCTGGGTGAGCCCTAACAGACATTCAGTGCTGACAGGTTACTACAACTGTCACCTTTGGGAACCACAGCGTGTAACTCATTTGTGTATGCATGCTGCCTGCTTTAACTCTCTTATTTCATTTCCCTGGTTAATAAACCTTTAGTTAGTTTATTACAGGACTGGCTACAAGCGATGTCTTTGGGGTGTGATCTAAGGTCCAGCTTGCCTGGCCAGACAGACTGGAATGCCCACAGGGACTGTGACTCCGTGAGAAGACTGTTACAGTACTTCAGGAATTCACTCTTGTTACGGGGTTAGTGAAAGCTAATCACAGAACATACCACCAGTTTGGGGTCTCTGCCTTGAGGTTGGCACTCAGGGTTGTGAGCCTCTCCAGACAGCGTGACAGTAACCATTTGTCTCCAATATTTTCACTCTCGATTATGAGAGTCTCTGTTTGATGATAAACTTATTCTTGTTTTCACTACAGTAGAACCTCAGAGCGGCTAACCACACACCTCCTTTGGAACCAGAAGTACGCAGTCAGGAAGCAAGAGAGACCATTCCTTTGCTAATGGTTGTGAGATTGCTTCAGCAGCTAGTTCCTTAAGTAGGACGAATTGCATTGGGCCCTGCCATCTTGAATACAACTTATTGAACTATCCCTTAACCTGATCATTCCCTAGATTGGCTTGTGTTCCTTCCCCCTGGTTGTTAATATTAATCGTGCTGAATATCTGGTCTCCGTTAACCATTAACCTGAAGACTGAAGCAAAATAGGTATTAAGTGCTTCAGCTTTCTTGATGTCATTGGTTGTTTGCTCTCCTTCCCCGCTAAATAGAGTACTTATGCTTTCCTTCGTCTTTCTCTTGCTCCTAATGGATTTAAAGGATTTCTTCTTACTGCTGTTTATGTCCCTTGCTAGGTGTAACTCATTTTGCACCTTAGCCATTCTGACGTCGTCCCTACAAGCTTGTGCTGTTCTTTTGTTCTCCTCCTGAGCAACCTGTCCCTGTTCCCATTTCTTCTAGGTTTCTTTTTGATTGTTGGTTCATCAAAGAGCTCCCGACGGAGCCATCTTGGCCTCTCCCTATTCTTCCTCTCTTTCCTTCACATCGGGATGGTTCGCTGTTGCGCATTCAATAGTGTCTCTTTGAGAAGCTGCCAGCCCTCCTGAACTCCTTTAGCCCGTAGTTTCTCTTCCCATGTGACCTCACCTACCCGTTCTCTGAGTTTGTTAACGTCGGCTTTTTTGAAGTCCATTGTACTTATTCTGCGAGGGCTGGGCGGTTTGAGGGAGCTCTGCGGAATCGGGTCCGACATACAGAGCTGTGCAGTGCTCACCCGTGAAGGGGCCCCTGTTCTCCGGAAGGGGATGGGGTGGGAACTGAGCAGGTTTCTACTCTGGGATGTGGCTTTTCAGACATCGCAGCCGGAGGGCGCTGGACAGAACCAGGCTGGACTTCCCAACTTGGTTCAGCAGCATTTTGTCAGATGTTTGTGTTTGGTGCTTTGGTAGTACAGCAACGAGGGATCTAAAAGCAGACAGACAGATAGATAGATAGTCTTGTAACTGTATTGGTCCCAGGATGTGTGAGAGACAAGGCGGGTGGGGTAATATCTTTTCTTGGACCAATTTCTCTTGGTGGACGGGACAAACTTTTGAGCTTCACAGAGCTCATCTTCAGGTCTGGGGAAGGTAAACAGAGTGTCCAAGACTTCAGTCTGATCACCATCTAGTTTTATTCTTTCAGTGCTAAAAATTGTAACTGAACTTCATTGAGATCTGTCAATCTAGACAGATTAGATTACCTGACGGTTATTGTTTTGTTTGTACTTTTAGTAGCATGGGGGGATCTGTGTCTCCTGCGGGATTTGCGGGATCTAAGGTTTTTACGGGTGGGAGCGGGATAAAAACACAAGTAACAATGCGGGAGCGGGTGGGCCTGCGTATTGCAGAGCAGGACTAGAGCGGGATTAAAATAATTGTCCCATGCAGGGCTCTCATACACATCCCAGGTGGTGCCATCAGCAGCCTTGTCCCCAGTGCCTTTCCTAGGCCCAGAGGTACATGTCCTGCCTGCTGCGTTTCAGCTCCGGAGTCCTGCTGACCAGGCAGCATGCCCCGGGTTGTGCAATGGGAAGGTGTCACGTGCTTTCTGGGTAGAAACAATTCTGCATTTACAGCAGATTTTCAGTTCTTTTCTTCCTCTTTTTTATTTTCATGCCTGGGAAGCGAAGGGGGGTGATGGGTGGGATGGGGCTGATGTGGGGGTTGGGGACATAGCTGCTTCCTTCCCCTCTCCAGCCCCCCGCTGACAGGAGCACAGTGGGCTGAGGCTGGGGAGTGGCTGGGGTGCACAGGGCACTGTGCAGGGAACACCCTTCCGAGCTAACGGCTAGTCCCTGCCTGTAGGAGGCTACAGCAGAGGGGACAGCGGCACAGAGCTGGGGGCAGCCTCGCTGGCTGGGGGTCTTCATGGCGCATGAAGGATTCTTGGGGGACAGTGCTGGGGAAGCTCCAGGCACTGGGAGAGGAGGCCAGGGCTGCGAGGGGATCACAGGTCGAGCAGGGGATGGGGCTGGGGGGGAGATGTACACAGAGAGCTGAGCCATGGAGCTGGATGCTGATGGTGGAAGCTAGTCAAAGGGGACAGAGGAGACAGGGGCAGGGTGGAGAGTGAAACACCTGGGAATCCTCACAACATCTCACATGCACCGCCCAGCCTGGTTCCCCAAAGGATCCTTGGGAAAACACAGGTAAATGGAAACGAATCTGACATCAGGAATCATAACATTCAAAAACTGGTAGGACACTTCAACCTCTCTGGCCACTCAGTAAAAGACTTAACGGTGGCAGTTATGCAACAGAAAAGCTTCAAAAACAGACTCCAACGAGAAACTGCTGAGCTTGAATTAATATGCAAACTAGATACCATTAACTTCCATTCAGAAGTGTGAGCAACAAGGGTGATGTCGTGGTGGGAGTCTACTATAGACCACCGGACAAGGGGGATGAGGTGGACGAGGCTTTCTTCCGGCAACTTGCAGAAGTTACTAGATCGCACGCCCTGGTTCTCATGGGAGACTTCAATCACCCTGATATCTGCTGGGAGAGCAATACAGCGGTGCACAGACAATCCAGGAAGTTTTTGGAAAGTGTAGGGGACAATTTCCTGGTGCAAGTGCTAGAGGAACCAACTAGGGGCAGAGCTCTTCTTGACCTGCTGCTCACAAACCGGGAAGAATTAGTAGGGGAAGCAAAAGTGGATGGGAACCTGGGAGGCAGTGACCATGAGATGGTCGCCTTCAGGATCCTGACACAAGGAAGAAAGGAAAGCAGCAGAATACGGACCCTGGACTTCAGAAAAGCAGACTTTGACTCCCCCAGGGAACTGATGGGCAAGATCCCCTGGGAGAATAACATGAGGGGGAAAGGAGTCCAGGAGAGCTGGCTGTATTTTAAAGAATCCTTATTGAGGTTACAGGGACAAACCATCCCGATGTGTAGAAAGAATAGTAAATATGGCAGGCGACCAGCTTGGCTTAACAGTGAAATCCTTTCTGATCTTAAACACAAAAAAGAAGTTTACAAGAAGTGGAAGATTGGACAAATGACCAGGGATGAGTATAAAAATATTGCTCCTGCATGCAGGAGTGAAATCAGGAAGGCCAAATCACACCTGGAGTTGCAGCAAACAAAAGATGTTAAGAGTAACAAGAAGGGTTTCTTCAGGTATGTTAGCAACAAGAAGAAAGTCAAGGAAAGTGTGGGCCCCTTACTGAATGAGGGAGGCAACCTAGTGACAGAGGATGTGGAAAAAGCTAATGTACTCAATGCTTTTTTTGCCTCTGTCTTCACGAACAAGGTCAGCTCCCAGACTACTGCACTGGGCATCACAGCATGGGGAGGAGGTGACCAGCCCTCTGTGGAGAAAGAAGAGGTTCAGGACTATTTAGAAAAGCTGGACGTGCACAAGTCCATGGGGCCAGATGCGTTGCATCCGAGAGTGCTAAAGGAATTGGCGGATGTGACTGCAGAGCCATTGGCCATTATCTTTGAAAACTCGTGGCGATCGGGGGAAGTCCCGGACGACTGGAAAAAGGCTAATGTAGTGCCCATCTTTAAAAAAGGGAAGAAGGAGGATCCTGGGAACTACAGGCCAGTCAGCCTCACCTCAGTCCCTGGAAAAATCATGGAGCAGGTCCTCAAGGAATCAATTCTGAAGCACTTAGAGGAGGGGAAAGTGATCAGAAACAGTTAGCATGGATTCACCAAAGGCAAGTCATGCCTGACTAATCTAATTGCCTTTTATGACGAGATAACTGGCTCTGTGGATGAGGGGAAAGCAGTGGACGTGTTGTTCCTTGACTTTAGCAAAGCTTTTGACACGGTCTCCCACAGTAATCTTGCCAGGAAGTTAAAGAAGTATGGGCTGGATGAATGCACTATAAGGTGGATAGAAAGTTGGCTAGATTGTCGGGCTCAACGGGTAGTGATCAATGGCTCCATGTCTCGTTGGCAGCCGGTATCAAGTGGAGTGCCCCAAGGGTCGGTCCTGGGGCCGGTTTTGTTCAATATCTTCATAAATGATCTGGAGGATGGTGTGGATTGCATCCTCAGCAAGTTTGCAGATGACACTAAACTGGGAGGAGAGGTAGATATGCTGGAGGGTAGGGATAGGGTACAGAGGGACCTAGACAAATTGGAGGATTGGGCCAAAAGAAATCTGATGAGGTTCAACAAGGACAAGTGCAGAGTCCTGCACTTAGGACGGAAGAATCCCATGCACCGCTACAGACTAGGGACCGAATGGCTCGGCAGCAGTTCTGCAGAAAAGGACCTACGGGTTACAGTGGACGAGAAGCTGGATATGAATCAACAGTGTGCCCTTGTTGCCAAGAAGGCCAATGGCATTTTGGGATGTATAAGTAGGGGCATTGCCAGCAGATCGAGGGATGTGATCGTTCCCCTCTATTTGACACTGGTGAGGCCTCATCTGGAATCCTGTGTCCAGTTTTGGGTCCCACATTACAAGAAGGATGTGCAAAAATTGGAAAGAGTCCAGCGGAGGGCAACAAAAATGATTAGGGTACTGGAACACATGAGTTATGAGGAGAGGCTGAGGGAACTGGGGATGTTTAGTCTACAGAAGAGAAGAATGAGGCGGGATTTGATAGCTGCTTTCAACTACCTGAAAGGGGGTTCCAAAGAGGATGGCTCTAGACTGTTCTCAGTGGTAGCAGATGACAGAACAAGGAGTAATGGTCTCAAGTTGCAGTGGGGGAGGTTTAGGTTGGATATTAGGAAAAACTTTTTCACTAGGAGGGTGGTGAAACACTGGAATGCGTTACCTAGGGAGGTGGTGGTGGAATCTCCTTCCTTGGAAGTTTTTAAGGTCAGGCTTGACAAAGCCCTGGCTGGGATGATTTAATTGGGGATCGGTCCTGCTTTGAGCAGGGGGTTGGACTAGATGACCTCCTGAGGTCCCTTCCAACCCTGATATTCTATGATTCTATGATTCTAACTTGGGTTTGGATAGAGACTGGGAGTGGCTGGGTCATTACACATATTGAATCTGTTTCTTTTATGTTAAGTATCCTCACACCTTCTTGCCAACTGTCTAAATGGGCCATTTGATTATCACTACCAAAGTTTTTTTCTCCTGGGGATAATAGCTCATCTTAATTAATTAGCCTCCTACAGTTTGTATGGCAACTTCCACCTTCTCTGTATGTATATATATATCTTCTTACTATATGTTCCATTCTATGCATCCGACAAAGTGGGCTGTAGCCCACGAAAGCTTATGCTCTAATAAATTTGTTAGTCTCTAAGGTGCCACAAGTACTCCTGGTTTTTTTTGTGGATACAGACCAACACGGCTGCTACTCTGAAACCAGGAAATGGGGTTCTCTCACTGCTAGGGTAACAGGAGTGATGGAAGCCTGAGACGGTGGATGGACTCTAGATGTCCTGGGGATAGAGAGATTAGATAGAACGGGGATGGCTGGATGGAAATACACAAAATCATGTTCCAATTCCTATTTGATGTCCCTCCCAACCTCTGGGTGTGACTTGCCCTGCGGTGCCCAGAGGTGCCTGACCGCAGAGGCACGTCCATCACTCTGAGTTAGTGAAGGCGAATAACCGTGACTGCTGATTTCCCTCGTGCCTTCCCCATGGGGCAGGGATTGGTGCTCTAACCTCCCCATCTCTGCTGCTCCCTTCCAGGGAATGCCTGGCTGCAGTTTCCTAGGGGCCCGAAGGGGGCAGCAAAGTCCATATTCACCCTTTACGCCCTGCATGCCATGTCGTTCGTGCTGTGGGCCGTGCTCCTCGCCGTGGCAATTGCGAAGTGTAAGTATCCTAGAGAGGATTTAGGACTATGACAGAGGAACAGTCCCAGTGGAAAAGCCCAGGGGTGCAATCCTGGCTCCATTAAGTCAATGGTCAAACTCTCATTGGCTTCAACAAGGCCAAGATATCACCCCACATGTCCCTCCCATCCCCAGCCCGTGTCTCTGTCAATGGCCAGGGTGGGATACTGCAGGGGTTGGGTATAATCCCCCATAATGCACTTTGCTGTGCCCTAGTACTGCTAATTGTAAGACAAGGCTCATTAAGTCAGGCCACCCGACCTCCAGCTCACAGCAGTGGGGCCAAGAAGCACCGACTCATGGGTGCTCCGGGGCTGGAGCACCCATGGGGAAAAACTAGTGGGTGTTTAGCACCCACCAGCAGCCCCACCAATCAGCTCCTCCCGCTTCCTCCCAGCTCCTCCTGCCCGCCACGATCAGCTGTTCAGCGGCCTGCAGGAGGCACTGGAGGAGGGAAGAAGGGGGGGGCAGGAAGAGGCAGGGTAGGGGGCAGGGTGGGGGCACGAAGAGGTTGGGTGGGGCCTTCTTGAAAGGGGTGGAATGAGGGCGGGGCCTGGGTCAGAGAGAAGGTCCAGCAGCCCCAGGAAAATCACATTGTCTGCGCCTCTGACGGGGCCCCTTCCCAGGGTCTGCACTCTGAGCAGGGACACACTGGGGTGTGATGCTTGAATGTATCCCCATGTGCCACAAGCTAGTACAGTGTATGTTGGGACCCCCTCTGGCAGCTGCTCCACATCGGATGACAGCCCAACTACTGCTGCCGGCCAACAGAGCTACTCCTTTAGCTCAAGTGGTTCGAGGTCTTTGCTGCAGGGGTCAGATATTCAAACCCTGCTGATGACACCTGGTGGGAGATTACACACAGCTGCAGCGTTGCCAGCTCCAGGTGGTTGAATTAAAGCCCCAGCTCCTGGAGTCATGTGATTAGGTGAGACTCTCAGCTTTCATTTAAAAAATGGAGACAGTTTCTAGTTGCAGAGAAAAGCCTGAGAAAGTGACGTGACCATTTTTAAGCCACTCTCATGTTTTTTTTTAACATTTGTGGTTGGCCAGACTGCGCCAGGGCAGGGGTGGCTCAGAGAGGACTGGCAGATTGTCTCCCCCAGACACGAGCGAGCAGTGGGAAGCTGGGAAATAGAAATGCAGTATGCCTCCCTGAGCCATGACTCCAAACTGAAAACCCATCCCTACTCTGAGTCCCCCAAAACCATATAAACAACAGCTGACGTCTGTCCCTCTTTCTAGACGCAGAGATGTCCAGGGAGCTGGAGCAGATGCGGACTGATCAATCCGTGCTCAGAGCCAGTGGTAACAATTCAGCTTACTCCCAGGTGTCCGTTTGTTGGTATTGCTCTTGTTACCCCTTGGCCCAGCAGTCAGGTTTCTTGCTCAGAAATCTCCACAGCTGCCCCTCCAGCGAGCTCTGTGCCCAGGGAGCTCTGTCTCCGCTCTTCCCCGGGTCCCACTCACAGCTCCTTCAGAAGGTGAGGGCAGGCGGCGGTGTGGAGCAGGGCTCAGGCGGAGGAAGGCCGGGGTAGGGGAACAGGAGTAGGAAGCTGAGATGGGGCTGGAGTATCCCAGCCCTGGCTGGCCATGGCAATCTGGGATTTCCCCCCCCACCAGTTCCAGCCTGAGCAAGCAGCATTTGGGATTCATTCCCTGAGATGGAGGCATCGAGGCAGGAAACCCAGGGCCAAGCCCCACCCTTGCGGGCTCCTGGCCGGGACGCACCCAATACCCCCAGAGCCTGTGCTGAGGGCTCTGTGTGCACCTGGGGCCCATTCTGAATGGCCGGGGGGTGGGGGTGGGGGGGTAGCTGATTAACCCTTTAGTGCCGGGGATTCTCACCCCAGTGTGTTCCCAGTCTGGGCTTCGGGGAACAGTCTGGGTTGGGCTGCTACAGAGAGGCTGTTTCTTGTGCCCCAGAATCATTTGGGGGAAAAGCTGGGAGAAGACTGGGGATGGGGGCTATCAAGGCTGAGTCCCCACTCTGGCACTTGGAATGCAGAAGGTGGGGGCCCTCAAGGATTCTAAAAATTAATACTTGCCACTCCAGGGTTGTATTAAACTCCCAAGGTGACAGCTTTTCTCTGACCTTGGCTTGATAAACGCTGCCACCACCCAAATGCAAAAAAGGCCCCTTGGACCCAGGAAGGAGCACTTGGGAATTCCTCTTTGTGGGGTACCCTCACGCCCTTTCACCCCTCCCCCCCCGGGGAAGAGCTAAGAAAGAAAACAAAGGAAAGCAGCTGTTGCCACCAGCTAATCCAACAGCAGATACACAAACCTCTTAGGACACAAAAATCCAAATCCTGTTTTTAAAAAAGGTAAATTTTATTAAAAACAAAAAGAAAGAAAATACATCCGGAACTTAGGCTTTTGCTCGATTTGAAAAGAACAATTCCAAAAATTAAGCACCCAAAATAGATTTCTTGGGGGTTCAGCTTAAAGGTTACAAGCAAACAAAAGAATCTGGGGTTAGCAGAGAGGAGAGCCACAAGCCAAAATAAAGAAATAACCTGATCGCATCTAGCTAAACATTCCCTGTCCCAGTGAGTCCTGCTAGGTATGGAAAATAATTTTTAATACCTGGTTCAAACCTTACACAGCATTGCTGCTCCCTGTCCCTGCAGCCCAGAGAGAATAATCGACAAAGGGAAAGTTTCTTTCCCAATTTTAAAAAGTTCTAGCCTTCCCATTGGCTCTTTTGGTGAGGTGTCCACTTTGTTTTCTCTACCTGAGGGACGTTTTTACCCTTTACAGGTAAAGCAAGTAGAGAACAGCTTCCAAGAGGGATTTTACAGCTAACTGGCTGGCTGGGTGTTCATCAAAGGGAGCTACCCCCCTTTATTTATCACAGGGGCCCATTAGGGGCTGAGGGGAGGCAGGTAGATTCAAGGGCTTGGCAGAAAGAGGAGGCCCAGGTGTAATAAGCTTGGGGCAGGGCAGTGGGGGTGTCATAAATATAAAGGGAAGGGTAACAACCTTTATGTATGCAGTAACATAAAATCCCTTCTGGCCAGATGTACTGCATCACTTTACCTGTAAGGGGTTAAGAAGCTCAAATAACCTGGTTGGCACTTGACCAAGAGGACCAATAAGGAAAGAAGATACTTTCAAATCTGTGGGGGAGGATGGTTTTGTCTGTGCTCTCTTTGTTTGTTCCCTCTCCGGACGGTAAAACATCTCCTGAAAACATACCTGAAATAATTCATCTAAGTTTACAAAAACTGTAAGTAAGGCAAGGAAATGCATTAGATTATCTTTTGTTTTAGCTTGTGAATTGTCCCTATGCTAAGAGGTAGTTTAATTCTTGTTTTGTAACTGGGAAGCAGAGTCAGAGTGGAGTCCTCTGTGTTTAAAATCTTTTTATTTACCTTGTAAAATTACCTTCCATTCTGATTTTGCCGGTGTGATTCTCTTACTTTTTTTAATAAATAAAATATTTCTTTGAAGAACCTGATTGATTTTCAGTGTCTTAAAACCCTGACCAGGGTTTGGTCTGTGTTCACACTGTAACCAATTGGTTAGCGTTTTATTCTCAAGCCTCCCCAGGAAAGGGGGTGAAGGGGCTTGGGGGAATATTTTGGGGGAATAGGGACTCCAAGTGACCCTTTCCTGCATTTTTGTGTGAATCACTTGGTGGTGTCAGCAATACCGTTCAAGAACAAGGAAAGGAATTTGTGCCTTGGGGAAGTTTTTAACTTAATCTGGTAAAATATAAACTTAGGGGGTCTTTTATGCGGGTCAGGGCTGAGGCAGGGGGTTGGAGCGCAGGGAGAGGCTGAGGGGTGCAGGTGCTGAGCAGCGCTTAACTCAAGTGGCTCCCGGAAGCAGTGGAATATCCCTTCTCCAGCTCCTAGGCAGGGGTGCAGCCAGGTGGCTCTGGATGCTGCCCCATCTGCAGGCACCGCCCCTGCAGCTCCCATTGGAGCACCGGAGAGGGCCGTTGGAGCATGTAGGAACCGGAGTGGGGCCATGCCATAGTTTCTGGGAGCTGCATGGTGCAACCCCTGACCCTGCTCCGTGGCTGGAGTGCTGGAGTGGGGTCGAGCTGTGTGGTGCAGCCCCGACCCTGCTCCCCTGTCAGAGTGGGGCTGCACCACCCGGCTTGGCCAGCACCCCAGCGCCCCGGCCGGAGGAGGGCTGAGCCGTGCGGTGCAGCCCCTGACCCAGTGCACCGGCCAGAGTGGGGACAAGCTGCGTGGTGCAGCCCCCGACCCAGCACCCCAGCTGGAGCAGGGCCAAGCTGCATGGTGTGGCGTGTGACCCAGTGCCCTGGTAGGTCTGAGACACCATGGCAAGGAGAAGTTTGTGCTGCCATAGCTCATGTAGGTGGCAGCTTCTACCACTGATAATGTGACATCCTCCACTGTATGGGTGTGAACTGAGGGCCCGTAACAGTAATGTCTTGGCCCAGTGGTTAGAGCCCTGCTCTGGGACTCAGCAGTGCTGGCTTCCATCCCTGACTGTGCTGCTGGGTGGCCTTGGTCAAGTCACTGCTCTGCTCTGTGCCTCTGGTTCTCCTTCTGCAAAATGGCCAAATGATGCTTTGTAAAGTGCTTTTTTCTCCTGGGCCAAAGGAGCAGCTCCATTAACTGGTAGTAGGTTGTTATCCCCTAGTGGCCCAGTAATGAGGCTGCTCTGCTAGCAGTTGACACTCTCCCCAGCCCTTTGTTCATTTGAATAATTCAAGATATAAGCAGAGTCAGAATGAGCTCTTCCCTAACATCTGGTGGTGAGCTGTGGAAAAGGACTTCAGGGGCTGATCTTGTTTGCATGGGCACACCCACCCTGCCTAGCATGATGGGACTACTTGCCCAAATGGTCACTTTGGCTGCTGTGGGATCCCCAGTCTCTTTGTTATTGGGGCAGGAGTAATAAAGGTTGTTATCCTGGTTATGTGAATCAAGGACAGTAGAACCGTACTGGGCATTTTATGTCTGAGGGACTTACCCTCAACTAAGTAGCACTGACCAGGCAAGGGATATGGGTTCCAAAGCCTAGTGAATTAGGAGAAGATGGGGAGTAGGTATTTGTACTTGGTGGTATGGGGGTCTGAAACACTACCTTGACTGGTTCTTTTTCCACTGTGTAATAATAGAGCTAATTTAGACTGAAGTAAGAGTCTTGTTACATGTAGCAGAGCTGAAATCATTGATACCTAGGTCAGAGCATTAGATCTGTTCTGGTGCAAGAAAATTATCCGTGTTTACCAGCAGTGAGGCTCCCCTACTGAGAGCTGAAATCACTGAGAGCTGTGTTAAGTGCAGGGGGCCTGAAGACATATTGGTGAGTGGCTAGTGAGATGACTAGCAGAGAAGTGTGGCCAGCTGGGTGGCTAGTGGGAGAGGCATGGCCAGCTGGGTGGCTGGCGAAAGGGCTGGTGGAGAGGACAGGAGCAGAACCCCACAGAGAGGAGTGGCAATTGGTGGTCGAGGGCCTGAGCAGTGGAGAGTGTGAGGTGCCTCCATACCTCCCCCACTTCCACCCAGGCTGGGAGGTGAACTCTGCAGATGAACTTCTGAACTCTGGGGCTGCACTGACCAAGGACAGCAACTGTGAGTTGGGTGACTTTTGGGTTGCTGGACTTAAGACCCTGAGGGGAAAAGGACATTGCCCAACTTACTCGGGCATGGGTCTTTTGCTCTTGGTTTGTGTTATGAATCCTGTTTGTGGTGTTTCCCCAACATAACACTGCATTGTTTCCATCCTTTATTAAAAGGCTTTTGCTACACGCAGACTCCGTCCTAGCGAGAGGGGAAGTATTGCCTCTTAGAGGTGCCCAGTGCGGTGGTATGTATTTTTCCCAGGTCTCTGAGTGGGGGCTTGAGCCAGTTTTGCATTGTGTTAGTGAAACGGAACCCCTAGATACTGAACCCGGCCCTTGTTGCTGACAAGTCTGACGGGCAGAAGGGTTACATAAATAAAAGACAAACGGAGTGATATTCCTCAGGGGCTGCTTAAATAAAACCTACTCCCTCTTTAGGAGTTTGTTGCACTCCCAGGAACCAGGAGGTAAAAGTTCAGAAGATCTGCAAGAGATGTGAACGGAGCAAGCACAGACACCGCAGCCAAGCGTTACCGAAGAACATTTCAAGTGTCATCGCAGAGCGAGGCGGCGAGGTGAAACTGTAGCTGTGTATGTGGAAGAGCTAAAAATATTCGCTGACTAGCGCTCGGTTGGAAATGTCCTATGTGCTGCAGGGCAGATTAGTAACACCACAAACCAATGAGGGACTTCAAGGACGACTGCTGGCAGAAGGGGACGCAACCTGGCCCAAAGCAACAGACATTGGAAGCAGCAGTGAAAAAACTTACAAGCTTTGCCCTTAAAAGGCAGGGACAATCAAAGTGACTCAGGCACCTTAGAGGTGTTTCTGCATCAGTCTGTAACTTTAAAATGGCAGCATCTCAAGCCCCGGAGAGCAGGGCCGGATTTATACCTTATGCACCCCTAGGCACAGCATCTTCAGCACCCCCCTTCGTGTTGCACACAGTTTTAGAGAGGTAAGGTGCCCCTAGAATGCCCAGCGCCCCGAGGCATGTGCCTACGATGCCTATTTGGAAATCCGGCCCTGCCGGAGGGTAGACCTCAATGGTACGTCTACACAGCATACTAAGCCGGGGCTCTGGCTCAGGTTTAAGACCAACTTCCACACAGGATTTAGTTTGACTCAGGCTTGCAGAGCCTGCTAGGGGGTGGGGTCAGAGCCGAAGTCCCACTGCCATGCAAGTCAGAGCCCAAACGTTCTGTAGTGTGGATGCAGCTTAGCTCCATGTCACCCAACTTGTGTGTGGAGAGTCCGCCAACACTATCTTACAATCCCCAGGGACTGTGCTTCCCAGCCCTTCAATTCCAAAACTTGCCACTTGCTTTCCAGGAACCTTATGTAACACGGGGATACTGAAAATGGCCTCCTTTGTAAAGGACATTGAGACCTTCTGAGGAAATGAGCTAGAGAAGAGGTAGGTAGTATTAGGGTGCAGGTCGAACACAGGCTGGTCCGGCCCCTCTCCTCAACAAGGGGTCAGCTGCTGCTCTGGAGGTGAAAGGCTCTTGGTATCTCCTCAACCACCAGGCCCCATAATGTCCTCGGGACGATGCCCCTCTGGGTTCCTGACCAGGATGTCGGTTATTTTTTCCCCTGAGAATCCACCCTTAAGATTGACCCACTTCCCACGGCCTTGGGAGATGAGTCAGAGCTGCGGGACACCAGTGTGGTGCTGAGGTGGGCCAGCTACTGCTCTCATTTACCCGGGTGTGGGGCAGGAGTAACTCTACCGAAGTCAATGGGGTTAGGCCTGATTTCCCCGTGGAATATTCCAGCTGCTGGGGGTGGTTTGAACAAGGCTTCCCACGCCCAGGAAAGACAGAGCCTGCTCCCTCCGCCCACCTTGAGGAGCAGCAATCATCTGTTTGTGGTGAAGCAGCAGCTTCCTCTCCCATGGGAAGACTGCAGTGTCTGGTGGTGGGCTGGAGCAGGGAGGTGTTTCAGACCTGCTCCCCTTTTCCTCCACATTCTTCACTGCTGTGTAAGTGGGGTTGGACTGAGCTCCCCTCTGATGTGGAGTGATGAGCTGGGGGAACAGACTCCAGGAGCAGACCGTGTTTGCCTAAGCACCCTACTCTGCCGAGGAACTCAGCGGAGGGAACTGCTTCGCCAAAGTGATCCCTTTTGGCTGCTGTTGGGTTACAAATCACTTTAGCAGGGAGTGCAGGGGAATGGCATGTGGTGACCCTGATTGTGTGAGGAAAGGGCAGCAGAACTGTGCTTAGCCTGCCCTGATGGATGCTCACTCGCTAAGCAGCGGGGTAGGGATGCCAAATCCCCATGAGAGTGAGAGGGAAAGAGGGTCGGGACAGGAGTTTGAAGGCAGAGCTGATTAGACACACTGGAGAGTCTTTGTTTTGTTAAGTTTCAGAGTAGCAGCCGTGTTAGTCTGTATCCGCAAAAAGAACAGGAGGACTTGTGGCACCTTAGAGACTAACCAATTTATCTGAGCATAAGCTTTCGTGAGCTACAGCCCACTTCATCAGTGAAGTGAGCTATAGCTCACGAAAGCTTATGCTCAAATAAATTGGTTAGCCTCTAAGGTGCCACAAGTCCTCCTGTTCTTTTTGTTTTGTGAAGCGATCGCTAGAGCTGAAATCACTGAGAACCAGGTCTAGCCGCTGAGCCTTAGGGCACGTCCACGCTTAACACGCTGCATTGGCACAGCTGCACTGAGGCCACCGTGGCACTTTAATGGAGAGAGCTTCTCCCGTGGGTGTAGTTAATCCACCTCCCCAGGAGGCGGTAGCTGTGTCGATGGGAGAAGCTCTCCTGCCCACCCAGCGGTGTCTACACACGGGGTCAGGCTGGGATAACTACATCGCACAGGGGGCGGGGGGGAGGCGGTTTTCTCACCCCCCGGAGCGACGTAGTTATACCGATGTAGGTCTGTAGGTCAGACCAGACCTCAGTTGTATACGCGGTGGGGGCCGCAGCATATGAGGTGTTTCTCGATGCCATCTCCCCACCTCCTGCCCCTCCGGCGGGAGTTGAACTCACATGGACGCTCTGAACGCTGAGCCTTCGCCGACCAAGGACAGCAGCTGTGAGTGGGGTGCAGGGGAGGGAAAGCGCAAAGGGAGGTTAAAGGAGAATTTGTTGGACTTTCACACTGCCAGGGGAGAAACTGAGGCAAAGGACACTGCCCAATATATTCTGGGGTAGGAGTTTGCTCATGGTTCAGGCTACAATTATGTCACGGAGGTCACGGACTTGAGCCTTTCCCCTCCAATTAGCTCTGCCCCCCAATAATCCCCACCCAAGAACTGATCAGGGGGCAGGGAGCTCCCTAGCCTGATGGGGAAGGAAGGCCACCGGTCACCTCACCCCCGACGCCTGCGATGGGCCCTACTTGGCGAGGCCCCGCTGCCTGGACCCGTCTCCTCCCGGAGGGGCTGGGCCGCGATGCTGATATTCTTGACGCCATGGAAGAGGGCGGTGTGGGGCGTGCTGGCATGGACGGGAAAGGCTGTCTCCACCACCAAGTATCCCCAGCTCCACCACGGCGGGTGGCGGGGGACCCTCTGCAGTTGCCTAACCACGGCGGGAAGAGGGGAGACCCCCCTCCGATCTCTCAGCCACTGCAGGGAGTGAGGGGACCCCACAGCAGCCCAGCCTCCCGTGGGCAGTGGGGGACCCTAAACCTCCCAGTTGCTGCAGGTGGTGGGGAACCAGAGCTCCCTGATGCCACAGGTGATGGGACCCCCCACAACTGCTCAGCTGCCATGGGGAGCAGGGGACTATGAAGCTCCCATTCACTGCAGCGGCGGTGGGGGACCCCGGAGCTCCAGGAGCAGTGGGCCCTGAGATGAACCCGCCTCCCCATTTTGTCAGTATAGTTTTAGTGAAAGTCAGGACAGGTCACAGGCTTCTGTGAATTGTTGTTTATTGCCCGCGACCTGTCCGTGATTTTTACTAAAAATAGCTTTGCCTTATTCATGGTCAGAAGCTTTTGAATTTTGGTTGTGGGGTTTCCCATATTACTGCCAGGTTCCTTTCCCCTTTTTATTGAAAGTTCTCTTTGTTATACACAGATTCAGTGCTTGTGAGAGGGGATGTAATTGCCTCTTAGAGGCACCTGGGGTGGTCTGAAGTTTTCCCAGATTACTGGGTGGGGGTGTGATGTGTTCGGTCACAGAGATCCCCTTGGGACTGTCACCTGATGTGCTGAAATTACCTCTGAGTCAGTTTTCCCTGCCAGCTTGGGACTCCAGAAACCGGCCTTGTTGAGCCAGACACGCTAGCCCGCTGCAACACAGACCAGGGTCTGGGCCATGGCCCCAAAGCTGAAGACTTTAACTAATAACAGCTCAGCAGGTTACCTGTCTCCAGCACCCAGACATCCAGCTCCCAATGGGATCCAAACCTCAAATACATCTGTTTTACTCTGTATAAAGTTTACTCATGGTAAATTCGTAAATTGTTCGCCCTCTGTATCACTGATAAAGAGATATGTACAGCTGTTTGCTCCCCCAGGTCTTAATCACTTACTCAGGGTTTATTAATATTCAAACGTGATTTTATTAAGTATAAAGAGTAGGATTTAAGTGGTTTCAAGTAATAACAGCCAGAACAAAGTAAGTCACAAAGCAAAATAAAACAAAATACGCAAGTCTAAGCCTAGGACATTAAGAAACTGATTACAGGTATCAAGTATCAGAGCGTGAGCTGTGTTAGTCTGTATCCACAAAAACAATGAAGAGTCCGGTGAAAACCTTAAAGGCTAACAGATTTATTTGGGCATAAGCTTTCAAGGGTAAAAAGCCCACCCATTTGCATCTGAAGAAGTGGGTTTTTTACCCAAGAAAGCTTATGCCAAATAAATCTGTTTGTCTTTAAGGTGCCACTGAACTCCTCGTTGTTTTTGATTACAGGTAATATCTCACCCTCAAAGATGTTCCAATTAGCTTCTTTCACAGACTAGAATCCTTCCTAGTCTGGGCCCAGTCCTTTCCCCTGGTACAGTCTTTGTTCCATTCAGCAGACATCTCAGGTGGTAAGTTGTGGTTTTCTCATGACTGGCACCCCCTTTGTCCTGCTCCATCCCCTTTATAGCTTTGGCACAAGGCGGGAATCTTTTGTCTCTCTGGGTCCCCACCCCTCCTTCTAAATGGAAAAGTACCGGGTTTAAGATGGATTCCATTACCAGGTGACATGGTCACATGTCACTGTAAGACCCCTAGTCTCCATTCCCTGTGGGCTGGCCCACACGTACACAGGAAGGCTTTCAAGTAACTAAGGCCATTTACGACTGATTGTTTCTGGAGCACCCTTAATGGCCTCCACTTAATGTTTTTCATCAGTGATACAAGTTTATATCTTATTCTCCTAACTCCAGATATAGAAATAAAACATGCAACCAAATAGGATGAACACACTTAGTAGATTACAAGCTTTCTAAAGACACCCTACAAGGGGTATTTAGCGTAAAGCATATTCCAGTTATGTCATATTCATAAGCATATTTCCATAAAGCGTACAGAGTGCAACATCACAGGGGGCTCCAGCTGGTTCTGTTTTGTATTGGAACTGCTCAGTATTGAACCCGGCCCTGGTTGTTGCCGCCTCCACCTGGCAGAAGGGTTACTCCTGGCAAGAAAAGCAGGACAATGACAATAGGTTCCAAGGCCACGGAGAGTGGAATGTGCAAACTGGCGGGTTGTCTCTGGGAGGCGACACACAAAGCCCCTGGATCCTGACCCATAGGGATAATGGAGCCAAGGGAAATTCTTCACGGTGCTGACTGCTCATTGGGGATGATTCGTCTGCACTGACAAGGTTTCAATCCCAGGGACAATCTGATATATTCAGATCATTACACTGCAAGAGCCAATGCCTGCCTCGTCCACAGTGAGTGACCCCTGGAGCTCTCAGGAGAGCCAAGGGAAGGAAATGTGGAGGGGCCAGGACAGGGCATTCTGTTCTGGTGCCTAAGACATCTAGGATACTCCTCGATAGTGACTGACTCACTTACACTTCCAGTGACTTTCCCAGCTGGCTCATAACCAGTCTTGAGTCATTCGGGGGGCAAAGCACCTTTACAGCAGTAATGAGACCCAGCTAGAGATGAGTGTTTCACAGGCTGGTATTGGAAGAGCGCAGAGGACCTCTTACCGTCTTGGTGCTGGTGGTGGGGACAGCAGACATGGATAGATCGGATGTCTGAGATTTCGTGCTGGACGTTCGGAATCCCTTGATCCATCTCCTGTACTCCTCTCTCACCTGGAGAGTGAGGGACACAGTCACTGCACTATGTAACTAACTCTGAGGAGCTCAGACATGGCCACCGCGAGGCCGGTGAAGGCGCTGGGTGGGCGCTGACGGGCCGTGGGCATTACCTGCCGATTGAGGAGACAGTGCACCAGGAAGATGAAGGGTCCCTGCAGGCTGCTGACGATGGTGAATAAATACGCCATGACCGTGCCTGCTGGTCCTACTTGGAGGAGACCAAGGCTCCATGTGCAGCCCAGAATGAAGAGCTGGGCAATGGCTTTAAAGGTCAGTAACCTGGATAAAGGCAGATGGAGAGATCTCGTTACAATAACCCTATGGAGAGCAATTGCATCAGGAGGATCTGGACAGAGTCGGGTGGAACTACTGGCCCCAGCTTTCCTATGTGGAACAGGGTTACTGTCAAAGCAAACACTGTGGGAATTTGTTCCCATGGATCCTAGATATGCTGTTCCCATCCTGCAATCCCTCCCTCCCTCCCAGTGCCAAGGACCCTCCAAACCAAGGCATCTGACCCTCCAGGATTGTTTCGTTGCCTTCTCACCTGTGGTTTCTGAGGGTGGACACATCTGCATTGAGGGAGGAGAGTCTGTTTCTCAGGATCCGCAGGGTAAGGGCAAAGAACGTTATATTTATCTGTGGGAACAGTGGGAAATATTTCCTGTAAAACATCCCATCTGGGGCTGGTGACTCCAGCTGAGGCAGAGAACTATCCCAGGGGACCGAGCCTAACATTGCAGAAATGGGGACTGCTCATTTCTGGTGGGAATCATCCCCTCTCCTGTGGGAATCATCCCCTCTCCTGGCAGCTCTCGGTCCCTCCCCATGCATGGAGCTGACAGCACAGCCAGGGCTGAGATGGATCAATGGGATCACAGAGGCCAGATGCTGCTCAGAGTTCAATATGGAGCCTCTCCAGTGGAGTCAGTTGTTATTTTGGGTTTACACTGGTGTAACTGAGAGCAGGATCTGGCTCAGAGACTCCAGATCCTGCCTCGAGAATACTTCCTGCCACTTTCAGGCTGTAACAAATTCCCCTCCCTGCAACTTCCCCAGGGGTTATGGAGGAATATGTAGGGACATTTGTTTCCCCCCCTACAACAACCACTGCAGAGTGTAGCCCTCTCCCTTCCTCGTTCCTTGGGTCATTAACTAGACTAGATCACACTCTTGCTGTCTTCACTTGGCAAAACTCCTACTGACTTCCATGGGAGCTGTGCCCGAGTAAAGGCTGTAGGCCTGGGGATACAGCTCAGGGACTAATCCTGGGACTGACCACAGCAGACGAGCCAGGCGGGACCTAACTGGGTCTTTCCTTGTGTTTTATGGGCCACATTCTACTACCTGCTTCACTGAAATCAATGGGGTCACAGAGGTGAGAGGAGAATGGGGCTCTGTGGTTCTGTGAGGTACCCACCAGGATTATGGCACAGACTGGACCCAGGAAGCTCCAATGAAAGCCTCTGTCGTGGCTGAGCCAGCAGCTGCAGGTAGGGAGGAAGAAGAAGGTGACTTTAACGGGATTACTACCCTTTTTCAGCACCGGGGTAGAGAGGGGGTGTCACAGGGCAGCTGGCTCTCAAAAGCGAGATGGATCTCGGCCTGCCTGTGACATGGCCGACTCTCTTGCGGGCAGCAGGCTAACGGCCCTCCCCATCTACCTCAGGAAGTGGAGCTACCCTGAAAACACAAGATGAGGATCTAGACTGGGCTGTCGAGAACACGCCACACCCTGTTTTAATGGAGTCGCTCACTTTAGAGGGGATTCTCAGGGATTGCCCACAGTAAGAAGGTGCGTTTGTTTCCTACCCACCAGCCCCACAAACCCAGCCTGGGACCTGGGAGTCAAGCTGGGATCTTTCTGGCTTGTTCTTCCGCATCATCAGTGGGGCGAGGAGTGTAGATGTCTGACAGGTGGGCAACTCAACTACAGTGCTCGGGGCAGCCTAGTGTCCCTGGGGATGGGAAGGGTCCCAGGGGGACAGTCAGCTGCCAGGCAGGGTGAGCAGGGAAATCTGGGTTCAAGTCAGACCTGGGGTGAGCCGGACAACCGCATGGAAGCCACATCCCAGCTCCCCTTCGGGATGGGCTCTGCACGTACTATTTGGAAGTTCCGTAGCCTCCAGGATTCACCGCTGCAGAAATAGCCACCACCAGGGCTGGGAATCCGTAGCCGAACGGGTACGTGAATCTCTTCTTGAACCGGCTGGCGCTGGTGTAATTCACGACCTGCAGGTTCCGGACGGTGAGGAAGAGGTGCAGCCCCTCCAGGAACATCCAGGTGAAGCAGGCCAGGAAGAGGTAGTGTAGGAAGCCAGCTATGACAGCACACGCCACCTGGGGAAGACAGAGAGCCCAGCGACACTGCAGTGGGGAAGGGAAATGCTGAGTATGGGGGAGACCTGCCGGGGCGGGGGGGGGGTGTCACATTGGGATTCTTGTTAGCACAGTTCTCCAGTTATAGTGCTCCGTGACCCAGAGACGGCAGGTTCCTCGGTCTATGGAGGGTCCTGCGGGTGCACATTGCTGGTGCAGGAAGGGAGCAGAGATTAGTGGTTAGAGCAGGGGATCAGGGCTCAGGGGATCCAGGTTCTGTTCCCAGCCCTGCCACAGAGTCCCTGGGTGGCCATGGGCAAGTCACGTAGGAGAGGAATCGAGGCAAAGGGACACTCTGATATACGGATAGAACTGGCTGAACTCCAGGGGTTGGGGACACTCAGACCACTGTGCCCAGTGTGAAGGGGCAAAACAGGGTGGAAACACCCCCCTGGGAATCCCCCCTGTGTCCTGCACAGCCCAGAATCCAGGGAGCATAAAGGGGTTGAAAGCCAACACCCCAGCCCTGCAGCGAGTGGAGGAGCAGAGCAGGGGAGAATCAGGCCGTACTTGACTGCCGGTGCGGGTCACCGCGGTGAGGAAGAGCAGGTCGGCGAGGAAGAGGCAGAGGCAGAGCTGCAGGTGGAGGGAGGTGCTGACGTTGCGGATGGAGCGGCACACGAGGAAGGTGAGGATGGCGAGGAAGAGGCACACCAGAGAGAGGGCCAGTCCCACGTAGGAGACAATGGTCAGCGGGTCACTCTCCTGTAACACAGCAAAGGGAGAATCACCAGTGACCCCAGCCCAGGCCCCTCGGCTCCGACTCAGCCTTTCCCCCAGCAAAGCCTCCAGTCGCTCCAGGGAGAGCTTTGCCCATGGCTGAGCGCGGAGCTCAGGGTCCAGCCCTGTGATCCGAGTCTCACGGTGAGATACCGTCACTGTGGTGGGAGCCATTAGGACGGCGAGGCTGGAGAGATGGTCACAGCGGCAGGTGGTGTGAGTGCTGTTCGTGTGCACGGCGGTGCAGCCGTCCGGAGACCAGCTGCCGCTCTCGGCCACTACTTTCCAGTAGACGCAGAGAGCCTCTTCCTCCTGTTTTATGGCCTGGAAACACAACAGAATCATCCGCATCCTCACGGGACCACAGAACATCGTTTCTGTTATCACATGTCTACAGCAAACCCGAGGCCAGCTACAGCTCCACGGCTCTCCCCACGCAGCCCCAGCGCCCACTGGGGCCGTCCCGGTGAGAGCCGAGAGAGAGCGCAGATCCTGCTGCTCCGAACGCACAGGGCCTGCTGTTGGAGCGAAAGGGAAATAAACCCTTGCTAGCCGTTAGCACGAAACAGAACGTGGCCATTGGCCGAGTACTTCTGACTGCACCCAGCAGGGGGCAGTGCTGTGCGCACACAAACACATATGCACCCTCACCACTGCATCACCGTATCAAAGTGTTTCATGCTGATTTCCTGAACTCCACTATCTGTAGAAAGTGGCTGTCCAGTTATTCCGGCTCAGGGGTGAGCTAAGCGGAGCTGTTACCCTAGAGCACTTTGCAAGGCCGTGTGTCGTGGTGCGACCCCTATTCTCCTCCTCTAGTCAAACAGCCCCATCGCGTCAGGAAAAAGGAGGCCTCTGCTTCTTAGGACCATCGGGAGCCAGAAAGGCAGCACAGACCAAATGCCAGACAGGAGATTGTGCCTTGTATATGCCCCTCTAGAGGCCCAGATATGGAGTAAAGCGAGGGGATCTTCCTCCACGCACCTGTCTGTGGCACAGGGTGAAGTTTGCGGATCTGGAGAGGTTAATGGGTCTCCCGTCTCCGACGGCCCCACTCACCACCCTGGAGTTGAGATGACACTTCTCCAGCTTCCCACAAGCCGGTAGATTTCCCTCACTGAGATGTCTCGCACTGATGTTGGAGTCCAGGGTGGAGTAGGCAATAAAAGCAGCAGCCCCCAAACCTGCTGGGAGAGGAGATGATCCCTCGTTAGGGAGCTGGAGACGTTATGGCGAAGAATGAGCTGGCCAAGTGCCCAGGGCTCACAGTGAGTCTGTGGCAGATCTGGGAATGGAACCCAGGATCCTGGCCACAACTCAAGATTTAGCCACTGGACCGTGCTACCTCCTCCCTCGGAGCCTCCAGGAGCACGTCCGGCTGGAAACATCTAGCTGCAGGATGCAGAGAAGAAGTGAGAGCAGGAAAGGGGCTGGCCAGGGATGAGCTTCCCCTGGTGCTGGAGCATTCGGGGCCCTGAATATGGCCGCTGAGGGTAGGGGTACACATTACCCTAGTTCCCCACATCTCCATTTGGGAGTCTAGCTAGACTAGGGCGTCCCTGCCCTTTCCATTCGCTGGGCCCACTTCATACCAGAGACCCTCTCATGAGCTGTCTCCCCTCTGTGCCCCCAACTCCTCACTGCTTGGGGCTCAAGCTGTGGGACAGCCAGGAAGGAAGGTGTCAGCTCCATGGCCCACAGCCTGAGAACCACTGGTCAGCCAGCAAGGAGAACTCCAGGGCTGGAGACAGAGGCCAGGGCCCGGCCTGGGGATCCATGGGGAGGGAGGGAGGGAAGAACGGGGAAATCCAGACTGGGGTTCATTGCCCGGGAACTGCTCTGTGCCGTGGTTTGGGCCCTGGGTGTCGCCATCCCCAGGATGGTACCTTGTGTGGCTGCCCCGGTGACTGTATCACAGTGCACTTCCATCGTGTCGTTGTGAGCGCTCAGCGTGAAGACCTCGCTGTCCCGGCTGCAGTTCCTAGTGACGAGCCGCGTCTGGATAGCTGCGGGGGGTGGGGGTGAGGAATGACAGAGCCCCTCGCTGTGAAACCCCTTCCCTGGGAATCTGTCCATTCTGGGCCAGATCCATCCCCCTCCCCCTCCACTTGGAGCTGGGGGGCTTCAGGGCTCTTCTGCACTCTGGGAGGGGGAAGTTTGGAGCCCCCCCCGCGAGTTCCATTGATCACCCCCCCATATCCCCTCCCCCCATTCTGGCTGTGTCTCCCGGGGGAGTAGTGGGGGTGGAGGTAGGTGCCTGGCTCAGCGTGGCGGCCCCTCGTGGTGGAATGCCAAATATTCCATTTAAACCCTTCTCGGGCATTGCTGTTCCTGGTGGGGCTGGGTTCTGTTTCCTGGTGCAGGGGCAGTGCTGTTCTGTGTCTGTACTGATCACAGGCTCACCTCCACAACGGCATACAGGCCCTAACTTCCAGTGGATTTGGGGCACAGTGTATAACCCCGTATCTCACAGCAGCCAGCAGGTGGCGCTGAGAGCCACACGTCCCCCCTCACCCAGAGACTCTGTCGTCACGGTCTGTGTTGTCCTCTCCGGGGACCGGAGCGCAGTGGCCAGTGCGGCCAGTTCCACGCTCTGCAGCAGGACCGTCACGGCCGACCCCACCTCCTGCTTGTCTCTGCCCTCCCAGAGGGAGGTGCTGTTCAGGAGGGAGTTGAAAGAGCGAGTCGCATCCTGGGGACAGGAAAGGAAAAGCCCTGGGAGGAAGCAGTCTGGGGGTTGAGGTGCCGTGTCCCATGTGTTCCCGGGGGCATTGGGCATCACAGCCTCTCCCAGTTTCGGGGGCTGCAGTACTCTCAGAGGGGGAGCCCTTTACAAAGGGGGTCCACTGAGGCTGACTCGGGGCCCCACTGGGACCTGAGGCCAACTGGGGCTAGAACCCTTTGTCATTCCTTCTTCGCTCCTGCTCCCCCATCCCTCCATTACAGATGCCAGGGAACAACGTTGTCACAAGCCGATGGCTTCCTAGGTTATCTCTATGCTTCGTCCAGCTGCTCAGAAATGTCTGGCAGGGCAGGGATAGAGCCCAGATCCTGCTGCCTGAAAAACTCAGGTCATGACAGATGAGCTGAAGGAGGATCCCCATTAAGCGTTAGCAGTATAGCACCTCTGATGAACAACAACAGGTCTGAACACTAGAGGGCGCATGTGGGTGGACAAACACAAACGTGCACTCACACCCCTGGTGGGCATGTGCACGCAGACACAGACAAACACCACTAGAGGGTGCACCCCCCACCCAGCAGTGGAGGGCACAGGTCTTTTCTGAACAGGATCTACATGTCTCCCTGCCCCCCCAGTGAGACTCCTAACCCGACACAGCAGCACGCAGGGCTCTGGGGCACACTCCGGGGCACTAGCCCGCAGAGCACATTCAAGGGACGGAGCCTCTCACCTCCAGTGATAACGTCGCACTCCCGTCTCCACACGTGGACATCAGAATCTCTAAGGTCGAATTAAAGAAAGAGCAAAAACTGCTGTTTCCGCTGCTCCGCTTTACCTGCAGAGAGACCCAGGGCAGGGGGTGAGTTCTGCAGGGGCTGAAAGGCGACTGACGGTGTTTGCATTATGCAGGGGCCTGATCCTGACACCCCTCATTGAGTGAATAAAGCTTTTATATCAGACGTGTCCAGGACATATACGATGGTGCTGTTGCCAGAGCAAGAGGTTCATGTGGAGAAAGGGAACAGTTTCTAGTAACAGCGGGAATAAACAAGACTTGGGACTAAGCCCCTTTTTGTTCACGTCGGTGCTGGATGCATTGACAGAAAGCAGCCAGAGAGTCGTCTCCTGGGACGTGGCATTTGCAGATGATGTAGTGCTCGTGGGGGAGAAGAAAGAGGAAGTGAAAGATGATGCAGAGAGACATGGAGATGCATATTGGAAAGAAACGGCATGAAAATCAGCAGAAGAAATCCGAGTATATGGTCTGTAGATTCAATGCTCTCTGCAGGAAGACAATGGGTGTGTAAGTCTGGGGACCAGCCACTAGGAAAGCTACAGAAGTTTTAAAAGGTCCGATATCAATTTGCAAACCCCTAGAAGACAATAAGGTGATAAGTAACAGTCAGCATGGATTTGTCAAGAACAAATCTTGTCAAATCAACCTGATAGCTTTCTTTGGCAGGGTAACAAGCCTTGTGGATAGGGGGGAAGTGGTAGACATGGTATATCTTGACTTTAGTAAGGCTTTTGACACTGTCTCACGTGACCTCATAAACAAACTAGGGAAAGACAACCTATATGGAGTCACTCTAAGGTAGGTGCATAACTAGTTGGAAAACTATTCCCAGAGAAAAGAACAGGAGTACTTGTGGCACTTTAGAGACGAACAAATTTATCTGAGCATAAGCTTTTGGGAGTTACAGCTCACTTCATCCGATGAAGTGAGCTGTAGCTCACGAAAGCTTATGCTCAAATAAATTTGTTGAAGTGAGCTGTAGCTCACGAAAGCTTATGCTCAAATAAATTTGTTAGTCTCTAAGGTGCCACAAGTCCTCCTGTTCTTTTTGCGGATACAGACTAACACGGCTGCTACTCTGAAACCTGTTCCCAAAGAGTAGTTATCAGTGGTTCACAGTCAAGCTGGAAGGGCATATTGAGTGGGATCAGTTCTGGGTCCGGTTCTGTTCAATATCTTCATCGGCGATTTAGATAATGGCATACAGAGTACACTTATAAAGTTTGTGGATGATACCACGCTGGGAGGGGTGCAAGTGCTTTGGAGGATAGGATTAAAATTCAAAATGATCTGAACAAACTGGAGAAATGGTCTGAAGTAAATAGGATGAAATTCTACAAGGACAAATGCAAAGTATTCCATTTAGGAAGGAACAATCAGTTGCATACTTACAAAACGGGAAATGACTGCCTCGGAAGGAGTACTGCGGAAAGGGATCTGGAGGTCATAATGGATCAGAAGCTAAATATGAGTCAACAGAGTAATGCTGTTGCAAAAAAAGCGAACCTGATTCTGGGATGTATTAGCAGGAGCGTTGTAAGCAAGACACGAGAAGTAATTCTTCCGCTCTACTAGTCGGATGAGGAGGATCGAGTCCCAGCGATGAAAGGAACAAACACAGCATTGCCCTGATCTTGGATGGGGTTTACAGGGGTCACCGTAATACCAAGAGCAAAGGGTTTTGTCTGGGAATTTCCATATTGGTGGTACAAAACACAGGGCAAAATCCCCAACAAATGAACGATGGGTTCAAATGTACCTGCAGAGAGAAATTCCTGCATGTCTCTTTGATTCTCTCGAACTCAGCACTGGAGTTCATGCTGGGGACTTGGAGTTCTGGGTAGAGAGGAGCAGAGGTTAGAGCTTTCATATCAGATTTTCATGTCAACTCACTCCTGCCTGGGAGAAAATCCCCTTCTCTTCCCAGCCCCGACGGCTGCTCTCTGTCCACATGCCAGTCCCGCACTGCCAATAGTTTAACATGCAGCTCCCTCCTTTCCTCCCCGTCTCACAATGTCTCTCTCTACGTTCCATTTACACTCCGCTTTGGCTGTGCCTCCTGCTCCTGTCTCTGAGACTTCCTGACGTGTTTCCATCGACTCTGCAGAGAGACCTGCTGGGTACAGACGCCTCTGCCCGCTGGGGAGAACCCACCTTCACCCATGCCTTCGCCCCGCTGCACTGCTGCCTCAGAGCCCCCCGAGGTAAGCGCCACCTGAGCCCCCTCCTGCACCCAAACTCCCTCCCAGGTCTGCATCCCGCCCCTGCCCCCCGCACTCCCGCCCCGTGCCCCAGCCCTGAGCCCCCTCCCGGAGCCAACACCCCCTCCCAGAGCCTGCACCCCACACCCACACCTGCACCCCAGCCCCCTTCCCCAGGCTCAGCCCAGAGCCTGCACCCCCTCCCACACCCCAACCCCCTGTCCCAGCCTGGTGAAAGTGAGTGAGGGTGGGAGAGAGCGAGCGAGGGAGGGAGAGGGATGGAGTGAGTGGGGCGGGGCCTCGGAGAAGGGGCGGGGAAGGGTGTTTGGATTTGTGTGATTAGACAGTTGGCAGCCCTAGGGAAGAGACACCCAGCCCCTGGCAGCCCTGCCAATCCCCTCCTCGGCCTGGCCTCTGCTCCGCGCCCAGAGCCAGACATGGGCACGCTGGTGGCCGTGGCTCTGAGACAACCTGAAAGACCCCGGTGGACGGACAGGCTGGGCTGCGGGGAGGTGAGGGCCTGGAGGCTGAGCCCTCCCCTGCTAGGGCTGAAACCCAGAGGGACCCCGTCCATGGGGGGCAGAGGGGCTGGTGCACTAATCCAGACCAGTTCCCAGCTCGCTGCCCCCTCAGGCAAGACCTCAGCCTGTGTAACCCCAGGCCCTGCCCAGCCCCCCCAGTTGCCCCCTCCATGCCCCAAGCAGCAGGACCCACCTTGGCACAGGGTCGTGTTCCTGTTGGAGGGGACGTAGCCGGCCCGGCACTCACAGCAGTAGCTCCCGTTGGTGTTGATACACATAGCCCTGGGGCCGCAGATATCTGGGGTCTTGCGGCACTCGTCGATGTCTGAGAGGGGAAAGCGGGGAAGGGGGCGGTGGTGTCACACACACACGGCTGGGGGCGCACTGGGGGCGAATGACCGTGGAGGCACCCCCCCACCGATTGCAGGGGGCGTGGTCTGTCGGTCAGTCTGTCCGCTCCATCTAACCCCCCACTTCTATTCTCCTTTCTTCCCTGCTATTTGCAGGGCCCCAATCCCTGCAGCGCAACCCCTCCTTCACCCCCAGACTGGGGGGCCCAACCTTTGCCAGACCAGGACCCTGCAATGTCCTCCCTGCACCAGCCCTGAGAGAGCGGGGTTAAGGCGGGGGGCCGATCAGCCAATTAAGCTGCAAAGGGGAAGCGACTTAGGCTGCGTGCAGGGCGCTAGCTAGAAGGAAGCTCGCCTGGGAAGGGGGGCTTCTATACAGCCCGAGCGCTGGGCCCAGTGGTGGAGGCCTGAGGCAAGGGGGTCTAGGAAGCCCCGAGGAGGGCTAGGAGCCCTGGTGAAAGGGTTTTGCTGGCAGGCATAGGAGAGAGGGGTCTGACTTTGAAAGGCTCCCCCAGCACGGGGATCACAGCATGACCTGGCCGGACGGCCGAGACACGGGGCAGCCGCGACTCCAAGAGAAGAAAGGGGGTGCTGAACTGGAGCTAGTCACCATAAGGGGGCGCCACGCTCAGCATTACAGTCTCCAGCCCAATGGCTCCCCTCCCGGTTTGGGATACACCCAGCACTGCCCCATGGAGCACTAGGGGAAGGGTGGGTGGGCTGCGCTCAGGGGCATGCAGGGGAATTGGGTGGTATCCCTTTTATCTAGTTTCTTTGCTCTCTGGTGGTGCTCACGGGGGTCTATGGCAGAAGCCCGCAGACCCCCGACATTTGGCCAGGCCCTGCACGGCTGGTAAAGGGGTTGTTTGGAAGCCAACTGGATCCAGGGGATCCCCCTATTCCTAACATTGTGCAGTGAGCAGCGGCCTGACAACGTCCATTCCCGGACCCTGCTGTGACCCCCAGGCCCAGGGCCCCGCGGGGCAAATCCACCAAGCCCTCGGACGGATGATGCCAGCTCGACACTCGCTGTCGATCCGGCCTGTGGAAGCTGAAGCCGGAGGAGACCTGCCCAGCCTGACCCCCAGCATAGCCCCAGCCGGAGTTGCCACCCAGGGGTTCACCAATCCGACCCCAAACGGAGGGGACGTTACTGCCCTCGCTGGTCCTGGGGCCTTTCACAACTGTGGAGAGTCTGATCCGACAGACGGGCCCTGCCCTGCTCGGGTGCAGAGAGCCCTGCCGTGATCCAGCCAAACATTGGAGGGCCGTGCACGTGCCAGGCTGCCAACGCGGGTAGCGCCAGCTCCTGGGCAAAGGGGGATACATGGGGGATGTCACGGCTCCATAGTGCAGCGGGGTCACTCGCCCCGTGCAGGGAGTGGGGTTTTCTACCAGGGGACCCGGCTTCTACGTGCAGAGACTCACTCATTCTGGCTGCTAAGCTCTCCCTGATATTTATTCATAATGCCTTTGCTTCTCACAGAAATCCTTGTGGCTAAAATCCCCTTCACCAGGACATCAGCAAACAAGTCAATCAGCGGGGAGAGTCAAGAGCGCTCACGGATCCTTCCCTTGAGCCGGGTTCCAGCAGCTCCTTCTCAGACTCCCCTTCTCTCGCTTTCCCGTGACAGCGTTTTGCTATTTCCCGCTATGCCTCTTCCCCTGGGTCGTTATTTGCATAAAGGCAGCGCCCAGAGTGCTTCACACGCACTGCCATAAAGAGCTTCTAGTCTAAATAGACAAGAAGTGGGAGAGAAAACTGAGGCACAGAATTGCCCAAGGACACCTAGCAGTAACAGAGCTGGGACTAGAACCCAAGTGTCCTGAGTCCCAGTCTCATACCCTACCCACTAGGTCTGTCTCTTTTAGCTTATTTCCTCCATAGAAGGCCAAGAATATGTCTCCCCAGCCTTGCCATGCAGATTTTACCCTCTGCCCTCCCACCCCTCACTGAGAGGAGCTTTGTGTCTCCTGGCTCACGGCTGGGAGTGCATCAGGGCTGGAAAAAATCCCTTGTTCCTTTGGCAGGAAACTTAACTTTTGCTCCATTGTTAAACCTCTTGGAAGGCAACAGGCCTATGCCATGGCTGTGAGGGGGCTTGTATGTGCCAGCCTCTAGTGAAGGCCGCTGAGCCCTGGAACAAGGAGAGAGCAAGTTTGTCCTGCTCTAGTGGCTGGTTCCCATAAGTAGTGTGACGGGGCAAGGCCAGATGGCTATAGAAAAGTAGTGGGAGATAGATATATTAGCTCCAGGCTAAACAAATCCCTGGTCCCAGGATAAGTGAAATGGCAGCTGCTCCAGGTCAATGAAGACACCTGGGGCCAATTAAGAACTTTCCAGAAGGCAGGGAGAATGCTAGGTTGATTGGGACACCTGAAGCCAATCAGGGGCTGGCTGAAACTAGTTAAAAGCCTCCCAGTTAGTCAGGTGGGGGTGCATGTCAGGAGCTGTGGGAGGAAGTTGTGCTGTTGGAGAGGCTGAGTAGTGCACACCATATCAGGCAAAAGGAGGGAGGCCCTGAGGTAAGGGTGAAGTGGAGCTTAAGGAAGTGAGGGCTGCTGTGGGGGAAGTAGCCCAGGGAATTCTACTTGTCATGTTTGTAAAAGGTCAGCTACCATAGCTGATACTATTAGGGTCCCTGGGCTGGAGCCCGGAGTAGAGGGTGGGCCCGGGCTCCTCCCACACCTTTGCCCCCTGATTAATCACTGAGACTGGGAGACAACAGAGACTGTGCAAGGAAGGATAACTTCTCCTCACCTCCCTCGCTGGCTTATGATGAAAATGGCTCAGTAGACTGTGACCCTTGTCTCTAGAGAGAGAAGGGCTATGTGGAGGATCACGGTGAGCCTCTGAGGCTAGCGAAATCCGCCAGGAAACGCGGGACCCACGGAGGCAAGGACAGAGCTTTGTCACAACTGGTGTCAGAAGTGGGATTTCATTCACAGCGTGGCGGAAGAAAGAGATTTAAAAAAAAAAGTGCACTGTGGTTTTGGATTTTTTTTTTGGTTTGTTTGCTTTGTACCACAATGGAGGAGGTGGTGAGAGCTCTGGTATAAGCCATGGCAGCCCAGCAGGAGTCCAACCGGGTTCAAGCAATGGCACAACAGGAGTCTATGTGGCTACAGCAGGAAACCAATCAATTATTGATGAGCCAGGTGACCCAAGATCGTGCCCTCTTTAGAGAGGTGGAGGACCAGCTGAAGATCCTCACCACCCAGGCCCGGGGGTCTGACGGAACGCGAACCCTGAGGGCCACTGGTTGTCTGCCAAAGATGACATCAGGAGATGACGTAGAGGCATATCTCCTCTCATTTGAAAGGACTGCTCAGCGTGAGGCGTGGTCCCAGGAGCAGCGGGCCAGCATTCTCACCCCTTTTTTGTGTGGAGAGGCCCAGCAGGCCTACTTTGACTTGCCTGCCACGGATGCCACTGACTATACCCATCTGAAGGCAGAGATCCTAGCACGATCAGGGGTAATGGCAGTGGTAAGGGCCCAGAGGTTCCATGAGTGGAAATACCAGGAGAACAAACCCCCGAGGTCCCAGCTATTCGACCCCATACACCTTGCACGGCAGTGGTTACAGCCCGAGGTGTGCAGGCCAGAGGAGATTTTGGAGACCCTGGTCATAGACCATTACATGCGGGGACTGCCGCCAGATCTCCGCAAATGGGTAGGCCAGAACGATCCGTCTATGTACGATGAGATGATCACACGGGTAGAAATACGGATGACAGCCAGGGAACTGACCCGACTACCCAAGGAAGGCACCTTTCGAAGCAAGCACCCGAGCCCAACCCTGGAAGGTTGGGCAGCCAACCCCCCTGGGAGTCCTAGGTGGAAGAAGGTGGGGGGGCCCCAAAAACCAGCGGGACCCCAGAAGGAAGGGATTGGCCTGAGTGGGGGGAACCCCGGGACTAAACCCCCTAGCCCCTGGGATAGGGGAGTGATTAAAAGCAATTATAGATGTTATGCCTGTGGGGAGTGGGGACACATAGCAGCACAGTGTCCCAGCACCGAGGAGCCTATGCAATGTAACTTGGGGGATTGGGAGGTCCCATGCTCCCTTATCCACCTCGCGGGGGTCGCATTAGCCCCGCATAATTACACCAGGCCAGTGAGGATAAATGGAGCAGAGACTACAGCGCTTGTGGACTCTGGGAGTGCTATCACCCTCATATCGGGTAAGCTGGTAAAAAGTAGTCAGCTGCTACAAGCCAAACGCATAGCAGTGACGTGCGTGCATGGGGCCGTGAGCCATTACCCCACCATCCCAGTGGAGACAGATTTTCAGGGAAACCCTACTGAGGTGACCGAGGGAGTAGTTCCTAAACTCCCATATCCTGTAGTTATTGGGAGGGACTATCCAGGGTTGATAATTTACTCCCCCCGGAGAGGCTGGAGGGAGGTGGGGACCGTGACCCGGAAGACAAAAAAAGAGAGGAAGGCCGCAAAGGCCTTGGGCACCTGGATCCTGACCCAGGGCCAGAAGACCTCCCTAGTAGGCAGATGGACGCGAGCAGCCAACAGAGAAACTTCCACCACAGAAGGTGAGCCAGAGGCTGCCCCCAGCCATGATGGCAGCGAGCCGTTGGAAGAAGCAGCAGCCGGCCCCGGGGAACTTGGGCAGGTTAGTCCCGGGAGAGAGACTTTTGGGCGGGACCAGGCGGAGGACCCCAGATATGATAACGCCAGGAAAGAGGTGGCCGAGATCGATGGGATACCCGTGGATGGGAAGGTCCGGGGTCCCAGACCTTACTTTATAGTGAAGAAAGATCTCCTGTACCGCCTGGTGCAAATGCAGGAGCAAGAGATACAACAACTTCCGGTGCCACGAAAACATCAAAAAACCATATTGAGTCTCACTCACAGGCACCTGTTGGGAGGACACCTAGGGGTAGAGAAAACCCAGGCATGGATCCTGCGGAGGTTCTTCTGGCCAGGAGTACATGAAGATGTCCGGCGATACTGCACCTCTTGTCCCGAGTGTCAGTTACATAGCCCTCGCCCGCACTTGCGGGCTCCTTTGAGACCTCTTCCAATAATAGAGGTTCCTTTCGAACGGATAGCCATGGATCTGGTAGGGCCCCTAGAGAAGACAGCTCGTGGCCACCAACATGTGCTTGTTGTACTGGACTATGCAACCCGGTACCCGGAAGCTGTTCCCCTGCGCAACACAGCTTCCGAGGCAATAGCTAAGGAGCTAGTACAGATCTTTGCCCGGGTTGGGCTACCCAAGGAGATATTGACTGATCAAGGGACACCTTTCATGTCCAAGTTGATGAAAGATCTCTGTTCATTGCTCCATGTACAAGCCCTGCGGACCTCTGTATACCACCAGCAAAGAGATGGCCTTGTCGAAAGATTCAATAGGACCCTCAAGGCCATGATCAGGAAAGTGGTGAGCCGGGATGGGAAAGATTGGGATACCCTATTGCCTTACCTCATGTTTGCCATCCGGGAGGTTCCGCAAGCCTCCACGGGTTTCCCTCCATTCGAACTACTATATGGGCGCCACCCTCGGGGCATATTGGATATAGCCAGAGAAGCCTGGGAAGAGGAGCCAAATCCCGGAAGGAACATAGTTGAGCATGTACTGCAGATGAGAGATCGGATACCCCGAGTTACGCCCATTGTACGGGAGCACTTGGAGAGAGCACAGGAGACCCAACGAACCCATTATAACCACCAAGCGAAGCTTTGACGGTTCCAACCAGGGGATCGGGTGATGGTATTGGTACCCACAGCAGAAAGTAAACTGTTGGCCCAGTGGCAGGGAGAATGCTAGGTTGATTGGGACACCTGAAGCCAATCAGGAGCTGGCTGAAACTAGTTAAAAGCTTCCCAGTTAGTCAGGTGGGGGTGCATGTCAGGAGCTGTGGGAGGAAGTTGTGCTGTTGGAGAGGCTGAGTAGTGCACACCATATCAGGCACAAGGAAGGAGGCCCTGAGGTAAGGGTGAAGTGGAGCTTAAGGAAGTGAGGGCTGCTGTGGGGGAAGTAGCCCAGGGAATTGTACTTGTCATGTTTGTAAAAGGTCAGCTACCATAGCTGATACTATTAGGGTCCCTGGGCTGGAGCCCGGAGTAGAGGGTGGGCCCGGGCTCCCCCCCGCACCTTTGCCCCCTGATTAATCACTGAGACTGGGAGACAACAGAGACTGTGCAAGGAAGGATAACTTCTCCTCACCTCCCTCGCTGGCTTATGATGAAAATGGCTCAGTAGACTGTGACCCTTGTCTCTAGACAGAGAAGGGTTATGTGGAGGGTCACGGTGAGCCTCTGAGGCTACTGAAATCCACCAGGAAACGCGGGACCCACGGAGGCAAGGACAGAGCTTTGTCACAGTAGATAACAGCCTGCTACAATGACTAGCTAATGGAGTTACTCCCTTAGCTCCAGCAGCTGCGCTGTATGCTTTCAGCAGACAAGTCCTGGGTTTGATTCCTGCTAATGACTCAAGCTGGTTCCTTGGTGATGCCAGCTCCTTCCCCAGCCTTAGCAGCTGCTGAGGGTTAGGTTAATGGGGTTCCAGAAATTAATGGGCTTTCTGAGCCCAAGCTCCATTAAAGGTTGTCCAACATAGAGTCCTCGGCTCCGTCTCAGCCCAGTTTGCTTTGCAAAGACCTGACCTTCCCCTCCTCAAAGCTCTGCTATGAAAGAGCATCTTGGGCTCTGATTGCAGCTGCAGGTTTGGGGGGATGTTGCAGCTTCTAATGACGTCCCCAATGCCTTACGCTCGAGTCTCGGCGGAATTAAGCATCATGGCAAGAGAGATGGAGACCTTGAGTCGCTGGGCTCAGTTTCCAATTGTAAGACAGGCTGGGAGTCAGAACAGACACTTTGCCCGGGTGTGGCGCAGAGAAAGAGCGAGACCTCAGGGCAACCTGGTTAGTTTCACCCGCCATGCGTGCGGGTTAGTTTCAGAGGTCCTGGGTAAGCTCAGTGGCCGTGCATTAACAGCATCGCCAACGCCAAGCAATCAAGAAAAGCCCCAAACCCTGAGCCAGGCTGTAAAAAAGTCACGAGATTGGTTTAAAAAAATCACAATTTTTTTTTTTTAATAAAAGAAATCCATTTTGGCTTCGTTTTTATTTGACTCTGGTTTGGGAGCTGTCAGTCACCCTAGCGTAACATTTGGCAGGTTTTCGTCCCCCATGTTGGCCACACCCTAGTTTTGATTTTAGCCAAAAAAGGAATCACGTGACTCCAGGAGGTGGGGCTTTAGGGCAACGCCACGCGTCAGTAACACTGCAGAAAAGCCAGAAACTTCATGCCTTTGCCACGACTGTTTCCAGCTCCCGTTCTACCAGTGCAGATCTTAGACGAAACCCTTTGACTCTTCCCAAATCCCCAACTGCATTTACACCTGTAACTCCCTGGCATGTTGATGCAGTTCCCATGGGGCTCACAGACTGTGGCCTTTCGCTGGCACTCGTCAATGTCTGCAAGGAGAGAGAAAGCGCTAGGCCAGGCTGATCTAGGAGCTGTACCTTGGGCACTGGGGTGACGCTGCTGGGGGATAATCCAGGCGTCGGAAATGCACCGTGCTCTGGGGAGACGGGGCTGGTTAGAGCCAGGAGTTCAGTTACTGGGTCAGCGAATGGGAGCAAGTTGGCTATTGTCTGGAATGAGCCGCTCCAGCTGGGAAGGGAAAATCAGCCCCGCCGGGACACGTGCCTGCTGCTTGCTAAAGCTATCAAGCGGATCTGGCGATGCCCCGTGCCGCAATATCAGTGCAGATGGCAATGCCTGAATGAGCTGTCCGCCCCTGGAAGGGACAAATGGGGAGCTGCTTTGGAGGAAGGGGATAGAGAACAACATGAGGGCTAGTCTAATGCCTTGATATCAGTCAATGGGGTGACCCCCTCTGCAACCCATGAGCTGCCCTGGGCACCCCCTTGCACAAAGGACAGTGCAGAACCAGAGGGGATTCAGGGACAGGCAATGACAATGATCAGGGGCCTGGAAAAGCCCTCTACAGAGAGAGATTGAAAAGACGGACTGTCAGTTTAGAGTGAACGTAAGAGGGGACGTGCTAAGAGTCTATACGTGACTGACGGGGATAGAGAAGGGAGATGGGGAGCTTCTGTTCTCCCCATCTCATAACACGAGGGCAGGGGCCAGTCAGGGAAGTTAGAAGAGGGGAAATTGGAAACTGAGCCAAGGAAAGGCTGTTTCGCGCAATGTGCGATTAGCCTGTGGAACTCCTCACCACAGGAGTCACTGAGGCCAAGACTTTAGAACGATTCAAGGAGCGACTGGACATTCATACGGATGATGAGAACAGCCGGAGTGATCAGAGTTAAAGGGCACAAATGTTTGGGAAGAGAGAGAACCTCCTGCTGTGGGCTTCAGCCCACCTGAGTATTAGAGACCAGGAAGTGAGGGCAGATTATCCCCCGGCTGCCACTGCAGGGCTCTTCCACCGTCCTCGGCAGCATCTGGCTTTGGCCCCTTGGAGCCGGGATACCAGGCTAGACGGGCCTCAGCTCTGATCCCGTCTGTACTGTGCAAGTGCCAGCGTTACTTATGTCTCAGCCTGGCCGGCGCCTCCGTTTCACCTCTTCAGAGGCTGAGCTGCTCCCGGGGCAGACTGAACCCTGGAAGAACCGACCGGCTGCGTCCTGCCCAGTTCTGCCTCCTCTGCCCCTCGACCCTGGAACCGCTCGCGGGTTCTCCTGAACGCACCAAGGCGGCGCCGCGTTTCCAGAGCCCTGCTTTACTCCGGGAACAACGTACAATCGGGTTCCGCCCCCGAAGGCTTCCAAGAGTCCATGCGGGATGGGAACGGAGCTTCCAGCATCCTTATCCCACCCGTCCTGGTTCGATCGGGATGTTTATAGTGGGTAGCGCCGCAGCCAGGGCACCGTGGTGCCAGGTGCTGTACACACATCCAGCCACAGCCGCTGCTCCAACGCGCTTTCCCCCTTTTCCAACGCTCTGTCTGCTGAAGACGGGGCCATGCCCTGGGTTCTTGGTGGGATGGCCAGAGCTCTCCCCTCCCTCAGGCACAGGGGTGTCCCGAGGCTTCCAAACTCGCTCCGAGTTGCAGGGAGCTGAGATTGGGTGTCTCCAGGGGCTTCAGTACACGGGGAAATTGACGGTAACAGCTCCTGTGGAATAGCTCCCCATCCGGACACTCTGGTCTGGAATAATCAGTGCACTTCCAAAGAGAACAGCGATCGCGATCGATTCCCCCCGGGGGCAAGCCCTAGGGATTCTCCCCACGGCTCCCGATACCAGCTATCCCCGGACAATCCCCGGGACGCTGGCTGAGAAAACTGCGGCGCTGACTTCTTCTTGTGCCTCGACCCGCCCCAGGACACTGGCTGGGGTTATCCCCCGCGGGCTGGGGCTGGGCGCAGGAACGGCTGGGCGAGGTCTCTGCCAGGGGAAGCATTTGAACAAACGGGCTCCTGAGTTCTCCCAGTTCTACGGGCCCGGGGCTCTGCCCCCCCCCAAACGGGGATGTAAAGGGCAGTTCCCATGGGAACGGCCGGCTGGGACTTGGTACAAGCTCTAACTACTGGCTGAATGTCGCAAACGAGGGCTTGGAACCCCCCGGCCCCTTCTCCGGTCAGGACGCCCTGGCTGCCTAAGGGGGCATGATGGCCCCCTAGGAAACACCCTCCCATCCAGGGGGCTCCCTGTCAGTGTGGAGCTGGAAAAGGCTCTGCTCTCAGCTGTGAGGGAGGGGGCAGATTGGGGGCGTGGCCGGGGTGCCCTGCGCTGGGGCTATTCCCTGCTCCCCAGGGCCCATAGGGCAGAGCGCACTGGGCTGTGTGTGCACCATACACGAGGCCCCTTCCCAGGCTCAGGGGGCTCCAGCAGCCTGGATTCTCTGTGCTGGGGACAGCGAGGGTCCCCACCGGTCTACCCGGCACCTCCCCGCAAACCTAGAGGTTTATTCCCAATCCAAACACCGAGGCAGGGGAGATCCTGGCCCCCAGGAGTTGAGGGTCACGGCTGATCACAGCCCCGGTGAGTGGATCGGGTGCCTTTGCAGCAGCCAGCGGCAGCCTCTGGTGCAGCACCAGGCCTGGAACGAGCGCGGGGGTGTGTGTGTGGGGGGTGCAGGGGACTGAGCAGGGTGCGGTGGGGGCCAGGGGAGAGCTCACCCTGGCAGGTGTCCCCACTCGCGTGCGTGAACTTGGCTTTCCCAGAGCTGGGCTCGTAGCCATCGAGGCAGGTGCAGGAGTAACTCCCAGGCACGTTGGTGCAGTTTGCGTGGGGTCCGCAGTCTGCCGGGCTCGGGCCCCGACACTCGTCAATATCTGCAGCACAAGAGGGGACGCTCTATACGGTCCTGGCAGGGAAACGTTCCCCGTATCGCCCCCCCCAACCCTCCGCACTGAGCTGGGTGACGGGACCCAGGCGACCGGGCCCCTGGGAGCTTAACAATCACAGGCCTGATTCCCAGCTACGCCCCGGTGGCACTGGGCTGCTCTGGCAGCGGAACGGCCACTCGAGAAGTCCCCACCCTGCAAAAGGGGCCACCCCAGCTGGTGTGGAGCTGCTGTGGGGGTCCTGCACCCACCTTGCTCCTAGCCCCTGACGTAGGGGCCGAGGCCGGGGTGCCCAGCACTGCAGCTATTGCCTGCCCCCCAGGACCCATGGGGGAGGATGGGGGGCGTGGCTGGGGCACACTGGGCTGTGGCTATTCCCTGCCCCCCAGGACCCATGGGGGAGGATCGGGGGTGTGGCTGGGGCACATTGTGCTGTGGCTATTCCCTGCCCCCCAGGACCCATGGGGGAGGATCGGGGGCGTGGCTGGGGCACACTGGGCTGTGGCTATTCTCTCCTCACCAGGGCCCATAGGAGGCAGAGCGCACTACACGAGGCCCCTTCCCAGCTCAGGGGGACACTAGCAGGCCAGATGCTGCGTGCTGGGGCCAGCGAGGGTCCCCTCCCCTCTCCCCAGCACGTCACCGCAGCACAAGGAGTTTGCTCTGTGGCTCTGTTTATTCCCCATCCAAGCACCGGGCACAGGGGTGAGCCCGGCCCCATGCTCTGCAGGAGCAGGCGAGGGTCACGTCTCATCACAGCCTCGCGGACGGCCTCGGGCCACTGCCAAAGCCGGCATCAGCCCCGGTGCGGCGCCAGGCCTGGAACGAGCATTTGTGTGTGCGGGGGGCGGGGGGGGTCTCAGCAGGTGGGGGCCAGGGGAGAGCTCACCCTGGCAGGTGTTCTCCCTCGCGTGTGTGAACTTGGCTTTCCCAGAGCTGGTCTCGTAGCCATCGATGCAGCTGCAGGAGTAATTCCCAGGCACGTTGGTGCAGTTTGCGTGGGGTCCGCAGTCTGCCGGGCTCGGGCCCCGACACTCGTCAATATCTGCAGCACAAGAGGGGATGCTCTGAACAGTCCTGGCAGGGAGACGCTCCTGTATCATCCACTTGTACGCAGCTGGGTGAGGGGACCCAGGCGACCGGGCCCCTGGGAGCTTAACAATCACAGGCCTGATTCTCAGCTACGCTCCGGCCACACTCGGCTGCTCCGGCAGCGGAACGGCCACTGGAGAATATGGTGTATTGAAAACTGTGTTAGCATCACAAGCCCTCACTTTACATCTGCAAGGGACTTTCCCGGAGCTTCTTGCATGCTCGGGGGCTCGGGTGACAAGCAGGTGATCTGGGGTTTCCAGCAGTATGTCTGCCAAAGAGCCAGCCTAGAGCATAGTGGGGTTAGTTGTGCCTGTTTGCCTTCAGGAGCAGCCTGCTTTGTCTCTCTCTGTTTGGGGTCCTCGTGTGCTGGGGTTCTGGATTCTAAGAATAACCCTGTGGTAAGCTGCAGGCTGCCAGGGAGAGGATGTGATGCTTTGTTTCTAACTAGCACAGCTCCAGGCATTGTCGTTCCCCATGGAAACAGCCAATCCCTCTTTAAAACCCAAGATATTCACAGCCTCCATGCCCCGGTAGCAGTGAGTTCCAGAGGCTAATGCTGCCCCGGGTGGAGGAGGAGTATTTCCTTGTATCTGCTTTGAATTTCCCCCTTTTTCAATTCAGTTTAATCCACAGGCTGCCCCCTTGCTCACTGGTCTTTCTAAAGCTCGCGATTTTCTAAGCTAATCTGATTTTCTTTTAATGCCTGGGATTGTCGTCACGAGCTCAGCCGTGCACTTAAGACCCACTGGAGCCGAATTAAGTGCTTAGCTGTGCAGGGATGGAGCTAAGCATGTGCTTTGCTGATTCGGGGGCTCAGAGAGCACAGAAAGGGACCAGCACAAAGCGATTTAGCAGCTGGAAGTTCCAGCGTCCCCCGGTGGAGACACCAGCATGTGGGTATCCCCTGCCACTGGACTTGCATTGGTGCATGCGCCAGCTTCACCAGTGCAAAGGGGTCTCCGAATCCACTGGACTGCAAGCTCAGAAAGACCTCTCGGTCTGTGCCCTGGGCAAACTCCCTGCCCTAAGGGAGCGACGCGGAGCTGGCCAGCCCGTGTGTCCCTGAGTGCGGAGCTGGCCAGCCCGTGTGTCCCCGAGCCATGCCGCTGGAAGCCAGGGTGTCTCAGGGAAGCCCGGGGCTGGGCTGGCAATGCCAGTCTCAGCGCATGCCCCCTCACAGCGCTGCCCATGCAGGGAACTTGGGGTCCCTCGAACTAGCAGCTGCACCCCCTAGAGGCCAGAGGAGAGCATGGCTGCCTGCCCCCAGCGGAAGCTCAAGCAATAGGGGACTGGGGGCGAATTCAAGAACGCTTTAGCCCAATTCCCAGAGCTGTTCCCGGGGCCACTTCCCAGGCTCAGCGGGGCACTAGTCGCTCAGATGCTGCGTGCGGGGGCAAGGAGGGTCCCCTCCCCTCTCCCCAGCGCATCTCTGCAGCATGAGGAGTTTGCTCCGTGGGTCTGTTTCTAACCCCGAGGGTTTATTCCCTGTCCAAGTGCTGGGCACAGGGCTGAGCCCGGCCCCATGCTCTGCGGGAGCAGGTGAGGGCCACGTCTCTTCACAGCCTCGCTGACACCCTCGGGCCACTGCCACAGCCAGCAGCAGCCCCGGTGCAGCGCCAGGCCTGGAACGAGCATTTGTGTGTGCGAGGGGGGGTCTCAGCAGGTGGGGGCCAGGGGAGAGCTCACCCTGGCAGGTGTTCTCACTCGCGTCTGTGAAGTTGGCTTTCCCAGAGCTGGGCTCGTAGCCGTCGAGGCAGGTGCAGAAGTAAGACCCAGCCGTGTTGTAGCAGTTTGTGTTGGACCCACAGTCTGGCGGGCTCGGCTCCAGACACTCGTTAATATCTGTAATGCAAGAGGGGACGCTCTGTGCAGTCCTGGCAGGGAGACGTTCCCTGTATCACACCTCCGAGCCCCCTGCACTAAGCTGGGTAATGGGACCCCGGAGACCAAGGCCCTGAGCAGTTAGTGATTAAGGCCGTGGTTCTCAGTTACCCATTTCTGCTGCTGGAATGTCGTAAACAGCCCCCTGAGCCTCCTGTCCCACGTACGGGGGTGGAGGGGCGGGGTTTGGCCCCACAAACACCCAGATTCCCCATGTGAGGGGAGGGTGGGGAGACGTCCCCCTGGGGCTCCAGGCTCCCTGTGTGTTGTCGGGGGGTGACAAACTGCCTCTCCTCTGCCCCCTCCCTCCTTGGATCCCTGCGTGGCGGGGGGCAAGGGCAGGGGGGAAGTACAGCCAGGGCTGCCCCGTCTTGCTCCTCTGGGCAGGGATCCGTGGGGCCCTTGTGCCCCTGGACACCCAGGGGCGGATTAGGGCCGAGGCTGGGATTCAGACGGGTCAGTGTGATGGGCCCCCCACCCTGTGCCCAATTCACAGAAGCCAAGATTGCTGCTGACTCTGGAGGCCCCCGGTTCGATCCCCAGGAGGGCGGCCCTCACTCGTGCTGCCGCCCCCACTCTTTCCCTGGCTGAGCACCCCGCACAGGCCGTGGAGTTAGTTGCTCTTAATGCCCTGCTCTGCCTCAGCCCCGCAGGACAACCTGGGAGCCCCGTTACCGTCACAGATCTCCGTTGTGTTGGTGAAGAAGCGATTCTTTCCTGACCGGTACCCATCCAGGCAGGTGCAGTGGGTGTTGTTCACACACATGGCGTTTGATGGGCAGCACACATGGTTGTTGCAGTCCTCAGTGGTCCCTGCAGGGGCGGGAACAGCTGGGCAGGGTCAGCCAGTGCAGAGCGGCCCCCCTGACCCCCCCCCACAGTGGGATCGACTCCTTTCAAACGCCCCATTCACTGATTTTCGTCCCTTGGCGCCTGGCAAACAGCTCCGACACCATCCACCGCCTGGCAACAAGCTGCCCTCGGCTGCACAGGAGGCCTTGGCTCCCCGGGGGTGCCCCCGGCACAGACAGGCAGAGCCGCCGGAGCCAGGCGTCGGTTCAAGTGAAATGTTTTCAATCTCACCCAATTTGTCTCCTTTTTGTTGCTGTCGTCGTTACTCTGATTAGCGTCAATTTCAAACCCAAACCTCGCTTCGAACCGGAAAACGGGAATTTTTCGTTTTGAAAATTATTTCATCTCCTCCCACCCCCGCATGCAATTTTTTCCCGAGTAAAACCAAACATTCCTCCGAACCGAATCGGCCTTGGCTACAGTGGGGATCTGCCCCTCGCTCCAGCCCCGAGTGTAGAGCCTGGGGCCCCAGTGTCTATTCTCTGCTGGCCACGGGGCTGGGATGGGAAGGTGAGGGCTACACAGGGCGCCTTCTCCTCTCCCCTGCACGTACCCATCGTGCTCTATAATCCCACCCGAAAACGCCCATGCCAAGGGGCTGCTCCTGGCTCACCAGACTCCTGACTCTGCTCTCCTTCCACAAGGGAAGGGACCGGAGGGGGTGGAGGCCAGAGACCCCAGGCAGCCAGGAGCGCTCGGGAAGGTTAGCCAGGAGGAGTCGGCCTTACCTTGTACACCATTATTCTGGGCCATGGTGCCCCACAGGCACAGGGCGATGCAGAGCCCTGGAAGGCAAAGAGACAGGGTAAGGCACCACGGGCAGATGATAACCACCACTCAGCTGCACCTGCCCCCCCAGCCGCCCCAGTCCTGCCAATCCTGGGCCAAGGGTCAGTCAGTGCCCTGACGATGGTGGAATTAAAAATGCAGACACCTGGTGCTCTGGGAAATCAGCCCCTGCTGGGATCCCTGTTAATATTTTTAACTGGTTCCAGTTGGAACTGGACTTTGGGCCAGGGCAACTGGGTCTTTTATTGTGTGTATTAGCAACAAAGACCAGGAGCCCCCATTGTCAGGGCTGGATTTATACCTAGGGTGCCCCTAGGTGTAGGGTCTCAGCGGTGTTCCCCGCCCCCCCGGCTTGGAGCTCCGGGGGCCCCACTGCCTGGAGGCAGCCAGGAGCAGCAGGGTACCCCTGCTGCCGGGAAGCTCTTAACTGCCACGGGTGGCAGGGGAACCCCACCACTTTTAATTTTTAGGTGCCCTGCCTCCCAGCACCCCCTTGCCCACTGCCCAGCGTCCCCCACCCCCTCTGCCCAGAGCTGCCCCATGAACTCCCCCAGAGACCCACTCTCCCAAGCCCTGGCCCCCGGCCCACACTCACTGGCCCCCCTGGGAGGTGACGCTGTCTGCCGGGCGGAGCGAGGAGTGCTCCAGCAGGAGGGCTGCGTGGGGCTGTCTCCCCCTCAGCCTGCCCTGCCCCCTGCTGGGACCTGAGAGCAAAAAACTTTGAATTTTTAGGCACCCCATACAATGCCGGCGCCCCTAGGCACGTGCCTCCTGTGCCTAATCGGAAATCTGGCCCTGCCCATTGTGCCAGGAGGCGCCCAGAGCCCACCAAAATCAGGGCCCCATTGTGCCAGGTGCTGCACAGAGCCGACCGAGATCAGGGCGACATCACACTCGGTGCTGCACAGACACACAGTGATCCAGTCTGTGACCCAAAAGGCTCATGGCATAGGCAAAGGGAAGAGCATTCTCTCCACTTTACAGATGGGGAAACTGAGGCACAGCGAGGGGTAATGACTTACCCAGGGTCACCCAGTGCATCCATGCAATGGACGAACCCACTTGGAAAGGGGAAGCACTGAGGGGGGATAGGGCGAAAAGACAACACAGGCTGCTTGTGATCTGTTTGTCATTCAGGTATCGCCCCAGAACCACTCCCTCGTGCTGGTGTTTATTTATAGCCTGTTGTTCTTAGTCATTAACCACACACTGGTGCGAAGAACCACCGAACAGAGGACAGGCAAAGAGAGAGAGAGTTTGCCTGGGAACCCTCCGAGAGGAGCTAAGGTGAGTACTGCATTAGGGGGGCTGTGTTGTGAGCTGGTGGGGTGAATATTCGAGTGTCTGTCTGCTGTGACCATTTGTTTGACCGTGCGCTTGTTTGTTTGAATAGTGTGACTGTTTGACCGTGTGGGTGTTTGACTGAAAAGTGTGAATTGGGTGTGCTTTGTTCCAGGTGGGCCTTGAGTGGTTGATTGGAGGGAAGGCTTTGAGCCGGGCCAGCTGGTTCGAGCCAGCAGCCTTATAAAAAGACAGCCAGCAGCGACATGAGTGAGCAGCGAACCGAGGACAGGCAGAGGGAGTTTGCCTGGAGTTCGCACAGAGTGTTTTTGCCTTTCAGGCTCCTATGAGCAGTACATATAACATCTGAGGAGCCTCTTATAAGGAAGACATGGATAGTGAGCGATCAGCTGTTGTGACCTGCTCAGAATGTGCCATGTTTGTCTTTCTCCCAGTGGACAGAAGCGACTTCGTCTGTATGAAGTGCAAGCTGGTCTGCATATTGGAAGAGAAGCTTAAAGGACTAGAGAACCAATTATCAATCCTGCGTTGTATCAGAGAACATGAAGATTTTCCGGATAGAAGTCAGTGTTTGGTGCTGGAAGCATGAGAGAGTGCAGTGCAGAAGAGGGAAGAATATTGGCAGCATGTGACTTCCAGAAGAAGAAAGAAGAGAACCTATGTACCCCCAATGCAGATAGAGGTGCGAAACTGTTTTCAGGCTCTCTGCACAGGTACTACTGTGGAGAAGGATTTGGAAGAGCCCTCTGAGGGAAGGGATCAGAAGGAAACCCCATCGGCCGGAAGGCATGGGATGCATTGTCCTAGGGATGGGGGTTCCATGACCACCACTCCCAAGAGGAGGAGACGGGTGGTGATGGTCGGGGACTCCCTCCTAATGGGGACGGAGTCATCCATCTGCCAACCAGACGGGGAGATTCGAGAAGATTGCTGCTTGCCTGGAGCTAGAACTCAGGATGTGACGGAGTTTCTGCCGAGACTTATTAAGACCTCAGACCGCTACCCCTTCCTACTTCTCCACGTGGGCACCAGTGATACTGCCAAGAATGACCTTGAGCAGATCACTGCAGACTCCGTGGCCCTGGGAAGAAGGATAAAGGAATTTGAGGCAGAAGTCGTGTTCTCACCCTGTCAGGGTTCCCTCCCCACTCTGAACTCTAGGGTACAGATCTGGGGACCCACATGAACCCCCCCCCCGCAAGCTTATATTTACCAGCTTAGGTTAAAAACTTTCCCAAGGCACAAATTTCACCTTGTTCTTGAACAGTATGCTGCCACCACCAAGTGATTTAGACAAAGAACAGGGAAAGGACCACTTGGAGTTCCTATTTCCCCAAAATATCCCCCCAAGCCCTTACACCCCCTTTCCTGGGGAGGCTTGAGAATAAACAAGATGAGCACAAACCAGCCTTGGATTTTTAAGACCCAAAAAGCCCAATCAGATTCTTAAAAAACAGAACTTTATTAGAAGAACATAAAAAGACAAGAGAACAACTCCGTAAGATCAGAATGGAAGATAATCTTACAGGCAGCCAGATTCAAAACATAGAGAATCCATCTAGACAAAACCTTAAGTTACAAAAAGACACAAAAACAGGAATACACATTTCCTCCAGTACAGCGAATTTCACAAGCCAAAAGAAAGAAAACCTAATGCATTTCCTAGCTAGATTACTTACTAACTTTACAGGAGTTGGAGGGCTTGCATCCTTGATCTGTTCCCAGCAAAGGTATCACACAGACAGACAAAAGCCTTTTCCCCCCACTCCAGATTTGAAAATATCTTGTCCCCTCATTGGTCATTTTGGGTCAAGTGCCAGCCAGGTTACCTGAGCTTCTTAACCCTTTACAGGTAAAAGGACCTTGCCTCTGGCCAGAAGGGATTTTATAGCACTGTATACAGAAAGGTGATTACCCTTCCCTTTATATTTATGACACATCCATCCTCCCTGTTGAAGGAAAAGGCCCAGGTAGGGACTGTCGAATTGTGGAGGTGAATGTGTGGTTACGCAGGTGGTGTCGGAGAGAGGGCTTTGGATTCTTCGACCATGGGGCGTTGTTCCGGGAAGAAGGATTGCTAGGAAGAGATGGGATCCACCTAAGGAAGAGAGCGAAGAGAATCTTCGCAGGCAGGCTTGCTAACCTAGTGAGGAGGGCTTTAAACTACGTTTGCCGGGGGATGGTGACCTAAGCCCAGAGGTAAGTGGGGAAGTGGGATACCGGGAGGAAACACAAGGAGGAGGGTACAAGATGGGAAGCCTCCTGATTCTTACTGAGAAAGTAGGGCAATTGGCTAGTTATCTTAGGTGCATATACAGAAATGCAAAAAACCTGGGAAATAAGCAGGAAGAATTGGAAGTCCTGGCACAATCAAGGAACTATGATGTGACTGGAATAACAGAAACTTGGTGGGGCAGTTCACATGACTGGAGCACTGTCATGGATGGGTATAAACTGTTCAGGAAGGACAGGCGTGGGAGGAAAGGTGGAGGAGTTGCGCTGTATGTAAGAGAGCGGTATGATTGCTCTGAGCTCCAGTATGAAACTGGAGAAACTCCAGTTGAGAGTCTTTGGGTTAAGTTTAGAGGCAAGAGCAACAAGGGTGATGTCGTGGTGGGCGTGTGCTATACACCACAGGACCAGGGGGATGAGGTGGACGAGGCTTTCTTTGGAAAACTAATGGAAGTTTCCAGATCACAGGCCCTGGTTCTAATGGGGGCCTTCAATCACCCTGACATCTGCTGGGAGAGCAATAAGCAGTGCACAGACAATCCAGGAAGTTTTTGGAAAGTGTTGGAGACAACTTCCTGCTACGAGTGCTGGAGGAACCAACTGGGGGCTGTGCTACTCTTGGCCTGCTGCTTACAAATAGGGAAGAATTGGTCGGGGAAGTAGAAGTGGGTGGCAACCTAGGCAGCAGTGACCATGAGATGGTTGAGTTCAGGATCCTGACAAAAGGAAGAAAGGACAGTATCAAAATACAGACCCTGGACTTCAGAAAAGCAGACTTGGACTCCCTTAGGGAACTGATGGGCAGGATCCCTTGGGAGGTTATTATGAGGGGGAAAGGAGTCCAGGAGAGCTGGTTGTATTTTAAGGAAGCCTTATTGAGGGTGCAGGAGCAAACCATCCCGATGTGCAGAAAGAATAGCAAATATGGCAGGCGACCAGCTTGGCTTAACAATGAAATCTTTGGGGAGTTTACCTCAAGAAGGAAGCTTACAAGAAGTGGAAATTTGGACAGATGACTAGAGAGGAGTATAAAAATATTGCTGGATCATGCAGGGGTATAATCAGGAAGGCCAAGGCACAATTGGAGTTGCAGCTAGCAAGACATATGAACGGTAATAAGAAGGGTTTCTACAGGTATGCTAGCAACAAGAAGAAGGTCAGGGAAAATGTGGGACCCTTACTGAATGGGGGAGGCAACCTAGTGACAGATGATGTGGATAAAGCTGAAGTACTCAATGCTTTTTTTGCCTCGGTCTTCACAGAAGGTCAACTCGCAGACTGCTGAACTGGACAGCACAGTATGGGGAGGAGGTGAGCAGCCCTCAGTGACAAAAGAACAGCTTAAGGACTATTTAGAAAATCTGGACGTGCACAAGTCCATGGATCCAGATCTAATGCATCTAAGGGTGCTGAGGGAGTTGGCTGATGTGATTGCAGTCATTGGCCATTATCTTTGAAAAATCATGGCGATCAGGGGAGGTCCCGGATGATTGGAAAAAGGCTAATGTAGTGCCCATCTTTAAAAAAGGGAAGAAAGAGAACTCAGGGAACTACAGACCGGTCAGCCTCACCTCAGTCCCTAACAAAATCATGGAGCAGGTCCTCAAGGAATCCATTTAGAAGCACTTGGAGGAGAGGAAGGTGATCAGGAAGAGTCAATATGGATTCACCAAGGGCAAGTCATGCCTGACCAACCTGATTGCCTTCTATGATGAGATAAATGGCTCTGTGTATGAGGGGAAAGCAGTGGACGTATTATTCCTTGACTTTAGCAAAGCTTTTGATACTGTCTCCCACAGTATTCTTGCCAGCAAGTTAAGGAAGTATGGGCTGGATGAATGGACTATAAGGTGGATAGAAAGCTGGCTAGATTGTCAGGCTCAACGGGTAGTGATCAATGGCTTGATGTCTAGTTGGCAGCCGGTATCAAGCGGAGTGCCCCAGGTGTCGGTCCTGGGGCTGGTTTTATTCAATATCTTCATTAATGATCTGGAGGATGGTGTGGATTGCACCCTCAGCAAGTTTGCAGATGACACTAAGCTGGGGGGAGAGGTAGCTATGTTGGAGGGTAGGGATAGGATATGGAGGGACCTAGACAAATTGGAGGATTGGGCCAAAAGAAATTTGATGAGGTTCAACAATGACAAGTGCAGAGTCCTGCACTTAGGAGGGAAGAATCCCATGTACCGCTACAGACTAAAGGACCTAGGGGTTACAGTGGACGAGAAACTGGATATGAGTCAACAATTGCCAAGAAGGCCAATGGCATTTTGGGATGTATAAGTAGGGGCATTGCCAGCAGATCGAGGAACGTGATCGTTCCCCTCTATTCGACATTGGTGAGGCCTCACGTGGAGTACTGTGTCCAGTTTTGGGCCCCACACTACAAGAAGGGTGTGGAAAAATTGGAAAACGTCCAGCGGAGCGCAACAAAAATGATTAGGGGACTGGAGCACATGACTTATGAGGAGAGGCTGAGAGAACTGGGATTGTTTAGTCTGCGGAGGAGAAGACTGAGGGGGGATTTGATAGCTGCTTTCAACTACCTGAAAGGGGGTTCCAAAGAGGATGGCTCTAGACTGTTCTCAGTGGTAGCAGATGACAGAACAAGGAGTAATGGTCTCAAGTTGCAGTGGGGGAGGTTTAGGTTGGATATTAGGAAAAACTTTTACACTAGGAGGGTGGTGAAACACTGGAATGCGTTACCTAGGGAGGTGGTGGAATCTCCTTCCTTAGAGGTTTTTAAGGTCAGGCTTGACAAAGCCCTGGCTGGGATGATTTAGTTGGGGATTGGGCCTGCTTTGAGCAGGGGGTTGGACTAGATGAGCTCCTGAGGTCGCTTCCAACCCCGATATTCTATGATTCTACGAAACACCATAGTTTAGAGAAGCAGTATTGTTTGCAACAGAGAGAACACTGATTTAGTGCTTTAAGACATAGCCAGTACTCACACACTTGTCACTAACTGGCTGACCCCAGGCAAGCACATATGAGCCACAAGACCTCCAAAATGGTGAGTAGCCACAGGGGCAGGGAATCAAGGGAGGGTCTTCCCCAACACTGTGCCTTCCAGCCTGGCCCCTATGCGGCTCACCTGTGCGCAGCTATGGTCCCCCCAGCCACATGACGGCTCAGTGCCACAGGAAAGTTACCATTAGTAGGGCAAGAAACAAAGCAGCTCTGCGGAAGAACCTGTGTCAGCAGATTGCCCAGCATCTCCACGAGAGTTTCCTGGAGATCTCTCAGGAAGATTCCCGTGACGTGAGGGAGTCAATCAACAGCCTGTTCCACTGCTCAGACTAGGCATGTGGGGGAGACAAGCCTGCTTTCTGCAACCGTCCTTCCCCCAACAACTCGTTTCAGTGAGTCCCAAAATTAAATCCACTTGCCGGGGCCACCTCTCCTGTTTATGCTTCGCCAACATCCGACAGATGTGACTGGCTAGCCTCCTCTGGGGCAGAAAAGTGCCCCAGGCTGCATGGCTCTCTGACCTCTGAGTCATCCTCTGCCTCTGGGTCCCCCCACCCACCACAGCCTCATCCAAGCTTTCCTCCTCCTGGCTCGGTCCACTTCCGACTGGCACGCGAGCCACCGAAGTATCCACAGTGGTCTTTGCAGTGGAGGTGGGGTCGCCGCCGAGTATCACGTCCAGCCCTTTGTACAACCGGCAGCTCGTGGGCGCAGCGCTGGAGCAGCGGTTTGCCTCCTGCGTCTTGTGGTAGGCATTCCACAGCTCCTTCACTTTGACCCTGCACTGCAATGGGTCCCGGTCATGGCCCCTTTCTGTCATGCATCATGTAATCTGCCCGTAGGTGTCATAATTCCGACGGCTGGAGCGCAGCTTGGCCTGCAAAGCCTCCTCTCCTCAAATGCTGATGAGGTCCCTCAGCTCGGCATTGCTCCAAGCGGGGGATCGTCTGGTGCGTGGAGCAGGCCTGGCCACCTGGAAAGATGCACTGAGACCACTGCATGCGTCACCGAGCAAACAGGAAGGGGACTTTCAAAATTGCCAAGGAATTTACGGGATGAGGATGACGGTTGGTCACCTGAGGCCAGGGCAGTAGAGTTCAAACCGATGCCCAGAGAGGCGAGAACAGGCACTGTGGGACACTTCCCGGAGGCCAATCGCAGGGCTGTAATCGGCCAGGGTGTCTATACGGGCACCGTGGCGCTGTACCCCGGCGCAGAAAGCTCTACACCTCTCGTTAGACTTGCCAATGTAGGCAGGGCCTAAGTTGTTTCCAGCAGACATCCTGGGCAGGGATTCAGTGAAGAATGAAACCTCATTTACTCACTTCCCTGCCTTAAATAGGATTTACATGTGGTGGGAATCCTTTGTTTCCCAGTTTGATCCCCACCCCCTATTAGTGGAAAAATACTATAGTCCAGTACCAGGTGACATGATCACATGACCCTGCAGGGTCAAAGCAGCATCCCAGGAAGCTTCTCAGGAAGGTGGGAGATTAGCATCTTCCAAGTTCTATTGTCCGTCTTCAATGGTCCATTAAGGTTGATTGCCTACTGTCCGGTGGCTGTTCCCCAGGTGTAAACCCTCTTCTAATTGTTACGTAGTCAATATTCCTGACTTCAGATTTAGAATTGAGACATGCATACAAATAGGGTAATCATATGCAGTAAATCATAACCTTTCCAATGATACCTTGCATGACGCATCTTGCATAGAACACATCTGTTATGCCATATGGATATCATAACAATATCCTATGAAGAATACGGGGCGTAGCGTCACCTCTGGGTTTTCCCTTCTGTTGGTAAACCGTATGGTCAATTCCTCATCCACACTTTGGTTCTTTATGTAGTATGCCGAAGAGACCAAATAATAGGTCAATATAGGTCTGTTTTATTCTTAAAAGTCTGTAATAGCTGAGGCTGGGTGACTGTCATGGAGGTCACAGAAGTCACGGATTCCGTAAGTTTCCGTCACCTCCATGACTCATGATTTCTGAAGTGGCTAGGGCAGTCTTGGGACACCGTACACCCCCAACTCCCCAACAGCAGCAGTAGTTTGGGTGTGGGAGGGGGCTCAGGGCTGGGGCAGGGGGTTGGTGTGCAGGGGGGTGCTTACCTTGCGGCGGGGGCTTCATGGAAGCGGCCAGCATGTCCCTGCAGCTCCTAGGCAGAGGGGCCAGGGGACTCTGTGCACTACCTCTGCCCTCAGGCACTGACCCCGCAGCTCCCATTGGCTGCAGTTCCCAGCCAATGGGAGCTGTGGAGCCGGTGCTCATGGGACGGGCAGCATGTGGAGTCCCCCAGCCTTCCCTCCCCGTAGGAGCTGAAGGGACAGCTCCGGCTAGCCCCGTCAACCCTCCCTCTGCCCAGCACCAGCAGGGGTCCTGGACCATGTGCTACCATCTCCCTCCCTACCCACAAGTACGTAAAACAGCCTCCCGGGCTGCTGCCCCCAGGACACATGGTTCGCCCCAGGCCACGTCCCACCCATGGTGCCCCCAGGCCACCACCAAAGAGCACCCACAGACCCCCGACCCAAGTTTTAGTTGGGGGTATATATAGAAGTCATGGACGGGTCACAGGCTGCCTGTGACCTGTCCATGACTCTTACTAAAAATACCTGTGACTAAAACATAGCCTTAGTAATATCATATTACCGGAACAGAGGTTCAATACAACTCCAGTTTCCGGGAACCCGTCTCCTGCACCAGTGTTGAATTCACCTTACAAAGGCTTGCGTCCAAAGTCACACCCCTAAAGCTGTCCCTTTTATACTCAACCTGTTTACAAGGAAAGAGGTACTGTATGCCTCCTCTGAGGCTAGTCTCAACCTACCATCTTTCTACCTTGTTTTTCTGGTACCATACGGTACCCCTTGGCTCTTTGTTCTGGACTCAGGAATTCCAGGTACCAAGAGCGTGATGCACCGTCTAGGCTTGTCCCGTATATATTGTCCTTATTTTTGGGACATTCCAATGAGAGTAACTCCCTGCCTGTTACTACATATGTGCTGATCCTGACAGGTTTCCTGGCTAATGCGAGATATCATGGGATACTTAGCAAAGGTGAACAAGACTATAGAAAGACACAGGCCACCATTCCAGTCCATGTAACTGCTAGAAGTGTATATAGAAGAGAATGTTATATGCATTAAGCACATACTATCCATATTAATATATGTAATGTGAATCATACCTATTGATCATGTGATATATTAGCCTGGCATATATGGGTGAACACTTCAGAAATAGATTTAGCCACCACCTAAACAATTCAGCTAGTCCTAAGGACCCAGATCCAATGACCCCACCCCTCCTTACAGGGCTGATAACCCCTTTGAGAGCTGCCAAGCCTGTGTCAGCTTCATGGCAGAGACACATTCTGTGTGGGACTCTCATGATGGGCACAAACGCGGCACATAGAATCATAGAATCATACAATATCAGGGTTGGAAGGAACCTGAGGAGGTCATCTAGTCCAATCCCCTGCTCAAAGCAGGACCAATCCCCAATTAAATCATCCCAGCCAGGGCTTTGTCAAGCCTGACCTTAAAAACTTCTAAGGAAGGAGATTCCACCACCTCCCTAGGTAACGCATACAGCCTTACGTTCTGCCAGCCTGGGAACTTAACGAATGACACTTGAGTGCTCCCTGGTGGTAGAGAGGGGAACAGGATGAGGAGGAGAAATACTTGAGAGAAATAAAAAAATAAGTGTTTTAAAAATGTTATACACAGAAACAAGCAACAGAGAAAGAGCGAGAGAGAGAGAGAGATGGTGTCTCCTGGCCCAGGTCTATGGCCCAAACTTTGCTTATTTACCCCACTGTGATTCTGGTGTAAATCCAATGAAGTCAATTCTTTCATTAAGAACTATTATTCCTGTAGTAATATTTCGGAACCCCAGCTCTGTGCCACGACAGAAAGCTGGTTCAACCAGCTACCTGGAAATTCCCCTTGTGTAATGACTCTATGTTACAACCCCCAGGCACAGTGGGCATTCCCAGAGGTGAGCGGTATGGCCAATGTAGTCCTACACTCTGGGTATTGCTAGCTGCTGGAATGGTTCCTTGGGACTACAGAGGGTTGAGGATGAATCAGGGAAGGCTTTGGGCTCCTCTGCTACCAGGGACCAGACTGATCCGCAGTTATCCCCTGGGATTCAGTATCTGTGAAAGAGGTGGAAAGCCATCTGGGACCCCTCCACGCTCTGGTCTCATAGTGAGCCCATCTCAGATGAGCCCATCTCAGCCAGCCCCAGGAACCTGGCCAGGTAAATCTAAGGGTGTTTCAGTGAATCTGGATGGAGTCTCAATTGGTGTAACATGAGCATTGGAGGGAGCAGAGGAAATTGCGCGTTACACCTAGGTGTAAATTCTAGCTCAAGGAGACATACCCGGGCTTCCTCTGACCTAGTTGGCATGCCAAAAATGGAAGCGTGGCCACGCTTGGGCAAGCAACAGGAGCGGCTCCCTGCCCCGACTACGATCCCATCCAAGACCACAGGTACGCACTCAGGCCGGCCAGCCCCTCCTGCCCCCATGGCAACACTTCTATTTCTAGCGAGATGAGAGCTAGTGCGACTATGTCTTCTCGAGCTGGAACAGTCACCTTCCAGCCCCACTGCAGACAGACCCGTGGGCCCCTCTGGACTCTCCTAGCCCCACCCGAGTTCAGCCCATGGACTTTGTTCCACTCACCCAATGGATACACGTCACCTCGGGTTCCCATGGTGGCTCAGGCGCTGTCAGGGCAGGTCGAGTTCTGAGGATTCTGAGCTTTGCAACCTCCTTATCTTCAAGAACTTAGACAGGAAGCCAAGTCGACTCATGTCCTGTTGCATTATATAGTATCAACCAACAGTACTGCACACATGAGAGCACTATCTTCTCAGCATGCTCTGCTCTCCTTCCTTCTGCCCGACCACTTCTCCCAGCCCCATAATCATTCACCTTGCTGAGTACCTATGGGGGATACTGACCACAGTGCAGAGGACCTAGCATCACTTCACACAATCTCCCATGCCGAGTAGAGGAGAACAGTCACCTCCCATCTCTGACCCACCCCACTCCTGTTAATACATTCTAGAATGACATTTGCCTTTTGTCAACAGCATCACACTGTAGACTCACATTCCATTAGTGGTTCACCAGAAACCTTGCACTCTTTTCTGCAGTGTTGCTGCCGAGCCAGTGAGTCCCAATACCTACCCTGTGAGTAAGGACTTCCAAGTAGCTTTGCACCCTCCTTCTGGTAATTTCATCTAGTCCATATTGCCTTAATGTCATGTGGGACTGTGTCAAAAGACTTACTAAATTCAGGATACATCACGTCCACCGCTTCCCCCCATCCACTAGACTGGGTACCCAATCAAAGAAGGCAATTAAGTTTGTTTGGCCTGACTTGTTCTTGACAAATCCATGTTGGTTATTACTTATCACCTATTATCCTCTAGGTTTTAATAAATTGGTCGTTCAATCATTTGTTCCACTATCTTTCTGGGTATTGAAGTTAGGCTGTCTGGTCTATTCTTCTCTAAGAGCTCCTTTTTACGTTTTTTTAAAGTGTGCCCTTGTTGTGAACCTCACCCATCCTCCATGAGTTCTGGAAGATAATCGCTAATGGTTCGGAATTGCTTCAGCTAGTTTCTTAAGTACTCTAGGGTGAATTTCATCAGGCCCTGCCGAGTTGCATAGATCTAACTTAGTTAAATATTCTTAATCTGTTAACTTATCTGTTATTTCCCTGTTCTGGCCAGTGTTCCATCCCCCTCATTAAAATTAACTGGTGTGAAGTATCTGGTCACAACCTTTTAAATCCTGCATTCAGTGAAACTTAAGAGGTGCCCATATTGAGTGGTTGGTTGCCAACATAATGGTTGGAGTTGTCAGTGTCCTGGGATTAGAATCATAGAATATCAGGGTTAGAAGGGACCTTAGGAGATCATCAAGTCCAACCCCCTGCTCAAAGCAGGAGCAATCCTCAATTTTTGCCCCAGATCCCTAAATGGCCCCCTCAAGGATTGAACTCACAATGCTGGATTTAGCAGGCCAATGCTCAAATCACTGAGCTATCGCTCCCCCTGCACTTACTGCTGTAGGTAGTCTTCTAAGGTGGTGCAGTTGTAATGCTTAAGTCATTTTCTGAGACGTAGTTCTTCTTAACAGAAAACAAACAAAAGAACAGATCTTTATCCAGATCACACTTATGCGTGAGATGGTGTTGTCCAAGTCACAGGTGTAATTGTAGCTCTTGTCTGCAGCTGTCGTCCTGGAGATGCAGACAGAACATCAGGACTTGGGGCTCTCCAGTCCTCCCATCCTGTTGTCTGTGAGCTCAAGGTGAAGAGAGGCAGAGAAATACGCTCAAGCTCCTCCCCCTATGATCACTCTCATGTGTGGATCTTACCAGGTTCCCTTTTCTTGTGGCTCGCACCTAGAGGAACAGCTCTGGTCCAATCCGTGTCATAAACATGCTTCCTCCAAATAGATCAACCTTCCACTGAGAAAAAACACTGCACACAGGTGGGTTTTGCCCATATAAAGTTTCTGCTCAGTGACTTCCCCTTTCTCAGATGTTTCCTGGTGACGAGCTCTGTCCTGTCTGGATTGTGCTGAGCAGTGTGGTATGGTTCACCTGCCTTCTTTCCTCCTCTGTCAACTTGAGAACAACACATCCCTAGGCACCCTTAAGGGTTAGATTCACAAACACAAGTTACCAGTGTAGAACTACAGATATTCCCAGATCCCCAACTGGTGTAAATCGGCCTCGGTCCAAAGGAGTCCACACACCCATTTACACCAGCTGAGGATCCAGCTTTATATTATGAACTGCCACCTGCTCTGGGGTGGAGTCGTGCCCAGAATGAGCCCAGGGATTAGAAATGGGGCGTTTATTAAAAATGAGGACGCTCGTCAGAAAAGACCCTCCGTCTACCCTGAGGAAACTGAGCTCAGACTCAGGGCGGAGGCTGCTGGAACCAGACTACCAAGCCAAATCCCAGACACCAAGAGCTCGTGAGGCTCCCTGCTTACCCCTGGCTGAGTTACACATCCCCGCACGCCACAGACTGCGCCCTGCGACCTGAACTCTGCTCCCCTGCCCAGCTCAGTTCTCCCCCAGCTCTCATGGCTGTGGCTGTTTGGGGCCGTAGCTGGTTTTGTTGGCAGAGTCATTTGGCGAAGGGCTGAGTGCACATGGCTGACGAAAGGCTGGCGTTCCTGGGGGGCGGGGGGGCAGCGCTAAGCTTGCAGGGGGTGGCGCAGTAGTCAGGGTAACAGTGCAGCCTGCCTGGAGTGGAGAAGTTGCGGGCATGTGCTGGTAGCTGGCTGAACTTTTTATTTCCCTTCTTTTTGCGTTTCATTTCCAAAGTCTTTTTCATGTTTCGCTGGAGGTTGCAGGGGAGGGAGCGGGAGAAGAAGAGCTGTTGATGGAGAATGCTTTATCCAGCAGTTGCATGAGTTCTTCTCTGCTGGAGGAGACAGTCTGGCAGAAAAGCAGCCCTGAACAGAGAAGATTTTAGATGGTCCCACCCCCACAATCAGGCTTGGGTGAACCCACTTCTCCCATCAATCAGGTTTTGAGCACCCGGCCTCCAATCAGCCAGTGACATTTGTGGACGCCTGGCCTCCATCCATAAGGTTTCTGGGCACAGTTGCTGTTACAGCCAGTGAGAGTGAACAGGGAATAGGAACCATGATATTTGCTATATGCCCTGCGGTCTGAGCCCCTGAGCCCCTCAGCTCCCTGTGTACGGACACTGACTGCATGTCCCCGAGGGAGGGGAGGCCCCAGTAGGGTGGGGTCATCGTAGGTAGCCCCTGAGCCAGCCTCTCCTCCAGCTCCAGCATAGGAGGCAGGGCAGGGATGGACTGTAGCGACCATTATCAGTCATTGAGGTTTAAATCAGCCCCCGTCCTCCGCCCCCCGGCTGCTCCAGCCCCCAACAAGGCTGGTGTAGTATCTGCCAATGAGATTCCCCGAGGGCCCCCTTCCCAGAAAGGGCACAGCAGAGAATGGGGGCCTCAGCTGGTAAATTACATTTCAGCCTGAAATTTACCAACAGTTTCAAACCTGCATAAATGCTATAGCTGGCTCCTGAGCAGCTGGGGGATGGAAACAAAGCAAAGGGATGAGACGTCTACATTGGTCTTGGGAAAATAGTCACTTGGGTCTGGCAAGCATCTTAGCAGTTTGTATGCAACCATCCATTTAGTGGGGTCCTTAGGCTGCTGGAGGATTCCTGGGACATGGCAGAACGGTCCCACCTCCGGTCCAACAGCCTCTGTGCTATTGAGGAGGATGAAAGGCTCAGGGAAGGAGAACATCGAAGTGGAGCAGAGGGAAACAATCCCATAGTTGGGACCCTCCTTCCAGAGGATGCCATGGTATCCTCTCACACTGAAGATACCTCTCCAGGGGAGGGAACTCCAGTTATTGATAAGAGATAGGCAATGGTAAAGGGGGATTCAATCATTAGAAACATAGACAGCTGGGTTTGCGATGACTGGGAGAACCCCATGGTGACTTGCTTGTCTGGTGCGAAGGTTGCAGATCTCTCAAGACATCTAGACAGACGTATGTGTCGTGCTGGAGAGGAGCAGGTGGTCGTGATACATGTAGGTACCAGTGACGTAGGAAAGGATGGGAGAGAGATCCTGGAGGCAAAATTTAGGCTGCTAGGTAAGAGATTGAAGTCTCGGGTTAGGGTTAGGGTTCCATGCGTATGGCCAGTTAGACAGGCAGAAGTGCAGGGTCTCAATGCATGGATGAAATGATGGTGTAGTGAGGAGAGGGTTAGATTTATTCGGAACTGGGGAACCTTTTGGGAAAGGGGGAGTCTACAGGAAGGATGGGCTCCATGTAAACCAAAATGGAACCAGATGGCTGGCACTTAAAATTAAAGAGGTCATAGAGCACTTTTTAAACTAAGGGCTGAGGGAAAGCCAACATGTGAAGATGGAAGATGCTAAAATACAGGTAGGATCTGATGAGAAACAGACAAATGAAAAAGAGTCCCATTCAATTAGATCATGTAATGGCAGACAGCTAAAAAGTGACAGGTTTTAAAAGTACTTATACACCAATGCTAGAAGTCTAAATAATAAGATAGGCGAACTAGAGTGTGTCATATTAAATGAGGATATGGATATAATGGGCATCACAGAAAGTTGGTGGAATGAGGATAATCAATGGGACACAGTAATAGCAGGGTACAAAATATATCGGAAGGACAGAACAGGTCACGCTGCTGGGGGAGTGGCAGTAGAAAGCATTGAGTCAAATGAAGTAAAAATCTAAAATGAACCAAACTGTATGATGGAATCTCTATGGATAGTAATTCCATGCTCGAATTGTAACATAGCAGTGGGGGGGTACTACTGACCACCTGACCAGGCTGGTGATTGTGACTGTGAAACGCTCAGGGAGATTCGAGAGGCTATAACAATAAAAACCTCAGTAATAACGGGGGATTTCAACTACCCCAGATTGGCTGGGTACAGGTCACCTCAGGACTGGATGCAGAGATAAAGTTTCTGGACACCTTAAATGACTGTTTCTTGGAGCAGCTAGTCCTGCGACCCACAAGAGGAGATGCAATTCTTGATTTAGTCCTAGGTGGAGCACTGGATCTGGTCCAAGGGGTGAATATAGCGGAACCGCTGGTAATAGTGACCATAATATAATTAAATTTACCACCCCTGGGTGGGGGGAACGCCACAGGAACCCAGCACGGGAGCATTTAATTTCAGAAAGGGGAAGTACACAAAAATGAGGAAGTTAGTCAAAGAGACATTAAAAGGTACAGCGCTGAAAGTGAACTCTCTACAAGTTGCAAGGAAACTTTTTAAAGACACTTTAATAGAGGCTCAATTTAAACCCAGACCCCAAATTAAAAAACATAGTAAGAGAAACAAAAAAGTGCCACCACGGCTAAACAGCAAAGTGCAAGACGCAGTGAGAGGCAAAAAGGGATCCTTTTAAAAGTGGAAGTTTTTGTGAGTGGGGTGCAGGGGAGGGAAAGGGCAAAGGCAGGTTTAAAGGAGAATTTGTTGGACTTTCACACCGCCAGGGGAGAAACTGAGGCAAAGGACACTGCCCAATATATTCTGGGGGAGGAATTTTCTCATGGTTAAGGCTACAATTATGTCATGGAGGTCATGGACATGAGGCCTTTCCCCTCCAATTAGATCTGTCCCTCAATTATCCCCACCCCAGAACTGACCAGGGGGCAGGGAGCTCCCTAGCCTGATGCGGGAGGAAGGCCATGGGGCACCACCCCCCCAAGGCCTGTGCTGGGCCCTACCTGGCGAGGCTCTGCTGCCCGGGCCTGTCTTCTCCCTGCAGGGCTTGGCCATGATGCTGATCTTCTTGATGCCATAGAAGGGGGCAGCGTGGGGCGCGGTGGCATGGACGGGGAAGGCCATCTCCACCACCAAGCCTCCCTGGCTCCCCCAGCATCAGGGCCCGGAGGCTATCCTAGGGCTCCTTGGTCTCCAGGCTCGACGCCTGCTGGGACTGGTGGGCCATGTTCGTGGCCGTGATGGCAGCACTCTCCGGCTCCCGCTGCACCTGGATCACCTTGACCAGGAGTGGGGTGGGTCAGAGATGGGAGGTGACTGTTCTCCTCTACTGGGCATGGGAGAACCGTGTCCAGGCCTGGGTGCTGCGCTTCAGGAAGGATGAGGACAAATTGTATAGAGTTCAGAGGAGAGCAACAGATAATACAATACTATAGTATTCTGTGGGGCCTGGGGGACTGGGGCAAATTGCCCCACTTGCCTCCCTGCCCCCCCGGCCCCCCGGGTGGCCCTGATGATCAGAGGTTTAGAAACAATGACCTGTGAGGAAAGGTTGAAAGAATTGGGCATGTTTTGTTCAGAGAAGAGATGGCACAGGGGGGACATGATAACAATCTGCAAATATGCAAAAGGTTGTTATAAAGAGGACTGTGATCAATTGGTGCCCATGTGCACCAAGGGTAGGACAAGAAGGAATTGCCTTAGTTAGCAGCAAGGGAGACTTAGGTTAGATATTAGAAAAAAACTTTCTAACTCTAAGGATGGTTCAGCACAGGAACAGGTGACCTAGGGAGGTTGTGGAATCCCTGTTATTGGGGGGTTTTAAGAACAGGTTGGACAAACACCTGCTCGGGATGTTCTAGGTGCACTTGGTCCTGCCTCAGCGCATGGGAGTGGATTGTTCGACCTCCTGAGGTCCCTTGCAACTCCACATTTCTGTGTGAAGATTGTGTGAAGTGATGCTAGGTCCTCTGCACTGTGGTCAGTATCCCCCATAGGTACTCAGCAAGGTGAATGATTATGGGGCTGGGAGAAGTGGTCGGGCAGAAGGAAGGAGAGCAGGGCATGCTGAGAAGACAGTGCTCTCATGTGTGCAGTACTGTTGGTTGATAAGATATAAAGCAACAGGACATGAGTCGACTTGGCTTCCTGTCTAAGTTCTTGAAGATAAGGAGGTTGCAAAGCTCAGAATCCTCAGAACTCGACCTGCCCTGACAGCGTCTGAGCCACCATGGGAACCTGAGGTGACGTGTATCCATTGGGTGAGTGGAACAAAGTCCATGGGCTGAACTCGGGTGGGCCTAGGAGAGTCCAGAGGGGCCCACGGGTCTGTCTGCAGAGGGGCTGGAAGGTGACTGTTCCAGCTCGAGAAGACATAGTCACACTAGCTCTCATCTCGCTAGAAATAGAAGTGTTGCCATGGGGGCAGGAGGGGCTGGCCGGCCTGAGTGCGTACCTGTGGTCTTGGATGGGATCGTAGTCGGGGCAGGGAGCCGCTCCTGTTGCTTGCCCAAGCGTGGCCACGCTTCCATTTTTGGCATGCCAGCTAGGTCAGAGGAAGCCCGGGTATGTCTCCTTGAGCTAGAATTTACACTTAGGTGTAATGCACAATTTCCTCTGCTCCCTCCAATGCTCAGCTTACACCAACTGAGACTCCATCCAGATTCACTGAAACACCCTTAGATTTACCTGGCCTGATTCCTGGGGCTGGCTGAGATGGGCTCATCTGAGATGGGCTCACTATGAGACCAGAGCGTGGAGGGGTCCCAGATGGCTTTCCACCACTTTCACAGCTTCTGAATCCCAGGGGATAACGGCAGATCAGTCTGGTTAAATCTATTTCTGAAGTGTTCACCCATATATGCCAGGCTAATATATCACATGATCAATAGGTATGATTCACATTACATATATTAATATGGATAGTATGTGCTTAATGCATATAACATTCTATTGTATGTACACTTCTAGCAGTTAGATGGCCTGGAATGGTGGCCTGTGTCTTTCTATAGTCTTGTTCACCTTTGCTAAGTATCCCATGATATCTCGCATTAGCCAGGAAACCTGTCAGGATCAGCACATATGTAGTAACAGGCAGGGAGTTACTCTCATTGGAATGTAAGGACAATATATACGGGACAAGCCTAGGAGGTGCATCACGCTCTTGGTACCTGGAATTCCTGAGTCCGGAACAGAGCCAAGGGGTACCGTATGGTACCAGAAAAACAAGGTAGAAAGATGGTAGTTTAAGACTAGCCTCAGAGGATACATACAGTACCTCTTTCCTTGTAAACAGGTTGAGTATAAAAGGGACAGCTTTAGGGGTCTGACTTTGGATGCAAGCCTTCTTAGTAAGGTGAATTCAGCACTGCTGCAGGAGACGGGTTCCCAGAAATTGGAGTTGTATTGAACCTTTGTTCCTGTAATATGCTGTTACTGACTTTTAGCAATAAACCGGACCGATACTGGTTATTTGGTCTCTTGTGCATATTGCATAATGAACCAAAGTGTGGTTGAGCAATTGACCATATGGTTTACCAACAGAAGGGAAAACTCCGAATCTTTGGAACTGGAAAGGTTTGTGGGCTGCATCCCGTGGCGGCACTGATCAGCTGTGCAGCGGAGCCACCAAAGGCACCACGGATCAGCTGTTTGGAGGGGCCACCGATCAGCTGTTCCAGTTGTCTCAGAGCCAAAGCCACCAGCGTGCCCATGTCTGGCTCTGGGAGCAGAGCAGGGGCCGTGTCACAGTTCCCTCCCCACTCTGAACTCTAGGGTACAGATGTGGGGACCTGCATGAAAGACCCCCTAAGCTTATTTCTACCAGCTTAGGTTAAAACTTCCCCAAGGCACAAATTCTTTGCCCTTGGATGGTACACTGCCACCACCAAGTGATTTAACAAAGAATCAGGGAAAAGGTCACTTGGAGTTCCTAGTTCCCCAGTATACCCCCCCAAGCCCTTACACCCCCTTTCCTGGGGAGGCTTGAGAATAATATCCTAACCAGTTGGTTACAAAGTGATCACAGACCCAAACCCCTGGGTCTTTTCGCCGATTGACCATTGGCTTTCCCTCTCAGACAGTTTTTTGCTGAGAAACACGACAGGACAGAATTCTTGATCCGGTCCTTCCTGCATTAAAACTGCTCCCACACCACACTCCGACGCATCTGTGGTTACTAGGAAAGGTTTGTCAAAGTCTGGGGCCCTTAGCACAGGGTCAGACATGAGTGTCGCTTTAAGCTGGTTAAAGGCCTTCTGACACTCTTCAGTCCACTGAACTGCTTTTGGCTGTTTCTTTTTGGTTAGGTCTGTCAGTGGGGCGGCGATTTGGCTGTAGTGCGGTACAAATGGACTGTAATATCCGGCCAAGCCTAAGAAGGATTGGACCTGTTTCTTTGTCTTTGGGACAGGCCACTTTTGGATGGCAGTCACTTTGACGTTTAGGGGGTTGATAGTTCCTTGACCCACCTGGTGTCCAAGGTAAGTCACTCTGTTTAGGCCTATTTGACACTTTCTAGCCTTAACAGTTAGTCCTGCCTCCCTTATGCGCTCGAAGACTTTTTGCAGATGCTCCAGGTGTTCTGCCCATGAATCAGAAAAGATGGCCACATCATCAAGGAAGGTGACTGCAGATTCTCCCAATCCTGCTAGGAGACTATCTACAAGTTTTTAGAAAGTGGCGGGTGCATTTTGCAGCCCGAAAGGGAGTACATTACATTCATACAGCCCTACATGTGTGGTGAAGGCTGACCTTTCCTTGGCGGATTCATCCAGCGGTACCTGCCAGTACCCCTTGGTTAAGTCCAAGGTAGAGATGAACTGGGCCCGTCCCATTTTCTCTAATAGTTCATCTGTGCGTGGCATTGGACAGTTATCTGGGTGAGTTACAGCATTTAGCTTACGGTAGTCCACGCAAAAGGGTATCTCCCCATCTGGTTTGGGAACTAGAACCACTGGAGATGCCCATGCACTGCCAGAGGGGCAGATTACACTCATCTGTAGCATGTCCCGGATCTCCCTTTCTTGTAGCAGTTTTGGCTTGAGGAGACACCCGGTATGGTTGGGCTCTAATTGGTTGAGCATTACCTGTGTCGATGGAGTGGTATGCCCGTTCAGTCAGTCCTGGGGTGGCTGAGAACATCAGCGTGAAGCTAGTGCACAGCTCCTTGATCTGTTGGAGCTACATACATCCGAGGGTCATTGAGAGGTTCACCTCTTCCACGCCACCGTAACTTTTTCCTTCATAGTAGACGCCCTCAGGCCACTCAGCGTCATCTCCTCCCTGGGCTGTAAACTGACAAACCTTTAATTCTCTGGAATAAAAGGGCTTTAGAGAATTAACATGGTACACCTTAGGCTTTAGGCTTAAGGTGGGGGATGCTATGAAATAGTTAACAGCTCCCAGGCGCTCCTGGACTGTAAATGGCCCTTCCCATGACGCTTCCATCTTATGGGCCTGGAGCGCCTTCAAGACCGTGACCTGGTCCCCTACTTTAAAGGAATGTTCTCTGGCATGTTTATCATACCAGGCCTTTTGCTCTTCCTGAGCATCTTTTAGGTTTTCTTTAGCAAGGACTAAAGAGGTTTGAAGGGTGTTTTGTAGGTTGTTTACAAAGTCCAGAATGTTAGTTCCTGGAAAAGGCGTAAACCCCTCCCATTGCTGCTTCACCAACTGCAATGGCCCCTTAATCTCGCAGCCATACACAAATTCAAATGGTGAAAACCCTAAACTGGTGAAAACCCTAAACTGGTACAGCCCTGTAGGCAAAGAGCAACTGCTGCAACACTAGGTCCCAATCGTTGGAGTGCTCATTTACGAATTAACGTATCATGCCCCCCAAAGTTCCATTAAACTTCTCCACCAAGACATTTGTTTGATGGTGGTAAGGGGTGGCAACCAAGTGGTTCACCCCATGAGCTTCCCAAAAGCTTTTCATGGTTCTTGCCAGGAAATTAGTTCCTGCCTCTGTAAGGATGTTGGAGGGCCAACCTACCCTGGCAAAAATGTGTGTTAATGCCTGGCACACACTTTTAACTTTGGTGTTGCTTAGAGCTACTGCTTCTGGCCATCGGGTGGCAAAATCCATGAAAGTCAGTATGTACTGCTTTCCTCTGGGTGTCTTTTTCGGGAAAGGACCCAGAATATCCACAGCTACTCGCTGAAATGGGACCTCAATGATGGGGAGTGGCTGGAGAGGGGCTTTGACCTGGTCTTGGGATTTTCCCACTCTTTGGCACACCTCACAAGACCGGACATAGGTAGAAACATCCTTGCCCATTCCCTCACAGTGGAAGGACCTCCCCAAATGGTCTTTGGTCCTGTTCACCCCAGCACGGCCACTAGGATGATCGTGGGCTAAGCTCAAGAGCTTTACCTGGTACTTAGTTGGAACTACCAACTGTTCCAACTGAGGATGCCAGTCTTCCTGGTGCCCACCAGAAAGAGTTTCCTTGTATAAAAGTCTTCTTTCTGCAACAAACCGGGATTGATTAGAAGAATTGATAGGCGGTGGGTTGCTCCATGCCGCCGTCCAAGCTCCCTGGAGGCTTTCATCTTCTTCCTGCTTGGCCTGGAACTGTTCCCTTGATGCTGGAGACACCAGTTCCTCACTGGATTGTGGACTTGGGCTTGGTCCCTCTGGAAGCGATGCAGGTGATGGGGTGGTTTCTGTTGACGGTGAACCGCTTTCCCCTGATGCACTATGGGGTATTTCAGGCTCTGGCTGAGCCTCTTGTGTAGGGTTATCTGCTGTTGCTAGTGCAGGCTCGGTGGTGCCCTCTGGTGTTGGGGTTGTAGACAGGGTTGCAAGCATTGGATTCAGCGCTGGCAATGGTTCTGGTGCCGGTGGCTCCGCCCATTCTGGTTTTGGGACTGGTTCTGGTTGGGTCTCTGGGACTGGATTCACTGTTGCTGTTGCAGTTGGTGGCAGGGGGTCTGGTTCCACCACCTCAGTCTGGGTCTCTGGTAACACAGACGGGGCCCTGGTAGAAGGCTCAGGAACAGGGATAGGTGTGAAGGCTTGCTTAGCATGGCTGCAGGTGACCATTCCCACCCTCTTGGCTAGCTTCACATGGTTGGCCAAGTCTTCCCCCAGCAGCATGGGAATGGAATAATCATCATAGACTGCAAAAGTCCACATTCCTGAACAGCCCTTGTACTGGACAGGCAACTTGGCTGTAGGCAAGTTTAAAGAGTTTGACATGAAGGGTTGAATCGTCACTTGGGCCTCTGGGTTGATGAATTTGGGGTCCACTAAGGATTGGTGGATAGCTGACACCTGTGCTCCAGTGTCCCTCCACGAGATAACCTTTTCCCCACCCAGACACACAGTTTCCCTTTGCTCTGAGGGTATCTGGGAGGCATTTGGGCCTGAGGACCTTTGGTGTGATTTCGGTGTAATGAACTGCAATTTGTTGGGGTTCTTGGGGCAGTTGGCCTTCCCATGCCCCAGCTCATTACATTTAAAACTGACGGGTCACTGGGGTGAGGTGAGTTGCTGGAGACTGGTGTGGTGGGACAATAAGGTGTTTGGGATTTTCCTTGGGATGTAGGTGGGGCCTTGGGCTGCCCCCCGGTGGTAGGGTTTTGTTTCAGGTTGCCCCTTCTGATATCTGCTCCAACTGCTACCAGCTTTTTTCTTTTCCACCACCTCCACCGAAGAGAGCACAAACAAAACCACTCTCCCCCTCCCTCCAGATTTGAAAGTATCTTCTTTCCTTATTGGTCCTTTTGGTCAGGTGCCAACCAGGTTATCTGAGCTTCTTAACCCCTTACAGGTGAAGTGATTCTGGACCTCTGGCCAGGAGGGATTTTATGTTACTGCATACATAAAGGTCGTTACCTTTCCCATTATATTTATAACATACTTGTGTCTCAATATGTTTGATTCTAAGTAGCCTTAGTGAAGCATTTGGTCAGCTTCTTGAGAAAGGACTATTCTCAGTAAGTGCCGAATCAAGAAACACTTAGCTGACAATGGATTTTGGGAGACGCCAATCCACATCTGAGTTTTCCTGGGAACGTTCAAACTAACATGTAAACAGTGGTGTCGGCCTGCAAAAAGCTGAATCATTCATGGATGTGTGACTTGCCCAGGTGGCTACAAACTCCATCTTGTTGCTGTGACTGCACAGGAAAACAAAGGGGTTTCTGCCCACAAGGGAGAGAATATAAAAGGCCCTGGAAGCCTCTCCATTTTGTCTTCAGCTGGCTTAAGAGATGGTCTCTCCACCCCCAAAAGATGCCTGAAAGAGACTGGAACAGAGGACAGTAACTATAGGGGTGTGAGTGATTGCTGAGCTCAGACTAGGAAGGAGTCAAGTCTGTGAAAGCTGCTTATTAGAATATCTCTAAGGGTGAGATTTACCTGTGTGCAGTTTCTTAATGTATTAGGCTTAGACTTGCGTGTTTTGTTTCATTTTGCTCGGTGACTTAGTTTGTTCTGTCTCTTATTACTTGGAACCAATTAAATCCTACTTTTTATACTTAATAAAATCACTTTTGCTTATTATTGAACCCAGAGTTAGTGACTAACGCTTGGGGGAGCAAACTGCTGTGCACATCTCTCTATCAGTGTTATAGAGGGTGGACAATTTATGAGTTAGCCCTGTATAAGCTTTATACAGAGTAAGATGAATTCATGTGGGGTTTAGGCTCCCAGAAAGACTGAATACTGGGTGCTGGAAAGTCTCTGTTAACGAAGAAGCCCCTGAGCTGAGTGGATCTCAGTTTCAGTGAACTGCAGGGGGGCATGGCCCAACCTCTTGCTCTGTGCTGTAATTGACTGGAGTGTCTTACTCAGCAAGACAAGAGTAGAGGAAAGCCTTCTCTGGCAGGGGCGTATGTTCTCAGTGGTATCCCAGCACATCTAGTGACTGTCTTAAGGGGGTTTCTGTGACCAAAACTGTCACACCTGGAGTTTAGCAGCTTGCCTTAAAGGGGGTTATGTGAAAATCCTCTTAATGTGCCAGAGATGATTCTGGATGTAACTAAAACACAGAGGGAGTTTGTTGTGGCTCCACAGAGCAATGCTTCTGTACAGCAAGAAAAAGACGGATTGTTGCTTAGAAAGGCTCCTCCTGAAGAGAAAAATCTTTGCTGCAACTGATGGGTGTGGAAAGGAGAGGGGAGCGCGAGACAACAGCCCCCCCCCGCCCGAAGGGTCCCCTGGGCTCATCGTCTCTTCCCGCCTTAGCAGCAGGGCCCGCGGGGCGCCCAGGGCGGCGCGCCAGGCCCCGCAGCACCAGCCCCCGCTCACCAAATTGCTGCCGCGGAACAGGCCGGGCGACGCTGGAGCCAGCGACCCGCGCAGCGGGCCCCGGGGCTGTTCTCGGCCCGCGGCCGGGCCCCACGAGCCTGGACCCCGCAGGGACCCCGGCTGGGCCCGGCTCCAGCAGCCTGGCCCCTGAGCTCTGTGCGCAGCAGGGGCGAGCCCACCACGTGCCCCCACTCCCCACTCTCCCAATGGCTTCTTGCCCCCTGGGGGAATCACGTGACGGGGGGGAGGAGGCGGGACCAGCTGGGGAGGCTTTGCCTGTTTGTAGCACGGGGCGGGGGGGTGGAAGCAGCCCCGTCCCCCGATCCCACCCAGGTGCTTCCTCAGCTGGCCCCAAGCGCTGTGTCTCCCGCCAAGCCCGCCCCCTTCACTCACCCCGCCCCCCCGCTATGGTTCTGGCTCTTTGGGTCGCCGCCGGGACCCTCGCGCACCTAGGCACCGCCCACGAGGCTCCCCATTGGCGGTGGCCTCCGGCCTCTCCCATTGGCTCCCAGGCGCTATTTAAGCGAGGAGGTGGCGGCGGGAGCATCAAAGTGAATCCCTGGCTGGCTGCCATGTTGTACCTGCCTCCTGGGTCCGGTCCGGTCCCTTCCCTCCTGCCCTGTTTCAGATCCTCTGGCTACTGACTCCAGCTCCAGCTCCAGGCTCTATTCCTGACTCTGACTGTGGCTCTGATCCTTGGCTTGACTCCCACCTCTGGTTCCTGAGCACCCTGGCTCTGACCATTAGGCCTGGCTGCCGGTGGGCTGTGATAGCTCCCCACCGCCCTGCACTCCTGAACCCAGAGCGAGACTCTCCTGCCCCCTAATCCCATGGCTCATCTAGAGCCTGATCCTCCCCCAGAGCCCTAAACCAGAGGGGTATCCTGCAGCACCCCATCCCAGCTGGGTGCTCATCCCCTGCCCACACCCATGTGGGCTCTGTCCCTGTTCTCAGCCTGGGACATTAAGGAGAGGAAGACCAGGAACGTACGATAAAAGCCCAGAGAACACCTCCTTGGGGGCCAGCTTGACCGAACCGCAGCACTCGGGGGGACAAGTGCTGATGTAGCTACTTCTCATTTTTCAGTGAAGATCTGACCTCACTTACCCCTCCCTTACTGCCCGGCCCTGATCTTACCCATTAGACTCCTCTCGGGTGTGGGGCTGGGGACCTCCGGTGCAACTGAGCAGACGTTGTCAGGCTCGGGGACGTCAGTGCTGATGGGACATGGTTCGACAAGCTGGTGGGTTGGCCGCGCCTCGGTCTGGTCCATTATGCTTGTTGCTGTAGTTGGATTGGGCAGGAATCTCAGTGTGTGTGTGGAGGGCTCTCCACGGCCCATCTGGGCTCTACGCAAGGGGGGGTGGGCTCTTGCCTCCTTGGGGCAGGAAAGAACAGGATTTGGGGAGGAGGTGATGCCACCTCAGATCCCTGCACCCCATAATAATCTCTAGCGCTTCAGATCATGTTGCAAAGGTGACCTGGTCTCACAAAGTCCCCAGCCCTTCACCAGAACATCTCGAGCTCCTGGCTCATGCTGGACCCTCATAGACGAGGAGAGCCAGCACTGTCGGGCGCAATTTGGTGGCCATGATGACTAGGGTGGGGCTCAGGGGTGACCAGTTCATGAGAGGGGGGATCTAAAAGGGGGGATAACCCTGTCCTGACCACACCCTGGCTCTTACCCTCCCCCAGCACTGAGCAGGACGCACTTTGGATCAAGCCTGAGAATAATTAAAGGGGCAGGGATCGGTGTGTAGCATCTTTAGCTAAAAGAGCTTTTCTCCCTGCTGTGTCTCAGGCATTTGAATTAAATGGGCACCCGCAAAAATGATGAGGATGAAGCGGAAGGGTCAAACTCTGCTCCCAGTTACACCAGTGCAAATCTAGAGTGAAGGCATTAGTGTGACTCAGGATTTACACTGGTGTAAATGGGAGCCGATGTTGGATCAAATAGGTTCTAAAACTTTATTGGCAAATAATCATGTCCCCTGCCAGGCAGTGAGGTTTCCCCTGCACAGGGTGTGATGCTGTCAGTCCTGCCAGCTCCCCAGTCACCCCCGGGGCTTCCATGGATGGCAGGGTAGGTGAGACCCCCATTTCTGATCTGTTTTTGAAAAGAGAAAAAAAACAAACTGCTTTTTGAACTTTCTTCCAGCACCACGAAGGAGAAAAAAGGGCGGAAACCCGACTGCCACCCCGAGAGAATGAGCAACACATGGAGCAGCAGGTTCCTCATCAGCCAGCAAAGGAGCTAGCATGTCTCACCGTGGGGAAGGGACAGACCCCCAGCCCATGTTCCTGGGTCCTCCTGGTCCCGCTGAGGTTCTCCAGCCTGGTTGGGCATCTGCTCTGGGTCCCCTCGGATCTCTCAGTCATGCAGGCATCTTCCTCTCTGGGGCCAAGGGTAGCGGGCTGGGTGGGTGCCCTGTGTGCTCTGCTGTTAGCTCCGACTGGGCTTCCTGCCCCGTAAGAGGGTGTCTTATACATGTGGTGACTCAGGCGCTCCTGTGGTGAGGCCTGCGTGGGCAATGTCAGGGCCCTGCCCCATCACCCTGCCTCCTGCGTTGGGCGGTGGTGACCCTGAGTGAGTCACAGTGTCAAAGAGGGAACAGCTCTGTTAGGTCCCATCTGGTCCATCGTCCCAGAGCAGGACTATTCTCCCCAGGCTAGTTTTAAATATGGCATAACCGGCTGGGTTGTCGGGATGAGGGATTGAACCCTGGACCTCTGGGGTGAGCTGCTACGACCTGAGCTAAAAGAGGCACTGCAGTAGCAGGCTCATAAACATCCCTCTGGGGTCCCACCACTGCAGGGAGACAGGGTATGGCCATATGGGTTAGGCAAATGTCCCTAGCCATAGAGCTCCCAATCGGCCCCCAGGGAAGAGATTCCCAGTGGCAGCATCACACAGTATTTCCTGGTGTGAGTATAGGGGGTGAACAGTGAGGTGGCAAAATTTGAAGACAATACAAAACTATTCAAGCTAGTTAAGGCCAAAGCTGACCACAAAGAGATACAAAAGGATCCCAGGAAACTGGGTGACTGGGCAACAAGATGGCAGATGACATTCAGTGGTGACAAGTGGAAAGTAATGCACATTGGCAAACATAATCCCAACTACACACACAAACGGATGGGGTCTAAACTAGCTGTTACTACGCAAGAAACGGATCGTGGCGTCATCGTGGAGAGTTCTCTGAAAACATCCACTCAATGTGCAGCGGCTGTCGCAAAAGCCAAGAGAACGTTAGGAACCACTAGGAAAGGGCTAGATGATGAAACAGAAAATATCATTGTGCCTCTATTTAGAGCCATGGTACGACCACACCTTGAATACTGCATGCAATTCTGAGTGCCCCGTCTCTGAAAGGATATATTAGAATTGGAAAAGATGCAGAGAAGGGCAATGGAAATTATTAGGGAGCTGGAACAACTTCTGTATGAGGACAGATTAGAAAGACTTGCACTGTTCAGCTTGGAAAAGAGACGCTTAGGGGGGATATGATAGAGGGCTGTGACATCTTGAGGAAGTGACTAGGGAAGTGTTATTTACCCCACTGCAAGAACCAGGCGTTGCCCAAGGAAATTATTAGGCAGCGGGTTTAAAACTCACAAAGGGAATTGTGAAGGCCAAAAGCATAACAGGTGTGACAAAGTTCCTCCTCTACCTTGGTGGGTCTTGCGCTTATTGGCGAATTTGCTCGCCTTGGAGCTTCATGGCAGCCCTCAGCTTGGCCGTTTTTCTGAACCCACAGTCCAGGTCGACTCCTCCTGTGTCTGACCAGGAGTTGGGAGGATTTGGTGGCAACCCGGGCCCGCCCTCTACTCCGGGTTCCAGCCCAGGGCCCCGTGGAATGCAGCTGTCTAGAGTGCCTCCTGGAACAGCTGTGCGACAGCTACAACTCCCTGGGCTACTTCCCCATGGCCTCCTCCCAACACCTTCTTAATCCTCACCATAGGACCTTCCTCCTGGTGTCTGATAATGCTTGTACACCTCAGTCCTCCAACAGTCCGCGTTTCTCAGTCTCAGCTCCTAGTGCCTCTTGCTCCCAGCTCCTCACACGCACATCACAAACTGAAGTGAGCTCCTTTTTAAACCCAGGTGCCCTGATTATCTGAGCATAAGCTTTCGTGAGCTACAGCCCACTTCCTCAGCTTATGCTCAGATAAATTGGTTAGTCTCTAAGGTGCCACAAGTCCTCCTGTTCTTTTTGTTTTGTTTTGTGAAGCGATCGCTAGAGCTGAAATCACTGAGAACCAGGTCTAGCCGCTGAGCCTTAGGGCACGTCTACGCTGAACACGCTGCATCGGCACAGCTGCACCGAGGCCACCGTGGCACTTTAATGGAGAGAGCTTCTCCCGTGGGTGTAGTTAATCCACCTCCCCAGGAGGCGGTAGCTGTGTCGATGGGAGAAGCTCTCCTGCCCACCCAGCGGTGTCTACACAGGGGGTCAGGCTGGGATAACTACATCGCACAGGGGGCGGGGAGGGGCGGTTTTCTCACCCCCCGGAGCGACGTAGTTATACCGACGTAGGTCTGTAGGTCAGACCAGACCTCAGTTGTATACGCGGTGGTGGACGCAGCATATGAGATGTTTCTCGATGCCATCTCCCCACCTCCCGCCCCTGCGGTGGGAGTTGAACTCACATGAACGCTCTGAACGCTGAGCCTTCGCCGACCAAGGACAGCAGCTGTGAGTGGGGTGCAGGGGAGGGAAAGAGCAAAGGCAGGTTAAAGGAGAATTTGTTGGACTTTCACACCGCCAGGGGAGAAACTGAGGCAAAGGACACTGCCCAATATATTCTGGGGTAGGAGTTTGCTCATGGTTCAGGCTACGATTATGTCACGGAGGTCACGGACTTGAGCCTTTCCCCTCCAATTAGCTCTGCCCCCCAATAATCCCCACCCAAGAACTGATCAGGGGGCAGGGAGCTCCCTAGCCTGATGGGGGAGGAAGGCCACTGGTCACCTCACCCCCGACGCCTGCGATGGGCCCTACTTGGCGAGGCCCCGCTGCCTGGACCCGTCTCCTCCCGGAGGGGCTGGGCCGCGATGCTGATATTCTTGACGCCATGGAAGGGGGCGGCGTGGGGCGTGCCGGCATGGACGGGAAAGGCCGTCTCCACTACCAAGTATCCCCAGCTCCACCACGACGGGTGGCGGGGGACCCTCTGCAGTTGCCTAACCACAGCGGGAAGAGGGGAGACCCCCCTCCGATCTCTCAGCCACTGCAGGGAGTGAGGGGACCCCACAGCAGCCCAGCCTCCCGTGGGCAGTGGGGGACCCTAAACCTCCCAGTTGCTGCAGGTGGAGGGGAACCGGAGCTCCCTGATGCCGCAGGTGATGGGACCCCCCACAACTGCTCAGCTGCCCTGAGGAGCAGGGGACTATGAAGCTCCCATTCACTGCAGCGGCGGTGGGGGACCCCGGAGCTCCAGGAGCAGTGGGCGCTGAGATGAACCTGCCTCCCCGTTTTGTCAGTATAGTTTTAGTGAAAGTCAGGACAGGTCACAGGCTTCTGTGAATTGTTGTTTATTGCCCGCGACCTGTCCGTGATTTTTACTAAAAATATCTTTGCCTTATTCATGGTCACAAGCTTTTGAATTTTGGTTGTGGGGTTTCCCATATTACTGCCAGGTTCCTTTCCCCTTTTTATTGAAAGTTCTCTTTGTTATACACAGATTCAGTGCTTGTGAGAGGGGATGTAATTGCCTCTTAGAGGCACCTGGAGTGGTCTGAAGTTTTCCCAGATTACTGGGTGGGGGTGTGACGGGTTCGGTCACAGAGATCCCCTTGGGACTGTCACCTGATGTGCTGAAATTACCTCTGAGTCAGTTTTCCCTGCCAGCTTGGGACTCCAGAAACCGGCCTTGTTGAGCCAGACACGCTAGCCCGCTGCAACACAGACCCAGGGTCTGGGTCATGCCCCCAAAGCTGAAGACTTTAACTAATAACTGCTCAGCAGGTTACCTGTCTCCAGCACCCAGACACCCAGCTCCCAATGGGATCCAAACCTCAAATACATCTGTTTTACTCTGTATAAAGTTTACTCATGGTAAATTCGTAAATTGTTCGCCCTCTGTATCACTGATAAAGAGATATGTACAGCTGTTTGCTCCCCCCGGTGTTAATCACTTACTCTGGGTTTATTAATATTCAAACGTGATTTTATTAAGTATAAAGAGTAGGATTTAAGTGGTTTCAAGTAATAACAGCCAGAACAAAGTAAGTCACAAAGCAAAATAAAACAAAATACGCAAGTCTAAGCCTAGGACATTAAGAAACTGATTACAGGTATCAAGTATCAGAGCGTGAGCTGTGTTAGTCTGTATCCACAAAAACAACGAGGAGTCCGGTAAAAACCTTAAAGGCTAACAGATTTATTTGGGCATAAGCTTTCAAGGGTAAAAAACCTACCCATTTGCGTCTGAAGAAGTGGGTTGTTTACCCAAGAAAGCTTATGCCAAATAAATCTGTTTGTCTTCAAGGTGCCACTGAACTCCTCTTTGTTTTTGATTACAGGTAATATCTCACCCTCAAAGATGTTCCAATTAGCTTCTTTCACAGACTAGAATCCTTCCTAGTCTGGGCCCAGTCCTTTCCCCGGTACAGTCTTTGTTCCATTCAGCAGACATCTCAGGTGGTAAGCTGTGGTTTTCTCATGACTGGCACCTCCTTTGTCCTGCTCCACCCCCTTTATAGCTTTGGCACAAGGCGGGAATCTTTTGTCTCTCTGGGTCCCCACCCCTCCTTCTAAATGGAAAAGTACCAGGTTTAAGATGGATTCCATTACCAGGTGACATGGTCACATGTCACTGTAAGACCCCTAGTTTCCATTCCCCGTGGGCTGGCCCACACGTACACAGGAAGGCTTTCAAGTAACTAAGGCCATTTACAACTGATTGTTTCTGGAGCACCCTTAATGGCCTCCACTTAATGTTTTTCATCAGTGATACAAGTTTATATCTTATTCTCCTAACTCCAGATATAGAAATAAAACATGCAACCAAATAGGATGAACACACTTAGTAGATTACAAACTTTCTAAAGACACCCTACAAGGGGTATTTAGCGTAAAGCATATTCCAGTTATGTCATATTCATAAGCATATTTCCATAAAGCGTATGGAGTGCAACATCACAGGGGGCTCCAGCTGGTTCTGTTTTGTATTGGAACTGCTAGGTATTGAACCCGGCCCTGGTTGTTGCCGCCTCCACCTGGCAGAAGGGTTACTCCTGGCAAGAAAAGCAGGACAATGACAATAGGTTCCAAGGTCACGGAGAGTGGAATGTGCAAACTGGCCGGTTGTCTCTGGGAGGCGACACACAAAGCCCCTGGATCCTGACCCATAGGGATAACGGAGCCAAGGGAAATTCTTCACGGTGCTGACTGCTCATTGGGGATGATTCGTCTGCACTGACAAGGTTTCAATCCCAGGGACAATCTGATCTATTCAGATCATTACACTGCAAGAGCCAATGCCTGCCTCGTCCACAGTGAGTGACCCCTGGAGCTCTCAGGAGAGCCAAGGGAAGGAAATGCGGAGGGGCCAGGACAGGGCATTCTGTTCTGGTGCCTAAGACATCTAGGATACTCCTCGATAGTGACCGACTCACTTACACTTCCAGTGACTTTCCCAGCTGGCTCATAAGCAGTCCTGAGTCATTCGGGGGGCAAAGCACCTTTACAGCAGTAATGAGACCCAGCTAGAGATGAGTGTTTCACAGGCTGGTATTGGAAGAGAGCAGAGGACCTCTTACCGTCTTGGTGCTGGTGGTGGGGACAGCAGACATGGATAGATCGGATGTCTGAGATTTCGTGCTGGACGTTCGGAATCCCTTGATCCATCTTCTGTACTCCTCTCTCACCTGGAGAGTGAGGGACACAGTCACTGCACTATGTAACTAACTCTGAGGAGATCAGACATGGCCACCGCGAGGCCGGTGAAGGCGCTGGGTGGGCGCTGACGGGCCGTGGGCATTACCTGCCGATTGAGGAGACAGTGCACCAGGAAGATGAAGGGTCCCTGCAGGCTGCTGACGATGGTGAATAAATACGCCATGACCGTGCCTGCTGGTCCTACTTGGAGGAGACCAAGGCTCCATGTGCAGCCCAGAATGAAGAGCTGGGCAATGGCTTTAAAGGTCAGTAACCTAGATAAAGGCAGATGGAGAGATCTCGTTACAATAACCCTATGGAGAGCAATTGCATCAGGAGGATCTGGACAGAGTCGGGTGGAACTACCGGCCCCTGCTTTCCTATGTGGAACAGGGTTACTGTCAAAGCAAACACTGTGGGAATTTGTTCCCATGGATCCTAGATATGCTGTTCCCATCCTGCAATCCCTCCCTCCCTCCCAGTGCCAAGGACCCTCCAAACCAAGGCATCTGACCCTCCAGGATTGTTTTGTTGCCTTCTCACCTGTGGTCTCTGAGGGTGGACACATCTGCATTGAGGGAGGAGAGTCTGTTTCTCAGGATCCACAGGGTAAGGGCAAAGAACGTTATATTTATCTGTGGGAACAGTGGGAAATATTTCCTGTAAAACATCCCATCTGGGGCTGGTGACTTCAGCTGAGGCAGAGAACTATCCTAGGGGACCAAGCCTAACATTGCAGAAATGGGGACTGCTCATTTCTGGTGGGAATCATCCCCTCTCCTGTGGGAATCATCCCCTCTCCTGGCAGCTCTCGGTCCCTCCCCGTGCATGGAGCTGACAGCACAGCCAGGGCTGAGATGGATCAATGGGATCACAGAGGCCAGATGCTGCTCAGAGTTCAATATGGAGCCTCTCCAGTGGAGTCAGTTGTTATTTTGGGTTTACACTGGTGTAACTGAGAGCAGGATCTGGCTCAGAGACTCCAGATCCTGCCTCGAGAATACTTCTTGCCACTTTCAGGCTGTAACAAATTCCCCTCCCCGCAACTTCCCCAGGCGTTATGGAGGAATATGTAGGGACATTTGTTTCCCCCCCTACAACAACCACTGCAGAGTGTAGCCCTCTCCCTTCCTCTTTCCTTGGGTCATTAACTAGACTAGATCACACTCTGGCTGTCTTCACTTGGCAAAACTCCTACTGACTTCCATGGGAGCTGTGCCCGAGTAAAGGCTGTAGGCCTGGGGATACAGCTCAGGGACTAATCCCGGGACTTACCACAGCAGACGAGCCAGGCGGGACCTAACTGGGTCTTTCCTTGTGTTTTATGGGCCACATTCTACTACCTGCTTCACTGAAATCAAGGGGGTCACAGAGGTGAGAGGAGAATGGGGCCCTGTGGTTCTGTGAGGTACCCACCAGGATTATGGCACAGACTGGACCCAGGAAGCTCCAATGAAAGCCTCTGTCCTGGCTAAGCCAGCAGCTGCAGGCAGGGAGGAAGAAGAAGGTGACTTTAACGGGATTACTACCCTTTTTCAGCACCGGGGTAGAGAGAGGGTGTCACGGGGCAGCTGGCTCTCAAAAGCGAGATGGATCTCGGCCTGCCTGTGACATGGCCGACTCTCTTGCGGGCAGCAGGCTAACGGCCCTCCCCATCTACCTCAGGAAGTGGAGCTACCCTGAAAACACGAGATGAGGTTCTAGACTGGGCTGTCGAGAACACGCCACACCCTGTTTTAATGGAGTCGCTCACTTTAGAGGGGATCCTCAGGGATTGCCCACAGTAAGAAGGTGCGTTTGTTTCCTACCCACCAGCCCCACAAACCCAGCCTGGGACCTGGGAGTCAAGCTGGGATCTTTCTGGCTTGTTCTTCCGCATCATCAGTGGGGCGAGGAGTGTAGATGTCTGACAGGTGGGCAACTCAACTACAGTGCTCGGGGCAGCCTAGTGTCCCTGGGGATGGGAAGGGTCCCAGGGGGACAGTCAGCTGCCAGGCACGGTGAGCAGGGATATCTGGGTTCAAGTCAGACCTGGGGTGAGCCGGACAACCGCATGGAAGCCACATCCCGGCTCCCCTTCGGGATGGGCTCTGCACGTACTATTTGGAAGTTCCGTAGCCTCCAGGATTCACCGCTGCAGAAATAGCCACCACCAGGGCTGGGAATCCGTAGCCGAACGGGTACGTGAATCTCTTCTTGAACCGGCTGGCGCTGGTGTAATTCACGACCTGCAGGTTCCGGACGGTGAGGAAGAGGTGCAGCCCCTCCAGGAACATCCAGGTGAAGCAGGCCAGGAAGAGGTAGTGTAGGAAGCCAGCTATGACAGCACACGCCACCTGGGGAAGACAGAGAGCCCAGCGACACTGCAGTGGGGAAGGGAAATGCTGAGTATGGGGTAGACCTGCCGGGGGGAGGGGGGGGGTCACACCGGGATTCTTGTTAGCACAGCTCTCCAGTTATAGTGCTCCGTGACCCAGAGACGGCAGGTTCCTCGGTCTATGGAGGGGCCTGCGGTGCACATTGCTGGTGCAGGAAGGGAGCAGAGATTAGTGGTTAGAGCAGGGGATCAGGGCTCAGGGGATCCAGGTTCTGTTCCCAGCCCTGCCACAGAGTCCCTGGGTGACCATGGGCAAGTCATGTAGGAGAGGAATCGAGGCAAAGGGACACTCTGATATACGGATAGAACTGGCTGAACTCCAGGGGTTGGGGACACTCAGACCACTGTGCCCAGTGTGAAGGGGCAAAACAGGGTGGAAACACCCCCCCTGTGTCCTGCACAGCCCAGAATCCAGGGAGCATAAAGGGGTTGAAAGCCACACACCCCAGCCCTGCAGCGAGTGGAGGAATCAGGCCGCCCCCGACTGCCGGTGCGGGTCACCGCGGTGAGGAAGAGCAGGTCGGCCAGGAAGAGGCAGAGGCAGAGCTGCAGGTGGAGGGAGGTGCTGACGTTGCAGATGGAGCGGCACACGAGGAAGGTGAGGATGGCGAGGAAGAGGCACAGCAGAGAGAGGGCCAGTCCCACACAGGTGACAATGGTCAGTGGCTCACTCTCCTATAACACAGCAAAGGGAGAATCACCAGTGACCCCAGCCCAACCCCCTCGGCTCCGACTCAGCCTTTCCCCCAGCAAAGCCTCCAGTCGCTCCAGGGAGAGCTTTGCCCATGGCTGAGCGCGGAGCTCAGGGTCCAGCCCTGTGATCCGAGTCTCACGGTGAGATACCGTCACTGTGGTGGGAGCCATTAGGACGGCGAGGCTGGAGAGATGGTCACAGCGGCAGGTGGTGTGAGTGCTGTTCGTGTGCACGGTGGTGCAGCCGTCCGGAGACCAGCTGCCGCTCTCGGCCACTACTTTCCAGTAGACGCAGAGAGCCTCTTCCTCCTGTTTTATGGCCTGGAAACACAACAGAATCATCCTCATCCTCACGGGACCACAGAACATCGTTTCTGTTATCACATGTCTACAGCAAACCCGAGGCCAGCTACAGCTCCACGGCTCTCCCCACGCAGCCCAGCGCCCACTGGGGCCGTCCCGGTGAGAGCCGAGAGAGAGCGCAGATCCTGCTGCTCCAAACGCACAGGCCCTGCTGCTGGAGGGAAAGGGAAATAAACCCTTGCTAGCCGTTAGCACGAAACGGAACGTGGCCATTGGCTGAGTACTTCTGACTGCACCCAGCAGGGGGCAGTGCTGTGCGCACAAACACATATGCACCCTCACCACGGCATCACCGTATCAAAGTGTTTCATGCTGATTTCCTGAACTCCACTATCTGTAGAAAGCGGCTGTCCAGTTATTCCGGCTCAGGGGTGAGCTAAGCGGAGCTGTTACCCTAGAGTACTTTGCACGGCCGTGTGTCATGGTGCGACCCCTAGTCTCCTCCTCTAGTCAAACAGCCCCATTGCGTCCGGAATAAGGAGGCCTCTGCTTCTTAGGACCATCGGGAGCCAGAAAGGCAGCATGGTCCAAATGCCAGACAGGAGATTGTGCTTTGTATATGCCCCTCTAGAGGCCCAGATATGGAGTAAAGCGAGGGGATCTTCCTCCACGCACCTGGTCGTGGCGCAGGGTGAAGTTTGCGGGTCTGGAGAGGTTAATGGGTCTCCCGTCTCTGACGGCCCCACTCACCACCCTGGAGTTGAGATGACACTTCTCCAGCTTCCCACCAGCCGGTAGATTTCCCTCGCTGAGACGTCTCGCACTGATGATGGAGTCCAGAGTGGAGTAGGAAATAAAAGCAGCAGCCCCCAAACCTGCTGGGAGAGGAGATGATCCCTCGTTAGGGAGCTGGAGACGTTATGGCGAAGAATGAGCCGGCCAGGTGCCCAGGGCTCACAGTGTGTCTGTGGCAGATCTGGGAATGGAACCCAGGATCCTGGCCACAACTCAAGATTTAGCCACTGGACCGTGCTACCTCCTCCCTCGGAGCCTCCAGGAGCACGTCCGGCTGGAAACATCTAGCTGCAGGATGCAGAGATAAAGATAGTTTTTCTCAGTGAGAGCAGGAGAGGGGCTGGCCAGGGATGAGCTTCCCCTGGTGCTGGAGCATTCGGGGCCCTGAATATGGCTGCTGAGGGTAGGGGTACACATTACCCTAGTTCCCCACATCTCCATTTGGGAGTCTAGCTAGACTAGGGCGTCCCTGCCCTTTCCATTCGCTGGGCCCACTTCATACCAGAGACCCTCTCATGAGCCGTCTCCCCTCTGTGCCCCCAACTCCTCACTGCTTGGGGCTCAAGCTGTGGGAAGGCCAGGAAGGAAGGTGTCAGCTCCATGGCCCACAGCCTGAGAACCACTGGTCAGCCAGCAAGGAGAACTCCAGGGCTGGAGACAGAGGCCAGGGCCCGGCCTGGGGATCCATGGGGAGGGAGGGAGGAATGGGGGAACCCAGACTGGGGTTCATTGCCCGGGAACTGCTCTGTGCCGTGGTTTGGGCCCTGGGTGTCGCCATCCCCAGGATGGTACCTTGTGTGGCTGCCCCGGTGACTGTATCACAGTGCACTTCCATCGTGTCGTTGTGAGCTCTCAGAGTGAAGACCTCGCTGTCCCGGCGGCAGTCCCCAGTGACGAGCCGCGTCTGGATAGCTGCGGGGGGTGGGGGTGAGGAATGACAGAGCCCCTCGCTGTGAAACCCCTTCCCTGGGAATCTGTCCCTTCTGGGCCAGATCCATCCCCCTCCCCCTCCACTTGGAGCTGGGGGGCTTCAGGGCTCTTCTGCACTGTGGGAGGGGGAAGTTTGGAGCCCCCCCCCGCGAGTTCCATTGATTACCCCCCCATATCCCCTCCCCCCATTCTGGCTGTGTCTCCCGGGGGAGTAGTGGGGGTGGAGGTAGGTGCCTGGCTCAGCGTGGCGGCCCCTCGTGGTGGAATGCCAAATATTCCATTTAAACCCTTCTCAGGCATTGCTGTTCCTGGTGGGGCTGGGTTCTGTTTCCTGGTGCAGGGGCAGTGCTGCTCTGGGTCTGTACTGAACACAGGCTCACCTCCACAATGGCATACAGGCCCTAACTTCCAGTGGATTTGGGGCACAGTGTACAACCCTGTGTCTCACAGCAGCCAGCAGGTGGCGCTGAGAGCCACACGTCCCCCCTCACCCAGAGACTCTGTCGTCACGGTCTGTGTTGTCCTCTCCGGGGACCGGAGCGCAGTGGCCAGTGCGGCCAGTTCCACGCTCTGCAGCAGGACTGTCACGGCCGACCCCACCTCCTGCTTGTCTCTGCCCTCCCAGAGGGAGGTGCTGTTCAGGAGGGAGTTGAAAGAGCGAGTCGCATCCTGGGGACAGGAAAGGAAAAGCCCTGGGAGGAAGCAGTCGCGGGGTTGAGGTGCCATGTCCCATGTGTTCCCAGGGGGCATCGGGCATCACAGCCTCTCCCAGTTTCGGGGGCTGCAGTACTCTCAGAGGGGGAGCCCTTTACAAAGGGGGTCCACTGAGGCTGACTCGGGGCCCCACTGGGACCTGAGGCCAACTGGGGCTAGAACCCTTTGTCATTCCTTCTTCGCTCCTGCTCCCCCATCCCTCCATTACAGATGCCAGGGAACAACATTGTCACAAACCGATGGCTTCCTAGGCTGTCTCTGTGCTTTGTCCAGGAGCTGCTCAGAAATGTCTGGCAGGGCAGGGATAGAGCCCAGATCCTGCTGCCTGAAAAACTCAGGTCATGACAGATGAGCTGAAGGAGGATCCCCATTAAGCGTTAGCAGTATAGCACCTCTGATGAACAACAACAGATCTGAACACTAGAGGGCATATGTGGGTGGACAAACACAAACGTGCACTCACACCCCTGGTGGGCATGTGCACGCAGACACAGACAAACACCACGAGAGGGTGCACCCCCCGCCCCGCAGCAGTGGAGGGCACAGGTCTTTTCTGAAGAGGATCTACGTGTCTCCCCGCCCCCCAGTGATACTCCTAACCCAGCACAGCAGCACGCAGGACTCTGGGGCACACTCAGGGGCACTAGCCCGCAGAGCACATTCAAGGGACGGGGCCTCTCACCTCCAGTGATAACGTCGCACTCCCGTCTCCACACGTGGACATCAGAATCTCTAAGGTCGAATTAAAGAAAGAGCAAAAACTGCTGTTTCCGCTGCTCCGCTTTACCTGCCGAGAGACCCAGGGCAGGGGGTGAGTTCTGCAGGGGCTGAAAGGCGACCGACGTTGGTGTTTGCCTTATGCAGGGGCCTGATCCTGACACCCCTCATTGAGTGAATAAAGCTTTTATATCAGACGTGTCCAGGACATATACAATGGTGCTGTTGCCAGAGCAAGAGGTTCATGTGGAGAAAGGGAACAGTTTCTAGTAACAGCGGGAATAAATCAAGACTTGGGACTAAGCCCCTTTTTGTTCACGTTGGTGCTGGATGCATTGACAGAAAGCAGCCAGAGAGTCGTCTCCTGGGATGTGGCATTTGCAGATGATGTAGTGCTCGTGGGGGAGTTGAAAGAGGAAGTGAAAGATGATGCAGAGAGACATGGAGGTGCATATTGGAAAGAAACGCCATGAAAATCAGCAGAAGAAATCCGAGCATATGGTCTGTAGATTCAATGCTCTCTGCAGGAAGACAATGGGTGTGTAAGTCTGGGGACCAGCCACTAGGAAAGCTACAGAAGTTTTAAAAGGTCCGATATCAATTTGCAGACCCCTAGAAGATAATAAGGTGATACGTAACAGTCAGCATGGATTTGTCAAGAACAAATCTTGTCAAATCAACCTGATAGCTTTCTTTGGCAGGGTAACAAGCCTTGTGGATAGGGGGGAAGTGGTAGACATGGTATATCTTGACTTTAGTAAGGCTTTTGACACTGTCTCACGTGACCTCATAAACAAACTAGGGAAAGACAACCTATATGGAGCCACTCTAAGGTAGGTGCATAACTAGTTGGAAAACTATTCCCAGAGAAAAGAACAGGAGTACTTGTGGCACCTTAGAGATGAACAAATTTATCTGAGCATAAGCTTTTGGGAGTTACAGCTCACTTCATCCGATGAAGTGAGCTGTAGCTCACGAAAGCTTATGCTCAAATAAATTTGTTGAAGGGAGCTGTAGCTCACGAAAGCTTATGCTCAAATAAATTTGTTAGTCTCTAAGGTGCCACAAGTCCTCCTGTTCTTTTTGCGGATACAGACTAACACGGCTGCTACTCTGAAACCTGTTCCCAAAGAGTAGTTATCAGTGGTTTACAGTCAAGCTGGAAGGGCATATTGAGTGCGATCAGTTCTGGGTCCAGTTCTGTTCAATATCTTCATCGATGATTTAGATAATGGCATACAGAGTACACTTATAAAGTTTGTGGATGATACCACGCTGGGAGGGGTGCAAGTGCTTTGGAGGATAGGATTAAAATTCAAAATGATCTGGACAAACTGGAGAAATGGTCTGAAGTAAATAGGATGAAATTCTACAAGGACAAATGCAAAGCATTCCATTTAGGAAGGAACAATCAGTTGCATACTTACAAAACGGGAAATGACTGCCTCGGAAGGAGTACTGCGGAAAGGGATCTGGAGGTCATCATGGATCAGAAGCTAAATATGAGTCAACAGGGTAATGCTGTTGCAAAAAAAGCGAACCTGATTCTGGGATGTATTAGCAGGAGCGTTGTAAGCAAGACACGAGAAGTAATTCTTCCGCTCTACTAGTCGGATGAGGAGGATCGAGTCCCAGCGATGAAAGGAACAAACACAGCATTGCCCTGATCTTGGATGGGGTTTACAGGGGTCACCGTAATACCAAGAGCAAAGGGTTTTGTCTGGGAATTTCCATATTGGTGGTACAAAACACAGGGCAAAATCCCCAACAAATGAATGATGGGTTCAAATGTACCTGCAGAGAGAAATTCCTGCATGTCTCTTTGATTCCCTCCAACTCAGCACTGGAGTTCATGCTGGGGACTTGGAGTTCTGGGTAGAGAGGAGCAGAGGTTAGAGCTTTCATATCAGATTTTCATGTCAACTCACTCCTGCCTGGGGGAAAATCCCCTTCTCTTCCCAGCCCCAACGGCTGCTCTCTGTCCACATGCCAGTCCCGCACTGCCAATAGTTTAACATGCAGCTCCCTCCCTTCCTCCCCGTCTCACAATGTCTCTCTCTACGTTCCATTTACACTCCGCTTTGGCTGTGCCTCCTGCTCCTGTCTCTGAGACTTCTTGACGTGTTTCCATCGACTCTGCAGAGAGACCTGCTGGGTACAGACGCCTCTGCCCGCTGGGGAGAACCCACCTTCACCCATGCCTTCACCCCGCTGCACTGCTGCCTCGGAGGTGCCCGAGGTAAGTGCCACCTGACCCCCTCCCGCACCCAAACTCTCTCCCAGGTCTGCATCCCGCACCCGCTCCGGCACCCCCGCCCCCTGCCCAGCCCTGAGCCCCCTCCCAGAGCCTGCACCCCACACCCACACCTGCACCCCACACCCACACCTGCACCCCAGCCCCCTTCCCCAGGCTCAGCCCAGAGCCTGCACCCCCTCCCGCACCCCAACCCCCTGTCCCAGCCTGGTGAAAGTGAGTGAGGGTGGGAGAGAGCGAGGGAGGGAGGGAGAGGGATGGAGTGAGTGGGGCGGGGCCTCGGAGAAGGGGCGAGGAAGGGTGTTTGGGTTTGTGTGATTAGACAGTTGGCAGCCCTAGGGAAGAGACACCCGGCCCCTGGCAGCCCTGCTCACCCCCTCCCCGGCCTGGCCCCTGCTCCGCGCCCAGAGCCAGACATGGGCACGCTGGTGGCTGTGGCTCTGAGACAACCGGAAAGACCCCGGTGGACGGACAGGCTGGGCTGGGGGGAGGTGAGGGCCTGGAGGCTGAGCCCTCCCCTGCTGGGGCTGAGACCCAGAGGGACCCCGTCAATTGGGGGCAGGGGGGCTGGTGCACCAATCCAGACCAGTTCCCAGCTCGCTGCCCCCTCGGGCAAGACCTCAGCCTGTGTAACCCCAGGCCCTGCCCAGCCCCCCGAGGTGCCCCCTCCATGCCCCAAGCAGCAGGACCCACCTTGGCACAGGGTCGTGTTCCTGTTGGAGGGGACGTAGCCGGCCTGGCACTCACAGCAGTAGCTCCCGTTGGTGTTGATACACATAGCCCTGGGGCCACAGATATCTGGGGTCTTGTGGCACTCGTTGATGTCTGAGAGGGGAAAGCGGGGGGGGTGCACTGGGGGCGAATGACCGTGGAGGCACCCCCCCACCGATTGCAGGGGGCGTGGTCTGTCGGTCAGTCTGTCCGCTCCATCTAACCCCCCCTTCTATTTGCAGGGCCCCAATCCCTGCAGCGCAACCCCTCCTTCACCCCCAGACTGGGGGGCCCAACCTTTGCCAGACCAGGACCCTGCGATCTCCTCCCTGCACCAGCCCTGAGAGAGCGCGGTTAAGGCTGGGGGCCGATCAGCCAATTAAGCTGCAAAGGGGAAGCAACTTAGGCTGCGTGCAGGGTGCTAGCTAGAAGGAAGCTCGCCTGGGAGGGGGGGCTTCTATACAGACCGAAGGCTGGGCCCAGTAGTGGGGGCCTGAGGGAAGGGGGGCTAGGAAGCCCCGAGGAGGGCTAGGAGCCCCGGTGAAAGGGTTTCGCTGGCAGGCATAGGAGAGAGGGGTCTGACTTTGAAAGGCTCCCCCAGCACGGGGATCACAGCATGACCTGGCCGGACGGCCGAGACCCGGGGCAGCCGCGACTCCAAGAGAAGAAAGGGGGTGCTGAACTGGAGCTAGTCACCATAAGGGGGCGCCACGCTCAGCATTACAGTCTCCAGCCCAGTGGCTCCCCTCCTGCTTTGGGATACACCCAGCACTGCCCCATGGAGCACTAGGAGAAGGGTGGGTGGGCTGTGCTCAGGGGCGTGCAGGGAAATTGGGTGGTATCCCTTTTATCTAGTTTCTTTGCTCTCTGGTGGTGCTCACGGGGGTCTATGGCAGAAGCCCGCAGACCCCCGACATTTGGCCAGGCCCTGCACGGCTGGTAAAGGGGTTGTTTGGAAGCCAGCTGGATCCAGGGGATCCCCCTATTCCTAACATTGCGCAGTGAGCAGCGGCCTGACAACGTCCATTCCTGGACCCTGCTGCGACCCCCAGGCCCAGGGCCCCGCGGGGCAAATCCACCAAGCCCTCGGACGGATGACACCAGCTCGACACTCGCTGCCGATCCGGCCTGTGGAAACTGAAGCCGGAGGAGACCTGCCCAGCCTGACCCCCAGCATAGCCCCAGCCGGAGCTGCCACCCAGCGGTTCACCAATCCGACCCCAAACGGAGGGGACGTTACTGCCCTCGCTGGTCCTGGGGCCTTTCACAACTGTGGAGAGTCTGATCCGACAGACGGACCCCGCCCTGCTCGGGCGCAGAGAGCCCTGCTGTGATCTAGCCAAACGTTGGAGGGCCGTGCACCTGCCAGGCTGCCAACGCGGGTAGCGCCAGCTGCCGGGCAAAGGGGGATACACGGGGGATGTCAGGGCTCCATGGTGCAGCGGGGTCACTCGCCCCGTGCAGGGAGTGGGGTTTTCTACCTGGGGACCCGGCTTGTACGTGCAGAGACGCACTCATTCTGGCTGCTAAGCTCTCCCTGATATTTATTCATAACTCTTTTGCTTCTCACAGAAATCCTTATGGCTAAAATCCCCTTCAGCAGGACATCAGGAAACAAGTCAATCAGCGGGGAGAGTCAAGAGCGCTCACGGATCCTTCCCTTGGGCCGTGTTCCAGCAGCTCCTTCTCAGACTCCCCTTCTCTCTCTTTCCCATGACAGCGTTTTGCTGTTTCCTACTATGCCTCTTCCCCTGGGTCGTTATTTGCATAAAGGCAGCGCCCAGAGTGCTTCACACGCACTGCCATAAAGAGCTTCTAGTCTAAATAGACAAGAAGTGGGAGAGAAAACTGAGGCACAGAATTGCCCAAGGACACCTAGCAGTAACAGAGCTGGGACTAGAACCCAAGTGTCCTGAGTCCCAGTCTCATACCCTACCCACTAGGTCTGTCTCTTTCAGCTTATTTCCTCCATAGAAGGCCAAGAATATGTCTCCCCAGCCTTGCCATGCAGATTTTACCCTCTGCCCTCCCGCCCCTCACTGAGAGGAGCTTTGTGTCTCCTGGCTCACGGCTGGGAGTGCATCAAGGCTGGAAAAAATCCCTTGTTCCTTTGGCAGGAAACTCAACTTTTGCTCCATTGTTAAACCTCTTGGAAGGCAACAGGCCTACGCCATGCCTGTGAGGGGGCTTGTATGTGCCAGCCTCTAGTGAAGGCCGCTGAGCCCTGGAACAAGGAGAGAGCAAGTTTGTCCTGCTCTAGTGGCTGGTTCCCATAAGTAGTGTGACGGGGCAAGGCCAGATGGCTATAGAAAAGTAGTGGGAGATAGATATATTAGCTCCAGGCTAAACAAATCCCTGGTCCCAGGATGAGTGAAATGGCAGCTGCTCCAGGTCAATGAAGACACCTGGGGCCAATTAAGAACTTTCCAGAAGGCAGGGAGAATGCTAGGTTGATTGGGACACCTGAAGCCAATCAGGGGCTGGCTGAAACTAGTTAAAAGCCTCCCAGTTAGTCAGGTGGGGGTGCATGTCAGGAGCTGTGGGAGGAAGTTGTGCTGTTGGAGAGGCTGAGTAGTGCACACCATATCAGGCACAAGGAAGGAGGCCCTGAGGTAAGGGTGAAGTGGAGCTTGAGGAAGTGAGGGCTGCTGTGGGGGAAGTAGCCCAGGGAATTGTACTTGTCATGTTTGTAAAAGGTCACCTACCATAGCTGATACTATTAGGGTCCCTGGGCTGGAGCCCGGAGTAGAGGGTGGGCCCGGGCTCCCCCCCACACTTTTGCCCCCTGATTAGTCACTGAGACTGGGAGACAACAGAGACTGTGCAAGGAAGGATAACTTCTCCTCACCTCCCTCGCTGGCTTATGATGAAAATGGCTCAGTAGACTGTGACCCTTGTCTCTAGAGAGAGAAGGGCTACGTGGAGGGTCACGGTGAGCCTCTGAGGCTAGCGAAATCCACCAGGAAACGCGGGACCCACGGAGGCAAGGACAGAGCTTTGTCACAGTAGATAACAGCCTGCTACAATGACTAGCTAATGGAGTTACTCCCTTAGCTCCAGCAGCTGCGCTGTGTGCTTTCAGCAGACAAGTCCTGGGTTTGATTCCTGCTAATGACTCAAGCTGGTTCCTTGGTGATGCCAGCTCCTTCCCCAGCCTTAGCAGCTGCTGAGGGTTAGGTTAACGGGGTTCCAGAAATTAATGGGCTTTCTGAGCCCAAGCTCTATTAAAGTTTGTCCAACATAGAGTCCTCGGCTCCGTCTCAACCCAGTTTGCTTTGCAAAGACCTGACCTTCCCCTCCTCAAAGCTCTGCTATGAAAGAGCATCTTGGGCTCTGATTGCAGCTGCAGGTTTGGGGGGATGTTGCAGCTTCTAATGACGTCCCCAATGCCTTACGCTCGAGCCTCGGCGGAATTAAGCAGCATGGCAAGAGACATGGCGACATTGAGTCCCTGGGCTCAGTTTCCAATTGTAAGACAGGCTGGGAGTCAGAACAGACACTTTGCCCTGGTGTGGCGCAGAGAAAGAGCGAGACCTCAGGGCAACCTGGTTAGTTTCACCCTCCATGCGTGTGGGTTAGTTTCAGAGGTCCTGGGTAAGCTCAGTGGCCGTGTATTAACAGCATCGCCAATGCCAAGCAATCAAGAAAAGCCCCAAACCCTGAGCCAGGCTGTAAAAAAGTCCCGAGATTGGTTTAAAAAATCACGAGATTTTTTTTTTAAAATCCATTTTGGCTTCGTTTTGTTTGACTCTGGTTTGGGAGCTGTCAGTCACCCCAGCGTAACATTTGGCAGGTTTTCGTCCCCCATGTGGGCCAGGCCCTAATTTTGATTTTAGCCAAAAACGGAATCACGTGACTCCAGGAGGTGGGGCTTTAGGGCAACGCCACACGTTAGTAACACTGCAGAAAAGCCAGAAACTTCATGCCTTTGCCATGACTGTTTCCAGCTCCCGTTCTACCTGTGCAGATCTTAGACGAATCCCTTTGACTCTTCCCAAATCCCCAACTGCATGTACACCTGTAACTCCTCACCACAGGAGTCACTGAGGCCAAGACTTTAGAAGGATTCAAGGAGCGACTGGACATTCATACGGATGATGAGAACAGCCGGAGTGATCAGAGTTAAAGGGCACAAATGTTTGGGAAGAGAGAGAACCTCCTGCTGTGGGCTTCAGCCCACCTGAGTATTAGAGACCAGGAAGTGAGGGCAGATTATCCCCCGGCTGCCACTGCAGAGCTCTTCCACCGTCCTCGGCAGCATCTGGCTTTGGCCCCTTGGAGCCGGGATACCAGGCTAGATGGGCCTCAGCTCTGATCCCGTCTGTACTGTGCAAGTGCCAGCGTTACTTATGTCTCAGCCTGGCCGGCGCCTCCGTTTCACCTCTTCAGAGGCTGAGCTGCTCCCGGGGCAGACTGAACCCTGGAAGAACCGACCGGCTGCGTCCTGCCCAGTTCTGCCTCCTCTGCCCCTCGACCCTGGAACCGCTCGTGGGTTCTCCTGAACGCACCAAGGCGGCGCCGCGTTTCCAGAGCCCTGCTTTACTCCGGGAACAACGTACGATCGGGTTCTGCCCCCGAAGGCTTCCAAGAGTCCACGCGGGATGGGAACGGAGCTTCCAGCATCCTTATCCCGCCCGTCCTGGTTCGATCGGGATGTTTACAGCGGGTAGTGCCGCAGCCGGGGCACTGTGGTGCCAGGTGCTGTACACACATCCAGCCACAGCCGCTGCTCCAACACACTTTCCCCCTGCTGCAACGCTCTGCCTGCTGAAGACGGGGCGCCATGCGCTGGGTTCTTGGTGGGATGGCCAGAGCTCTCCCCTCCCTCAGGCACAGGGGTGTCCCGAGGCTTCCAAACGCGCTCCGAGTTGCAGGGAGCTGAGATTGGGTGTCTCCAGGGGCTTCAGTACATGGGGAAATTGACGGTAACAGCTCCTGTGGAATAGCTCCCCATCCGGACGCTCTGGTCTGGAATAATCAGTGCACTTCCAAAGAGAACAGCGATCGCGATCGATTCCCCCCGAGGGCAAGCCCTAGGGATTCTCCCCACGGCTCCCGATACCAGCTATCCCCAGACAATCCCCGGGACGCTGGCTGAGATAACTGCAGCGCTGACTTCTTCTTGTGCCTCGACCCGCCCCAGGACACTGGCTGGGGTTATCCCCCGCGGGCTGGGGCTGGGCGCAGGAACGGCTGGGCGAGGTCTCTGGCAGGGGAAGCGTTTGAACGAATGGGCTCCTGAGTTCTCCCAGTTCTACGGGCCCAGGGCTCTGCCCCCCCCCAAACGGGGATGTAAAGGTGTGACGATGTGACGCAGCAGGGAGGGGGGAGTGTTGACCTGGGAATGTGCCCTGGGGACGGGAGACCTGAGAGCCTGTCACCTGAGCCAGGAGGGGGAGGGGGAGGTAACACCTCTGCCCAGGAATGTGGAGGGAGGCTGCAGCAGGGAACCTGCTCGGTGGGTTTAGTTTTCAGTTTGGGGCTGGGTGGAGGAACACAGGGAACCCCAGGGCTGGGGTCTAAGCTCCCTGCTCCCCCAGAAGGACTTCACTGAGGGGTCCTGGGTGTACCCACAAGCTCTGTTTTGGACTGTGTTCCTGTTGTCCAATAAACCTTCGGTTTTACTGGCTGGCTGAGAGTCTCAGTGAATCCCAGGAAGAGGGGTGCAGGGCCTGGACTCCCCCACACTCCGTGACAACTGGTGGCAGCGGTGGGATCTACTGCACCCCGTGAACGGCGCTTCCTGCAGTAAGTGACTGGGGAACAGTAAAACGAAGGGGGATTGACGGGGACCAGGCGTGCTGAAGATTCAGAGAGAGAGACGGTTTCAGGGGGCGGTTAACCCCTGGGAGTGTGTGACCAGAGAGAAGGACTTTTGCAGTAACAGGGTCCCCCGGGGGATTGCAGCGAGCGGTCCCAGGGGCGGAGGAGTCTGCAGCTCGACCCTGGCAAAGAGGTGGTGACCTCAAGAAGGACTGGCACACTAGGGGCTTTTCCTGGAAACCGTGGACAGCTGCCCGGCCTGCAAGTGGCCAGCCGGGAGATGTACGCTAAACGCCTTAAGAGCGACCTGGTGGAGCTGTGCAGGCAGAGGGGGCTGCGCGTCGGGAGGTCCACCAAGGAACAGCTGATTGCCCAGCTGGAGGAGAGGGATCGCTTGGATGACCCGATCCCTGTCCCTGAGGGAAGCCGCCCGGCGGACGCAGCGTGGGCCCTGGGGCCTGACCAGGCTGGGAGGGGTCAGACTGCTGCCCAGGACACCCCGAGACCCTTCCTACCTATGCCTGGGGGAGGGGTTGTGGGAAGCCCAGCGAATACCGAGGGCCCCCTGACCCCAGCAGCCAGCAGGGGATCCTCCCAGCGGAGCTCCCCATCCCTGGAGCGGATGCGGCTGGAATGGGAGAGGGAGAGGAAAATGAGGGAGCTGGAGGATCATGAAAAACAACGTCAACATGAGGAGAAACAACGTCAACATGAGCAGGAGGAGAAGGAGAAACAACGTCAACATGAGCAGGAGGAGAAGGAGAAACAACGTCAACATGAGCAGGAGGAGAAGGAGAGGGAGCGTCAGGAGAAGGAGAGGGAGCGTCAGGAGAAGGAGAGGGAACGTCAGGAGAAGGAGAGGGAGCGTCAACATGAGCAGCAGGAGAAGGAGAAACAAAGACAGCATGAACTGGAGCTGGCCAGGCTGAGGAGCAGTGGGGCCCCGGCTGCGGTGAGTGAGGGGGGACCCAAGACTGCAAGGAGCTTTGATAAGTGCTTCCTGGCCCAGCGGAAGGAGGGGGAGGACATAGATAGCTTCCTGACGGCCTTTGAGAATGCCTGCGAGCTGCACAGGGTTGACCCTGCAGACAGGCTCCAGTTCCTCACCCCCTTACTGGACCCCAAAGCCGTGGAGGTCTACAGCCGGATGACAGGGGCAGAGGCAGGGGACTATGAACTGTTCAAACAGGCTCTGCTCCGTGAGTTTGGGCTGACCCCCGAGATGTACCGGAGAAGGTTCCGGAGTCAGCGTAAAACGCCTGAGGTCACCTACCTACAACTGGTCAACAGGATGCAGGGATATGCCCGCAAGTGGACAGCGGGGGCCCAAACTAAAGAGGACCTGCTTGACCTGTTTGTACTGGAGCACCTGTATGAACAGTGCCCTTCCGACCTGAGGCTGTGGCTGGTGGACAAAAAGCTCGCGAACCCCCAGCATGCAGGGCAGCTGGCCGACGAGTTTGTGAACAGTCGGTCAGGGGGTAGCCGGGAGGAGTCCCAAAAGAACAGGCCCCCCCCGATGCAGAGAGAGAGTCACCATGGGGCCTCCCAGCGGGGAAATAGGGAGAACCCCCTCCAAAGGGGAACGCCTGGTGTCGGGCCCCTCCGACCCGTTCGAGGGGACCAACGTGACCTGAGCTGCTATCACTGTGGCCAGAGAGGCCACGTACGGGCCCAGTGCCCCGGGCTCAGGGACAAACTGAGCAGACCCAACCTACCCAGGGTTAACTGGGTAGGGACTCAGCTGGACGAGGGGCAGGCGACCCAGGAAAGGGGGGCTACCAGTTTGCCACCTGCTCAGGAGGGAAGAGTACCCCCAGCCAGCCCCGCCAGAGGGCTGGAGGCTCTGGACTCAGGGTGCTCGGTTTACAGGGTGGGTGCGGGGCTGTCCCTCCGGAGAGAGTGCCTTGTTCCCCTGGAGGTGGATGGGAGGAAGGTCAATGGATACTGGGATACGGGCGCGGAGGTGACGCTGGCCCGGCCCGAGGTGGTGGCCCCAGATCGGGTGGTGCCCAACACCTACCTGACCCTGACGGGGGTGGGCGGGACCCCATTTAAGGTGCCCGTGGCAAGGGTACACCTGAAATGGGGGGCCAAGGAGGGCCCCAAGGATGTGGGGGTACACCACCATTTGCCCACTGAAGTTTTGATGGGGGGAGACCTAGAGGACTGGCCAAGCGACCCCCAGACCGCCCTGGTTGTGACCCGTAGCCAGAGCCGGCGAGGGGCACTGCGACCTGACCCTGGGGAGGGTACCACACTGGAGGCGCGAGACCCTACTCGGGTGGGGAGGGAGCGCCGAGGGGCACGGCTCAGAGAGGCTGCGGCCTCAGACCTGGCCACGGAGGGGGAACCGGGCCCCATCCCTTCCCCAGCCGCTGAGTTCCAGGCCGAGTTGAGGAAAGATCCCTCCTTGCAGAAGCTCAGGGACCTGGCCGACCTCAGTGAGGGACGGACCATGAGGAGAGGCTGCCAGGAGAGGTTCCTGTGGGAGAAGGGGTTCCTGTACCGAGAATGGGCTCCCCCAGGGGAAGGGGAGTCCTGTGGGATCAGGAGGCAGCTGGTGGTCCCCCAGAAGTACCGCCGCAAGCTCCTGTCCCTGGCCCATGACATCCCCCTCGCAGGGCACCAGGGAATCCGGCGCACCCGGCAGAGGTTGCTACAGAACTTTTACTGGCCCGGGGTCTTTACCACCGTCCGGCAGTATTGCCGATCCTGTGACCCCTGTCAGAGGGTGGGGAAGGCCCGGGACAAGGGGAAAGCGGCGTTGAGACCTTTGCCCATCATAGAGGAGCCTTTCCAGAAGGTGGCCATGGACATCGTGGGGCCTCTCAGCAAGACGACCCGGTCGGGGAAGAAATACATTCTGGTGGTGGTAGATTTCGCCACCCGCTACCCCGAGGCAGTGCCCTTAGCTTCCATTGAAGCAGACACCGTGGCAGATGCGCTCCTGACCATTTTCAGCCGAGTGGGGTTCCCCAGGGAAGTCTTGACAGACCAAGGCTCCAACTTCATGTCGGCCCTGCTCCGGTGCTTGTGGGAGAAATGTGGGGTCCGGCATGACTGGGCCTCAGCGTATCACCCCCAGTCCAATGGGCTGGTGGAGAGGTTTAACGGGACGCTAAAGATGATGCTGAAAACCTTTATGAACCAGCACCCGCAGGATTGGGACAAGTACTTACCTCACCTGCTGTTCGCGTACAGGGAGGTGCCCCAGGAGTCTACCGGATTTTCGCCTTTCGAACTGTTATATGGAAGGAGGGTGAGGGGCCCCCTGGACCTGATGAGAGACGAGTGGGAGGGGAAGGCCACTCCCGATGGAGAGTCAGTGGTGGAGTATGTCCTGACCTTCCGAGAGAGACTGGCTGAACTCATGGGCCTGGCCAGGGAGAATCTGGCCAGAGCCCAGAGGAAGCAGAAGGTCTGGTATGACCGCACGGCGCGGGCCCGTGCCTACGCCACCGGGGATCAGGTGATGGTTCTCATCCCCGTGAGAAAGAACAAACTACAGGCCGCCTGGGAGGGCCCGTTCAAGGTCGTCAAGCAGCTCAATGAGGTAAACTATGTGGTGGAGCTGTCGAACCGGGCCCACCACCGCCGGGTGTACCATGTGAATATGATGAAGCCATATTATGCCAGGGGGAATGTGGTGTTAGCTGTGTGTGGTCAGTGGGAGGAGCAGGGAGATGACCCTTTAGTAGATCTATTCCCTGGGACCAGAGCTGGTTCCCCCCTGGAAACAATCCCCCTCTCGGATCAGCTCACCCCTGCCCAGCAAGCTGAGGTCAGGGGGGTGCTGCATCCGTACCGACAGCTGTTTTCCAACCAGCCTGGACGCACTAATCTGACTGTCCACCGGGTGCAGACAGGGTCGCACCCGCCGATAAGATGCTCCCCCTTCCGAGTCACAGGGAAAACTGCTCAGGACCTGGAAAGAGAGGTCCGGGACATGCTGGCTTTGGGGGTGATCCAGCCATCGGCCAGCCCTTGGGCCTCGCCGGTGGTGCTGGTCCCCAAAAAGGATGGGTCAGTCCGGTTCTGTGTGGACTATCGGAAGCTCAATGCCATCACTGTATCGGATGCCTACCCCATGCCCAGGCCGGACGAGCTCCTAGACAAGCTGGGAGGAGCTCGGTACCTTACCACCATGGACCTTACAAAGGGCTACTGGCAAGTGCCGCTGGATGCAGATGCCCGGCTGAAATCGGCCTTTATCACCCCTCTGGGGCTCTATGAGTTTCTGACCCTGCCTTTCGGCCTCAAGGGAGCGCCGGCCACCTTCCAGCGCCTGGTGGACCAGCTCCTGAGGGGGATGGAGAGTTTTGCCGTGGCGTATATTGACGACATCTGTGTCTTTAGCCAGACCTGGGAGGACCACGTGTCCCAGGTTAGACAAGTGCTGGACCGACTCCAGGGGGCTGGGCTGACTGTCAAAGCGGAGAAGTGCAAGGTGGGGATGGCTGAAGTATCTTACCTGGGCCATCGGGTGGGGAGCGGCCGCCTAAAGCCGGAACCGGCCAAGGTGGAGGTGATCAGAGACTGGCCCGCTCCCCACACCAAAAAGCAGGTCCAAGCCTTTATTGGGATGGCAGGATACTACCGAAGATTTGTGCCCCACTTTAGCGCCATAGCCACCCCCATCACTGAGCTATGCAAGAAGGGGAAGCCAGACAAGGTGGTCTGGACCGAGCAGTGCCAGGAGGCTTTCCGGGCGCTGAAGGAGGCTCTGGTCAGTGGCCCAGTTCTAGCAAACCCAGACTTTGACAAGCCCTTTGTGGTGTTCACCGACGCCTCCGACACGGGACTGGGGGCGGTGCTAATGCAGGAGGATGAAAAGGGGGAGAGACACCCCATCGTGTACCTGAGCAAGAAGTTGCTACCCCGGGAGCAACACTACGCGGCCATCGAGAAGGAGTGCCTGGCCATGGTGTGGGCCCTCAAGAAACTAGAGCCCTATCTCTTCGGGCGACACTTCACCGTCTACACCGACCACTCTCCCCTGACCTGGCTGCACCAGATGAAAGGAGCCAACGCCAAGCTCCTGAGGTGGAGCCTGCTCCTGCAGGATTACGACATGGACGTGGTCCACGTGAAGGGAAGTGCCAACCTGATAGCGGATGCGCTGTCCCGGAGAGGGGGCCCCGAACTTCCCCAGGTCACTGGTCACAGTGACCCCGCTCAGTTCAGTCTCGAAGGGGGGAGAGATGTGACGATGTGACGCAGCAGGGAGGGGGGAGTGTTGACCTGGGAATGTGCCCTGGGGACGGGAGACCTGAGAGCCTGTCACCTGAGCCAGGAGGGGGAGGGGGAGGTAACACCTCTGCCCAGGAATGTGGAGGGAGGCTGCAGCAGGGAACCTGCTCGGTGGGTTTAGTTTTCAGTTTGGGGCTGGGTGGAGGAACACAGGGAACCCCAGGGCTGGGGTCTAAGCTCCCTGCTCCCCCAGAAGGACTTCACTGAGGGGTCCTGGGTGTACCCACAAGCTCTGTTTTGGACTGTGTTCCTGTTGTCCAATAAACCTTCGGTTTTACTGGCTGGCTGAGAGTCTCAGTGAATCCCAGGAAGAGGGGTGCAGGGCCTGGACTCCCCCACACTCCGTGACAAAAGGGCAGTTCCCATGGGAACGGCCGGCTGGGACTTGGTACAAGCTCTAACTACCGGCTGAATGTCGCAAACGAGGGCTTGGAACCCCCCGGCCCCTTCTCCGGTCAGGACGCCCTGGCTGCCTAAGGGGGCATGATGGCCCCCTAGGAAACACCCTCCCATCCAGGGGGCTCCCTGTCAGTGTGGAGCTGGAAAAGGCTCTGCTCCCAGCCGTGAGGGAGGGGGCAGATTGGGGGCGTGGGCGGGGTGCCCTGCGCTGGGGCTATTCCCTGCTCCCCAGGGCCCATAGGGGCAGAGCGCACTGGGCTGTGTGTGCACCATACACGAGGCCCCTTCCCAGGCTCAGGGGGCTCCAGCAGCCTGGATTCTCTGTGCTGGGGACAGCGAGGGTCCCCACCGGTCTCCCCGGCGCCTCCCCGCAAACCTAGGGGTTTATTCCCAATCCAAACACCGAGGCAGGGGAGATCCTGGCCCCAGGAGTTGAGGGTCACGGCTGATCACAGCCCCGGTGAGTGGATCGGGTGCCTTTGCAGCAGCCAGCAGCAGCCTCTGGTGCAGCACCAGGCCTGAAACGAGCGCGGGGGTGTGTGTGGGGGGGTGCAGGGGACTGAGCAGGGTGTGGTGGGGGCCAGGGGAGAGCTCACCCTGGCAGGTGTTCTCCCTCGCGTGTGTGAATCTGGCATTCCCAGAGCTGGGCTCGTAGCCATCGGTGCAGCTGCAGGAGTAACTCCCAGGCACGTTGGTGCAGTTTGCGTGGGGTCCGCAGTCTGCCGGGCTCGGGCCCTGACACTCGTCAATAGCTGCAGCACAAGGGGGGACGCTCTGTACGGTCCTGGGAGGGAGACGCTCCTGTATCATCCATCTGTACGGAGCTGGGTGATGGGACCCAGGCGACCGGGCCCCTGGGAGCTTAACAATCACAGGCCTGATTCTCAGCTACGCTCCGGCCACGCTAGGCAGCTCCGGCAGCGGAACGGCCACTGGAGAATATAGTGTGTTGAAAACAGTGTTAGCATCACAAGCTCTCCCTTTACATCTGCAAGGGGCTTTCCCGGAGCTTCTTGCATGCTCGGGGGCTCGGGTGACAAGCAGGTGATCTGGGGTTTCCAGCAGTGTGTCTGCCAAAGAGCCAGCCTAGAGCATAGTGGGGTTAGTTGTGCCTGTTTGCCTTCAGGAGCAGCCTGCTTTGTCTCCCTCTGTTTGGGGTCCTCGTGTGCTAGGGTTCTGGATTCTAAGAATAACCCTGTGGTAAGCTGCAGGCTGCCAGGGAGAGGATGTGATGCTGTGTTTCAAACTGTGTGTGTATGCCGTGAACATAACAGAGGGAAGGGGACCTTCAGACCCCAGAACAGCCACTGTTGCCTCTATGGGCCAAGCCCCAGGGGGGCCAAGATTTGGGGAGATTTAGGAGTCCATGTTTGAAGCTGAGTTGCCCGAGGGGTGGGAACACTGGGACTTGGCAGAAATCCCCCTCAGGTTCCAACCATAGAGGAACAGACAGGCATTGCCAGCCTCGGTCAACCCCAAGGCCCATCTACCCCAGTATCATGTCTGCGACAGGTGCTATAGAGGTAGGTTCAAGAGTCCTGCAGCAGCAGCTGGGGGATAATCTGCCCCCGTGAAGGTCTCCTCCTGGTCTCTAATAGTCGGAGGTTGTCTTAAGCCCTGAAGTGGGAGCTTTTCCCTCCCCCCCAGAATTATTGTCCATTAACTAGCACAGCTCCAGGCATTGTCGTTCCCCATGGAAACAGCCAGTCCCTCTTTAAAACCCGACATTCACAGCCTCCATGCCCCGGTAGCAGTGAGTTCCAGAGGCTAATGCTGCCCCGGGTGGAGGAGGAGTATTTCCTTGTATCTGCTTTGAATTTCCCCCTTTTTCAATTCAGTTTAATCCACAGGCCGCCCCCTTGCTCACTGGTCTTTCTAAAGCTCGCGATTTTCTAAGCTAATCTGATTTTCTTTTAATGCCTGGGATTGTCGTCACGAGCTCAGCTGTGCATTTAAGATCCACTGGAGCCGAATTAAGTGCATAGCTGTGCAGGGATGGAGCTAAGCATGTGCTTTGCTGATTCGGGGGCTCAGGGAGCACAGACAGGGACCAGCACAAAGCGATTTAGCAGCTGGAAGTTCCAGCGTCCCCCGGTGGAGACACCAGCATGTGGGTATCCCCTGCCACGGGACTTGCATTGGTGTATGCACCAGCTTCACCAGTGCAGAGGGGTCTCCGAATCCACTGGACTGCGAGCCCAGAAAGACCTCTCGGTCTGTGCCCTGGGCAAACTCCCTGCCCTAGGGGAGCGACGCGGAGCTGACCAGCCCGTGTGTCCCCGAGCCATGCCGCTGGAAGCCAGGGTGTCTCAGGGAAGCCCGGGGCTGGGCTGGCAATGCCAGTCTAAGCGCATGCCCCCTCACAGCGCTGCCCATGCAGGGAACTTGGGGTCCCTCGAACTAGCAGCTGCACCCCCTAGAGGCCAGAGGAGAGCATGGCTGCCTGCCCCCAGCGGAAGCTCAAGCAATAGGGGACTGGGGGTGAATTCAAGAACGCTTTAGCCCAATTCCCAGAGCTGTTCCCGGGGCCACTTCCGAGGCTTGGGGGGACACTAGCCGCTCAGATGCTGCGTGCCGGGGCCAGTAGGGTCCCCTCCCCTCTCTCCAGCGCATCTCTGCAGCACAAGGAGTTTGCTCCGTGGGTCTGTTTCTAACCCCGAGGGTTTATTCCCTGTCCAAATGCTGGGCACAGGGGTGAGCCCGGCCCCATGCTCTGCGGGAGCAGGTGAGGGCCACGTCTCTTCACAGCCTCGCTGACACCCTCGGGCCACTGCCACAGCCAGCAGCAGCCCCGGTGCAGCGCCAGGCCTGGAACGAGCATTTGTGTGTGTGAGGGGGGGTCTCAGCAGGTGGGGGCCAGGGGAGAGCTCACCCTGGCAGGTGTTCTCACTCGCGTTCATGAATTTGGTTTTCCCAGAGCTGGGCTCGTAGCCACTGCGGCAGGTGCAGAAGTAAGACCCAGCCGTGTTGCTGCAGATTGTGTTGGACCCACAGTCTGCCGGACTCGTCCACAGACACTCGTCAATATCTGTAATGCAAGAGGGGACGCTCTGTACAGTCCTGGCAGGGAGACATTCCCCGTATCCCCCCTCCAGCCCCCGGCATTGAGCAGGGTGACGGGACCCAGGCTTCCGGGGCCCTGAGCGGTTAGTTATTAAGGCCCTGATTCTCAGTTACCCATTTCTGCAGCTGGAATTTCGGAAATAACCCCCCCAAGCCTCCAGTCCCAGGTACAGGGGCAGAGGGGCGGAGTTCGGCCCCACAAACACCCAGATCTCCCATGTGAGGGGAGGGTGGGGAGACGTCCCCCTGGGGCTCAGGCTCCCTGTGTTTTGGGGTTGGGGAATGACAAGCTGCCTGTCCTCTGCCCCCTCCCTCCTTGGATCCCTGCGGGGTGTGGGTGAGAGGGTAGCCAGGGCTGCTCCATTCTGCTCCTCTGGGCAGGGATCCGTGGGGCCCCCACCCTGTGCCCAATTCACAGAGCCTAAGACTCCTGGCTCCTGCTGCTGCAGCTCCTGCTGCTCACTCTGGAGGCCCCCGGTTTGATCCCCAGGATCCTCTCTCCTGCCCCCACTCATTCCCCAGCCGGGCTGAGCACCCTCCACAGGCCCTGGAGTCAATGGAGTTGGTGGCTCCGGCCCTTAATGCCCTGCTCTGTCCCAGCCCTGCAGGACAACGTGGGAGCCCCGTTACCGTCACAGATCTCCGTTATGTTGGTGAAGAAGCGATTCTTTTCTGACCGGTACCCATCCAGGCAGGTGCAGTGGGTGTTGTTCACACACTTCGCATATGGTGGGCAGAGCATATGGTTGTTGCAGTCCTCAGTGGTCCCTGCAGGGGCGGGAACAGCTGGGCAGGGTCAGCCAGTGCAGAGCGGCCCCCCCGCCCTCCCCACAGTGGGATCGACTCCTTTCACACGCCCCATTCGCTGATTTTCGTCCCTGGGCACCTGGCAAACAGCTGCGACGCCATCCACCGCCTGGCAACAAGCTGCCCTCGGCTGCACAGGAGGCCTTGGCTCCCCAGGGGTGCCCCCGGCACAGACAGGCAGAGCCACCGGAGCGGGGCGTCGGTTCAAGTGAAACGTTTTCAATGTCACCCAATTTGTCTCCTTTTTGTTGCTGTCGTCGTTACTCTGATTAGCGTCAATTTCAAACCCAAACCTCGCTTCGAACCGGAAAACGGGAATTTTTCGTTTTGAAAATTATTTCATAGAATCATAGAATATCAGGGTTGGAAGGGACCTCAGGAGGTCATCTAGTCCAACCCCCTGCTCAAAGCAGGACCAATCCCCAATTAAATCATCCCAGCCAGGGCTTTGTCAAGCCTGACCTTAAAAACTTCTAAGGAAGGAGATTCTACCACCTCCCTGGGTAACGCATTCCAGTGTTTCACCACCCTCCTAGTGAAAAAGTTTTTCCTAATATCCAACCTAAACCTCCCCCACTGCAACTTGAGACCATTACTCCTTGTTCTGTCATCTGCTACCACTGAGAACAGTCTAGATCCATCCTCTTTGGAACCCCCTTTCAGGTAGTTGAAAGCAGCTATCAAATCCTCCCTCATTCTTCTCTTCTGCAGACTAAACAATCCCAGTTCCCTCAGCCTCTCCTCATAAGTCATGTGTTCCAGACCCCTAATCATTTTTGTTGCCCTTCGCTGGACTCTCTCCAATTCATCCACATCCTTCTTGTAGTGTGGGGGCCAAAACTGGACACAGTACTCCAGATGAGGCCTCACCAATGTCGAATAGAGGGGAACGATCACGTCCCTCGATCTGCTCGCTATGCCCCTACTTATACATCCCAAAATGCCATTGGCCTTCTTGGCAACAAGGGCACACTGCTGACTCATATCCAGCTTCTCGTCCACTGTCACCCCTAGGTCCTTTTCCGCAGAACTGCTGCCTAGCCATTTGGTCCCTAGTCTGTAGCAGTACATGGGATTCTTCCGTCCTAAGTGCAGGACGCTGCACTTATCCTTATTGAACCTCATCAGGTTTCTTTTGGCCCAATCCTCCAATTTGTCTAGGTCCCTCTGTATCCTATCTCTGCCCTCCAACGTGTCTACCACTCCTCCCAGTTTAGTATCATCCGCAAATTTGCTAAGAGTGCAATCCACACCATCCTCCAGATCATTTATGAAGATATTGAACAAAACCGGCCCCAGGACCGACCCCTGGGGCACTCCACTTGACACCGGCTGCCAATTAGACATGGAGCCATTGATCACTACCCGTTGAGCCCGACAATCTAGCCAACTTTCTACCCACCTTATAGTACATTCATCCAGCCCATACTTCTTTAACTTGCTGACAAGAATACTGTGGGAGACAGTGTCAAAAGCTTTGCTAAAGTCAAGAAACAATACATCCACTGCTTTCCCTTCATCCACAGAACCAGTAATCTCATCATAGAAGGCGATTAGATTAGTCAGGCATGACCTTCCCTTGGTGAATCCATGCTGACTGTTCCTGATCACTTTCCTCTCATGTAAGTGCTTCAGAATTGATTCCTTGAGGACCTGCTCCATGATTTTTCCGGGGACTGAGGTGAGGCTGACTGGCCTGTAGTTCCCAGGATCCTCCTTCTTCCCTTTTCATCTCTCCCCCAGTGCAATTTTTCCCCCCGAGTAAAACCAAACATTCCTCCGAACCAAATTGGCATTTTCTGGCAAAAAATGGTTCCTTGGGAAATTCCTGCCCGACTCTGCTCTGGATTGAATGAGAGCGGAATCAGGTGCGAGGCTAGTCTGGATCCTGAGCTGCTTCCCATGACCCAGATTGTGACCGGCCTACGGGGGGCGCTCCTGGATCCTTTAGCTGCCCGGTGTTTGGGGGCTCCACTGGGATCCGTCCCTCTGGCCAGCGTAAGGAGAAGGATCCCAGTGCAGCTTAGCCAGCTGCAGGGCTTGGGATGGGAGCAGAAGGAGCAGGGTGGGTGCAGCACCGGGGGACCCCAGTGGGTCAATGGGAATTTGCCCAAATCCCATCTTGGGATTCGCAGCAGAGCTGGGCTCGGGCGCAGAGTCCTGATCCCAGACGCCACCCTCAGCTGGGCACATGGATTCCAGGTTTCAATTCAGCCTGATTTTAGAGGGAGGGGGGCACGTACAAATGGCACTTCTAACATCTGAGCCAACAGGGGCTTTGATTTGGGCTGGTCAATAACATGGCCCTCGGCTACAATGGGGATCTGCCCCTCACTCCAGCCCCCAGTGTAGAGCCCTGGGCCCCAGTGTCTATTCTCTGCTGGCCACGGGGCTGGGATGGGAAGGTGAGGGCTACACAGGGCGCCTTCTCCTCTCCCCTGCACGTACCCACCGTGCTCTATAAACCCACCCGAAGACGCCCACGCCAAGGGGCTGCTCCTAGCTCACCAGACCCCTGACTCTGCTCTCCTTCCACAAGGGAAAGGGACCGGAGGGGGTGGAGGCCAGAGACCCCGGGCAGATGGGAGCGCTCGGGAAGGTTAGCCAGGAGGAGTCGGCCTTACCTTGTACGCCATTATTCTGGGCCATGGTGCCCCACAGGCACAGGGCGATGCAGAGCCCTGGAAGGCAAAGAGACAGGGTAAGGCACCATGGGCAGATGATAACCACCACTCAGCTGCACCCGCCCCCCCAGCCGCCCCAGTCCTGCCAATCCTGGGCCAAGGGCCAGTCAGTGCCCTGACAATGGTGGAATTAAAAATGCAGACACCTGGTGCTCTGGGAAATCAGCCCCAGCTGGGATCCCTGTTAATATTTTTAACTGGTTCCAGTTGGGAACTGGACTTTGGGCCAGGGCAACTGGGTCTTTTATTGTGTGTATTGGCAACAAAGACCAGGAGCCCCCATTGTCAGGGCTGGATTTATACTTAGGGCGCCCCTAGGTGTAGGGTCTCAGTGGTGTTCCCCGCCCCCCGGCTTGGAGCTCCGGGGTCCCCGCTGTCTGGAGGCGGCCAGGAGCGGCAGGGTACCCCTGCTGCCGGGAAGCTCTTAACTGCCACGGGTGGCAGGGGAACCCCACCACTTTTAACTTTTAGGTGCCCTTCCTCCCAGCACCCCCTTGCCCACTGCCCAGTGCCCCGCACCCCCTCTGCCCAGAGCTGCCCCATGAACTCCCCCAGAGACCCACTCTCCCAAGCCCTGGCCCCCGGCCCACACTCACTGGCCCCCCTGGGAGGTGACGCTGTCTGCCGGGCGGAGCGAGGATCGCTCCAGCAGCAGGGCTGCGTGGGGCTGTCTCCCCCTCAGCCTGCCCTGCCCCCTGCTGGGACCTGGGAGGAAAAAACTTTGAATTTTTAGGCACCCCATACAATGCCGGCGCCCCTAGGCACGTGCCTCCTGTGCCTAATCGGAAATCTGGCCCGGCCCATTGTGCCAGGAGGCGTCCAGAGCCCACCAAAATCAGGGCCCCATTGTGCCAGGTGCTGCACAGAGCCGACCGAGATCAGGGCCACATCACACCCGGTGCTGCACAGACACACAGTGAGCCAGTCTGTGACCCAAAAGGCTCATGGCAATAGGCAAAGGGAAGAGCATTCTCTCCACTTTACAGATGGGCAAACTGAGGCACAGCGAGGGGTAATGACTTACCCAAGGTCACCCAGTGCATCCATGCAATGGACAAACCCACTTGGAAAGGGGAAGCACCAAGGGGGTATGGGGCAACAAGACAACACAGGCTGTTTTTGATCTGCTTTTCATTCAGGTATCACCCCGGATCCACCCGCTCGTGCTGGTGTTTATTTATAGCCTGTTGCTCTTAGTCTTTAACCACACACTGGTGTGAAGAACCACGGAACAGAGGACAGGCAAACAGAGGGAGTTTGCTTGGGAACCCTCCGAGAGGAGCTAAGGTGAGTACTGCATTAGGGGGGCTGTGTTGTGAGCTGGTGGGGTGAATATTCGAGTGTCTGTCTGCTGTGACCATTTGTTTGACCGTGCGCTTGTTTGTTTGAATAGTGTGACTGTTTGACCGTGTGGGTGTTTGACTGAAAAGTGTGAATTGGGTGTGCTTTGTTCCAGGTGGGCCTTGAGTGGTTGATTGGAGGGAAGGCTTTGAGCCGGGCCAGCTGGTTCGAGCCAGCAGCCTTATAAAAAGGCAGCCAGCAGCGACATGAGTGAGCAGCGAACCGAGGACAGGCAGAGGGAGTTTGCCTGGAGTTCGCACAGAGTGTTTTAGCCTTTCAGGCTCCTCTGAGCAGTACATACAACATCTGAGGAGCCTCTTATAAGGAAGACATGGATAGTGAGCGATCAGCTGTTGTGACCTGCTCAGAATGTGCCATGTTTGTCTTTCTCCCAGAGGACAGAAGCGACTTCGTCTGTATGAAGTGCAAGCTGGTCTGCATATTGGAAGAGAAGCTTAAAGGACTAGAGAACCAATTATCAATTCTGCATTGCATCAGAGAATATGAAGATTTTCCGGATAGAAGTCAATGTTTGGTGCTGGAAGCATGAGACAGTGCAGTGCAGAAGAGGGAAGAATATTGGCAGCATGTGACCTCCAGAAGAAGAAAGAAGAGAACCTATGTACCCCCAATGCAGATAGAGGTGCGAAACTGTTTTCAGGCTCTCTGCACAGGTACTACTGTGGAGAAGGATTTGGAAGAGCCCTCTGAGGGAAGGGATCAGAAGGAGACCCCATCGGCCGGAAGGCATGGGATGCATTGTCCTAGGGATGGGGGTTCCATGACCACCACTCCCAAGAGGAGGAGACGGGTGGTGATGGTCGGGGACTCCCTCCTAATGGGGACGGAGTCATCCATCTGCCAACCAGACGGGGAGATTTGAGAAGATTGCTCCAGATTTGAAAATATCTTGTCCCCTCATTGGTCATTTTGGGTCAGGTGCCAGCCAGGTTACCTGAGCTTCTTAACCCTTTACAGGTAAAAGGACCTTGCCTCTGGCCAGGAGGGATTTTATAGCACTGTATACAGAAAGGTGATTACCCGTCCCTTTATATTTATGACAAATCCATCCTCCCTGTTGAAGGAAAAGGCCCAGATAGGGACTGTCGAATTGTGGAGGTGAATGTGTGGTTACGCAGGTGGTGTCGGAGAGAGGGCTTTGGATTCTTCATCCATGGGATGTTGTTCTGGGAAGAAGGATTGCTAGGAAGAGATGGGATCCACCTAATGAAGAGAGGGAAGAGAATCTTCGCAGGCAGGCTTGCTAACCTAGTGAGGAGGGCTTTAAATTACATTTGCCGGGGGATGGTGACCTAAGGCCAGAGGTAAGTGGGGAAGTGGGATACCGGGAGGAAACACAAGGAGGAGGGTACAAGATGGGAAGCCTCCTGATTTTTAGTGAGAAAATAGGGCAATTGGCTAGTTATCTTAGGTGCATGTACACGAATGCAAGAATCCTGGGAAGTAAGCAGGAAGAACTGGAAGTCCTGGCACAATCAAGGAACTATGATGTGACTGGAATAACAGAAACTTGGTGGGGCAGTTCACATGACTGGAGCACTGTCATGGATGGGTATAAACTGTTCAGGAAGGACAGGTGTGGGAGGAAAGGTGGAGGAGTTGCGCTGTATGTAAGAGAGCGGTATGATTGCTCTGAGCTCCAGTATGAAACTGGAGAAACTCCAGTTGAGAGTCTTTGGGTTAAGTTTAGAGGCAAGAGCAACAAGGGTGATGTCGTGGTGGGCGTGTGTTATACACCACAGGACCAGGGGGATGAGGTGGACGAGGCTTTCTTTGGAAAATTAACGGAAGTTTCCAGATCACAGGCCCTGGTTCTAATGGGGGCCTTCAATCCCCCTGACATCTGCTGGGAGAGCAATAAGCAGTGCACAGACAATCCAGGAAGTTTTTGGAAAGTGTTGGAGACAACTTCCTGGTACAAGTGCTGGAGGAACCAACTGGGGGCTGTGCTACTCTTGGCCTGCTGCTTACAAACAGGGAAGAATTGGTAGGGGAAGTAGAAGTGGGTGGCAACCTAGGCAGCAGTGACCATGAGATGGTTGAGTTCAGGATCCTGACAAAAGGAAGAAAGGACAGTATCAAAATACAGACCCTAGACTTCAGAAAAGCAGACTTGGACTCCCTTAGGGAACTGATGGGCAGGATCCCTTGGGAGGCTAATATGAGGGGGAAAGGAGTCCAGGAGAGCTGGTTGTATTTTAAGGAAGCCTTATTGAGGGTGCAGGAGCAAACCATCCCGATGTGCAGAAAGAATAGCAAATATGGCAGGCGACCAGCTTGGCTTAACAATGAAATCTTTGGGGAGTTTACCTCAAGAAGGAAGCTTACAAGAAGTGGAAATTTGGACAGATGACTAGAGAGGAGTATAAAAATATTGCTGGATCATGCAGGGGTATAATCAGGAAGGCCAAGGCACAATTGGAGTTGTAGCTAGCAAGACATATGAAGGGTAATAAGAAGGGTTTCTACAGGTATGCTATCAACAAGAAGAAGGTCAGGGAAAATGTGGGACCCTTACTGAATGTGGGAGGCAACCTAGTGACAGATGATGTGGAAAAAGCTGAAGTACTCAATGCTTTTTTTGCTTCGGTCTTCACAGAAGGTCAACTCGCAGACTGCTGCACTGGACAGCGCAGTATGGGGAGGAGGTGAGCAGCCCTCAGTGGCGAAAGAACAGGTTAAGGACTATTTAGAAAAGCTGGACGTGCACAAGTCCATGGGTCCAGATCTAATGCATCGAAGGGTGCTGAGGGAGTTGGCTGATGTGATTGCAGTCATTGGCCATTATCTTTGAAAAATCATGGCGATCAGGAGAGGTCCTGGATGATTGGAAAAAGGCTAATGTAGTGCCCATCTTTAAAAAAGGGAAGAAAGAGAACCCAGGGAACTACAGACCGGTCAGCCTCACCTCAGTCCCTAACAAAATCATGGAGCAGGTCCTCAAGGAATCCATTTAGAAGCACTTGGAGGAGAGGAAGGTGATCAGGAACAGTCAATATGGATTCACCAAGGGCAAGTCATGCCTGACCAACCTAATTGCCTTCTATGATGAGATAAATGGCTCTGTGGATGAGGGGAAAGCAGTGGACGTATTATTCCTTGACTTTAGCAAAGCTTCTGATACGGTCTCCCACAGTATTCTTGCCAGCAAGTTAAAGTAGTATGGATTGGATGAATGGACTATAAGGTGGATAGAAAGCTGGCTAGATTGTCAACGGGTAGTGATCAATGGCTTGATGTCTAGTTGGCAGCCGGTATCAAGCGGAGTGCCCCAGGTGTCGGTCCTGGGGCTGGTTTTATTCAATATCTTCATTAATGATCTGGAGGATGGTGTGGATTGCACCCTCAGCAGGTTTGCAGATGACACTAAGCTGGGGGGAGAGGTAGATACGCTGGAGGGTAGGGATAGGATATAGAGGACCTAGACAAATTGGAGGATTGGGCCAAAAGAAATTTGAGGTTCAACAAGGACAAGTGCAGAGTCCTGCACTTAGGAGGGAAGAATCCAATGCACTGCTACAGACTAGGGACCGAATGGCTCGGCAGCAGTCCTGCAGAAAAGGACCTAGGGGTTACAGTGGACGAGAAGCTGGATATGAGTCAACAGTGTGCCCTTGTTGCCAAGAAGGCCAATGGCATTTTGGGATGTATAAGTAGGGGCATAGCCAGCAGATCGAGGGACATGATCATTCCCCTCTGTTTGACATTGGTGAGGCCTCACCTGGAGTACTGTGTCCAGTATTGGGCCCCACACTACAGGAAGGATGTGGAAAAATTGGAAAACGTCCAGCAGAGGGCAACAAAAATGATTAGGGGTCTGGAACACATGACTTATGAGGAGAGGCTGAGGAAACTGGGATTGTTTAGTCTGCAGAAGAGAAGAATGAGGGAGGATTTGATAGCTGCTTTCAACTACCTGAAACGGGGTTCCAAAGAGGATGGCTCTAGACTGTTCTCAGTGGTACCAGATGACAGAATGAGGAGTAATGGTCTCAAGTTGCAGTGGGGGAGGTTTAGGTTGGATATTAGGAAACAGTATTTCACTAAGAGGGTGGTGAAGCACTGGAACGGGTTACCTAGGGCGGTGGTGGAATCTCCTTCTTTTGCGGTTTTTAAGGCCCAGCTTGACGAAGCCCTGGCTGGGATGATTTAGTTGGGGATTGGGCCTGCTTTGAGCAGGGGTTTGGACTAGATGACCTCCTGAGGTCGCTTCCAACCCCGATATTCTATGATTCTACGAAACACAGTAGTTTAGAGAAGCAGTATTGTTTGCAACAGAGAGAACACTGATTTAGTGCTTTAAGACACAGCCAGTACTCACACACTTGTCACTAACTGGCTGACCCCAGGCAAGCACATGTGAGCCACAAGACCTCCAAAATGGTGAGTAGCCACAGGGGCAGGGAATCAAGGGAGGGTCTTCCCCAACACTGTGCCTTCCAACCTGGCCCCTATGCGGCTCACCTGTGCGCAGCTATGGTCCCCCCCAGCCACATGACGGCTCAGTGGCACAGGAAAGTTACCATTAGTAGGGCAAGAAACAAAGCAGCTCTGCTGAAGAACCTGTGTCAGCGGATTGCCCAGCATCTCCACGAGAGTTTCCTGGAGATCTCTCAGGGAGATTCCCGTGAAGTGAGGGAGTCAATCAACAGCCTGTTCCACTGCTCAGACTAGGCATGTAGGGGAGACAAGCCTGCTTTCTGCAACCATCCTTCCCCCAACAACTCGTTTCAGCGAGTCCCAAAATTAAATCCACTTACCGGGGCCACCTCTCCTGTTTATGCTTCGCCAACATCCGACAGATGTGACTGGCTAGCCTCCTCTGGGGCAGAAAAGTGCCCCAGGCTGCATGGCTCTCTGACCTCCGAGTCATCCTCTGCCTCTGGGTCCCCCCACCCGCCACCAGCATATTACAGGAACAAAGGTTCAATACAACTCCAATTTCTGGGAACCCGTCTCCTGCAGCAGTGCTGAATTCACCTGACTAAGAAGGCTGGCATCCAAAGTCAGACCCCTAAAGCTGTCCCTTTTATACTCAACCTGTTTACAAGGAAAGAGGTACTGTATGCCTCCTCTGAGGCTAGTCTCAACCCAGCATCTTTCTACCTTGTTTTTCTGGTACCATACGGTACCCCTTGGCTCTTTGTTCTGGACTCAGGAATTCCAGGTACCAAGAGCGTGATGCACCTCCTAGGCTTGTCCCGTATATATTGTCCTTATTTTTGGGACTTTCCAATGAGAGTAACTCCCTGCCTGTTACTACATATGTGCTGATCCTGACAGGTTTCCTGGCTAATGCGAGATATCATGGGATACTTAGCAAAGGTGGACAAGACCTAACCACCACAGGCCACCATTCCAGTCCATGTAACTGCTAGAAGTGTATATACACGAGAATGTTATATGCATTAAGCACATACTATCCATATTAATATATGTAATGTGAATCATACCTATTGATCATGTGATATATTAGCCTGGCATATATGGGTGAACACTTCAGAAATAGATTTAACCACCACCTAAACAATTCAGCTAGTCCTAAGGACCCAGATCCAATGACCCCGCCCCTCCTTACAGGGTGATAACCACTTTGAGAGCTGCCAAGCCTGTGTCAGCTTCATGGCAGAGACACATTCTGTGTGGGACTTTCATGATGGGCACAAACGCGGCACGTAGAATCATAGAATATCAGGGTTGGAAGGAACCTCAGGAGGTCATCTAGTCCAACCCCCTGCTCAAAGCAGGACCAATCCCCAATTAAATCATCCCAGCCAGGGCTTTGTCAAGCCTGACCTTAAAAATTTCTAAGGAAGGAGATTCCACCACCTCCCTAGGTAACGCATACAGCCTTATGTTCTGCCAGCCTGGGAACTTAACGAATGACACTTGAGTGCTCCCTGGTGGTAGAGAGGGGAACAGGATGAGGAGGAGAAATACTTGAGAGAAATAAAAAAATAAGTGTTTTAAAAATGTTATACACAGAAACAAGCAACAGAGAAAGAGAGAGAGAGAGATGGTGTCTCCTGGCCCAGGTCTATGGCCCAAACTTTGCTTATTTACCCCACTGTGATTCTGGTATAAATCCAATGAAGTCAATTCTTTCATTAAGAACTATTATTCCTGTAGTAATATTTCGGAACCCCAGCTCTGTGCCACGACAGAAAGCTGGTTCAACCAGCTACCTGGAAATTCCCCTTGTGTAATGACTCTATGTTACAACCCCCAGGCACAGTGGGCATTCCCAGAGGTGAGCGGTATGGCCAATGTAGTCCTACACTCTGGGTATTGCTAGCTGCTGGAATGGTTCCTTGGGACTACAGAGAGTTGAGGATGAATCAGGGAAGGCTTTGGGCTGCTCTGCTTCCAGGGACCAGACTGATCCGCAGTTATCCCCTGGGATTCAGTATCTGTGAAAGAGGTGGAAAGCCATCTGGGACCCCTCCATGCTCTGGTCTCATAGTGAGCCCATCTCAGATGAGCCCATCTCAGCCAGCCCCAGGAATCTGGCCAGGTAAATCTAAGGGTGTTTCAGTGAATCTGGATGGAGTCTCAATTGGTGTAACATGAGCATTGGAGGGAGCAGAGGAAATTGCGCATTACACCTAGGTGTAAATTCTAGCTCAAGGAGACATACCCGGGCTTCCTCTGACCTAGTTGGCATGCCAAAAATGGAAGCGTGGCCACGCTTGGGCAAGCAACAGGAGAGGCTCCCTGCCCCGACTACGATCCCATCCAAGACCACAGGTACGCACTCAGGCCGGCCAGCCCCTCCTGCCCCCACGGCAACACTTCTAGTTCTAGCTAGATGAGAGCTAGCGCGACTGTGTCTTCTCGAGCTGGAACAGTCACCTTCCAGCCCCACTGCAGACAGACCCGTGGGCCCCTCTGGACTCTCCTAGGCCCACCCGAGTTCAGCCCATGGACTTTGTTCCACTCACCCAATGGAAACACGTCACCTCGGGTTCCCATGGTGGCTCAGGCGCTGTCAGGGCAGGTCGAGTTCTGAGGATTCTGAGCTTTGCAACCTCCTTATCTTCAAGAACTTAGACAGGAAGCCAAGTCGACTCGTGTCCTGTTGCATTATATCGTATCAACCAACAGTACTGCACACATGAGAGCACTGTCTTCTCAGCATGCCCTGCTCTCCTTCCTTCTGCCCGACCACTTCTCCCAGCCCCATAATCATTCACCTTGCTGAGTACCTATGGGGGATACTGACCACAGTGCAGAGGACCTAGCATCACTTCACACAATCTTCACACAGAAATGTGGAGTTGCAAGGGACCTCAGGAGGTCGAACAATCCACCCCCATGCGCTGAGGCAGGACCAAGTGCATCTAGAACATCCCGAGCAGGTGTTTGTCCAACCTGTTCTTAAAACCCCCCAATAACAGGGATTCCACAACCTCCCTAGGTCACCTGTTCCTGTGCTGAACCATCCTTAGAGTTAGAAAGTTTTTTTCTAATATCTAACCTAACTCTCCCTTGCTGCTAATTAAGGCAATTCCTTCTTGTCCTACCCTTGGTGCACATGGGCACCAATTGATCACAGTCCTCTTTATAACAACCTTTTGCATATTTGCAGATTATTATCATGCCCCCCCTGTGCCATCTCTTCTCTGAACAAAACATGCCCAATTCTTTCAACCTTTCTTCACAGGTCATTTTTTCTAAACCTCTGATCATTTCTGTTGCTCTACTCTGGACTCTACAATTTGTCCTCCTCCTTCTTGAAGTGCAGCACCCAAACCTGGACACGGTTCTCGCCGAGTAGAGGAGAACAGTCACCTCCCATCTCTGACCCACCCCACTCCTGTTAATACATTCTAGAATGACATTTGCCTTTTGTCAACAGCATCACACTGTAGACTCACATTCCATTAGTGGTTCACCAGAAACCTTGCACTCTTTTCTGCAGTGTTGCTGCCGAGCCAGTGAGTCCCAATACCTACCCTGTGAGTAAGGACTTCCAAGTAGCTTTGCACCCTCCTTCTGGTAATTTCATCTAGTCCATATTGCCTTAATGTCATGTGGGACTGTGTCAAAAGACTTACTAAATTCAGGATACATCACGTCCACCGCTTCCCCCCATCCACTAGACTGGGTACCCAATCAAAGAAGGCAATTAAGTTTGTTTGGCCTGACTTGTTCTTGACAAATCCATGTTGGTTATTACTTATCACCTATTATCCTCTAGGTTTTAATAAATTGGTCGTTCAATCATTTGTTCCACTATCTTTCTGGGTATTGAAGTTAGGCTGTCTGGTCTATTCTTCTCTAAGAGCTCCTTTTTACGTTTTTTTAAAGTGTGCCCTTGTTGTGAACCTCACCCATCCTCCATGAGTTCTGGAAGATAATCGCTAATGGTTCGGAATTGCTTCAGCTAGTTTCTTAAGTACTCTAGGGTGAATTTCATCAGGCCCTGCCGAGTTGCATAGATCTAACTTAGTTAAATATTCTTAATCTGTTAACTTATCTGTTATTTCCCTGTTCTGGCCAGTGTTCCATCCCCCTCATTAAAATTAACTGGTGTGAAGTATCTGGTCACAACCTTTTAAATCCTGCATTCAGTGAAACTTAAGAGGTGCCCATATTGAGTGGTTGGTTGCCAACATAATGGTTGGAGTTGTCAGTGTCCTGGGATTAGAATCATAGAATATCAGGGTTAGAAGGGACCTTAGGAGATCATCAAGTCCAACCCCCTGCTCAAAGCAGGAGCAATCCTCAATTTTTGCCCCAGATCCCTAAATGGCCCCCTCAAGGATTGAACTCACAATGCTGGATTTAGCAGGCCAATGCTCAAATCACTGAGCTATCGCTCCCCCTGCACTTACTGCTGTAGGTAGTCTTCTAAGGTGGTGCAGTTGTAATGCTTAAGTCATTTTCTGAGACGTAGTTCTTCTTAACAGAAAACAAACAAAAGAACAGATCTTTATCCAGATCACACTTATGCGTGAGATGGTGTTGTCCAAGTCACAGGTGTAATTGTAGCTCTTGTCTGCAGCTGTCGTCCTGGAGATGCAGACAGAACATCAGGACTTGGGGCTCTCCAGTCCTCCCATCCTGTTGTCTGTGAGCTCAAGGTGAAGAGAGGCAGAGAAATACGCTCAAGCTCCTCCCCCTATGATCACTCTCATGTGTGGATCTTACCAGGTTCCCTTTTCTTGTGGCTCGCACCTAGAGGAACAGCTCTGGTCCAATCCGTGTCATAAACATGCTTCCTCCAAATAGATCAACCTTCCACTGAGAAAAAACACTGCACACAGGTGGGTTTTGCCCATATAAAGTTTCTGCTCAGTGACTTCCCCTTTCTCAGATGTTTCCTGGTGACGAGCTCTGTCCTGTCTGGATTGTGCTGAGCAGTGTGGTATGGTTCACCTGCCTTCTTTCCTCCTCTGTCAACTTGAGAACAACACATCCCTAGGCACCCTTAAGGGTTAGATTCACAAACACAAGTTACCAGTGTAGAACTACAGATATTCCCAGATCCCCAACTGGTGTAAATCGGCCTCGGTCCAAAGGAGTCCACACACCCATTTACACCAGCTGAGGATCCAGCTTTATATTATGAACTGCCACCTGCTCTGGGGTGGAGTCGTGCCCAGAATGAGCCCAGGGATTAGAAATGGGGCGTTTATTAAAAATGAGGACGCTCGTCAGAAAAGACCCTCCGTCTACCCTGAGGAAACTGAGCTCAGACTCAGGGCGGAGGCTGCTGGAACCAGACTACCAAGCCAAATCCCAGACACCAAGAGCTCGTGAGGCTCCCTGCTTACCCCTGGCTGAGTTACACATCCCCGCACGCCACAGACTGCGCCCTGCGACCTGAACTCTGCTCCCCTGCCCAGCTCAGTTCTCCCCCAGCTCTCATGGCTGTGGCTGTTTGGGGCCGTAGCTGGTTTTGTTGGCAGAGTCATTTGGCGAAGGGCTGAGTGCACATGGCTGACGAAAGGCTGGCGTTCCTGGGGGGCGGGGGGGCAGCGCTAAGCTTGCAGGGGGTGGCGCAGTAGTCAGGGTAACAGTGCAGCCTGCCTGGAGTGGAGAAGTTGCGGGCATGTGCTGGTAGCTGGCTGAACTTTTTATTTCCCTTCTTTTTGCGTTTCATTTCCAAAGTCTTTTTCATGTTTCGCTGGAGGTTGCAGGGGAGGGAGCGGGAGAAGAAGAGCTGTTGATGGAGAATGCTTTATCCAGCAGTTGCATGAGTTCTTCTCTGCTGGAGGAGACAGTCTGGCAGAAAAGCAGCCCTGAACAGAGAAGATTTTAGATGGTCCCACCCCCACAATCAGGCTTGGGTGAACCCACTTCTCCCATCAATCAGGTTTTGAGCACCCGGCCTCCAATCAGCCAGTGACATTTGTGGACGCCTGGCCTCCATCCATAAGGTTTCTGGGCACAGTTGCTGTTACAGCCAGTGAGAGTGAACAGGGAATAGGAACCATGATATTTGCTATATGCCCTGCGGTCTGAGCCCCTGAGCCCCTCAGCTCCCTGTGTACGGACACTGACTGCATGTCCCCGAGGGAGGGGAGGCCCCAGTAGGGTGGGGTCATCGTAGGTAGCCCCTGAGCCAGCCTCTCCTCCAGCTCCAGCATAGGAGGCAGGGCAGGGATGGACTGTAGCGACCATTATCAGTCATTGAGGTTTAAATCAGCCCCCGTCCTCCGCCCCCCGGCTGCTCCAGCCCCCAACAAGGCTGGTGTAGTATCTGCCAATGAGATTCCCCGAGGGCCCCCTTCCCAGAAAGGGCACAGCAGAGAATGGGGGCCTCAGCTGGTAAATTACATTTCAGCCTGAAATTTACCAACAGTTTCAAACCTGCATAAATGCTATAGCTGGCTCCTGAGCAGCTGGGGGATGGAAACAAAGCAAAGGGATGAGACGTCTACATTGGTCTTGGGAAAATAGTCACTTGGGTCTGGCAAGCATCTTAGCAGTTTGTATGCAACCATCCATTTAGTGGGGTCCTTAGGCTGCTGGAGGATTCCTGGGACATGGCAGAACGGTCCCACCTCCGGTCCAACAGCCTCTGTGCTATTGAGGAGGATGAAAGGCTCAGGGAAGGAGAACATCGAAGTGGAGCAGAGGGAAACAATCCCATAGTTGGGACCCTCCTTCCAGAGGATGCCATGGTATCCTCTCACACTGAAGATACCTCTCCAGGGGAGGGAACTCCAGTTATTGATAAGAGATAGGCAATGGTAAAGGGGGATTCAATCATTAGAAACATAGACAGCTGGGTTTGCGATGACTGGGAGAACCCCATGGTGACTTGCTTGTCTGGTGCGAAGGTTGCAGATCTCTCAAGACATCTAGACAGACGTATGTGTCGTGCTGGAGAGGAGCAGGTGGTCGTGATACATGTAGGTACCAGTGACGTAGGAAAGGATGGGAGAGAGATCCTGGAGGCAAAATTTAGGCTGCTAGGTAAGAGATTGAAGTCTCGGGTTAGGGTTAGGGTTCCATGCGTATGGCCAGTTAGACAGGCAGAAGTGCAGGGTCTCAATGCATGGATGAAATGATGGTGTAGTGAGGAGAGGGTTAGATTTATTCGGAACTGGGGAACCTTTTGGGAAAGGGGGAGTCTACAGGAAGGATGGGCTCCATGTAAACCAAAATGGAACCAGATGGCTGGCACTTAAAATTAAAGAGGTCATAGAGCACTTTTTAAACTAAGGGCTGAGGGAAAGCCAACATGTGAAGATGGAAGATGCTAAAATACAGGTAGGATCTGATGAGAAACAGACAAATGAAAAAGAGTCCCATTCAATTAGATCATGTAATGGCAGACAGCTAAAAAGTGACAGGTTTTAAAAGTACTTATACACCAATGCTAGAAGTCTAAATAATAAGATAGGCGAACTAGAGTGTGTCATATTAAATGAGGATATGGATATAATGGGCATCACAGAAAGTTGGTGGAATGAGGATAATCAATGGGACACAGTAATAGCAGGGTACAAAATATATCGGAAGGACAGAACAGGTCACGCTGCTGGGGGAGTGGCAGTAGAAAGCATTGAGTCAAATGAAGTAAAAATCTAAAATGAACCAAACTGTATGATGGAATCTCTATGGATAGTAATTCCATGCTCGAATTGTAACATAGCAGTGGGGGGGTACTACTGACCACCTGACCAGGCTGGTGATTGTGACTGTGAAACGCTCAGGGAGATTCGAGAGGCTATAACAATAAAAACCTCAGTAATAACGGGGGATTTCAACTACCCCAGATTGGCTGGGTACAGGTCACCTCAGGACTGGATGCAGAGATAAAGTTTCTGGACACCTTAAATGACTGTTTCTTGGAGCAGCTAGTCCTGCGACCCACAAGAGGAGATGCAATTCTTGATTTAGTCCTAGGTGGAGCACTGGATCTGGTCCAAGGGGTGAATATAGCGGAACCGCTGGTAATAGTGACCATAATATAATTAAATTTACCACCCCTGGGTGGGGGGAACGCCACAGGAACCCAGCACGGGAGCATTTAATTTCAGAAAGGGGAAGTACACAAAAATGAGGAAGTTAGTCAAAGAGACATTAAAAGGTACAGCGCTGAAAGTGAACTCTCTACAAGTTGCAAGGAAACTTTTTAAAGACACTTTAATAGAGGCTCAATTTAAACCCAGACCCCAAATTAAAAAACATAGTAAGAGAAACAAAAAAGTGCCACCACGGCTAAACAGCAAAGTGCAAGACGCAGTGAGAGGCAAAAAGGGATCCTTTTAAAAGTGGAAGTTTTTGTGAGTGGGGTGCAGGGGAGGGAAAGGGCAAAGGCAGGTTTAAAGGAGAATTTGTTGGACTTTCACACCGCCAGGGGAGAAACTGAGGCAAAGGACACTGCCCAATATATTCTGGGGGAGGAATTTTCTCATGGTTAAGGCTACAATTATGTCATGGAGGTCATGGACATGAGGCCTTTCCCCTCCAATTAGATCTGTCCCTCAATTATCCCCACCCCAGAACTGACCAGGGGGCAGGGAGCTCCCTAGCCTGATGCGGGAGGAAGGCCATGGGGCACCACCCCCCCAAGGCCTGTGCTGGGCCCTACCTGGCGAGGCTCTGCTGCCCGGGCCTGTCTTCTCCCTGCAGGGCTTGGCCATGATGCTGATCTTCTTGATGCCATAGAAGGGGGCAGCGTGGGGCGCGGTGGCATGGACGGGGAAGGCCATCTCCACCACCAAGCCTCCCTGGCTCCCCCAGCATCAGGGCCCGGAGGCTATCCTAGGGCTCCTTGGTCTCCAGGCTCGACGCCTGCTGGGACTGGTGGGCCATGTTCGTGGCCGTGATGGCAGCACTCTCCGGCTCCCGCTGCACCTGGATCACCTTGACCAGGAGTGGGGTGGGTCAGAGATGGGAGGTGACTGTTCTCCTCTACTGGGCATGGGAGAACCGTGTCCAGGCCTGGGTGCTGCGCTTCAGGAAGGATGAGGACAAATTGTATAGAGTTCAGAGGAGAGCAACAGATAATACAATACTATAGTATTCTGTGGGGCCTGGGGGACTGGGGCAAATTGCCCCACTTGCCTCCCTGCCCCCCCGGCCCCCCGGGTGGCCCTGATGATCAGAGGTTTAGAAACAATGACCTGTGAGGAAAGGTTGAAAGAATTGGGCATGTTTTGTTCAGAGAAGAGATGGCACAGGGGGGACATGATAACAATCTGCAAATATGCAAAAGGTTGTTATAAAGAGGACTGTGATCAATTGGTGCCCATGTGCACCAAGGGTAGGACAAGAAGGAATTGCCTTAGTTAGCAGCAAGGGAGACTTAGGTTAGATATTAGAAAAAAACTTTCTAACTCTAAGGATGGTTCAGCACAGGAACAGGTGACCTAGGGAGGTTGTGGAATCCCTGTTATTGGGGGGTTTTAAGAACAGGTTGGACAAACACCTGCTCGGGATGTTCTAGGTGCACTTGGTCCTGCCTCAGCGCATGGGAGTGGATTGTTCGACCTCCTGAGGTCCCTTGCAACTCCACATTTCTGTGTGAAGATTGTGTGAAGTGATGCTAGGTCCTCTGCACTGTGGTCAGTATCCCCCATAGGTACTCAGCAAGGTGAATGATTATGGGGCTGGGAGAAGTGGTCGGGCAGAAGGAAGGAGAGCAGGGCATGCTGAGAAGACAGTGCTCTCATGTGTGCAGTACTGTTGGTTGATAAGATATAAAGCAACAGGACATGAGTCGACTTGGCTTCCTGTCTAAGTTCTTGAAGATAAGGAGGTTGCAAAGCTCAGAATCCTCAGAACTCGACCTGCCCTGACAGCGTCTGAGCCACCATGGGAACCTGAGGTGACGTGTATCCATTGGGTGAGTGGAACAAAGTCCATGGGCTGAACTCGGGTGGGCCTAGGAGAGTCCAGAGGGGCCCACGGGTCTGTCTGCAGAGGGGCTGGAAGGTGACTGTTCCAGCTCGAGAAGACATAGTCACACTAGCTCTCATCTCGCTAGAAATAGAAGTGTTGCCATGGGGGCAGGAGGGGCTGGCCGGCCTGAGTGCGTACCTGTGGTCTTGGATGGGATCGTAGTCGGGGCAGGGAGCCGCTCCTGTTGCTTGCCCAAGCGTGGCCACGCTTCCATTTTTGGCATGCCAGCTAGGTCAGAGGAAGCCCGGGTATGTCTCCTTGAGCTAGAATTTACACTTAGGTGTAATGCACAATTTCCTCTGCTCCCTCCAATGCTCAGCTTACACCAACTGAGACTCCATCCAGATTCACTGAAACACCCTTAGATTTACCTGGCCTGATTCCTGGGGCTGGCTGAGATGGGCTCATCTGAGATGGGCTCACTATGAGACCAGAGCGTGGAGGGGTCCCAGATGGCTTTCCACCACTTTCACAGCTTCTGAATCCCAGGGGATAACGGCAGATCAGTCTGGTTAAATCTATTTCTGAAGTGTTCACCCATATATGCCAGGCTAATATATCACATGATCAATAGGTATGATTCACATTACATATATTAATATGGATAGTATGTGCTTAATGCATATAACATTCTATTGTATGTACACTTCTAGCAGTTAGATGGCCTGGAATGGTGGCCTGTGTCTTTCTATAGTCTTGTTCACCTTTGCTAAGTATCCCATGATATCTCGCATTAGCCAGGAAACCTGTCAGGATCAGCACATATGTAGTAACAGGCAGGGAGTTACTCTCATTGGAATGTAAGGACAATATATACGGGACAAGCCTAGGAGGTGCATCACGCTCTTGGTACCTGGAATTCCTGAGTCCGGAACAGAGCCAAGGGGTACCGTATGGTACCAGAAAAACAAGGTAGAAAGATGGTAGTTTAAGACTAGCCTCAGAGGATACATACAGTACCTCTTTCCTTGTAAACAGGTTGAGTATAAAAGGGACAGCTTTAGGGGTCTGACTTTGGATGCAAGCCTTCTTAGTAAGGTGAATTCAGCACTGCTGCAGGAGACGGGTTCCCAGAAATTGGAGTTGTATTGAACCTTTGTTCCTGTAATATGCTGTTACTGACTTTTAGCAATAAACCGGACCGATACTGGTTATTTGGTCTCTTGTGCATATTGCATAATGAACCAAAGTGTGGTTGAGCAATTGACCATATGGTTTACCAACAGAAGGGAAAACTCCGAATCTTTGGAACTGGAAAGGTTTGTGGGCTGCATCCCGTGGCGGCACTGATCAGCTGTGCAGCGGAGCCACCAAAGGCACCACGGATCAGCTGTTTGGAGGGGCCACCGATCAGCTGTTCCAGTTGTCTCAGAGCCAAAGCCACCAGCGTGCCCATGTCTGGCTCTGGGAGCAGAGCAGGGGCCGTGTCACAGTTCCCTCCCCACTCTGAACTCTAGGGTACAGATGTGGGGACCTGCATGAAAGACCCCCTAAGCTTATTTCTACCAGCTTAGGTTAAAACTTCCCCAAGGCACAAATTCTTTGCCCTTGGATGGTACACTGCCACCACCAAGTGATTTAACAAAGAATCAGGGAAAAGGTCACTTGGAGTTCCTAGTTCCCCAGTATACCCCCCCAAGCCCTTACACCCCCTTTCCTGGGGAGGCTTGAGAATAATATCCTAACCAGTTGGTTACAAAGTGATCACAGACCCAAACCCCTGGGTCTTTTCGCCGATTGACCATTGGCTTTCCCTCTCAGACAGTTTTTTGCTGAGAAACACGACAGGACAGAATTCTTGATCCGGTCCTTCCTGCATTAAAACTGCTCCCACACCACACTCCGACGCATCTGTGGTTACTAGGAAAGGTTTGTCAAAGTCTGGGGCCCTTAGCACAGGGTCAGACATGAGTGTCGCTTTAAGCTGGTTAAAGGCCTTCTGACACTCTTCAGTCCACTGAACTGCTTTTGGCTGTTTCTTTTTGGTTAGGTCTGTCAGTGGGGCGGCGATTTGGCTGTAGTGCGGTACAAATGGACTGTAATATCCGGCCAAGCCTAAGAAGGATTGGACCTGTTTCTTTGTCTTTGGGACAGGCCACTTTTGGATGGCAGTCACTTTGACGTTTAGGGGGTTGATAGTTCCTTGACCCACCTGGTGTCCAAGGTAAGTCACTCTGTTTAGGCCTATTTGACACTTTCTAGCCTTAACAGTTAGTCCTGCCTCCCTTATGCGCTCGAAGACTTTTTGCAGATGCTCCAGGTGTTCTGCCCATGAATCAGAAAAGATGGCCACATCATCAAGGAAGGTGACTGCAGATTCTCCCAATCCTGCTAGGAGACTATCTACAAGTTTTTAGAAAGTGGCGGGTGCATTTTGCAGCCCGAAAGGGAGTACATTACATTCATACAGCCCTACATGTGTGGTGAAGGCTGACCTTTCCTTGGCGGATTCATCCAGCGGTACCTGCCAGTACCCCTTGGTTAAGTCCAAGGTAGAGATGAACTGGGCCCGTCCCATTTTCTCTAATAGTTCATCTGTGCGTGGCATTGGACAGTTATCTGGGTGAGTTACAGCATTTAGCTTACGGTAGTCCACGCAAAAGGGTATCTCCCCATCTGGTTTGGGAACTAGAACCACTGGAGATGCCCATGCACTGCCAGAGGGGCAGATTACACTCATCTGTAGCATGTCCCGGATCTCCCTTTCTTGTAGCAGTTTTGGCTTGAGGAGACACCCGGTATGGTTGGGCTCTAATTGGTTGAGCATTACCTGTGTCGATGGAGTGGTATGCCCGTTCAGTCAGTCCTGGGGTGGCTGAGAACATCAGCGTGAAGCTAGTGCACAGCTCCTTGATCTGTTGGAGCTACATACATCCGAGGGTCATTGAGAGGTTCACCTCTTCCACGCCACCGTAACTTTTTCCTTCATAGTAGACGCCCTCAGGCCACTCAGCGTCATCTCCTCCCTGGGCTGTAAACTGACAAACCTTTAATTCTCTGGAATAAAAGGGCTTTAGAGAATTAACATGGTACACCTTAGGCTTTAGGCTTAAGGTGGGGGATGCTATGAAATAGTTAACAGCTCCCAGGCGCTCCTGGACTGTAAATGGCCCTTCCCATGACGCTTCCATCTTATGGGCCTGGAGCGCCTTCAAGACCGTGACCTGGTCCCCTACTTTAAAGGAATGTTCTCTGGCATGTTTATCATACCAGGCCTTTTGCTCTTCCTGAGCATCTTTTAGGTTTTCTTTAGCAAGGACTAAAGAGGTTTGAAGGGTGTTTTGTAGGTTGTTTACAAAGTCCAGAATGTTAGTTCCTGGAAAAGGCGTAAACCCCTCCCATTGCTGCTTCACCAACTGCAATGGCCCCTTAATCTCGCAGCCATACACAAATTCAAATGGTGAAAACCCTAAACTGGTGAAAACCCTAAACTGGTACAGCCCTGTAGGCAAAGAGCAACTGCTGCAACACTAGGTCCCAATCGTTGGAGTGCTCATTTACGAATTAACGTATCATGCCCCCCAAAGTTCCATTAAACTTCTCCACCAAGACATTTGTTTGATGGTGGTAAGGGGTGGCAACCAAGTGGTTCACCCCATGAGCTTCCCAAAAGCTTTTCATGGTTCTTGCCAGGAAATTAGTTCCTGCCTCTGTAAGGATGTTGGAGGGCCAACCTACCCTGGCAAAAATGTGTGTTAATGCCTGGCACACACTTTTAACTTTGGTGTTGCTTAGAGCTACTGCTTCTGGCCATCGGGTGGCAAAATCCATGAAAGTCAGTATGTACTGCTTTCCTCTGGGTGTCTTTTTCGGGAAAGGACCCAGAATATCCACAGCTACTCGCTGAAATGGGACCTCAATGATGGGGAGTGGCTGGAGAGGGGCTTTGACCTGGTCTTGGGATTTTCCCACTCTTTGGCACACCTCACAAGACCGGACATAGGTAGAAACATCCTTGCCCATTCCCTCACAGTGGAAGGACCTCCCCAAATGGTCTTTGGTCCTGTTCACCCCAGCACGGCCACTAGGATGATCGTGGGCTAAGCTCAAGAGCTTTACCTGGTACTTAGTTGGAACTACCAACTGTTCCAACTGAGGATGCCAGTCTTCCTGGTGCCCACCAGAAAGAGTTTCCTTGTATAAAAGTCTTCTTTCTGCAACAAACCGGGATTGATTAGAAGAATTGATAGGCGGTGGGTTGCTCCATGCCGCCGTCCAAGCTCCCTGGAGGCTTTCATCTTCTTCCTGCTTGGCCTGGAACTGTTCCCTTGATGCTGGAGACACCAGTTCCTCACTGGATTGTGGACTTGGGCTTGGTCCCTCTGGAAGCGATGCAGGTGATGGGGTGGTTTCTGTTGACGGTGAACCGCTTTCCCCTGATGCACTATGGGGTATTTCAGGCTCTGGCTGAGCCTCTTGTGTAGGGTTATCTGCTGTTGCTAGTGCAGGCTCGGTGGTGCCCTCTGGTGTTGGGGTTGTAGACAGGGTTGCAAGCATTGGATTCAGCGCTGGCAATGGTTCTGGTGCCGGTGGCTCCGCCCATTCTGGTTTTGGGACTGGTTCTGGTTGGGTCTCTGGGACTGGATTCACTGTTGCTGTTGCAGTTGGTGGCAGGGGGTCTGGTTCCACCACCTCAGTCTGGGTCTCTGGTAACACAGACGGGGCCCTGGTAGAAGGCTCAGGAACAGGGATAGGTGTGAAGGCTTGCTTAGCATGGCTGCAGGTGACCATTCCCACCCTCTTGGCTAGCTTCACATGGTTGGCCAAGTCTTCCCCCAGCAGCATGGGAATGGAATAATCATCATAGACTGCAAAAGTCCACATTCCTGAACAGCCCTTGTACTGGACAGGCAACTTGGCTGTAGGCAAGTTTAAAGAGTTTGACATGAAGGGTTGAATCGTCACTTGGGCCTCTGGGTTGATGAATTTGGGGTCCACTAAGGATTGGTGGATAGCTGACACCTGTGCTCCAGTGTCCCTCCACGAGATAACCTTTTCCCCACCCAGACACACAGTTTCCCTTTGCTCTGAGGGTATCTGGGAGGCATTTGGGCCTGAGGACCTTTGGTGTGATTTCGGTGTAATGAACTGCAATTTGTTGGGGTTCTTGGGGCAGTTGGCCTTCCCATGCCCCAGCTCATTACATTTAAAACTGACGGGTCACTGGGGTGAGGTGAGTTGCTGGAGACTGGTGTGGTGGGACAATAAGGTGTTTGGGATTTTCCTTGGGATGTAGGTGGGGCCTTGGGCTGCCCCCCGGTGGTAGGGTTTTGTTTCAGGTTGCCCCTTCTGATATCTGCTCCAACTGCTACCAGCTTTTTTCTTTTCCACCACCTCCACCGAAGAGAGCACAAACAAAACCACTCTCCCCCTCCCTCCAGATTTGAAAGTATCTTCTTTCCTTATTGGTCCTTTTGGTCAGGTGCCAACCAGGTTATCTGAGCTTCTTAACCCCTTACAGGTGAAGTGATTCTGGACCTCTGGCCAGGAGGGATTTTATGTTACTGCATACATAAAGGTCGTTACCTTTCCCATTATATTTATAACATACTTGTGTCTCAATATGTTTGATTCTAAGTAGCCTTAGTGAAGCATTTGGTCAGCTTCTTGAGAAAGGACTATTCTCAGTAAGTGCCGAATCAAGAAACACTTAGCTGACAATGGATTTTGGGAGACGCCAATCCACATCTGAGTTTTCCTGGGAACGTTCAAACTAACATGTAAACAGTGGTGTCGGCCTGCAAAAAGCTGAATCATTCATGGATGTGTGACTTGCCCAGGTGGCTACAAACTCCATCTTGTTGCTGTGACTGCACAGGAAAACAAAGGGGTTTCTGCCCACAAGGGAGAGAATATAAAAGGCCCTGGAAGCCTCTCCATTTTGTCTTCAGCTGGCTTAAGAGATGGTCTCTCCACCCCCAAAAGATGCCTGAAAGAGACTGGAACAGAGGACAGTAACTATAGGGGTGTGAGTGATTGCTGAGCTCAGACTAGGAAGGAGTCAAGTCTGTGAAAGCTGCTTATTAGAATATCTCTAAGGGTGAGATTTACCTGTGTGCAGTTTCTTAATGTATTAGGCTTAGACTTGCGTGTTTTGTTTCATTTTGCTCGGTGACTTAGTTTGTTCTGTCTCTTATTACTTGGAACCAATTAAATCCTACTTTTTATACTTAATAAAATCACTTTTGCTTATTATTGAACCCAGAGTTAGTGACTAACGCTTGGGGGAGCAAACTGCTGTGCACATCTCTCTATCAGTGTTATAGAGGGTGGACAATTTATGAGTTAGCCCTGTATAAGCTTTATACAGAGTAAGATGAATTCATGTGGGGTTTAGGCTCCCAGAAAGACTGAATACTGGGTGCTGGAAAGTCTCTGTTAACGAAGAAGCCCCTGAGCTGAGTGGATCTCAGTTTCAGTGAACTGCAGGGGGGCATGGCCCAACCTCTTGCTCTGTGCTGTAATTGACTGGAGTGTCTTACTCAGCAAGACAAGAGTAGAGGAAAGCCTTCTCTGGCAGGGGCGTATGTTCTCAGTGATATCCCAGCACATCTAGTGACTGTCTTAAGGGGGTTTCTGTGACCAAAACTGTCACACCTGGAGTTTAGCAGCTTGCCTTAAAGGGGGTTATGTGAAAATCCTCTTAATGTGCCAGAGATGATTCTGGATGTAACTAAAACACAGAGGGAGTTTGTTGTGGCTCCACAGAGCAATGCTTCTGTACAGCAAGAAAAAGACGGATTGTTGCTTAGAAAGGCTCCTCCTGAAGAGAAAAATCTTTGCTGCAACTGATGGGTGTGGAAAGGAGAGGGGAGCGCGAGACAACAGCCCCCCCCCGCCCGAAGGGTCCCCTGGGCTCATCGTCTCTTCCCGCCTTAGCAGCAGGGCCCGCGGGGCGCCCAGGGCGGCGCGCCAGGCCCCGCAGCACCAGCCCCCGCTCACCAAATTGCTGCCGCGGAACAGGCCGGGCGACGCTGGAGCCAGCGACCCGCGCAGCGGGCCCCGGGGCTGTTCTCGGCCCGCGGCCGGGCCCCACGAGCCTGGACCCCGCAGGGACCCCGGCTGGGCCCGGCTCCAGCAGCCTGGCCCCTGAGCTCTGTGCGCAGCAGGGGCGAGCCCACCACGTGCCCCCACTCCCCACTCTCCCAATGGCTTCTTGCCCCCTGGGGGAATCACGTGACGGGGGGGAGGAGGCGGGACCAGCTGGGGAGGCTTTGCCTGTTTGTAGCACGGGGCGGGGGGGTGGAAGCAGCCCCGTCCCCCGATCCCACCCAGGTGCTTCCTCAGCTGGCCCCAAGCGCTGTGTCTCCCGCCAAGCCCGCCCCCTTCACTCACCCCGCCCCCCCGCTATGGTTCTGGCTCTTTGGGTCGCCGCCGGGACCCTCGCGCACCTAGGCACCGCCCACGAGGCTCCCCATTGGCGGTGGCCTCCGGCCTCTCCCATTGGCTCCCAGGCGCTATTTAAGCGAGGAGGTGGCGGCGGGAGCATCAAAGTGAATCCCTGGCTGGCTGCCATGTTGTACCTGCCTCCTGGGTCCGGTCCGGTCCCTTCCCTCCTGCCCTGTTTCAGATCCTCTGGCTACTGACTCCAGCTCCAGCTCCAGGCTCTATTCCTGACTCTGACTGTGGCTCTGATCCTTGGCTTGACTCCCACCTCTGGTTCCTGAGCACCCTGGCTCTGACCATTAGGCCTGGCTGCCGGTGGGCTGTGATAGCTCCCCACCGCCCTGCACTCCTGAACCCAGAGCGAGACTCTCCTGCCCCCTAATCCCATGGCTCATCTAGAGCCTGATCCTCCCCCAGAGCCCTAAACCAGAGGGGTATCCTGCAGCACCCCATCCCAGCTGGGTGCTCATCCCCTGCCCACACCCATGTGGGCTCTGTCCCTGTTCTCAGCCTGGGACATTAAGGAGAGGAAGACCAGGAACGTACGATAAAAGCCCAGAGAACACCTCCTTGGGGGCCAGCTTGACCGAACCGCAGCACTCGGGGGGACAAGTGCTGATGTAGCTACTTCTCATTTTTCAGTGAAGATCTGGCCTCACTTACCCCTCCCTTACTGCCCGGCCCTGATCTTACCCATTAGGCTCCTCTCGGGTGTGGGGCTGGGGACCTCCGGTGCAACTGAGCAGACGTTGTCAGGCTCGGGGACGTCAGTGCTGATGGGACATGGTTCGACAAGCTGGTGGGTTGGCCGCGCCTCGGTCTGGTCCATTATGCTTGTTGCTGTAGTTGGATTGGGCAGGAATCTCAGTGTGTGTGTGGAGGGCTCTCCATGGCCCATCTGGGCTCTACGCAAGGGGGGGTGGGCTCTTGCCTCCTTGGGGCAGGAAAGAACAGGATTTGGGGAGGAGGTGATGCCACCTCAGATCCCTGCACCCCATAATAATCTCTAGCTCTTCAGATCATGTTGCAAAGGCGACCTGGTCTCACAAAGTCCCCAGCCCTTCACCAGAACATCTCGAGCTCCTGGCTCATGCTGGACCCTCAAGGACGAGGAGGCCCAGCACTGTCGGGCGCAATTTGGTGGCCATGATGACTAGGGTGGGGCTCAGGGGTGACCAGTTCATGAGAGGGGGGATCTAAAAGGGGGGATAACCCTGTCCTGACCACACCCTGGCTCTTACCCTCCCCCAGCACTGAGCAGGACGCACTTTGGATCAAGCCTGAGAATAATTAAAGGGGCACGGATCGGTGTGTAGCATCTTTAGCTAAAAGAGCTTTTCTCCCTGCTGTGTCTCAGGCATTTGAATTAAAAGGGCACCCGCAAAAATGATAAGGATGAAGCTGAAGGGTCAAACTCTGCTCCCAGTTACACCAGTGTAAATCTAGAGTGAAGGCATTAGTGTGACTCAGGATTTACACTGGTGTAAATGGGAGCCGATGTTGGATCAAATAGGTTCTAAAACTTTGTCGGCAAATAATCATGTCCCCTGCCAGGCAGTGAGGTTTCCCCCGCACAGGGTGTGATGCTGTCAGTCCTGCCAGCTCCCCAGTCACCCCCGGGACTTCCATGGATGGCAGGGTAGGTGAGACCCCCATTTCTGATCTATTTTTGAAAAGAGAAAAAAAACAAACTGCTTTTTGAACTTTCTTCCAGCACCATGAAGGAGCAAAAAGGGCGGGAACCCAACTGCCACCCCTAGAGAATGAGGAACACAAGGAGCAGCAGGTTCCTCATCAGCCAGCAAAGGAGCTAGCATGTCTCACCGTGGGGAAGGGACAGATCCCCAGCCCATATTCCTGGGTCCTCCTGGTCCTGCTGAGGTTCTCCAGCCTGGTTGGGCATCTGCTCTGGGTCCCCTTGGATCTCTTAGTCATGCAGGCGTCTTCCTCTCTGGGGCCAAGGGTAGCGGGCTGGGTGGGTGCCCTGTGTGCTCTGCTGTTAGCTCCGACTGGGCTTCCTGCCCTGTAAGAGGGTGTCTTATACATGCGGTGACTCAGGCGCTCCTGTGGTGAGGCCTGCGTGGGCAATGTCAGGGCCCCGCCCCATCACCCTGCCTCCTGCGTTGGGCGGTGGTGACCCTGAGTGAGTCACAGTGTCAAAGAGGGAACAGCTCTGTTAGGTCCCATCTGGTCCATCGTCCCAGAGCAGGACTATTCTCCCCAGGCTAGTTTTAAATATGGCATAACCGGCTGGGTTGTCGGGATGAGGGATTGAACCCTGGACCTCTGGGGTGAGCTGCTACGACCTGAGCTAAAAGAGGCACTGCAGTAGCAGGCTCATAAACATCCCTCTGGGATCCCACCACTGCAGGGAGACAGGGTATGGCCATATGGGTTAGGCAAATGTCCCTAGCCATAGAGCTCCCAATCGGCCCCCAGGGAAGAGATTCCCAGTGGCAGCATCACACAGTATTTCCTGGTGTGAGTATAGGGGGTGAACAGTGAGGTGGCAAAATTTGAAGACAATACAAAACTATTCAAGCTAGTTAAGGCCAAAGCTGACCGCAAAGAGATACAAAAGGATCCCAGGAAACTGGGTGACTGGGCAACAAGATGGCAGATGACATTCAGTGGTGACAAGTGGAAAGTAATGCACATTGGCAAACATAATCCCAACTACACACACAAACGGATGGGGTCTAAACTAGCTGTTACTACGCAAGAAACGGATCGTGGCGTCATCGTGGAGAGTTCTCTGAAAACATCCACTCAATGTGCAGCGGCCGTCGCAAAAGTCAAGAGAACGTTAGGAACCACTAGGAAAGGGCTAGATGATGAAACAGAAAATATCATTGTGCCTCTATTTAGAGCCATGGTACGACCACACCTTGAATACTGCATGCAATTCTGAGTGCCCCGTCTCTGAAAGGATATATTAGAACTGGAATAGATGCAGAGAAGGGCAATGAAAATTATTAGGGAGCTGGAACAACTTCTGTTTGAGGACAGATTAGAAAGACTTGCACTGTTCAGCTTGGAAAAGAGACACTTAGGGGGGATGTGATAGAGGGCTGTGACATCATGAGGAAGTGACTAGGGAAGTGTTATTTACCCCACTGCAAGAACCAGGCGTTGCCCAAGGAAATTATTAGGCAGCGGGTTTAAAACTCACAAAGGGAATTGTGAAGGCCAAAAGCATAACAGGTGTGACAAAGTTCCTCCTCTACCTTGGTGGGTCTTGCGCTTATTGGTGGATTTGCTCGCCTTGGAGCTTCATGGCAGCCCTCAGCTTGGCCGTTACTCTGAACCCACAGTCCAGGTCGACTCCTCCTGTGTCTGACCAGGAGTTGGGAGGATTTGGAGGGAACCCAGGCCCGCCCTCTACTCCGGGTTCCAGCCCAGGACCCTGTGGAATGCAGCTGTCTAGAGTGCCTCCTGGAACAGCTGTGCGACAGCGACAACTCCCTGGGCTACTTCCCCATGGCCTCCTCCCAACACCTTCTTAATCCTCACCATAGGACCTTCCTCCTGGTGTCTGATAATGCTTGTACACCTCAGTCCTCCAACAGTCTGCGTTTCTCACTCTCAGCTCCTAGTGCCTCTTGCTCCCAGCTCCTCACACGCACATCACAAACTGAAGTGAGCTCCTTTTTAAACACAGGTGCCCTGATTAGCCTGCCTTAATTGATTCTAGCAGCTTCTTGATTGGCTGCAGGTGTTCCAATCAGCCTGTCTGTCTTCATTGTCTCCAGAAGGTTCCTGATTGTTCTGAAACCTTCCCTGTTACCTTACCCAGGGCAAAGGGACCTATTTAATCTGGGGCTAATATATCTGCCTTCTATTACCCTCCTGTAGCCATCTGGCCTGACCCTGTCACACAGGGTTCAAAAAAGAATAAGTTCCTGGAGGACAGGTCCAGCAATGGCTATTAGCCAAGATGCTCAGGGACACAACCCCATGCTCTGGGTGTCCCTAAACCTCCACCTGCCAGAAGCATCTGACACTTACCACTGTCAGAGACAGGACACTGGGCTAGGTGGACCATTGGTCTGACCCAGTGTGGCTGTTGGCCTGTTCCTCCTAATCCTCCGCCTATATGAGGCCCATGGCTGGATGAAGGCGTAGGTGCTACAAGCCCATGGCTAGGGCCTCAGCTCCCGGAATCATGCCGGGATTGAGACTGTTATCCCTTCTCACCCCTGGGCAGGGCCCAGCATGAGAGCTAGGCACCATTTTTATTCCACTTCAGCTCAGTGTGATCCTCAGTGGCTCCCAGCAGATCATGGGGCTGCCACCAGCCTCTGGCTGCAGATGAGAAGAGACCTCCTGCGGTCCCAGCACAGCCTGTCTGTGCGTGTGTGTATGTACATCTCAGCACTCTGGTCAGTGCACACCCAGAATTACACAGAGAAACAAGTCAGTTTACACCAGCACGTGTTCTGAGTCCAAGGTAGCTGTATTCCACACAGGGTCGCCCTCCGCAGCCCGCGTAGCACTGAGGGCCCTCTCCACGCACATGGCCACAACCACACAAGCATCTCAAGGTGGGTCTAAAGCCTCCATTCGCCAGCTCGCCCGGCCCACGGCTGGAGGAGGCATTCTCAGCCCCATTTCACAGGAGGGTCAGCAGAGCACGACGGGGAGCAGCCACCTGGAGCTGAGACCTGACTCCCAGCCCCCCCGTTTTAACCACTGCCCCCAGCTGCCTCCTCCCCCATATAGCACCAAAATGGGCACTGCTGGGTTCACACAGCGATGGGGGTTCAGAGCGGGGGGGAAACACGGGGGCCGGATGCAGGCGGCAGGGATTGCAGGGGAGAAGGGGCTTGCACTGCGAACAGCAAGTTTGTAAACATGAAGCAGTGGTGAACGGGGGGCAGGGTGGCACCGGCAGAGCGTGGACCATCTCCGGTGGGTGGCTGCCGCGAGAGAAATTCGCCCCTGTATGGAGAGGGAGCACACGAGCCCTCTGGGCTGTAGGGTTGCCCCGTGTCTGGTTTTTGAGTGGAACGCCCGGTTGAAAAGGGACCCTGGCGGCTCCAGTCAACATCACTGACCGGGCCACTAAAAGTCCAGACTGTGGCACAGTGGGGCAAAGGCAGGCTCCCTGCCTGCCCTGGCTCCATGTGGCTCCTGGAATCAGCCAGCATATCCAGCTCCTAGGTGTAGGGGCATGGCCCCCGCCCCGAGCACCAGCTCCACAGGTCCCATTTGCCAGGAGCTGCGAGGATGGTGCCCGCGTGTGCAGGCAGCATGCCAAGCCCCCTGCCCCTTGGCCTAGGGGCCAGACATGCTGGCCACTTCTGGGAGCCTCCTGAAACAAGCGCTGCTTGGCAGAAGCCCTCACCCCAAACCCCCTCCCGCACCCAAATCCTTCCTCCCAGAGCCCGCATCACTTCCTTCACCCCAGCCCCCTGTCCTAGCCCTGATCCCCCTCCTGCACCCCAAATCACTCATCCCCGGCCCCACCCCAGAGCCCACACCTCCAACCGAAGCCCGCACCCACTCCCGAACCCCAACCCCCTCGGCCACAGCCTGGAGCTCGCACCCCCACCCGGAGCCTGCACCCCCTTCCGCACTCCAACCCTCTGCCCCAGCCCTGAGGCCCCTCCCGCTTTCTGAATACCTCGGCCCCAGCCTGGAGCCTGCACCCTCAGCCGGAGCCCTCACCCCCTCCTGCACCCCAGCCCCCTGCCCCAGCCCGGTGAAAGTGAGTGAGCATGGGGGAGAGTGAGCAATGGAGGGAGGGGGGGATGGTGTGAGTGGGGCCTTAGGGCTGGGGCAGGGCAAGGGAGTTCAGTTTTGTGCTATTAGAGTAAGCTGGCAACCCTAATGGACTGGTGTGGGGCTGGAACAGTTCTCAGGCCTCATGGGCCGGGGTACATTTCAGCCAGTGCTCAGAGCAAGGGCGGGACTCTGGCCATTTAGACAGAAGCAGCTTTTTCGCAGATCCACCTGTAGTGCAAGTTGCAGGGCTCGTCGTTCCACCGGCCGTCCTCGTGCAGGTGGGCGCAGTCCTCATCTCTGATGTGAAAACTGTACCTGTTATTGGGCTCCCCTGTGGCCCAAAACCTGAAAGGGAAGGAAGAGAAGAGCCCTCAAGCCGTTGGGCCACCGGTTCTGGCTGAGATGCTCCCATCTATGTGCTATCTGGTAACCGGGTTCCCCCTCAACGTAACCTAGAGCAGCCTCAGGGTTGGTCTAACTTATGCTCAGGCCCCTGCGGCGTTGTGGGCAGCCAAAAATAGCCAAAGCCCAGCTGTGCTCCAGCCCCATCCCTACGTAGGAGGCTTTTCTGCTCTTCTCCAGGCCCTTGAGCCCTGGGCAAGTGTGTGTGTGGGAGATTACGTTCCCTTTATGGCCCCTTGATGGCACCAGAGCTGCATAAAGGGGGGTCTCAGGAAAAAGGAGGGAACAAAATGGCCTCCAAGGAAGGCAGGCTGCCCTCTCCCTGAATCGGGGTTTGTGGCATTTTCACCCCAAAACTCAAGGGTTCATTAAATTCCCCCCACAAACAGACAGATTTTTTTATTTTGAATTATCCAGATCAACACAGGTCTGGGGAAAGTGTCACCTGCTAGCAGAGCAGGCTTCGTTACTGGCCCACTAGAGGATAACAACCTGCTACCAGTTAATGGAGCTGCTCTTTTGGCTCAATAACGCCTAGCTTGGAGATAGTACCTTTCAACAGGGGAGAGAAAAGCACTTTACAAAGCATCATTTGGCCATTTTGCAGCAGGGGAAACCGAGGCACAGAGCGGGGCAGTGACTTGCCCAAGGCCACCCAGCAGGCCAGCAGCACAGTCGGGAATGGAAGCCAGCACTACTGAGTCCCAGAGCAGGGCTCTAACCACTGGGCAAGGACGTTACTGTTACAGGCCCTCAGTTCACACCCATGCAGTGGAGGATGTCACCTTATCAGTGGTTGAAGCTGCCACCTGCCCAGGCTATGGCAGCACAAACTTCTCCTTGCCATGGTGGCTCAGACCTGCCCTGCCTTGGAGAGACCCTTCTGTAGGCTGAGAGGGGCGCTCCGTCCCCTTGGCCCATTCAGTCCTTGGCCCCTCGGCTGTGATGGCCGACAAGCCCCCACTGCGATCTGTGGATGCTTTTCCCACTGGGAACTGGGCTGAGACCCAGCAAGCTCGTTTCATACAGAGGGCACCCAGCAGCAACACCATGTAGTCGCTACAGACCTGGGCCCGATTCGAACCAGTGACCTGCGGGGGACTGATAAAGGCTCGAGTTGGTCAGTCGTCAGGGCATGAAATCAAACCTGAGTGGTGCTGCCCCAGGCCTCAGCCTTGGAGCTACTGAGGTGGAAAGCGCCTGCAGGAGCAGGGGCAGCTGGGGAAGGCCAGGGGCAGGAAGGGGAGAGCAGAGGATCGTCCCATGCTTACGTAAATGCCGCAGGGGTATTGTCCACCCAGTGCCAGACACCTTCAGTCCCTTGGTCTGTGAAGCCGATCCAGTGACGAACAGAATCAGCTTTAATGGCCAAGTAATTCTAGAGAGGGGACAGCACAGAGGATTGGGTGGTTAGACCTGGAGCATAAGCTAGGCCTCATGGCGGCCCTCTGCATGGGTGCATTTTACCCGAGGAGGGGGCCGGAGGGTCGTACCTGCTCCGTTTGATCGTTGATCACCACCAGATCGGCAGTCTGGCTCAAACAGGTCCTTCTGGCCACCTGCCAGCCCTGGGCAGCCGAGGAGAAAAGGTAGCACCTCCCTCGGTACTGCTCCCAGCCAGGCTGGCACTGGGAAGTGCCTGCCGGAGAGAACACAGCAGAGCCAGCACGTGACTCGGGAGGTGTGGGCGGGAGGGGCTCCCCACCCTGGATAAACCCAGCGAATGCCTTCAGCAGCTGCCAGGTACCGCGGGAGCTTCCTTCAAGCAGGCCCTGCCCCAGGAAAGCATTTCAGCAAGGGCATAGCTGTAAGGTCACTGGGAGAATATTTGCCAAAAGAAAAGGAGTACTTGTGGCACCTTAGAAACTAACCAATTTATTTGATCAGTGAGCTGTAGCTCACGAAAGCTCATGCTCAAATAAATTGGTTAGTCTCTAAGGTGCCACAAGTACTCCTTTTCTTTTTGCAAATACAGACTAACACGGCTGTTACTCTGAAACCTGGGAGAATATTATTCACCCATTTTATGCTTCCTCTAAATGTGGAGGAAATTCTGAGTCACTTCCTGATGGAACAGATCACTATTTACTCTCTCAGCTTGCCAGCAGGTTTTTAGACACTTAGCTATCGAGAAGAGAGAGATGGATGGGTAGATACAATAGAGACTTTGCTTAATACGCTGCTGAAAACATTAAACTGACTCTTTCAGCACAATCCTTCATACAACGCCGAGGGAAGAGCGCCCCGTAGGACCGCAGTGGGGGATTGCGCTCAGCACTGACTGCGAGGGAAGACTGCCCCCTCCAGACTCCTCATTGCCTACGGCTTCAACGAATATGAAGGCCCCCCAATGTTCGCGAGGGGCTGAGAGTTATTCAGTATTATTATCTATACTGCCGTAGCCCCCCCAATCAGGCCCCGTTGTGCCAGGCGCTGTACAGACGCAGAACAGAAAACGGTCCCCCTGCCACGAAAAGCGAGCCAAGGCTGGCATGTATCTCACCGTTCCCTTTCTGTGCGGCATCCAGGATCTTGTAGGTCTCGGCCCTGATGTCATCTCTGTCATGTTTCGCTTTGGCCAGATCCCTGGACACTGGAAACAGAACACGCCGTCATGTATGGGAATGGGGTCCCATCCCTTTAAATAGTTTGGGAGCCTCGAGTGGCGCTCACCATGTTCTGTGCGTCCAAAGCGACCAGAAGTTAGCCAGAGCCGCGGGTGTGTGCAGCTCGGCCTGGCGTGTCTGTGTACAGACCGTAAGCACCGGGATTTGGGGCCTGGCTGTGACACTGAAATGGGGCCCCTTTCTCAGCAGCGAGAGGCACCAAGCTTGTTACAGTTGGTCCGATACAGTCATTAGGGACTCGAGACCTGGCCGAACACTCCAGCAGAAGCCCACCTTTCACCAGGGTCAAATTTATTCAGCTCAATCCTGGTCTCTCTCTTTCCCCAAACCCCAGCAGGAGCCCTGCCTCTCCCCCCTCTGCCCTGCCCCCCAGTTCCCTACCCTTGGCTCCCCAACACCCCATGCTTATTACACCTGGCCCTCCTCTTTCTGCCACGCCCTTGAATCTACCTGCCTCCCCTCAGCCCCATCTCCTCCCAGCTTTTCCCCAAATGATTCTGGGGCGCAAGAAACAGCCTCTCTGGAGCAGCCCAGCCCAAAGAGTTCCCTGAAGCCCAGACTGGGAATCCCTGGCACTAAAGGGTTAATCGACTTTCCCCCATTCAGAATGGGGCCCCTGGTGCACACAGAGCCCAGAGTGCAGGCTCTGGCGGTATTGGCTGCGTCCCCACTGGGGTCCGCAAGGTTGGGGCTTGGCCCTGAGTTTCCTGCCTCGGTGCCTCCAACTCAGGGAACGAATCACAAAAGCCGCTCATTCAGGCTGGATCCGGTGTGGGGGGGATCCCAGCTTGCCATGGCCACCCAGGGCTGGGATTCTCCAGCCCCATCTCAGCTTCCTGCTGCTGTTCCCCCACCCCGGCCTTCCTCCGCCTGAGCCCTGCTCCACACCCCCGCCTGCCCTCACCTTCCTCTCTCAGCGTGGCCTGGTCCGACTGCAGCCTCTTCAGCTCCTTGGCCAGCTCCTCCCCTGAGAGACAAACAGAGCCCATCACACTCCTGGGGAGTCTCGGGGACCGGGGCTGAGTGGGAGTGGGGAGAGGTGGAGATTGGTCAGGAATGGGGAATGGGGTAGGGAGGGGATTGTGAGGAGGAGGAGGAGGAGGGAGGAAGGCCAAAGGGGTGAGATGAGAGGTGCAGGGGAGTCAGAGAGGGGACGTCGGGCTGTGGATCGTGAGGACTCTGGTACGTACCAGTGCTGTGCATGGCAGATTGATTGAAATGAAGCATCCCCAGTTGCTTCGCCATCTTGGAGCCTGGAAGAGACAGAGCCCGGTGAGCTGGGAACCGTCTTTCTCCCCTGCACTGGTCACGTGGGGCAGGGCCATGTTCCCAAGCAGAGCGGGTCTATGAGGGCCGCCCAGGGCTGGTTTCCTTCCCCAGAGGAGGCTGCATGCGGGTGGATTTGCTTTAACCCCCCAGGCCCTGATAGTCATTAAGGCTCCAGATGGGAGTGAATTGCCCCAGGCCAGGCAGTGAGGCAAGGTTAGAACTCAGGGCCCCCTGACTCCCTGCCCTGTGCTCATTCCCCCAGACCCACGGACGTCGGCCAGCCCTGCCTAGGGGAGAGCCAGTTAGTGGGATTAGTTAGGGTCCCCCCTAGACTAGTGAGTAATGGGGCACCTCGTCAAGAACACCCTTTGCAAGCGGAACGCCCTGAAAAGTCGAGAGATGAAGCTGAGGCTCTGCAGAGCTGCGGTGCTCAGTATCTGGGCCTCTGGGACTGAATTGTGGCCCAGCACCGTCAAGATTGGCAAGAAATTGGGCGCCATTCAGGCGAAGCGTCTTCAAACGATCGAAAGCATCAAATGCCTGGGATGCAGGTCGAATGAAGGGATCTGCTTTCTAACGAATCAGGTCCTGCTCGACTAGACGGTCGCCCAATCCTCTCTCAGGCGGCATGGTCATCTGCTCCGAAGTCCTGCCAACTTCCCTGAGAGACTCTCTTCGACTTTGACCGGCGGAAAGCTGGATGGGAGACCTAAAACACGACAGCTGGACGGTGTCAGAGACGCGTCCCTCACCGGCATCCTAACTCATAATGCGCAGCTTTGGCTCAGGGCAGAACAGCATGGAGGCCCAGAGTGCCTTCCGTCACCTCTATGCTGTCCAAACAACAGCAAGAGAACTGACCAGCCCTCTAGCCTAGGGAAATTTGCACTAGTGTCTCCATGTCCTGGTGCAAATCTCTAGTGTCGACACACAGCACGGGGCTTGCACACTGACATTCCCTTTTGTAATTCACCAGCGTGAGACCCACTGGAGTGACTCCTGCTTTGCACCAAGGAAGCACGTCTACATGAACGGGTTTGCATCACCTTTTAACCATCAGGGCAAAGTCTCAGCGACGGGGCAGATTTTCCGTCACTCAGAGCTTTTAACAGATTGGGCCTCTCTCCCGTAAAGCACTGGTATACTCCACCACCCAATATGGAATCGCTGGGTGGCCTCCTCTGGCCTGGGTTCTGCAGGAGGTCAGAACAGATGCTCCGAACAGTCTCTTCTGGCCATAACATTCATGGGTTTGTGAGCTACCAGGGTGTACATTTCCCTGCTGCAGACAGGCTCTTAGCTAAATAAAGCCTGATCCAAACACCATTCAAGATCATAGGAGTCTTTCCCTCAGGCTTAACAGGCTGAGATCATTAATCAGTGAATTGGGGTGCAACCAAAACAATAAGAGGCTTGACATGTCCTGTTCCCTTGTGCTCCTGCATCTGTTTGCCTGCCTCCACCTCTTGTCCCTTGTCTAATACTTAGGTCGGAAGCGATTTGGAGCAGGGACTGTCGTTTTGTTCGGTATTTGTGCAGCGCCCAGCGCAACTGGGGTCTGGGCTGCGAGTGGGACTTCTATGCTACCGTAATACACCTAATAGTGTTATGCTGGAGGGTGCTGTTGACTGCCCTCACATGGGTCTGGGAGCCACAGACAATGACAGACCTCATTAAAGCCAATGGGTGCCAAGTGTGGGAGGAGCAATCAAGCCCCTGTAGGCCGTGAGATGGCTGCAGACAATGGAGGTGATTGCCCAAAGCACCAGGCTGCATGGCAGGTTAGAGCTGAGGTGGGCCGGCCTGAAGGTGTCACGGGTTGCAGCCCCAGGTGCTAGGAAACCGGCTGCCAGCTGCATGGGTGGAAGGATGAAGGAGCTGTGAGTGGGACCCTGGGAGGAAGCAGAGACAGAGCTCCCCAGGCACAGAGCTCACTGGAGGGGCAGCTGTGGAGATTTCTAAGCAAGGAACCTGGCTGCTCCTGTTAGTTCCTGCCCTGCTCAGTAGAACAGGACCCCAGGAAACTAAACAAGTCACAGTGAGAACAGACATGCCTGTGAGCAGCGTTTGCCCCCCTCACGGGAACAAACCTGGCAAGGCCTCAGATTTTGCCTTGGGCCAAAGGGGTAACAAGAGTAATACAAACAAATGGATGCCTGGGAGAAAGATGAATTGTTACCACTGGCTCTGAGCATGGATTGATCAGTCCGCATCTGCTCCAGCTCCTTGGACATCTCTGTGCCTAGAAAGAGGGACAGACGTCAGCTGTTGTTTATATGGTTTTGGGGGACTCAGAGTAGGGATGGGTTTTCAGTTTGGAGTCACGGCCCAGGGAGGAATGCTGCATTTCTATTTCCCAGCTTCCCACTGCTCACTCGTGTCTGGGGGAGACAATCTCCCAGTCCTCTCTGAGCCACCCCTGCCCTGGCGCAGTCTGGCCAACCCCAAATGTTAAAAAAAAACAAGAGATTGGCTTAAAGATCATGAGCTTTGTAAAAAATAATAAATTTTGGATCCCTTTTCTTTGCCTTCTGGTTCCTGAATTGTCACGTCACTTTCTCATTATGCATTATGTGCATTATGGGGGATTATACCCCAACCCCTGCAGCATTCCACGCTGGCCATTAACAGAGACACGGGCTGGGGATGGGAGGGACATGTGGGGTGATATCTTGGCCTCGTTGAAGCCAATGAGAGTTTGACCATTGACTTAAAAGAGCTAGGATTGCACCCCTGGGATTTTCCACTGGGACTGTTCCTCTGTCACGGTCCTAAATGCTCTCCAGGATACTTACACTTTGCAATTGCCACGGCGAGGAGCACGGCCCAAAGCACGAACGATATGGCATGCAGGGCGTAAAGGGTGAATATGGACTTTGCTGCCCCCTTCGGGCCCCTAGGAAACTGCAGCCAGGCATTCCCTGGAAGGGAGCAGCAGAGATGGGGCGGTTAGAGCACCAATCCCTGCCCCATGGGGAAGGCACGAGGGAAATCAGCAGTCACGGTTATTCGCCTTCACTAACTCAGAGTGATGGACGTGCCTCTGGGGTCAGGCACCTCTGGGCACCGCAGGGCAATTCACACCCAGAGGTTGGGAGGGACATCAAATAGGAATTGGAACATGATTTTGTGTATTTCCATCCAGCCATCCCTGTTCTATCTAATCTCTCTATCCCCAGGACATCTAGGGTCCATCCACCGTCTCAGGCTTCCTTCACTCCTGTTACCCTAGCAGTGAGAGAACCCCATTTCCTGGGAGTCCCCTGTGTTTTCCCAAGGATCCTTCAGGGAACCAGGCTGGGCGCTGCATGTGAGATGCTGTGAGGATTCCCAGGTGTTTCACTCTCTGCCCTGCCCCTGTCTCCTCTGTCCCCTTTGACTAGCTTCCACCATCAGCTTCCGGCTCTATGGCTCAGCTCTCTGTGTACATCTCCCCCCGCAGCCCCAGCCCCTGCTCGACCTGTGATCCCCTCTTGATGGCTGCCTGTACCCCTGCCCTGGCCTCCCCTCCCAGTGCCTGGAGCTTCCCCAGCACTGTCCCCCAAGAATCCTCCCCATCGTGCCAAAGACTCATGCGTTATGAAGACCCCCAGCCAGCGAGGCTGCCCCCAGCTCTGTGCCGCTGTCCCCTCTGCTGTAGCCTCCTACAGGCAGGGACCAGCCGTTGGCTCGGAAGGGTGTTCCCTGCACAGTGCCCTGTGCACCCCAGCCACTCCCCAGCCTCAGCCCACTGTGCTCCTGTCAGCGGGGGGCTGGAGAGGGGAAGGAAGCAGCTATGTCCCCAACCCCCACATCAGCCCCATCCCACCCATCACCCCCCTTCGCTTCCCAGGCATGAAAATAAAAAAGAGGAAGAAAAGAGCTGAAAATCTGCTGTAAATGCAGAATTGTTTCTACCCAGGAAGCACGCGACACCTTCCCATTGCACAACCCGGGGCATGCTGCCTGGTCAGCAGGACTCCGGAGCTGAAATGCAGCGGGCAGGACATGTACCTCTGGGCCTAGGAAAGGCACTGGGGACAAGGCTGCTGATGGCACCACCTGGGATGTGTATGAGAGCCCTGCATGGGACAATTATTTTAATCCCGCTCTAGTCCTGCTCTGCAATACGCAGGCCCACCCGCTCCCGCATTGTTACTTGTGTTTTTATCCCGCTCCCACCCGTAAAAACCTTAGATCCCGCAAATCCCGCAGGAGACACAGATCCCCCCATGCTACTAAAAGTACAAACAAAACAATAACCGTCAGGTAATCTAATCTGTCTAGATAGACAGATCTCAATGAAGTTCAGTTACAATTTTTAGCACTGAAAGAATAAAACTAGATGGTGATCAGACTGAACTCTTGGACACTCTGTTCACCTTCCCCAGACCTGAAGATGAGCTCTGTGAAGCTCAAAAGCTTGTCCCGTCCACCAAGAGAAATTGGTCCAAGAAAAGATATTACCCCACCCGCCTTGTCTCTCACACATCCTGGGACCAATACAGTTACAAGACTATCTATCTATCTGTCTGTCTGCTTTTAGATCCCTCGTTGCTGTACTACCAAAGCACCAAACACAAACATCTGACAAAATGCTGCTGAACCAAGTTGGGAAGTCCAGCCTGGTTCTGTCCAGCGCCCTCCGGCTGCGATGTCTGAAAAGCCACATCCCAGAGTAGAAACCTGCTCAGTTCCCACCCCATCCCCTTCCGGAGAACAGGGGCCCCTTCACGGGTGAGCACTGCACAGCTCTGTATGTCGGGCCCGATTCCGCAGAGCTCCCTCAAACCGCCCAGCCCTTGGTTTCAGTGGTGTGTGAGAGCTGCGGGATCGGGGCCTCTTATTAAGGAGTCAGCTGATTGGGAGGAACCGACGGTGGGATCTCTCACTATTGCAGCCTGGGTGTTACCTGCTCTTCCAGCTGCCATTTCTGCCTCTTGTTCCTTGAGCTCCACTCGGTCAGACTCTTCACACTTCTGGTAAATGCGGTCGAAAGCCATCGCTCCAAGCTTCTCCCTTTCCCGACTCTGCGCCGGTGGGTTTTATAGCCGCAGAGCCTCTGAGCAGCTTTCCCTGAAAAGGAAACACATGCACCCAGTCACCCTTCCCCTCTTCAGAACTGCAGAGATCCGTGTCCCTGTCACGTCTCCCCCAGCGGCTGGGAACCTTCGTACAATCAGTGTTCCTGGAAACTTGTGAGGGGGTACAACCCACCTCCCCCCCGCCCAAACCGTGACTCAGTGCCTATTTTGCTTCAGTCTTCAGGTTAATGGAGACCAGATACTCAGCACAATTAATATTAACAACTGCGGGAAGGAACACAAGCCAAACTCGCGAATGATTAGGTTAAGGGATAGTTTAATAAGTTAGATGTACTCAAGACGGCAGGGCCCAATGCAATTCATCCTACTTAAGGAACTAGCTGCTGAAGCAATCTCACAGCCACTAACAAAGGAATGGTCTCTGTTCCTTCCTGACTGCGTACTTCTGGTTCCAAATGAGGTGTGTGGTTAGCCACTCTGAGGTTCTACTGTAGTGAAAACAAGAGTAAGTTTGCAAACAGAAAAGGAGGACTTGTGGCCCCTTAGAGTCTAACAAATTTATTTGAGCATAAGCTTTCGTGAGCTACAGCCCACTTCATCGGATGCATTCAGTGGAAAATATAGTGGGGAGATTTATATACACAGAGAACATGAAACAATGGGTGTCACCATACACACTGTAATGAGAGTGATCAGGGAAGGTGAGCTATTACCAGCAGGAGAGCGGGGGGGGGGAACCTTTTGTAGTGATAATCAAGGTGGGCCATTTCCAGCAGTTGACAAGAATGTGTGAGGAATGGTGCGGGTGGGGGGAGGGGGAATAAACAAGGGGAAATAGTTTTACTTTGTGTAATGACCCATCCACTCCCAGTCTCTATTCAAGCCTCAGTTAATTGTATCCAGTTTTCAGAGTAACAGCCCTGTTAGTCTGTATTCACAAAAAGAAAAGGAGGACTTGTGGCACCTTAGAGACTAACCAATTTATTTGCGCATAAGCTGTAGCTCACGAAAGCTTATGCTCAAATAAATTGGTTAGTCTCTAAGGTGCCACAAGTCCTCCTTTTCTTTTTGTATCCAGTTTGCAATTTAACTCCAATTCAGCAGTCTCTTGTTGGAGTCTGTTTTTGAAGTTTTTTTGTTGAAGAATTGCCACTTTTAGGTCTGTAATCGAGTGACCAAAGAGATTGAAGTGTTCTCCGATTGGTTTTTGTATGTTACAATTCTTGATGTCTGATTTGTGTCCATTTATTCTTTCACGTAGAGACTGTCCAGTCTGGCCAATGTACATGGCAGAGGGGCATTGCTGGCACATGATGGCATAGATCACATTGGTGGATGTGCAGGTGAACGAGCCTCTGATAGTGTGGCTGATGTGCTTAGGCCCTATGGTGGTGTCCCCTGAATAGATATGTGGACACAGTTGGCAACGGGCTTTGTTGCAAGGATAGGTTCCTGGGTTAGTGGTTGTGCTGTGTGGTGTGTGGTTGCTGGTGAGTATTTGCTTCAGGTTGGGGGGCTGTCTGTAAGCAAGGAGTGGCCTGTCTCCATAATCGAGAGTGAGAATATTGGAGACAAATGGTTACTGTCACGCTGTCTGGAGAGGCTCACAACCCTGAGTGCCAACCTCAGGGCAGAGACCCCAAACTGGTGGTATGTTCTGTGATTTAGCTTTCATTAACCCCGTAACAAGAGTGAATTCCTGAAGTACTGTAACAGTCTTCTCGTGGAGTCACAGTCCTTGTGGGCATTCCAGGCTGTCTCGCCAGGCAAGCTGGACTTTAGATTACACACCAAAGACATCGCTTGTAGCCAGTCCTGTAATAACCTAACTAAAGGTTTATTAACCAGGCAAATGAAATAAGAGAGTTAAAGGAGGCAACATGCATACACAAATGAGTTACACGCTGTGGTTCCCAAAGGTGAGAGAGTTGTAGAAATCTGTCAGCACTGCCTGTCTGTTAGGGCTCACCCAGATTGACACAGGGGATCTTAGCTCCTGTTTCCTAGCTCCAGCCTGTGAGAGTCCAAACAGCAGAGCGAGAGAGAGAGAGAGAGAGAAAGAGATGAAAAAGTTTCTTGTCATCTAGTTTTATTTCCTTCTTCCACAATTCAAGATGATGGGTCGAGCCCTTTCGCAAGGACCCTCTCCATGGGTGCGATGGGGTCATTAACAAAGCCTTTGTGTTGTTATGTCCCACAATGGACCATTTGGATTCAATAGTCCATCCTGATGGGCAGGAGATAACATCTTTTGTAAGGATTCAGCATTGTACATTAAGTGATTTCCCCCCCTGGCTGGTGAGTTATTCAGAAGAAACATTTTACAATTACGGCGCAAACATGTAATATTACCTTGTAGCATGGCATAGGGACATAAATAGGATTAATCCATGCAGCAATTTACAGGCATTTCATAAATTCTAAACACTAAACACATTGTCGTAAGTCCAGTACCCATCTTAACCATGCTAACACATAGGTAAGTGGGACTGGTTGTCAGCAATGAATTTATCAATGCTTGGCTGAGGCCTAAAGCTTTGGCAGAGCGGACGTCTGGTTTGCCAGCGTCACAGTTACATGCAGAGAACAAAATCATAACCCACTTTCTAGAATCTAAGCTTAACTACCAAGCCATTCCCCTGTCTCCTACGAGATAGCTTGGCCCAAGGGCTTTTCCAGGCATGTCCAACCAGTCAGGCAGAGATCTTTTCTCAGAAGATCAAGCCTGCCGGTGGCTTGCCCACACAGATTGAAGGAATCACTGGGGGTTCATCTGCACCCCAGAGAGAGCTCCAAACTTTCATTCTCTGACTCCTACACAGGATAACCCCTTTGGCTTTGGTGTTTTCTGCAACCCAGAAGCTGGGAATGGATGACAGGGCATGGGTCACTTGATGATGACCTGTTCTGTTCATTCCCTCTGGGGCACCTGGAAATGGCCACTCTTGGAAGACAGGACACTGGGCTAGATGGACCTTTGGCCAGACCCAGTGTGGCCGTGCTTATGTTCTTACGTTCTCTGCAGGCTAACAATTAGCTCTGCGCTCAGACTGTAAATGGGCATCCGTTGTGAACCATCCACTCCTTCATTCACACATGACAAACCCAAGTGAGAAAAGCAACAGACAATGGAAGCAGCAGTGAAAAAACTTACAAGCTTTGCCCTTAAAAGGCAGGGACAATCAAAGTGACTCAGGCACCTTAGAGGTGTTTCCGCATCAGTTTGTAACTTTAAAATGGCAGCATCTCAAGCCCCGGAGGGCAGGGCCGGATTTACACCTTATGCGCCCCTAGGCACTGCATCTTCAGCGCCCCCCTGCCTGCAGCTGGACTTCGTGTTGCACACAATTTTAGAGAGGTAAGGTGCCCCTAGAATGCTGACACCCCTAGACATGTGCCTACTATGCCTATAGACCCCTATGGTATGTCTACACAGCGTACTAAGCTGGGGCTCTGACTCAGGTTTAAGACCAAGCCCCACTTCTGTCCACACACAGAAGTTAGTTTGACTCAGGCTTGCAGATCCTGCTAGGGGGTGGGGTCAGAGCCGAAGTCCCTCTGTGATGCAAGTCAGAGCCCAAATGTTTCTTAGCCCTGGTCTACACTATGAGTTGAGGTCGAATTTAGCAGCGTTAGATCGATTTAACCCTGCTCCCGTCCACACAACAAAGCCATTTTTGTCAACTTAATGGGCTCTTAAAAATCGATTTCTGTACTCCTCCCCAACGAGGGGATTACAGCTGAAATCGACATCGCCGGGTCGAATTTGGGTTAGTGTGGACACAATTCGACGGTATTGGCCTCTGGGAGTTATCCCACAGTGCTCCATTGTGACTGCTCTGGACAGCACTCTCAACTCGGATGCACTGGCCAGGCAGACAGGAAAAGCACCGCAAACTTTTGAATTTCATTTCCTGTTTGGCCAGCGTGGCAAGCTGATTAGGAAAGGTGACTGTGCAGATCTCATCAGGAGAGAATCCCTTTTCCTGGGAGTCCCCTGTGTTTTCCCAAGGATCCTTCAGGGAACCAGGCTGGGCGGTGCACGTGAGATGCTGTGAGGATTCCCAGGAGTTTCACTCTCCGCCCTGCCCCTGTCTCCTCTGTCCCCTTTGACTAGCTTCCACCATCAGCATCCAGCTCCATGGGACACTGTGCGGTCCCACCAGTCTGTGCTTGTTTCCCAGGCCCAGAATCGGCATTCCACGGCATGAGCATGCCCCACTGCCACCAGGATGGCCAAATTGCCCATACTTCGAGAGAAGTCTGTGTCCATGTCCTTATCACTCTGCTCACCGTGCTGCTGTTGCCTCCTCGCCTGCTTTTGCAGGTTCTGGTTCTGCATATACTGCATGATAATGGGCGAGGTGTTTACAATGCTCATAACTGCTGCGGTGATCTGAGCGGGCTCCATGCTTGCCGTGGTATGGCATCTGCAGGAGAGCAGAGTTGCAGGGGAAGCGGTGATTGGATGACCAGTTTTGGAGACCTACTGCACCGTCTGCTGCCAGGACACAACAGCTGAGCGGGCTGGACAATTGCCGTGTTATGGCGAGACAAGAGCAGCCGAGCAGAGTTGCAGCGGAAGCGGCCCTGTGAGACCACCAGGAGTGACAGCAGAAGTGGTGGATGATGACGGTCATACAGAGGACCTGCGAGGTGGATTCATAGCAGCAGGAGAGCAGGAGAGCAGAGTGGGAGCGGAAGCGGTGGATGATGACGATGGTTAGCAGTCCTACCGCACCATCTGCTGAAAGCAGTATGGCGCCCGCAAGGAAAAAAGGCGCGAAACGATTGTCTGCTGTTGCTTTCACGGAGGGAGGGGCGACTGACGACATGTACCCAAAACCACCCGCGACAATGTTTTTGCCCCGTCAGGCATTTGGAGCTTAACCCAGAATTCCGAGACTGCAGGAACTGTGGGATAGCTCCGAAAGTCGACGCTAGCCTCGGTACTGTGGACGCACTCCGCCGACTTAATGTGCTTAGTGGGGACAACGCACAATTGACTGTATAAAATCTCTTCCTAAAAATCGACTTCTATAAATTCGACCTAATTTCGTAGTGTAGACATACCCTGAGTGTCTGTTGCGGGGCCAGTTTGTCAGTTTGTCCATGTGCTTGATTGTTTGAAAAGTGTGAATTGGGAGTGCTTTGTTCCAGATGGGTCTGACTGTTATAAAAAGGCAGTCAGTTGCAAACCAGCTGAGCGGTGAACAGCGGAGTGGCTAAGAGGGAGTTTGACTGGGGAGAGCCCACTGAGGCTTTCATCTTGCAGGCTTTTCTGAATAGTTACTGCAACAGCTGAGGAAGCTCTTAGAAGGAAGGTAATATGGATGGTGAGTGATCAGCTGTTGTGACCTGCACAGGATGTGCCATGTTTGTCTTTCTTCCACAGGAGAGAAGCGACTTTGAGTGTACAAAGTGCAAGCTGGTCTTCATATTGGAAGAGAAGGTTCAAGGTCTGGAGAAACAAGTATCAACCCTGTGTTGTATAAAAGAAACTGAAGATTTCCTGGACAGACGTCGGGAGATGCTTCTACGGGCACAACGTTCTGAAGAATCAGAGCAGGCTGCGCAGCGGGGACAGAAAGACGTTGAAAAAAATTGGCAGCATGTGACCTGCAGAAGAAGAAAGAGGAGAATCCATGTACCAGCTACGCAGATACAGGTAAGCAACCATTTTCATGTTCTCTCCACAGGTATTAATGCGGAGAGTGGACTAGATGATACATCTGAGGGAAGGGAACAGAAGGAGACTCCCCCGATTGGAAGGCATGAGATGCACTGTCCTAGGGATGGGGGTTCCATGACCACCTCTCCCAAGGGAGCAGAGATTAGTGGTTAGAGCAGGGGAGCCACGTTTTGTTCCCAGCCTTGCCACAGAGTCCCTGGGTGACCATAGTCAAGTCAGGTTGGAGAGGAATCGAGGCAAAGGGACACTCTGATATACGGATAGAACTGGCTGAACTCCAGGGGTTGGGGACACTCAGACCACTGTGCCCAGTGTGAAGGGGCAAAACAGGGTGGAAACACCCCCCTGGGAATCCCCCCTGTGTCCTGCACAGCCCAGAATCCAGGGAGCATAAAGGGGTTGAGAGCCACACACCCCAGCCCTGCAGCGAGTGGAGGAATCAGGCCGCCCCCGACTGCCGGTGCGGGTCACCGCGGTGAGGAAGAGCAGGTCAGCCAGGAAGAGGCAGAGGCAGAGCTGCAGGTGGAGGGAGGTGCTGACGTTGCGGATGGAGCGGCACACGAGGAAGGTGAGGATGGCGAGGAAGAGGCACAGCAGAGAGAGGGCCAGTCCCACGTAGGTGACAATGGTCAGTGGCTCACTCTCCTGTAACACAGCAAAGGGAGAATCACCAGTGACCCCAGCCCAGCCCCCTCGGCTCCGACTCAGCCTTTCCCCCAGCAAAGCCTCCAGTCGCTCCAGGGAGAGCTTTGCCCATGGCTGAGCGCGGAGCTCAGGGTCCAGCCCTGTGATCCGAGTCTCACGGTGAGATACCGTCGCTGTGGTGGGAGCAATTAGGATGGCGAAGCTGGAGAGATGGTCACAGCGGCAGGTGGTGTGAGTGCTGTTCGTGTGCACGGCGGTGCAGCCGTCCGGAGACCAGCTGCCGCTCTCGGCCACTACTTTCCAGTAGACGCAGAGAGCCTCTTCCTCCTGTTTTATGGCCTGGAAACACAACAGAATCATCCGCATCCTCACGGGACCACAGAATATCGTTTCTGTTATCACATGTCTACAGCAAACCCGAGGCCAGCTACAGCTCCACGGCTCTCCCCACGCAGCCCCAGCGCCCACTGGGGCCATGCCGGTGAGAGCCGAGAGAGAGCGCAGATCCTGCTGCTCCAAACGCACAAGCCCTGCTGTTGGAGCGAAAGGGAAATAAACCCTTGCTAGCCGTTAGCACGAAACGGAACGTGGCCATTGGCTGAGTACTTCTGACTGCACCCAGCAGGGGGCGGTGCTGTGCACACAAACACATATGCACCCTCACCACGGCATCACCGTATCAAAGTGTTTCATGCTGATTTCCTGAACTCCACTATCTGTAGAAAGTGGCTGTCCAGTTATTCCGGCTCAGGGGTGAGCTAAGCGGAGCTGTTACCCTAGAGCACTTTGCACGGCCGTGTGTCGTGGTGCGACCCCTATTCTCCTCCTCTAGTCAAACAGCCCCATCACGTCAGGAATAAGGAGGCCTCTGCTTCTTAGGACCATCGGGAGCCAGAAAGGCAGCATGGTCCAAATGCCGGACAGGAGATTGTGCCTTGTATATGCCCCTCTAGAGGCCCAGATATGGAGTAAAGCGAGGGGATCTTCCTCCACGCACCTGTCTGTGGCGCAGGGTGAAGTTTGAGGGTCTGGAGAGGTTAATGGGTCTCCCGTCTCCGACGGCCCCACTCACCACCCTGGAGTTGAGATGACTCTTCTCCAGCTTCCCACCAGCCGGTAGATTTCCCTCGCTGAGATGTCCTGCACTGATGATGGAGTCCAGGGTCCAGGATGGTGTCCAGGATGATGGAGTTGTTAGGAAGCTGGAGACGTTATGGCGAAGAATGAGCTGGCCAGGTGCCCAGGGCTCACAGTGAGTCTGTGGCAGATCTGGGAATGGAACCCAGGATCCTGGCCACAACTCTTAAGATTTACCCACTGGACTGTGCTACCTCCTCCCTCGGAGCCTCCAGGAACACATCCAGCTGGAAATGTCTAGCTGCAGGATGCAGAGATGAAGATTCAGTTTTTCTCAGTGAGAGCAGGAGAGGGGCTGGCCAGGGATGAGCTTCCGCTGGTGCTGGAGGATTAGCGTCCCTGAATATGGCTGCTGACGGTACACGTTACCCTGGTCCCCCACATCTCCATTTGAGAGTCTAGCTAGACTAAGGCGTCCCTGCCCTTTCCATTCGCTGGGCCCACTTCATACCAGAGACCCTCTCATGAGCCGTCTCCCCTCTGTGCCCCCAACTCCTCACTGCTTGGGGCTCAAGCTGTGGGAAGGCCAGGAAGGAAGGTGTCAGCTCCATGGCCCACAGCCTGAGAACCACTGGTCAGCCAGCAAGGAGAACTCCAGGGCTGGAGACAGAGGCCAGGGCCCGGCCTGGGGATCCATGGGGAGGGAGGGAAGAACGGGGGAACCCAGACTGGGGTTCATTGCCCAGGAACTGATCTGTGCCATGGTTTGGGCCCTGGGTGTCGCCATCCCCAGGATGGTACCTTGTGTGGCTGCCCCGGTGACTGTATCACAGTGCACTTCCATCGTGTCGTTGTGAGCTCTCAGAGTGAAGACCTTGCTGTCCCGGCGGCAGTCCCCAGTGACGAGCCGCGTCTGGATAGCTGCGGGGGGTGGGGGTGAGGAATCACAGAGCCCCTCGCTGTGAAACCCCTTCCCTGGGAATCTGTCCATTCTGGGCCAGATCCATCCCCCTCCCCCTCCACTTGGCGCTGGGGGGCTTCAGGGCTCTTCTGCAGTGTGGGAGGGGGATGTTTGGAGCCCCCCCGTGAGTTCCATTGATCACCCCCCCATATCCCCTCCCCCCATTCTGGCTGTGTCTCCCGGGGGAGTAGTGGGGGTGGAGGTAGGTGCCTGGCTCAGCGTGGCGGCCCCTCGTGGTGGAATGCCAAATATTCCATTTAAACCCTTCTCGGGCATTGCTGTTCCTGGTGGGGCTGGGTTCTGTTTCCTGGTGCAGGGGCAGTGCTGTTCTGTGTCTGTACTGATCACAGGCTCACATCCACAACGGTATACAGGCCCTAACTTCCAGTGGATTTGGGGCACAGCGTATAACCCCAGGTTTCAGCGTAACAGCCGTGTTAGTCTGTATTCGCAAAAAGAAAAGGAGTACTTGTGGCACCTTAGAGACTAACCAATTTATTTGAGCATAAGCTTTCGTGAGCTACAGCTCACTTCTTCGGATGCTCACGAAAGCTTATGCTCAAATAAATTGGTTAGTCTCTAAGGTGCCAAAAGTACTCCTTTTCTTTTAATGTATAACCCCGTGTCTCACAGCAGCCAGCAGGTGGCGCTGAGAGCCACACGTTCCCCCCAGAGACTCTGTCGTCACGGTCTGTGTTGTCCTCTCCGGGGACCGGAGCGCAGTGGCCAGTGCGGCCAGTTCCACGCTCTGCAGCAGGACTGTCACGGCCGACCCCACCTCCTGCTTGTCTCTGCCCTCCCAGAGGGAGGTGCTGTTCAGGAGGGAGTTGAAAGAGAGAGTCACGTCCTGGGGACAGGAAAGGAAAAGCCCTGGGAGCAAGCAGTCTGGGGTATATATGTATTCTCCAGGGGCATTGGGCATCACAGCCTCTCCCAGTTCAAGGGGCAGCAATACTCTCAGAGGGGGAGCCCTTTACAAAGGGGGTCCACTGAGGCTGACTCGGGGCCCCACTGGGACCTGAGGCCAACTGGGGCTAGAACCCTTTGTCATTCCTTCTTCGCTCCTGCTCCCCCATCCCTCCATTACAGATGCCAGGGAACAACATTGTCACAAACCGATGGCTTCCTAGGCTGTCTCTATGCTTCGTCCAGCAGCTGCTCAGAAATGTCTGGCAGGGCAGGGATAGAGCCCAGATCCTGCTGCCTGAAAAACTCAGGTCATGACAGATGAGCTGAAGGAGAATCCCCATTAAGCATTAGCAGTATAGCACCTCTGATGAACAACAACAGGTCTGAACACTAGAGGGCGCATGTGGGTGGACAAACACAAACGTGCACTCACACCCCTGGTGGGCATGTGCACGCAGACACAGACAAACACCACTAGAGGGTGCACCCCCCACCCAGCAGTGGAGGGCACAGGTCTTTTCTGAACAGGATCTACATGTCTCCCCGCCCCCCAGTGAGATTCTAACCCGGCACAGCAGCACGCAGGGCTCTGGGCACACTCAGGGGCACTAGCCCGCAGAGCACATTCAAGGGACGGAGCCTCTCACCTCCAGTGATAACGTCGCACTCCCGTCTCCACACGTGGACATCAGAATCTCTAAGGTCGAATTAAAGAAATTGCAAAAACTGCTGTTTCCGCTGCTCCGCTTTACCTGCAGAGAGACCCAGGGCAGGGGGTGAGTTCTGCAGGGGCTGAAGGGCGACCGACATTGGTGTCAGTAATACGATCTGTGATCCAATTTATGCTAATAAATGAGCAATTCCAATTCCTCGATTGTTACCGAGGCTCCTGGCACTGGTCTATAGGCAATTCAAGAATTCCTCTTTTCATGTTCCTTGGTTCCATGATTAATTTTGTTCTGAACCTCTTGATTTTGTGCTGTGCTCATATCTTCCCTCTTTTTACCCTCCCCTTTTGCTATTATTTTAGCCCTTTAAAAGGGCACTAACCTCTTGAGCGCCTCTGAGTGGTGGGATGTGGTACCACTTTCCTTTTCCTAGCTTTCAGTGCCCCCTGCAGACCGCTGACAGATCTTGGCTGATCTACAGTAGCTTGGCCCTCCAGCCAAGTAAGGAAGTCCAAATGAACCCCTTCCAGGGTATTCTAGAGTCCAACAAATAACCAGTCTCTTTGCCCTTGCTAGGGTCTTCAGCCCAGTTCAGCCTTTTAAATTGAGCCCTTTGTTTGGGCTCCCAAATAAACCCAATCCCATTCTTGGGGTTTATGCCACTTTACCTGTGGCCAGTAGGGGAACCCGGGCCCACCCACAACTCCGGGTTCGAACGCAGGGACCCTATGCACAGCAGCCACACACTGCTCACTTCAGTTCTTCGCTGCTATTTTCCCTGGACCTCTTCCTACTGGCCCTATTATCTCCAGCCCTGTCTCAGGGCCAGCGTCCTCAGGTTCTACTCTATCTGCAATCCCAATTATGTGAGGTCAGCTAACCATAAACTCTGTTTGATTGTCAGATTCCTTTGGCCTGAGAGGAGCCCCCGTCTGCACTCCACTGGTTTCAGCCTGGAACTGAACTACTAAGGGCAGGAACTCCTTTTTTCTGGGCCAGCTGGTCCCTGACTGGCTCCTGCTCACCCTTCTAGCCCTTGGAGGACCAGGTCTCTGTGGTTTCCAAAATAGCTGCTCCAGAGACTCCAATCTAGGCAAGCTTGGACGACTCACCTTTGCTGCTCTTCTCCTCTCAGCCCACTGTTTCTTGGAGCTGGGGGGAAGTAAGTTGCAGGAGGACTACGGGGCCCCCAGCCGGCCAAATACACCCTGTCTCAAACCAACTCTAGCCAGCATGTCACCGAGAAGAGTGGCCACCCTTCTACTGAGGTGGAGGCCATCCACACCATACAGCCCCCTCTCCCCACAGAAGGTGGACCACTGTTCTACAAAACCAAAACCCTCTATCACTTACCTAGCCAGCAGATCACTTCCATAATTTTCTGGGTTCTGTCTTCCTTTACTCGTGGGACAGGAAGGATTTTTTCAAAGATGGCTTGGACATTCTTCTTCTTCAGCACATTTCCAAGTGCCCAGAAGTCATCTACTATCTGTGAGATATCCCGCGGTGCAATGACAGCAATGCCGATATGAACCATCACCAATGGATCCTTACCTGTCAACTTCCGAAGGCTGTCCAGTCTTAGAGTGATACCTTGTGTCTTGGCTCTGGGAGGGCAGCGCCCGGTCCTGTGGTCCTCCTATCCCTTGCAGAACATTCTTTCGATTTTTGGAGTATTGAATCTCCAGCAATGATCAGCTGTCTTCCTTGGACAGTTGGAGACCTCTGTGCAACCAAGCTTGATTTTCTTACAGGTTGGGCCAACCTACAGTGACTACTCACATGTTCCTGGAATACTAGACATCACAACACTTCTCGGAATGGCATGCGCCCACCCCTGCCTGCATCGCCTAGCCCCTGCCAGCGTGACTTCGTCCGCATGGTGTGTGCAAGGTCACACTGCATGGGGGATGCCATTTTCAAGAGCGTCCCGCTCCCATTGGCCTGACCTTGGATGGAGCAGGTGTACAAAGTCATACTGGTGGGGCAGAGAAGTGCACTCTCCAAAATGGGGTCTCCCGTCCGATACTGGAAAAACCGCCCCCAGTTTTTACCACTACCAGATGGGAGACAAACCTGCCAAAAAGAGTACCATCTGGTGTGAAACCAGACAAGTGGCCTCCCTACGCCAAACTGCCATTCAAAAATGTCCTCTATATCTCTCCATTCTCTTGGACTTGCTGGATCTTGTGAGGTATCTTACAAAACTTCCACATTCACGACCTGGCACATCATGCGTCCATCTTCTGTTCAGAAAACAGTGCACACACTGATGGACTTTGGCCACATAAAGTTAATTTTTGCCCAATGAATTTCCCTTTCTCAGGTGTTTCCTGATGGCTGTTCTGTCTGGAGGTGGTGAGCAGTGAGGAATTGTTCAAGATGTGCTGGTGGAGGAAGTAAGGCAAATAAACAACACATTCCCAGTGGTGACACACATTTCTTTGACTTTCAGTTTGTCGGGAGCTGGTGGAGTGATGCTGGCATTGTGTATGGGGGGGTCATTAATCAGGGGGGCCATTAGATTGTCCTGCCAAAAAAGTCTTCGTTCTTTTAACACGATATTGGATCCAGATATTCCTCATTTGAGTGGCTGCTTGGAGACAAGTGTAAACTCCCCAATCCCTGCCTGAGTAAGAACCGGCAGAGCTGTTCTGAGCAGATGTCATGAAGGTCCAAGGGGGTTAGGCTCATGATCACAAGTTAACACTGTAGAAATGCAATTATTCCCTTCCATTTATGTTCTCATAGCCAGTAAAAATCATCGGCTTCGTCATCAGCTGCTATAAATCTGTGGAGCTCCATGAAAGTATGTGGAATTACACTAATTTATACCAACTAAATTTCTGGCCCTTCATCCTCAAGATATATAGACGTGTCTGTATCTCTCCCCTCCCCCAGCACTGACCCCAGACATGCAAAGCACCCCCTGCAGGGCCCAGTGGAACACGCCACACAAACAAACAAAGACATCTGTGGGGAGCATGACCCAGGCTGGGAGCTGGTTGAAGAAGCAATTGTAGAAGAGTCACTGACGAAGGGCTGTGTTGCCACTTATGCCCATACAGCGATACAGGTCTTGTTATCCCCATCTAACCCCACATGTGGACAAACTTATTCTGTTTAGCCTAAACCCCTTCCAAGGTGACATCAAATAAACTGAATAACGGTCACTCTTATGCTGGACTAAGAGGATCCACATGAGGGGTTAACCTAGGATAACAAAGGCAATTTAAATTCACAATTCAGTTCATAGCAGTATAACGTAGAAAAGGCGTAAGAGTGACAGAAAGGGGCCTGACCTCCCACTGGTGTAAAACAGCATCGTTCCATTGGAGTCAATGGGGCCAGATCCCCAGCTGTGAAAATCGGCATCACTCCACTGGGGTCAACACACCCATTGACACCAGCTAAGGATCTGGCCCTATGTAATAAGCTTCCACACACTCAGTAATGGAACTGTGCCCGGAACTAGCTCTGGGACTAGGAAGAGGGAAATTAACTAGAATGAGGAAGCGCATCAGAAATGACCCTAATGTTTAAATTGAGGAAACTCTGTGCAAAGGCTGCTGGAACCAAACCATGGAGCCCCACAGGAGGCAAATCCCAGACACCCAGGCACAGTGAGGCTCCCTGCTTATCCCTGGCTGACCTTCATAACCCCCGGTCACCACAGCCCCTGCGCCATTTGTGATCCTGGTTTTGTTTGCTCTCGTACAATCACCCATGCCCCTCACCCCACCCCCGTCCCCGTCCTTGTCTGCCCTTGTCCAGTAACTCCACCGCTCGTTCTATGTCCTCAGTCTTATCTGCCCCTTGTACAATTGTCCCACGCCTCCTGATCGGCTCATGTCCTGGCTTGTCTGCAGCTGGTACAGCCACTGCTGCGTCCCCCCACCCAGGAAGGCACCGATGCACGATACGACCTCCCATAGCCAATCCCACAGGCTCCAACCCCGTACACACTTCAGTCCCTCTCTGATGGGCTGTCTCAAGTGAATCTGCTGATTGGCATTTGGTGGTTTGGCTGTTCCCCTTTCCTGGTCCCTGCTTCTCTGTCCATCCTTAGCCTGCGAGTTTCTCAGGGCAAGGACCATCCTTTCTTGTGTCTCTGGAAAGCACCTGGCACATTCCAGGCATTGCCACAAACATGGCACCAAAGTGTACACAGCACAGAATTAGCCAGGCAAACTCACTGCCACTGGATATCAGTGAGACCAAGGGTGAAGGGCCTGATTATGATTTTCAAACAGGGCCCTTTGCACTGAAATAAAGGGAACTTCATGTAACTAAGAATCAGGCCCTATGTATTTTCAGCATAAAAATAACAAGTTACATTAGACAGGATAAAAAAATAAACATAAATGCTCTACGTCTCTGCCCTTCTTCTTCAGGGCACAAACCAATCACTAGTTGCCTGGAGTCAGAAATGTCCCCACATTTCAGAATTGTCCACCTTAATTCTATTTGATTTGAATTAATGGCTAATCCCAAAGGGACATGGCCCCTGCAAAGTGAGCGCCACCCAGGTCGATCTCTGGCAAGATACTTAGGGTGGTCTGATTGCATACTCCTTTTATGTCCATCACTGGCAAGCGTAAGCTTTTCACACCCACACGATTGCTGGTTCTTTAGCAGCATTTCTTGGTATGCATGCTTTGGAATTCGTTCATCTTATAATATTTCCGACCAGGAAAGCTGCTGATCCCAAACCAGTGCTGATGGAGGTGATTGCTGAGTTCAGCTTTTAATATCCTCATTTCTGATCTTCTCCTGCCACTTGATATGAAACACCTGACGGAGACAACGACAACATCAGGAGAATCGACAGCACCAGTCCAGTGTCCTTCAGCCTTCCTCACCACACACATTTCACTTCCAGATGACAGAGTCGGTAGAACTGTGGTTCTGTAGGTCCACAGCTTCATAGCAAGCCTGATGTCATGATGGTCCCACAGAGAATCCTGAATGACCTGAAACACGGCGGCTGCTGCAATATGAGCTACGGGCACCCACATCTTTGAAGCATCTACCAGGGCTGTCCAGGGGGGTTCCAGAGAGGCTGGAGCTCGGCTGGTCTCAGTTGTGACAGATGACAGAAAAAGAAGCAATAGTCTCAAGTTTCAGAGAGGGAGGTCTAGGCTGGATATTAGGAAACACTATTTCACTAGGAGGGTGGTGAAGCACTGGAATGGGTTCCCTAGGCAGGTGGTGGAATCTTCTTCCTGAGAGGTTTTGAAGGCCCAGCTTGACGAAGCCCTGGCTTGGATGATTTAGTTGGGGATTGGTCCTGCTTTGAGCAGGAGGTTGGACTAGATGACCTCCTGAGGTCTCTTCCAACCCTAATATTCTATGATTCTATGATGTTGCCCAAATATTTAAAAGTCCAGACAGGTGAACATTGAGCCGGTTGTAATTTGGAGCTGGAGGCTGTTAGATGCTAATGGCCTGGGACTTCATTTTATCTGGGTTAATAGCCGGACCAATGCATGCAGCTTCTTGCCTGACCAGCTTGCCATTGGCTGCAGCGATTCACTGAACTGGGCCAACAAGACAATGTCATTGGCGTATTCAGGATCTCAAAGCAGAATGTTGTTCAGCTCAACACTACTGACAGCTGCCTCCTCAAATGTATCCATCAGCCCAACAGTGCTGGTATAGACGTGTCCACCTAGGGCTCCTTACACCTTCCTCTGAAGCAGTGATAGTGGTTCAAGTCGAAGAGGTCTAATACATATAATGTACCCTGGTCTTCATCAGCAGATCTCAAAATGCTTCATAAAGGAGGTCAATGTCATTATACCCATTTTATTGATGGGGAGACCAATGCAGAGGGTAACTCTGCAACAGAGCCAGGATTGGAACCCAGATCTCCTGACCCCCCAGTCCAACTCTGCTGCCACCAGACCCCACTTTCATGCTTCCAACATAACCTGCAGGGTGATTTTTTTAAAAAATATACAATTGGCCTCAGAATTGTTACTTGCCAAAAATCTCATGACTAGGGCCTTACCAAATTCACGGTCTGTTTTGGTCAATTTCACGGTCAGAGGATTTTTAAAAAGTGTAAATTTCACGGTTTCAGATATTTAAATCTCAGATTTCATGGTGTGGAAACCATGGGGGCCCCGACCCAAAAAGGGGACTGTGGGGGATTGCAAGGCTATTGTACGGGGGTCATGATATTGCCACCTTTACCTCCGCACTGCTGCTGGCGGGGGCACTGCCTGCAGAGCTGGGTGGCCGGAGAGTGGCGGCTGCTGGCCGGGAGCCCAACTTCAGAGTTTATTGCCACCAGCAGCAGTGCAGAAGTGAGGGTGACATGCTATGGGTGGGGTCATAACTTTTTGCGCGGGGGGGGGGGGGGGCAGGGCCGGCCTTATGGGGGGGTGATCACCCAGGATGCTGTGGTCTGCGGGGTGCCATGGTCACCCCCACACACACACAAAGCCTGCCCAAGGCCTCATTAAGCCCGTTTAACCCAAGCACTCGGCCTGGAGCCAGGGAGGGGCAGGGTTCAGGGCACCCCATCTGAGGACTCACTCCCACCTCCAGGAACCTCCCCGGGCTGGAGGAAGCTGCTGGTGGTGGTGGTGGTGGTGCAGAAGTAAGGGTGGCAATCCTGCAACGCCTCTGCAAGAGCCAGATGTCATGGTCTGTGACGTGTTTTTCATGTCCGTGAATATGGTAGGGTCCTACTCATGACCATCCTTGGGATCATGTAATCGCTGACCTAGTGGATCTTGTGCTGGTGTGAGCGAGAGTATGTAGATTTATCAGCGAAATGCTGAGCTGTTGTCTCCAAGGAGTCACTACGAGGCAACGGCCGCTCTTGGATTACAAGTGGAAGGAAGGGATTCTGGCTACTTCCCCCTGCATGGCTAGCCTGCCTCCCCACTCAAACTGCCCCTCAGCAGAGTACCTCGGCATTGGTTCCACCTGGCTTCTTTCAGCTGGACAAGCAGTGCTTAGAGAGTGAACACTGCCCCCAACCTCTTAACTAGCTGGTGTTGACGAGCCCCTGGCAGGGTTACAGCTGGTGTAGTGAGCTCCACTACCCTGCAGTCGCTGGCACATGTTCCCACAAACCCTGAGAAGTCTACAGGAGATTATCTGATCCAGCAGACCCTGGGGTGTCCAGGTTGGGGTCGAATGTCCTCTTAGTTCTTCAAGTGTTCATTTGCTCTTGTGGGATCTAGATGCACATGCCACAAGCTTCCAGTTGGAAGAGTGAGTGTGACTCCTGTTATTGGTGAGAAACTGACATTGTTCTGGCCATGAAGCCTTCTGCTAACCCCACCTGCCATCCTGTCTAGTGTGTCCAGGAATAGTACAGGACCCCATCAGGTGAGGTGCTCGCAGGGGCTGCTCTAGGGACATGCAGTGTAGGCAGATGTCTACGGTGGCAGACTTCTGAGCAGCTGCCTACAGTGGCACATTTAGCCTGGCTGCCCCCCGTCATACAAGACCACAATGCCACGCACTGGAATTTGGCACTGCCGCCCTTTCCTTCACGACGTAGGAGTGACTGGCCAAATCTGCTATCCTTGCTCTCTGAGGAGGGGGATGGAACATCAAAGTTTTGCTTAGGGTGGCAGATTGTCTTGAGCAGCCTCTGGGAGAGAAGTGCTGATTTCAACATGCTCTGATAAAAGTCATTGGGAGTTGAGCAAACCCAGAGCCTGGGAGTCTAAGGACCAGAAACTGCAACCACAGTGATTCTGCACTGATCTGGAGAGGAAATGGTTGGGCCACGGTCCCTAACCAGGCAATTGTGAGAATGGGAAGTGTGACCAGAGGCGTCCGTTCCCCCGGAAAGGCATGATGATGGTTCCTATCAATATAAACTGCACCGACGGCAGGGAACCGAACAGAGACATCCGCAGCCATGCACCCGGACAGCTCCTATCACAAATGGGACAACTCAGAGCAGGTGGAACTGACAGTGCAGGGAGCGAGCAGCTCACCTGGGAGAGGCGGCAAAGGTGAGCTGGCCTGAGGAAGGATGGTCTTGTGATTAAGGAGCTGCCCTGGGAGTCAGGAGGCCTGTGTCCTATTCCTGGCTTTCCGAATTTGTGGTTGGCCGGTGCCCACAATCAGGAGATTGTACCCGTACCTGCCGCCACCCTATCCCCTGGTCCAGGGACCCCCCCTGCAGCAGCTCCCTGCCGCCGCTCCCTCCCCTTGGCCTGGGGAGCCCCCCCTGCGGCAGCTGCCTGCCGTTCCCCTCCCATTACTTGCTGCAGGAGGCCCTCCCCGCGCCTCCCTGCCCCAGCTTACCTCCACTCCACCGCTGCCCCCAACCACTTGGCGCCCTAGGCGACTGCCTAGTTCGCCTAGTGGTTCCGGCCCTGGGGATTCCCAACATGGAAAATGGAACACAGGCGAGACTGAGAAGTACCTCAAGGTATTGACCCTGTGGTGAATCACTCCCCTCCCTTTGTCCAGTCATCTTCCCTTTTAGGGAACCATGTTCAGTGCCTGGAGTCTCTCCCCAAAGGGAATGCTTGGTGGGGTTGATCCTGCATTGAGAGATCTAACCAGTGTTGCTCCCCACAGCTCTTTGCCTCTCCAATTCCGCGCAAGGGAAGGCCATTGTGATCCTGTATGTCCTGCTGGCAATTTGCATTGCAGTGGCTACAGTTCTCATTGTGGTGATCCTTGGGAAATGTAAGTCTCCTGTTCATTTCTACCTCGGCCTCAGATCTCACCTGCCAAGAGTGAGGCTGCTCTCACTAGTTTTTGGTGGATTTTAGCAGTGGGGCACAAAATTGGGCTGAGAATGAGGCTCAGCTGTAACATAGAGCAGCCCCAACACAGCTCTACATTGTACCCAGGACCGAGCTGGTGTCCAGAATAATCTATCCCTCTGTTGAGCACAGTGCGCCTGTTGCGGAAGATCACAGCTAGCATGAGGTAATGGACACCAGAAGTCTTGGGTGGTAACTGGGAGAAAAGTGCGCTTTACGGCAGCACGGATGTCCTCATAGATATGGTTTTCCCCTGCTGATAAATTTTACTCTGCTATCGAAAGTCTCATGTCTACAGTTTCCCAGGGTCTTGCTGAAGCCCAGCTGGATCGAGATACAATCAGAAGAGATGCCAAGAGAAATCTGTCACATCACCAGGACTATCTAGGTGAGAGGATAAAGGAAATGTTTCTATTCCTTGTCGGACTTGGCAGATCTTTCTTGGTCCTTATGCCTCAAGGGGCGGGGGGAGAGTTGGGCCCACAGGGTCAGTTGCACGGCTGGTGGAAGTTGATGTAGCTCCTTGGACTTCAGTGGAGCTGAGCAGACAAACATCAGCTGGGAATCTGACCAGAGCTCAGACAGGACTGTAGATCATTGTGGGGAGTGGGACAACCACAAGAGGTGGAAGCTGCTCTTAGAAGTTGTTGGACAACATTTTCCTGCTCCTAGAATCACTGATTGTCTAATGACATTTTGTTCTGATGAGGTCACATTTCTACCAGTGTCTCATTGGCTGAGAGTGTTATCCTGCTGGGGAAGTCTTGGCATAGATGGAATGGTCTTTCCCAGGAGTAGGCAAGTACCTGGGGCTCCAATAAACAGCCACTGCTTAGGTGAGTGGGGAAAGAGACCTGTGCTCTCCAGGACAGACCCCAGCTCAAATGAAGTAAGGAAGTAGTAATCTGGACAGGGGGAGAAGTGTGGTGGTGGGTCTCCAATCATCCAGCAGATGGCCCCTGCGAACCCACCTAGGGTTGGGTCCATTCTACAGGGGGAGGGCCAATGGGAACTACCATACTGGGTGTGCCCGGTGCCCCTGGATTCCCTCAGTGCTGTCCTGGGACTGACCAGTTCTTTCCAACACAGCTCCCCTTCGCTGGTCATTGACCGGATCTCTCTGAATAAACGCTGTTGTTAATTTTCTAATTTTCCTCTGGGACTCTAAACACTGTAATAAGCCTGCACCCAAGTGGACAGCGGGGGTGTCACTGTGCAGCACGTCATGGGCACTGAGAACATCACAGTAACAGAGGGTTAGTACTCAGACCCTGCTGCTCCCAAAGGGCGTCTGAGCCCCAGCTGAGTAGAGGTTGGCTGCTGTTCTGGCTCAGGCATGGGCTGGAACTCAGGAGATCTGGCTTCAGTTCCCAGTTTCGATGCTGACTTTCTGTGTGACCTTGAAACAGTCACTTCATTTCTCTGTGCCTCAGTTTCACTATCTGTGAAATGGGTAACATTTCTTGTCTAATTGTATTGTTAGCTCTCCACCTCAGGGTAAGGGAGTGTCTCTCATTTTGTCACTGTGCAGTACCCAGAGCAACGGGGTCTCTGTGTCAGTTGGGGTCTGTACAGCACCTGGAACAAGGGGGCCTCAATCACAGCTGGGGCTTCTAGGCAATAATAATGAAATAATAATAAGTGAAACCCATTTACAACCTTACCAATTGCTGCCTGTAATGGGGGGACACTCGCCTCTTGAGTGTCTCCTGCTGCTGCATCTGGTACTGAAGGACTTTCTCCTGCTCCTGGCGCCCCCTGTAGGTTGTCACCGTGAGTGGCTCAGCCCTCTGGCCAAGTCACACAGTCAAAAATGGATGAGCACCTTCTGAAGCAGCAAAGAGTTCAACAAACTGTCGCCCCTCACTAGAGGTTTCAGTCCCATCTCTGGGCCCTTTGAGTCCCGCTCTGCTGAACAAGCCTTGTCCCCTTCCTGGGGCTTAGTCCACTTTGCTAGCGCTGGTGGGAACACCAGGCCTGCCCACTACTCTAGGTCCCAACCCAGGGACTCTATAAACAGCAACTACTTATGGCCTCCTTTAATTGGTTGCTGCTGGATTGCCTCAATGCAGTCCTGGGTCTGACCTGTTTTTTCCACCACAGTTCCCCTGCATGGGTCATTGACTGGATCTCTCTTAATAAACACTGGTCTTAATTTGCTAATTTGCCCCAGGACTCTAAACGCTGTAATGAGCCTGCATCCACCTGGACTGCAGGGGTGTCACTGTGCAGCACGTCATGAGCACTGAGAACATCACAGTAACAGTGGGTTAGTACTCAGACCCTGCTGCTCCAAATGTGATCTGAGCCCCAGCTGAGTAGAGGTTGGCTGCTGTTCTGGCTCAGGCATGGGCTGGAACTCACAAGATTTGGCTTCAGTTCCCAGTTTTGCCGCTGACGCCCTGTGTGACCTTGAAACAGTCACTTCATTTCTCTGTGCCTCAGTTTCACTATCTGTGAAATGGATAACATTTGTTTTCTATTTGTATTGTAACTGTCTCTCGCTCTGTGTCTATGCAGTGCCCAGAGCAACGGTACCCAATCTCAGTTCGGGTTTGTGCAGCACCTGGCACAAACAGGTCCTAATCTCAGTTGGGGCCTCTAGGCAGCACTGTAATATAAATCATTAATAGCTATAAGTGAAACCCATTTACATCCTTGCCAACGACTGCCCTTGCTGCATAAATTTCACACACACTTGGATGAATGGTCCGTATCCAGCGTTCCTCAGGGGTGGAGCGTGTGGGTGGGGCAGCATGAGGTCCTGTGTTGTTATTTAAAAAGGAAACTCCCCATTCTCTCATCTTCCTTTTAGAGTTGAAGATGTCCAAAGAATTCAGCGTGTTTAACAGTCGACTTCTTAATGGTATGTTCTGCGGATGCCTCTCGCGAGGTTGGGCATAAACAGCTCCCTTGTGCTGCCAACCCCAGCATTCAAAAATCTTGAGTCAAGCCCATGAGACTGGCTTAAAACTCACGAGATTTTAAAAAATACAATAAATGTTGGGTTTGATTTATTTGTGTTCTGGTTTCTGAGCCTTTAGGGTCATGCTTGGGTCACGTTATTAAGCTGTTCTCTGCTACCTCGACGGGTAGAAATTAATTTTTTTAAATAAAAGCTGAGACTCTCTCCTAACTGCATAAATCGAGGACTGGGGGCTTGAAGAAACATATCAAATGTCAGAAGACGTGCAATAAACTCGTGGGGGCTCCACATGGGTGGGGTCTCTCCCTTCGACGTGCACATTTACAAAAGTTCTTTTCTGCCCCTTGTTGTTTGCAGTGTCCAAGGAGCTGGCTGGGGTCAGGCTGGCAATAGAGGAGGTCCAAGCTGATTATGTGAAAGACCCATTACATCTCCAGGACGCCATAGGTGAGAAACATCCTTTTCCTTCCAACGCCTGATCACTGCTACTTCCTTGTAGAGGGACTCCTGGGTCTGATCTTCCCGTGTGGAGGGCAAGCTGAAATGGAAGGAGAGAAGGAGGATCAGAAAGGGGAAGTGTGAGGATGGAGCAGGGAGCCCTACATGGATAATCCCATTTCAGTTTGGGATCAGCTGCATCCTGTTCCCTTGGGCCTTCCCGGGTTTTATCCTGAGCCCAGTTCATGCTGCAGCAGAAGTTTGGATCTCAGACCCTGATCCAGCAAGGGCATTATGCAGTGTAACCCATCGGTGAGCCCGCGTGACAGGTCCCGCTCTGGGCTGATTTGGGGAGATGGATGGGTAGCTTTATCTCTGGAGGGCCCCAGCTCAATCCCCAAGTTGTTACCCATGATAACAGCTGTCAAACAACTCTACACTCCTGATTTCTGTGAGGGATGATACGTGCTCAGAGCAGTGGTTTTCGACCTGTGGTCCATCGACCCGTGGGGGTCCACAGACTATATCTAAGATTTCCAAAGGGGTCTTCACCACCGTTCTAAAGTTCAGGGGTCCGCAAATGAAAAAAGGTTGAAAATCACTGGCTTTATGTTTAAGTGCTTTGCTGCATTGTGGTCTCAGTACCCTGTAGATATGTGGGCGTGCGGGCTGGGAGGGGCTCGGGGGGACAGGGAGGGGCTCTAGTTCGCTCAGTGCTGCTGAGAGCTCACAGCTCCCATGGCTTGCAGGAGGAATTCGGGAATGCTCAGCCTTTCTGGTATCAGGCCCATCCCGTGCAAACATGAGCCGGATTCTGATCTTGGTAAGGTGAGGTCACTGCCGTGACTATAGATTTAGACCTCCATAGAAGAGCCCCGTGATTCTGAGGGGGAGTGTGGGCTACCTGATTGCCAGCCAACTGAGCTAAAGATTCCCTCACTGAATCCAACAGTTGGCTTGAAGGAAAATCAATGAGCCCAGGACAGCAGAGGTGCTTAGCGAATACAATGGTGGACTCCAGTATTGGAGTGTAGCTAGGTCGAAGGCTGTGAAGGGGACAGATAATGTGTTTGCGGATGGATGGACACAGATAGAAATTTCCAGCTGCTGTGAAGGACGGTCTGAGCCAGCCCAGAAATATCAACCTGTTGATTCCGGTGACATTTTTCTACCCCCTGCCTGCTGGAACAGAGATAAGGAACCTAACGCACAGTTTGTCGAAGGAGCTGGCTGAGGCAAGAAGGGACCATGACAGACTCCAGGAGGTCTTGAGCAGGGTGCAGGAGGAGTTACGGAACATCACGGGTAAGGGGGCACCAGACAGGGCTTGAAACCAGTGACAGCGTTAACCTTAAACACCCAGAGTCAGTTAAAGTCAACAGGGAACAGCGGATTCGACTTTCATGTTCCCAATAGACCTATGGCTTGCGCAGCTCCCTGTTCACTGAAACTGACCACATCTCCCCAGCTGGGAGTCCCCAGAGGCTGTAGAGCCAGCACAGATGTCTCCCATGCCACCCTCCTGCCTGGCCCTGATTCTCTCATTGGTTCTACGCCTTGGGCACCAGAGTTGGTGTAGAACCAGCCAGAGACTCAGGGAGCCATAACCCATTCCCTGATACCAGCCCTCCACCCAATGGAAACAGACACAGCTGATAATCTTGCCCCTAGTTGGCTAACTACATAATGGAGCCTAACATGGGATGGATACAATACTGTATGGCAGAAGCCACCAGATGGTGCTGTTGTACATCAGCTTGCAAGTTCTCTTTCCAAACATGTCAGCAGTATTCAGTCTTTGAAGACATGCTATGTTGTTGTTTGCAGGCTGTGATATTTTGTGGGGGGAGCTGTTGCAACTAGCAAGGGAGTTTGCTCCCTGCCTGCCACTCTCTAACTAGGGTCAATTCTTGGGGCAGAGTTGTATCTCGGAAACTGGACATCAGTGTCTGGGCAGAGATCACAGATTAGCCTTCATTTTGTTTATGGGCACCTCTTTTCCAGGACTTGTGCACAGAGCAAAAATCAACAAGTTATACTAGGAAAATATTAATTCACTGATTCATTTTTCATTGGGAAACCAACCTACCAGGCCCTGCCACCTGCTATCACATGTCAGAGCGGTGACAATGCCTGTAACTTTTAAAACCACCCCACAGAGGATGAATGTCAAAGTATGAATATTTGCAACAAACTATATGGCAAGCTTTTCAGGAGCGGGCGGGGAAATTTCATGGTGAAATTCATGAATAAGTCTAAGTATTGAATAAATTCAAGAATCTCTTTAACTGCTTGTAAGCAGCTGGTGGAAGGAAAAAGTATCCAATTTCAGGGAATACGCAAATACAGTGCAAATTATTTTCTGGAACCCAGTGAGAATGTGAGAAGTAAATAAAAAGTATGGGGACACAGCTGAGTTTTTACACTGCTGTTGGACTGCATTTTGACTCTCTAATGCAGGCTTGTCCCATCATTTGACTTCTCGCAGAATTCATCTGCACAAAATGTCCACCTGGCTGGCAGCATTTTGAGAAAAATTGCTACTTCTTTTCAACATTGGCTAAATCCTGGTTGGATGCTAAGCAGTTCTGTACCAATGAAGGGTCTCACCTGGTTATTGTTAACACCAAACAGGAACAGGTAAGCCATCCACTCAGATTCCTATTTTGGATCATGCAGAATGGAGGGAATTAAGCACAAGGAGCCAGACTCTGTGCTGTTACCCCGGGGTGAATCTGGAGTTACTCTTGATTGACCCCAGCATAACTGAGATCAGAGTCTGGTCCAAGTTCTCCAGGAATTTAGCAATATCTTTGGATGTAGCTTGCTGTTCAAGAGGGATTGAGGGAACCTGGATACTTAGAGTCATTTGAAAAATGTCGAGTGAGCTTTGTGAACAGAAATCTCAGTGTCAGATGTGGATGGTTCGATGTGAATCAAAATTCATGTGTGTGGGGCGGGGGGCAGTTCTAATCCCCTGTGAATCCAAATCAAAGAGTCCCATGGGGACCTAAAAATAACATTTGATCACTATGGACCTGGGCAGAATTTCAGCTGCTGACCCAGAGGTAAAATGCTTTTCACAGCAGCTCACTACTACACTAGGGAAGGCCTATTGATATCCGGGGGAAGACCCCACTCCAGATTCCTCATCAGGACTTTGCAGAAGGAATCCTGCCTTAAGGTTTACATTGAGACCGGTGCCTGCTGGGAACAGGACCTTGGGAGACTAGTTGGTGCTGGGAGGATGCACATGTAGTGCAAAGGTGGTCAAGGTGCTGGTGTGAATCTGGAGTCACCAGAACCAAAATCTGACTCATGAGCAGTATAGCTCATAGTGTGTGTATTTCGCTGTCTCATCTTCAGGCATGGACTTAAGGCTCCCCCAGTAACCAGGGTGCAGAATGGGACTTAACAGGGACGGTAAGATGATTCCTTGGTACCCCTGCATGGAGGAGACCTAAGACCATGGAATTCACAGGCCCCAAAGGCAGACCCTCAGCAGCTGTAGAAGGATTGAAAATGATCTGCAGTTGTCAGGGTACAGCAGTGTAATATTTGGCCTTATTATTATCACTGATCTGTATTGTGGTAGCACCTGAAGTACCAATCAGAGCCCTGTTGTGCTAGGTGCTGTACGCACGTCACAAAAAGACAGCCCTGCCCCAAACAGGCCAGTGTTCACCTCCCATTCTGCAGGGTAGATTTGCAGGGCAAAGGGCAGGGATGAGGCATTTGAAGTACAGCGGGTCAGAAAATGAGCTTTTTTTTTCCTGTGGAAAATTTCATTTTGCAGGGCAAATGTTTATATTACCACAAATTTTTGACAGAAAACGGAAACGTTTCACTTTGGACATGCTGCTGCAGTGCCTCATGGGAGCTGTAGTTTCAATGCCCCAGGCCCCCATTCTTTAACGGTCAGGCTACCCAGCCCGTCTACAACTCCCATGATGCACAACGGTCACTCCTTTTGGAGAGGGGAAGCGATGCATCCATGGGAGTGCCTGGTGCATCCTGAGAAATCCAGGGTGGCCAGCCCTAATGTAAAGGGTTGGAAAAATGGAGAGGGGTGAGAATCTACAGCTACAGACTCTGCTGGCCACAAACACAGGCCCCATGGAACACCCTCCCCTCCCCTCTCACCTTCTGCTTGGGATCATGATTGTCTTCTTCCCGTTTTCCCACATAGATGTTTTTGTCAAACCACATCATTGAGCCCGAAGTGTACTGGCTGGGCCTCAGCGACTCAGCGAAGGAAGGGGAGTGGCGCTGGCTGGATGGCAGCCTCTTGTCTATCAGGCAAGTCCCTCTTTGTTCAGCCTCTTTGGAGAGAGAACTGTCCCTTACAATCAGCTGTTTCTGCTTTATCTCTTCTCTCCCTAAAGAGCCAGACGGAGCACTGGTACCAATGCAATTGATATTAGAGGGGTCTCTGGTCCCCTTTAGTGGCTAAACCAGGTAAAGAAGGTTACGAGTCTGCTTTCTGTTTCTGGGGAGCAGAAAGCTGCTTTACCATGGGGCATTCTGAATGTCATGCTAAGGAAAGGTGCTGGGGAGAACAGCAACATGGCCCAGTGGACACGTAGGCAGCACTCCTGGGTTCTAGTCCCAGCCCCAGCAGTGTGCTCTGCTGGCAGACTGTGAGGCACATCGCTTCCTGCTCTTTGCCTCAGTTTCCTCACCCGTAAAATGCACCGGACACTGATGTCCTCCAAGCTGAGAACAGCTATGGCTCGAGGAGTGGCTGGGACAGTTCCCACTATTCAGTGGCTAGCACCAACCTGCCATGGCTCTGACCTCCAGGCACCACCTCAAGGAGTGAGTAGGCAGATCGGTCCATGCCCACCTTGACTATCAGACCAGTCAATGCCCACTGGCGTCGGTGACGGGGAGACCTGTCCCCTAGGAACTGGCTCATTTCACACCACCCACATGGAGGAGGTTTTCAAACCAGAGACCTCTAATTCCATGGGGCTTCTGTTTCCTTCTCAGGTTCTGGGGGGCCGGGGAACCCAACGATGTTGGGCAGCATGGGGAGGACTGTGGCAGCATACGCTTCGATGGGAAGTGGAACGATGCCAGATGCTCCACGAGTGAGAGCTGGATCTGTGAACGGCAGTGCTAGCTGAGTCCCTGAATCCACAGCAGGGAGGGGAGGCGTCACACAGCCTGCCCCATGTGGGACTGCTCAGGACCTATTCTCTCTAAATCAGTGATTCTCAGACTTCCGCTCGTGAGCTGCAAGAGGGTCTTTCATGGGTCTCCTACAGCTCTTTGCAGCACATGCTATTAAAACACTGTGATTTAATTATTAATCGATCTATGTTATTAACCAATCTGGAATCTTTTACTATGTTATTAACTCATTCAGTTATAAGCTTGCACTAAGCTACTAACTTATTTGCTGTGAGAATAATATATGGAGAGATATAAAACTAAATATTTCCCATCGTACTGTTTAAATATGAATAGTAATATAGTAAATGAAACAATGAATCCACCCTCCTGTGGCTCCTTTGCATAATGGCGATGGCTAATTTTGCTCCTGAACCGCTGAGGTCTGAGTATCACTGCTCAAAATGCTGGGCAGGTATTGCAGCGAGTGGAGCTATGGGACAGGATCATGGAAAGCAGAGATGCAGAAGCTGACTGGCACTGGACCATCTAATCCATTTCCCTCCCACACTGGGGTCCAGGACCGGCTTGTTCCCCTCACGGCTCTAGCATGAAATGTGGCTCCTGCCCTTCCCACAAGAGGAAGCAATTCCCCAGCCTGGTAGATCTCACGGCCAGGCTGTTCTCCCTGACACTGGGCCAGAGTCTGATCTCAGGTGCACTGCAGTAAATGCACAGGTTGTCCTGGCTTCAAGGGAGTCACCCTGAAGGGACATTGACGTGAGTGAGATCGGAATCGGGGCCGTTCACCTTCAAACATCCTTTTCTTAAATTCATCTCATTGCTCCTGACTCTGCCCTCGGGTGTCTCCACTGAGAGGAAGGATGATCTGATGCGTAAGGCACAGGACTGGGACCTGGGTTCAGTTCCAGCTCTGCCACTGACTCCTTCACCTGTCTGGGGGCTTCAGTTTCCTTCTCTTTAAAATGGAGATCATAACCCTTCCTGTGTCTGTCTTGTCTATTGAGCCTGTGAGCTCTGTGGGGCAGGGAGTGTCTCATTGTGTGTCAGCGCCGCACCCGGCACAATGGGGCTGTGATCTCAGCTGGGGCCTCTAGCTGCTCCTGTAAGTGCTCCCAGATCACCTATCTGCATCTTTAGGGGGCTGTTCTGCCATTAGACGCACGCACTCGGCTCCCATTGAAGGCAGCGGAGTTGCTTGTGTGTTTCCGAGGGCAGCGTCTGGTTCTTTGTTTTACACCCTTGAGATGTTTGGAGCTGGCATCTGGGGCTGAGGGCCCTGCTCCGTCGGCACAGCCTGGCTGACTGCGGGATAAACATGTTAATTAAACAACTGCTTGTTGGAGAGGTGATTTTCTAACTGGTGCCGGGACGCAGCCCAATCTGCTGTAAATCGGATTCAGCATCACTGCTTTAGAGTCCACAGGGCCCAATCCATAGCTGGTGTAAAATAACTGGCATTAAGAGGCCGCATCTCCAGCTGATGTAAATCAGCATTGCTCCTTGGAGTCAGTCAGCCATATCTCCAGCCGGTGTGTATTTACATAGTTCCATTGACTTCAAATAGCACTATGCCGATTTACAACCGCTGAAGATGCGGCCCACAAAAGTGGTCATCTCTCTCTCTCTCACGCTCTCATTTTGCGTTCACCTCTTTGCGTTACTTGCCCTTTATGCTCTTTCAGCAGCAGATTCAGTTTCATGCTCTTTGACATCTGAGGGGAGTTTCTGTTCTGGGCGTTTTCTTTTTTAAAAAACAGAGAGATTGTTACAAACATTTTGCCGGCGCATGCAAATTCACAGATCCCCTCTGCTGGAGCACGGCAGCCTGTGTGGGTTTCTCTTTTAGTGGACGGTACATGAGTGGGTTTACCACATTTACCAGGGGCATATGAGTGAAAGTGTGAGACACCATGTGAATCAGTGTGAGAATGTATGTGCATGCACATGAGAGTGTGTATGTGGATCTGGTATGTTTGTATGTTGACACCAGCTGATCTGGCTGATTGAATTTAATGGACTTATTCATGATTTACACCCATATATACAAGATCAGAATGAAGCCCCCTCTGTGTGTTATTCCTGCATGTCATGTTAAGGCGAGGAGCAGCAGAACGTTGGAGTTCTGATAGTGCTAAATAAAGATCTCCGGAGTAGATTCTGATCTTCGTTACACTGGTGTAAATCCAGAGTCACACCTTGGAACTCAGTGGAGTGACACCAGATTTACACCCGGGTAAGAGTGCAGAGCCTGGCCCTTTGGCTGAACTCTTCAGTGTATGTATGTTGTGGAGTTTAGGCCATGAGCCCCTGGGAGGAAGGATGGTGAAGATGGGAAAACATCTTTGCTCCATCCACCATGAACATGTAATATGATTCAGCAAGTCAAGAGTTAAAGGATTACTTTAGGACCTCTATCTATAGCAGGTGAAAAGTCATTGCAAGCAACCCTTGTTTGGATGCCCTGGTCTCATGACCCCTGCAAGGCATCCCTAGGTGCTTCCAAGGTTTGGGTTACTTAGCTGCCTGTAAAGCCTGGAACATGGTCATTAGCTCAGGTTTGTCTGGATTGGGACTGGTTTCTTCCCACAAGAATTGCAGTTGCCCTGTCCTCCACCCCCACTTGTGACCTCCATCCCACAATTCAGTGCTTTGTGTTAAGAAATTCCCACAAGCCCCTTCTCCCAGGAACTACCGGACAGGTGAATCCCAGAATGCACTGGAACAACATTGGCTGCAAGGGGTGGATGGGCCTGGTGAGAAACACACACACATATACTGTAATGATCATAATAGGACCCTCACATCTGAGCTCACTGCTAGTATGGGGAGCCTCCTTCTTACCCTAACCCATGACGCCTTCCTGTGTGGGCAGGACAGGACCAGTTATAGGTGATGAAGATCACTGGGACTTAACAAATGTGATACATTATTAGCAGGTGCAGATACATCCTCTTCTAGCCCCTTCTTCACAGCACTGTGGTTTGCTGCATCAATGACCATCTTATTTATAAAACAAATAAATAGATGCTTAAAAATAAAAGTGTTGCCAGTCTATAACCTCCAGCCCTACACCTGCTACTGGGCTACATGCTGCTCCGGCGATCTGATGGGATCGGTATCCCACAATGCACTAGGGATGAAACAGACCTCGCTGCAGAAGGCTAGCCCAAGGCTTAGGGCATAAGGAGGATGTACATGGTGCCTCGGATGGGGGAATGCTGTGTATTGATGCCCACTTTCCAACAGCCCAGCTCATAGCATAGGCACGCTTATTTGTGGCAGGGGCCTGCACTGGCACGGATCCCTGCTACAGGACTGAGGTATCGATTGAGTTGTAGGATAAAAATCTAGCTATTTATGCAAAGCCAGGGAAGGACTGTGTGTTTTCTCCACGAACCACCCACAGCCAGGGCGTGGGGACATTGGTGCAGCTAGGACACACAGGTCTTCCTATGGACTCTAGGAGAAGCTGCAGTGGGGCTGGCTGCTGGTAGAGACCAGGATATTGGGCTAAATGAATCACAGGTCCAATCCAGTATGGTGACTCCTATACTCTACAGTGTGGCTCTCAACCTTTCCAAACTACTGCACCCCTTCCAGGAGTTTGATCTGTCTTGCACACCAACAAGTTTCACCTCACTTAAAAACCACTTGCTTACAAAATCAGGCATAAAAAGACAAGTGTCCCAGCACACTATTACTGAAAAATGGCAGACTTTCTCATTTTCACCATATCATTATAAAATTAAATCAATCGGAATATAAATATGGTACTTACAGGTCAGTGGATGGTACATAGAGCAGTATAAACAAGTCATTGTCTGTATGAAATTTTAATTTGTACTGACTTTGCTGGTGCTTTTAATGTATCCTGTTGTAAAACTAGGCAAATATCTAGATGAGCTGATGTACCCCTTGGAAGACCTGTGTGTACCACCGGGGATACGCATACCCCCGATTGAGAACCACTGCTCTTCAAAGTGTGGGCAGTAGACCCATGCAGTTCACAGACCAGGTGGCCACCTCACCACCACTCAACCAGCCATCCCACGACCATGCACCCCGCGGAGGGGTTGTGGCATAGCTACCCTCCATGGCACGCAACATGGTCTCCCCGCTTTCCTGGCTTCTGTGCACACTGCTGCATTTCAGGCTATTTGCATAACCTTATTCATCCCACCCCAGCAGAGAGAGGAACTGAAACTAAGGAAGTAATACAACTGCTCTGAGCGAGGCACTGAGAGCAAGGGAGTGCCTCAAGCAGAACAGGGTCTGGGGTTGGGGTGGGGTCTGTTGATTCAGCAGCAGCCCACCTAAGCCCCTGGTCCCCAGCAATAAGGAATGGCCCAGCAGGAGCTCTATGGGAACTGGCTGTGTCCTCCACCGTCACCAGGGAAGAGACTGGTGAGACAAACAGGTAAAGACAAAGTGGTTGGAAACAGGGCACCATCTGTATCCAGACTTAGAAGGGGCAGATGCGTGTTGTGTTGGGATTGTGTGAAGTGTGCAGCCATGTGCATTGTGGGGTATGTGCAAGGAACATGTACCTACATAGAATCATAGAATATCAGGGTTGGAAGGGACCTCTGGAGGCCATCTAGTCCAACCCCCTGCCCAGAGCAGGACCGATCCCAACAAAATCATCCCAGACGTATGTGCTTTGTGTGTGTATGTATCTGTGTAAGCGCCATTTAAAGTGGGTTATGTGGAGGGTGCATATGCAGTTGTACGTACTGTGCTTTGTGTGCAGGGCTGTATGAGTACACACGTGGGGTTGTGTGAGCGAGTGTTGTGTCTGTGTGTGTACACATGGGTGTGTAGTACATCCATCTTTCCGTGTGCAGGGGTGGGTGTTTTGTGTGTGTAGGCAGCGGTGTGTGCCCTTTGTACGGGAAGGGTATTGTGTGTGTGTGTGTGTGTAAGTATGTGCAGATGTACGTGCTGTATAGTGTGTGGTCATTTTGTGTGTGTGTGTAGCATAAAAGAATGCAGATATGTGTGCTCTTCGTGGTGTGTATCTGTTCAGAAGGGAGTGGGGTAAGATGGAATAAGGTCAGTCAACCATAAACACAATACATCTCCCACTCAAATCTAGTGGTAGCTGGGGAACCGCACTGCGGTTCTCACTTGTATCAGTTTAGATCTTTGTGGAAATAAATGACTTGGAAAATAACTGAGGAACCATAACCGACTGTGGGCTGAATTCTGCTCCCACTCAAATGCAGGCAATGGGCTGATGGTGTTAGCAGGCCTAGTTCCTCTGGAGCTAGTAGAATTGCAACTGCTTGCACCCGGGTGGAATTTAGTGGGGCTGGATGTGGCCAGATCCCAAGCTGGTGTAAATTGTCATCACTCCATTGACTTCAGCACAATGACGCTGATTTACACCAACTGGGGATCTGGACCTTTGTCACTAAGGGCATGTCTACATCAGGGGATATTTTAATTTGAGGTTTACAAGTGTTTGGAAAGAATGCAAAACATCAACCATTACAAAGTTAACTTCTTCCAGTGAACTGGCAAGTAATAAACTCCAGGTCATAAACTCTTGTGTAGACAAGACCTGAAGGTAGAAATAATATTAAAATGTCACCAGGGTCATATAAGTCATGTCCAAGACTCTAGGACAGATCTCAGAGGCCATTCAAACCCATACAGATCCTGGCTGTGCTGTAAGATTGAACTGTGTTTTAACAGTTTCTGGGAAGAGCATAACTGTAACGCCTGACCAGGCTGGATTCGTAGCAGGGATGGGATGTAGGAGGCTCAAGGGAGAGCAAAATCTCCCCAACCACGTCAGGACATACGACCTCCATGCCCAAGGGAAAATGCTTCTGAAGAGAAAATTTGTTTCCCTTTTGGAATACGCCAAGTATCAGGGATTTTCTAGAGCTGTCAAGTGATTAAAAAAATTAATCGCGATTAATCACCCAATTAAAAAAATTAATCACGATTAATTGCATGACTGATCGCATTGTTAAACAATAATAGAATACTATTTAAATATTTGTGGGTGTTTTCTATTTTCAAATATATTGATTTCAATTACAACAAAGAATACAAAGTATAGAGTGCTCACTTTATATTTATTTTTTATTACAAATATTTGCACTGTAAAAAACAAAAGAAATAGTATTTTTCAATTCACCTCATACAAGTACTGTAGTGCATTCTCTTTATCATGAAAGTTGAACTTACACATGTAGAATTATGTACAAAGAAAACCTGCATTCAAAAATAAAACAATGTAAAACTTTAAAGCCTACAAGTCCACTCAGTCCTACGTCAGCCAATCGCTCAGACAAACAAGTTGGGTTATAATTTGCAGGAGATAATGCTACCCGCTTTTGTTTACAATGTCACCCAAGAGTGAAAAAAGGTATTCTCATGGCACTGTTGTAGCTGGCGTTGCAAGATATTTACATGCCAGATGTGCTAAAGATTCATATGTCCCTTCATCTTCAACCACCATTCCATAGGACATGCATCCATGCTGAGGATGGGTTCTGCTCAATAAGGATCCAAAGCAGAGCGGACAGATGCATGTTTGTTTTCATCATCTGACACAGATGCCACCAGTAGAAGGTCAAGAATTATAACATTCAAAAACCAGTCAGAGAACACTTCAATCTCTCTGGTCACTCGATTACAGACCTAAATGTCGCAATATTACTACAAAAAGACTTCAAAAACAGATTCCAACGAGAGACTGCTGAATTGGAATTAATTTGCAAACTAGACACCATTAAATTAGGCTTGAATAGAGACTGGGAGTGGATGTGTCGTTACACAAAGTAAAACTATTTCCCCATGTTTATTTTTCCCCCCTACTGTTCCTCACACGTTCTTGTCAACTGCTGGAAATGGCCCATCTTGACTATCACTACAAAAGGTTTGTTTTTTCTCTCCTGCTGGTAATAGCTCACCTTAACAGATCACTCTCATTATAGTGTGTATGGTAACACCCATTGTTTCATGTTCTCTGTGTATATAAAATCGTCCTACTGTATTTTCCTCTGCATGCATCTGATGAAATGGGCTGTAGCCCATGAAAGCTTATGCTCAAATAAATTTGTTAGTCTCTAAGGTGCCACAAGTCCTCCTGTTCTTTTTGCAGATACAGACAAACACGGCTGCTACTCTGAAAGCAGTAGAAGGTTGATTTTCTTTTTTGGTGGTTTGAATTCTGTAGGTTCCACATCTCAGTGTTGCTCTTTGAAGACTTCTGAAAGCATGCTCCACATCTCGTCTCTCTCAGATTCTGGACAGCACTTCAGATTCTTAAACCTTGGGTCGAGTGCTGTAGCTATTTTTAGAAATCTCACATTGGTACCTTTGTTCTGTTTTGTCAAATCTGCTGTGAAAGTGTGAAAATGAACATGTACTGGGTCATCATCCGAGACTGCTTTATCATGAATATATGGCAGAATGTGGGTAAAAAAGAACAGGAGACATACAATTGTCCTCCAAGGAGTTCAGTAGCAAATCTAATTAACGCATTATTTTTTTAATGAGCATCATCAGCATGGAAGCATGTCCTCTGGAATGGTGGCCGAAGCATCAAGGGACATACAAATGTTTAGCATATCTAGCACATAAATACCTTGCAATGCCGGCTACAAAAGTGCCATGCGAACATGTGTTCTCACTTTCAGGTGACATTGTAAATAAGAAGCAGGCAGAAGTATCTCCCATTAATGTAAACAAACTTGTTTGTCTTGACGATTGGCTGAACAAGAAATAGGACTGAGTGGACTTGTAGGCGCTAAAGTTTTACATTGTTTTGTTTTTGAGTGCAGTTTACATTTGTAAGTTACACTTTCACAATAAAGAGATTGCACTACAGCACTTGTATGAGGTGAACTGAAAGACAGTATTTCTTTTGTTTATCATTTTACAGTGCAAATATTTGTAATAAAAATAATAATATAAAGTGAGAACTGTATACTTTGCATTCTGTGTTGTAATAGAAATCAGTATATTTGAAAATGTAGAAAAACATCCAAAATATTTAATAAATTTCAATTGGTATTCTATTGTTTAACAGTGCGATTAATCGTGATTAATTTTTGGAGTTAATCGCATGAGTTAACTGTGATTCATTGACAGCCCTAGTATTTTCAGAGGGCAGTTATCATGGAAACCTTCCTGCTACAAACCTTCAGTCCACCAACCTCCACGGGAGATGGCACTAGCTGAAGTCTATGCTTTGCCACCATTGGATAATTAGGGCCAGATCCCCAGCTCATGTTATTTTAGAGTTGTCTGCCCTAGAAATGTTTGTTGCTTTAACTATATACTGGTATTGCTAAAGTGGAAAACCCCAGGTAGCATGAATGCAGTTATAACAGCATAAAAGTCTTTATCCTGGCATAGCTTCTTCCGATACAGGAAGAAGAATAAGCTATATTGGTATAAGGCACCTTTCAACCAGTATAAATGCATCTACACTGAGGCTTATACCAGAATTTGGTTAAAAAATCGTGCCCTCAATTGACAGTTGTACTGGTGACAGGTTTCAGAGTGGTAGCCGTGTCAGTCTGTATCAGCAAAAACAACAAGGAGTCCTTGTGGCACCTTAGAGACTAACAAATTTATTTGGGCATAAGCTTTCATGGGCTAAAACCCACTTCATCAGATGCATGGAGTGGAAAATACAGTAGCAGGTATATATACACATAATACATGAAAAGATGGGAGTTGCCTTACCAAGTGGGGGGTCAGTGCTAATGAGACAATTCAATTAACAGTAGAATACGAAGGGAGGAAAAATCACTTTTGTAGTATAATGAGGGTGGCCCATTTCAAACAGTTGACAAGAAGGTGTGAGTAACAGTAGGGGGAAATTAGTATGGGGAAATTAGTTTTTGTAATGACCTATCCACTCCCAGTCTTTATTCAGGCCTAATTTGATGATGTCCAGTTTGCAAATTAATTCCAGTTCTGCAGTTTCTCATTGGAGTCTCTTTTTGAAGTTTTTTTTGTTGTTGTTGAAGAATTGCCACTTTTAAGTCTGTTATTGAGTGACCAGGGATATTGAAGTGTTCTCCGACTGCTTTTTGAATGTTATAATTCCTGATGTCAGATTTGTGTCCATTTATTCTTTTGCATAGAGACTGTCCCGGTTTGGCCAGTGTACATGGCAGAGGGGCATTGCTGGCACATGATGGCATATATCACATTGGTAGATATGCAGGTGAACGAGCCCCTGATAGTGTGGCTGATGTGGTTAGGTCCTATGGTGGTCCTATCCCTTGAATAGATATGCGGACAGAGTTGGCACTGCGGTTTTGTTGCAGGGTTTGGTTCCTGGGTTAGTGTTTTTGTTGTGTGGTGTGTAGTTGCTGGTGAGTATTTGCTTCAGGTTGGGGGGCTGTCTGTAAGCAAGGACTGGGCTGTCTCCCAAGATCTGTGAGAGCGATGGGTCATCCTTCAGGATAGGTTGTAGATCCTTGATGATGCGTTGGAGAGGTTTTAGAGTGGGGAAGTAGGTGACGGCTAGTGGCGTTCTGTTACTTTCTTTGTTGGGCCTGTCTTGCAGTAGGCGACTTCTGGGTACTCTTCTGGCTCTGTCAATCTGTTTCTTCACTTCACCAGGTGGGTACTGTAGTTTTAAGAATGTTTGATAGAGATCCTGTACTGGTATAACTCTTCTAGTGTAGACCAGCCCTTGGTGTTGTTCTCTTGGAGTCAATGAGCCAGACCCCAGCTGAAGAAAATCAGCTGTAGCGCCACTGAAGTAAATGCTGATTTACACCTGCTGAGAATCTGGCCCATCATTTGTAACAGACTTTTTCTTTGATGAGTTTCACCTCTTTTTTCCCCCCCCGTTGGTGAACAGTTTCAATTTCTGTCCTAATTATGTGGTATCTGAAATGGTTTGCTGAGCAACTCCTCAGCTTGTAAGACCATTTGCCATATTTTGAAATCCAAGGACACATGGCATCACTTCCTTTCCCTGACTGGATAACTGTACCTCCATGGATCAGGTTTCTAGTAGCAAAGGGTCACGCTTACAGGTTCAAAGATCTCTTACCAATGCTGCTTTAGTTTGATGTTGCCAAAGAGCAGCTGCAGTGAAGATGATTTGGTTTCACCAGCTTGAGGGCTGCCTCTCAGACTGTGGTATCAGCATCAGATCCCACAGTGGTATCCTCTAGAGAATTCTCACTTTCTCCAAACATATACCCTTTTCCTTCCTTGTTTGCAGGGATCTACTTATTATCAGGGGGACCAGCACATGCAAGTCACGTCAGACCTGGTGAGTACATATTATTTCCTCCTGATGTTCTTTGGATCAGGATTTCTGCATCTGGGCCAGAGCAGAGTCCTGGGCCATAGCATGGTGCAAAGCGAACCTCGATGAGATGCCAGTGTAGAGATGACGCTACTCCCAGCTCTGCAGGTGATTTATATGCGACCTTGGACCTCTTCTCTCTTTGTGCCTTGGTTTCCTCATCTGTGAAACTGGTATAACAACTTCAAACCCACCTTCAAACAGGTGCTTTGAGATCTGTGCATAAAGGGACTGATTCTCCTGTCCCACACACCAGTTTTATTATTTGTATTATGATAGCATCTCAAAGCCCCACCTGCGATCAGGGCCCCATTGTGCTGGGTGTTACATAGTCACATCATCAGAGATAGTCCCTGCCCTGAAGAGTTGACAGTCTAAATTTACAAGACAGGCAAATGTGACAGGACAGTGGCAGGAAGTGATTTGCTCAAGGTCACATGGTGGGTCAGTAGCAGAGCAACAAACAGCACCAAGGGCTCCCGAGTCTTAGACTAGTGTCCTATCCACTAGGCCACAGTGGCTTTTGGCTTTGCTCCGTAAACCAAACCTACTGGACCAGCCAACATCTCCTAACTTCAGCCGTTTCTACAGATTTTCACCATTAGAAGGGAGAAGAGAATGAGGCTCCAAAAGAAATGAGTAATATCATCATCATTCTTCCAGTAGTGAAGAGGGCAGTTGGTGAAATCTCACTGCAAGTGTTCTGTAATTCCAGAGCTACTAAGAGCTCCATGCCTGGGAGCTCCATCCTCCCTATGAATGCTCTCAGATGCAAATGATTTGCTCTAATATAAATATATTAGCTCATTGGGCCAGATCCTCAGTTGATGTAACTTGAAGCTATGCCCATTTATACTGTTTGAGGATTTGGCTCAGATTACTGCACTGGGATTAAGTCTTCTCATCTATTTAGGCTCACCTGATAGCTTTTCCAATGAGGAGGATTATGATGATGTGTCCCTGTCCGAGATGGGACATCAGATGCAACAGAGGCTACCAGCTTATAAAGACAATACAGATGTAGCAAGCCAGAGAAGCAAGGAAGGCACAGGTAGAACCTATTTCTTCTCCTCCTGTTCACTCCCTGGCCTGAACTGATCCCTGGTGACGTCAGTGGGGATTCACCAGAGATGAGTTGGGGCCCATGACTGCATGTGGAGTTACAGTCCCAGCAGCAACGTGGCCTGGAGAAGCCTGCATATTTGATCATGGGTGAACTGACATGCCTGCACTTTCCTTCCTGTTTGCAGGCGTTTACGTGCTAGCCGGGAAACCAGCATGTTCAAGTCTCCCAAGGACAGGTTAGTTGGAATTCCTGCAGTCTCCTGTCCCTTGGACTCTACTGTCTGCGTTGCGCTGGGTAATTGGATTCCTATGGGCTACGGAGCAGCCGTCGGATGGGAATGGCTTTTGGTTGCGATAGACCTGGAACCAATCGATCTGTCTAAAGGTTTTATCCGGCCACCCATATCTGACCACCTTCCACATAAAGTTAATAGTATTAGCAGAGTCCCTAGTGGACTTCATGGAGTCTCTACCACTTCTCCCTTTTGGTTTGGATTAGGACTGATGCCCTAGAGATTAAAGTCCTCATGTCCATTTTCCATGACACCCCACAGCCAACCCCCTGCCTGGGGCCAGATTGGAGCCAATGCCTTAGAGGTGAACGGTCCTGTATTCCCTTCCCCAACCTCTCAGTCTTCTGATCTAACCATGAGACTCCGCTCACCTCTCAGAGCTGGGGAGAGAACCTGGGAGTCCAGATGCCCAGCCCTAACCACCAGGCACCCCTCTCCTCTCAGAGATGGGGAGAGAATGCAGGAGTCCTGAATTCTGGGCCCCACCCAGATGTGACCACTAGACCACACCGCTTCCCATTACTCATTTAAAAGAGAGAGCCATTGTCATTGTTTTCAATGCAAGCCAACATGATTCTGAAAAGTTTAAATAACCACAAAGTCTTCCTTTAACATCAAGAGCCTGGGTGAAACCCTGTCCTGGGGTAAATGATTCCAGGGTCCTTCCTGCTAGGAAATGCTGAAAATACAGGGAGGTACGGTCAGAGATCTAACCAGTGCTGCTCTCCACAGCGGACCCCATTCCTGGCTCCAATCAAGGAATAGGCTACAGACCAAAGTCCATTGTGACACTGTATGTCCTGATGGGGATTTGTTTTGCAATGTGGGCAGTTCTCCTCTCAATAGCAGTGGTGAAATGTAAGTCTCAGCACAAGTTAGTATGGACACCTACGTGGGGGGGTTGGGTGTGGGAGGGGCCTACTGATGTTATTCTCTTCTCTAAATTAATATATCTGTGCTAGGACAGGCATGCCACAGGGGCAGAAGTGGGGAGAGAGCATCACAGAAAAGCAACTAACAGAAAAAAATGCATGGCTATCAGCCCCCCTGGACGCCCCCCCCACACACTGATTTCAGTGACACTGGTGCTAAAACACCCCCTACACACACCGATCTCACAGCGGTGCCCAAGCATCCCCAACACACACCGATCTACTATGCTAGTGCCAAGGCGCGCGCACACACACACACACACACACACACACACACACCCTGATTTCAGCGCCACTGGTGCCAAAGAACCCCCAGAATACACACTAAGCTCAGGAACACTGGTGCAACAGCACCATACGCTGTGTCTCGGATCTGTTACACTAGTGTAAATCCAGAGTAACTCCAGTAAAGTCACAACGCCGTAAGCGTCATTTTATGCTGTCCTGAGCCCTGTCCTGACTTGGTATGACTTTCCACTCACCTTGCACTGGTGTAGCGGACTGCACAAGGTTCAGGGCAACAGGAGATCAAGCTCTCCTTTATCTACTTCCACAACCCATACAAGCAACACGGCTTTACCGCTGGATGTTAAATGGGCTCACGCTATTATGGAACATGGAGGATGAGGGTGGGGGAGTGCGACCAGCAACTCCAGACAAACCCCTGCTCCAGCGATTCACCCATCAGGTCCCCTCCAAGGGAGAGTTAGTGCTACATCTCTTTCCCCCCGCCACGTGGTCCTTATAATTATTTATTTATTACTATTCTTACTTGTATGACAGCAGCTCCTGGAGAACCTGACCAAGATTAAGGCCCCATTGTGCTCGGCACTGTACAGGAATACAGAGAAAGGCGGTCCTTGCCCTTTCAATCTAAATGGATGAGGGTACATCTACACAGTAAAAAAAAGAACCCCAGACCCCATGGCAGCGGTCTCAGATCAGGATCAGCTGACTTGGGCTTGTGGGGCTAAAACTGGCAGTGCAGATGTTCGGGCTCGGGCTGGAGCTGGGCTCCAGGACCCTCCCCGCTTTCAGAGCCCAGGGTCCCAGCCCGAGCCTGAATGTCTACGCTGCTAGTTTTAGTCCTGCAGCGTGAGGCCCGTGAGCCTAGCCAGTTGACCTGGGCTCTGAGACTGGCTACCACCGGCCTTTTTTTCACCCCCTGTATAGACATACCCAAAGGGTGGGAGGGACTCCTGTCAATGCAGTCGAGTCCCATACCAGCAATCCCACCCTTAGGGATCAGATACTGCTCTTGGTTACAGTGGTGTAAATCTGGAGTAACTCCACTGGGTCAGATTCTCAGCTGTGTAAATCAACATAGCCCCACTGACTTCAAGGCATAAGCCAACCTCTCATTATTGGGTCATGGGAGGAAACATCCCTTGGAGTCAGGTTATCACCAGTGCACCTTCCCCTGAAGCAGCGGGTGGAGGCCGCTGTTGGAGACAGGATACTAGACAAGATGAGATTCCTGATATGATCCAGTGTGGTCATTTCTAACTACCTGAGGGGCTGGCCTCTTTATTTTAGCATGAATGGAAAAAGGCATATTCTTTTGTTTCCCTTTTAGACTTGGAGGTGTCAGAGGAGTTAAAAGTTTTAAACTATAACCACTCGGAGAGGCTAATGAACGGTAGGTTCTTGGACTCTAGCCAACGTGATGTAGGTACTTCTGGTTAACAGTGGAACTTGCTGGATTTGAATTAGGGGTGGGTGGGTCAATTTGGCAACGCTAATCCTTTCAGGAATCCTTGGCCCATCTCTAGCACCACTGAAGCATCACAAAGCTTTTTGTAAGTAATGAAAAAAGCTAAACAAACCACCCCCTAAATCTGATTCTCCTTTCATTTATATCAAGAAAAGAACCATTGACTTCGATAGAGTTACTTCTGATTTACACCAGAATTACACCTTTAGCCCTGATTCAGCTCTCACATCAGTTTATATTAGTGTAGCACCAATGGAATTAGTGCAGGTGCCCACTGGTTTAACTGAGATCAGGATCAGACCCACTGAGCTTAATGGAGTTACTCTGATTTACACTGGATAGTATGAGAGGAGAATCAGATGGACAAACTGAAGCTGCAAGAGGCAAAGGATTTGGTTAAGGTCACACAAAAGAGACTGGACACTTAGAAGATCCTTAGCTGATGTAAATCAATAAATGCCAATTGACATCAATTGAGGCTTATTGTTATCGTTTATCTGTATTGTGGTACCACATAGTGGCCCCATCCCTACCATGCCAGGTGCTGTGCAAACATATAAAAAAGTCATGGCCTTGATCCAAAGAGCTTACACTCAAAGACAAGAAATATCAAGTGAACACAACAAATAAATGGTAGGAGCACACGATCACAATGAAGGAATTAAGGATCTGGCCCGTCATGAGGAAGGCTGCCTCTCATAAGAGCTTAAGCCTAGTTTTTCAGCTCCAAATGGAGCTGAACTGAATTTCAATTATTACTTGCATTACACCAAAGTCAGGGCTCCATTGTGCTAGGCACTGTACAGGCACATGAAGAAAAACAGCCCTTGCCTACACAGTCTAAATAGGCAATACAGACACAGGGTGAGAGGGAAAAGAGACTTGCCCAAACTCGCAGACAGAGGTGGGAATAGAACCCAGATCCTTAGCACAGCACCTCATCTGCTAGACCATGCTGCCTACTTCCCATTGCTTCATATGATGCTTTGCACTTTTCAGTGGTGCAGGACCTGGCTGATGGACGAATAGAGCGAAAGAGAATCCAGAGCGACATGAACAAAAGCTATAAGGAATTGTGGGATTTGGCAGGTGAGAGAACATTGGGCATATTTTCATCGCTGTTATTTTCTCATGGTCTGTTCATGGTACCGTGGAAACTATGGTTGATTGTTATCAATTTTACCCCAAGAAGCATCAGAAGGGGCTGGTGAATGAAAGTCAGTTTCTGCTCTTGGTTACCCAGTATAAATCCAGAGTAACTCAACAGAAGAATATTGAGTCACTTTGAGTTTATGGCAGTATGAATAAGAGCAAGATTTGGAGAAAGGAGGATTCTACGGTAGGCAGAATCCAAATCAAAAAGGATTTACAGGTCAAAATGGCTCATGGAAACAAATTGGAAGACTGAAATTTCTGGAAAACATGTGACGTGCTCCCAGTGAGCCACCTCACTAAATAAGCAAAAAACTGCTTTCTGCATGAGCCAGAGTTTCCAATGGTAAAGCAAGGCTGTCCTGAATTCTCCCTTACAGCATCCATCTGCAGTGTTCTCCCAGAGTCTATAAAATGTGCAGCCGGCTGGAAGAAGTTTGGGAAAGCATGCTATTACTTTTCAAATACGACGACAGACTGGATGGGTGCGAAGCAGTTCTGTACTGATCAAAACTCTTACCTGGTTATCATTAACAATGACAATGAACAGGTAAGCTATCCCCTCTGTTTGCTATAGTACGCCATTCAGAATGGAAAGAGTGAGGCATAAGGATCAGATCCTGCTCTCAGCTCCATCCATGTCAATCCAGAGTAACTCCAGTAAATTCAGGGGGTTTCACAAGTTTACACTGCCTCATCTTCCTCTCTGACTCATGTAACTCGACTGGCTGCAATTAAGTTACGCTGATGGGAGAAGAGAATCAAGCTTGGGGTATCAGAGTAGCAGCTGTGTTACTCTGCAGTATCAGAGTAGCAGTCTGTATTTGCAAAAAGAAAAGGAGGACTTGTGGCACCTTAGAGACTAACCAATTTATTTGAGCATGAGCTTTCGTGAGCTACAGCTCACTTCATCGGATGCATACTGTGGAAACTGCAGAAGACATTATATACACAGAGACCATGAAACAATACCTCCCCCCACCCCACTCTCCTGCTGGTAATAGCTTATCTAAAGTGATCACTCTCCTTACAATGTGTCTGATAATCAAGTTGGACCATTTCCAGCACAAATCCAGGTTTTCTCACCCTCTCCCCCCCCCCCCCCCACACACAAACTCACTCTCCTGCTGGTAATAGCCCATCCAAACTGACCACTCTCTTTACAATGTGTATGATAATCAAGGTGGGCCATTTCCAGCACAAATCCAGGTTTTCTCACCCCACCCCCCCAAAAACCACACACACAAACTCACTCTCCTGCTGGTAATAGCTTACCCAAAGTGACTACTCTCCTTACAATGTGTATGAAAATCAAGGTGGGCCATTTCCAGCATAAATCCAAGTTTAACCAGAACGTCTGGGCGGGGGGGGGGGGGGTAGGAAAAAACAAGGGGAAATAGGCTACCTTGCATAATGACTTAGCCACTCCCAGTCTCTATTTAAGCCTAAATTAATAGTATCCAATTTGCAAATGAATTCCAATTCAGCAGTTTCTCGCTGGAGTCTGGATTTGAAGTTTTTTTGTTGTAAGATTAGACAAGCCATTTACAACGCACACTTTGCTTCTCTACAAAAGAAAAAGGACACTAAACTTTCTAAACTACTACAGGCTACAAGGGGCCACAGCAATGGTTCCCTCAACCCACCCAGCAATATTGTTAACCTATCCAACTATACTCTCAGCCCAGCAGAAGCAGCTGTCCTATCTCGGGGCCTCTCCTTCTGCCCCTCCACCCCCACGAACATGATACAGTTCTGTGGTGACCTAGAATCCTATTTTCGACGTCTCCGACTCAAGGAATATTTCCAACATACCTCTGAACAACATACTAATCCACAGAGACCTCCCTACCAACACTACAAAAAGAAGGATTCTAGGTGGACTCCTCCTGAAGGTCGAGACAGCAGACTGGACTTCTACATAGAGTGCTTCCGCCGACGTGCACGGGCTGAAATTGTGGAAAAGTAGCATCACTTGCCCCATAACCTCAGCCGTGCAGAACACAATGCCATCCACAGCCTCAGAAACAACTCTGACATCATAATCAAAAAGGCTGACAAAGGAGGTGCTGTTGTCATCATGAATAGGTCGGAATATGAACAAGAGGCTGCTCGGCAGCTCTCCAACACCACTTTCTACAAGCCATTACCCTCTGATCCCACTGAGAGTTACCAAAAGAAACTACAGCATTTGCTCAAGAAACTCCCTGAAAAAGCACAAGATCAAATCCGCACAGACACACCCCTGGAACCCCGACCTGGGATATTCTATCTACTACCCAAGATCCATAAACCTGGAAATCCTGGGCGCCCCATCATCTCAGGCATTGGCACCCTGACAGCAGGATTGTCTGGCTATGTAGACTCCCTCCTCAGGCCCTACGCTACCAGCACTCCCAGCTACCTTCGAGACACCACTGACTTCCTGAGGAAACTACAATCCATCGGTGATCTTCCAGATAACACCATCCTGGCCACTATGGATGTAGAAGCCCTCTACACCAACATTCCACACAAAGATGGACTACAAGCCGTCAAGAACACTATCCCCGATAATGTCACGGCTAACCTGGTGGCTGAACTTTGAGACTTTGTCCTTACCCATAACTATTTTACATTTGGGGACAATGTATACCTTCAGATCAGCGGCACTGCTATGGGTACCCGCATGGCCCCACAGTATGCCAACATTTTTATGGCTGATTTAGAACAACGCTTCCTCAGCTCTCGTCCCCTAACGCCCCTACTCTACTTGCGCTATACTGATGACATCTTCATCATCTGGACCCATGGAAAAGAAGCCCTTGAGGAATTCCACCATGATTTCAACAATTTCCATCCCACCATAACCTCAGCCTGGTCCAGTCCACACAAGAGATCCACTTCCTGGACACTACAGTGCTAATAAACAATGGTCACATAAACACCGCCCTATACCGGAAACCTACTGACCGCTATTCCTACCTACATGCCTCCAGCTTTCACCCTGATCACACCACACGATCCATTGTCTACAGCCAAGCTCTGCAATACAACCACATTTGCTCCAACCCCTCAGACAGAGACAAACACCTACAAGATCTCTATCAAGCATTCTTACAACTACAATACCCACCTGTGGGAGTGAAGAAACAGATTGATAGAGCCAGAAGAGTTCCCAGAAGTCACCTACTACAGGACAGGCCTAACAAAGAAAATAACAGAACGCCACTAGCCGTCACCTTCAGCCCCCAACTAAAACCCCTCCAATGCATTATTAAGGATCTACAACCTATCCTGAAGGATGACCCAACACTCTCACAAATCTTGGGAGACAGGCCAGTCCTTGCCTACAGACAGCCCCCCAACCTGAAGCAAATACTCACCAACAACCACATACCACACAACAGAACCACTAACCCAGGAACCTATCCTTGCAACAAAGCCCGTTGCCAACTGTGCCCACATATCTATTCAGGGGACACCATCACAGGGCCTAATCACATAAGCCACACTATCAGAGGCTCGTTCACCTGCACATCCACCAATGTGATATATGCCATCATGTGCCAGCAATGCCTCTCTGCCATGTACATTGGTCAAACTGGACAGTCTCTACGTAAAAGAATAAATGTACACAAATCAGATGTCAAGAATTATAACATTCATAAACCAGTCGGAGAACACTTCAATCTCTCTGGTCACGCGATTACAGACATGAAGGTCGCTATCTTACAACAAAAAAACTTCAAATCCAGACTCCAGCGAGAAACTGCTGAATTGGAATTCATTTGCAAATTGGATACTATTAATTTAGGCTTAAATAGAGACTGGGAGTGGCTAAGTCATTACGCAAGGTAGCCTATTACCCCTTGTTTTTTCCTACCCCCCCCCCAGACGTTCTGGTTAAACTTGGATTTATGCTGGAAATGGCCCACCTTGATTATCATACACATTGTAAGGAGAGTGGTCAGTTTGGATGAGCTATTACCAGCAGGAGAGTGAGTTTGTGTGTGTATGGGGATGGGGGGGTGAGAAAACCTGGATTTGTGCTGGAAATGGCCCACCTTGATTATCATGCACATTGTAGGGAGAGTGGTCACTTTGGATAAGCTATTACCAGCAGGAGAGTGAGTTTGTGTGTGTGGTTTTTGGAGGGGGCGGTGGGGGGTGAGAAAACCTGGATTTGTGCTGGAAATGGCCCAACTTGATTATCATACACATTGTAAGGAGAGTGATCACTTTAGATAAGCTATTACCAGCAGGAGAGTGGGATGGGAGGAGGTATTGTTTCATGGTCTCTGTGTATATAATGTCTTCTGCAGTTTCCACAGTATGCATCCGATGAAGTGAGCTGTAGCTCATGAAAGCTTATGCTCAAATAAATTGGTTGGTCTCTAAGGTGCCACAAGTCCTCCTTTTCTTTTTGCGAATACAGACTAACACGGCTGTTACTCTGAAACCTGTCATCTCCCCTAAGGCAGTGAAAAAACATTCAGAAGGCCGTGACTTTTGATCGCTAGACAGCTGGCTGACATACAAGGGAAAGGCTGTTGAGATACTATGCCGATGGGTGCATTAGAATTGTACAGACTGACCGCTCCATTTCACCTTGCCAGTCCCCAGAGCCATCATGCTGGCCTTCGTCATATTAAATTCTTTTCCGTTCTAGGCTTTTTTGAAAGACTGTAATAAACAGAAAAGGACATACTGGCTGGGACTGAGTGATGCAGTGGAGGAAGGGACGTGGCAGTGGGTAGACAATAGCCCGTATTCTGTCAGGTAAGCCCCTTCTCATGCAAATTCCTTAATCAGAAAATTAGTCCCAATACTCAGGAGTTTTGAAGCCATGGCTATGTCTGTTTTGTCTCTTATCTCATGAAAGGGGACTGAGCAGGATAGGCTCAGAACAGGCACTGACCACGGGAAGCAGGGATGCAGAACTGGGGCTGGAATCTTAGCATGGGAGAACTCTTTCACATGAAGTTAGTGCCAATAAAAAGTACCCTGGAGACTGCAGTCCTTTGTTTATCTGCAGAGAAGGTATAGCCCATGCAGCAGCTGAGCAAGCCCCCCTTCTGCGCTGGCTGTTCCTTGCCAATACGCCTCACCTCTGCCCTGGAGCGACTCCTCTGGTGTGAGAGGGGAGTTCAGTCTCCATGGCCTATTCCATCCTTGGCCTCTCTGATCTGATGGCCAACATATTTTTGCTAATTAGGGAGTGAGTGAGTGAGTTTCTCACAACATCCTTCCTGTCCCAATGTTGGCGCACAGGGCGGAAACCAGTCTCTTCCATACTTATGGTGTTGAGATAGCCTATTCTGTCCTCCTTGCTAAGGGTTCTTCTTAAAGTTTTTCTTGGGTGCCCTTGATTCCTCCCACCAGTCGGTTTCTACCTGGCAGCTTCACGTGAGACTCTGTGTGTTGTCATCCTGAGTGCAAGCCCCACATATGTCCAGCACTTCCTTCTGATTCTGATGGAAATGAGCTGCGGGTTGTTGATTTCTCAGATATCTTCATTGGTGATGACATTTTTTTCAATCAAGTCCCAGAATATTTCATAGGCACTAAATTTCCAAAGTTGTCTAGTTTTCTGTCTAAGATTTTAGTAAATCTCCAGGTCTCGCAGCAGTATGTTAGCACCCAGATTATATTTCAATTGAAAATTCTCAGGTTTTGTTCTAGCACTGTATCTCTTTGATTTCTAGATGTTGCTGAATTTTAGAAAGTGCTGTGGGTGGCTTTACTATCCTTGATGTCACTTCCTTCTTGAGGCCTCCATTGGCTAACTTTCTTGACATTTTTGCATTCTACTGTGATGTTACTGCTTGACATCTGGGTTTCAAGGATGTTTGTTTCAGCGTAATTAATTCTGAACCCCCCTTGGCGTGCTATTTTTGCCAAGTTCTCTGTCTTTCTTTTTAACTTTCTGGGGGTATTTCTCAGTAACACAATATAACCAGCAAAGTCTAGGTCTTCTAAGCTTTTTGGCATCTACCCTTGCTATATCAGTGTTTGTGTTGCTAATACACTTCTTTCTTAATTATACAGTCTATTGCAATGCCAAACAATGGTGGAGATAAAATTCAACCCCATTTCATGCGATCCACTCTGAACCAGTCTGTGTTCTGGTTGTTCACCCTTTCAGAGCACTTTGTATCTTTATACATGGCTTTGATGTTGCCGATGACTTTAACTGGGATTTTCTAGGATTGAAGAAAATTCCACAATGTATGTCTGTGCAGGCAGGCAAATGCCTTTTGAAAAAAAAAAAAATCAATAAATCTGATGAAGAGTGGAGTTTGCTATAATGGTTCTTAGTGTGAATATCTGATCTACATAGGATCTTTTGGGCCTGAATCCAACTGGTTCTTCTCTAAGCTTTGCATCCACTACCTCTTTCATTCTGTGTAGTATCACACTGCAGAAGGCCTTCCCTACAACAGAGTAATGTAACTCCCCTCCAGCTGTTACGGTCAGGAAGATCACTCTTTTGGGGTATTCTGACAGTGATTCCATGATTCCACTGGTCAGGAGGAAACCCCCTTTCCCCCAAATATCATTGAACATCTCTGTCAATTTTGGTAGGATAGTAGGATCAAATACTTTCATCATTTCTGCTATAATTTGGTCATCTCCCACCACTGTTACTTTTCAGATTTTTGACTGCAGCCTGTACTTCTGACATCTTTACTGGACTCTTGTTAATGTGAAGTTGATCAGCTTCCCACGTTCCATCAAACATGGTGCTGAAATGGGACTGGGTCTATTGACGACTTCTTTGAAATGCTCTGCTCATCTGTTTTATCGGTTCTACTTCAGCTGGAAGCCTTTTTCTGTCTTTGCTTTTTATTGGCCCATGTCCGGATTTGAAATTTTCACATGGGTTTTTCGTCACTTGGTAAACAGCTATGTGGTTTCCTAACATAGCAGCAACAACAACAACTTCAGCTGCTAGGTTTTCAACATATCTTTCCTTGTGTTGCTTCACACCGCTTTTCCTGCTTTCTTATACTCCTCTTTTGGCTTTTGCCTGGTCTTAGCATTCAGGAGTTTTCCTTTCAGTTCTTCCCTTGATGAGATACCATGTCTCTTGGCTTATCCAATTCTTGCTCTATGTTGATATCCAACTCTGACTGCTGCCGCTGGAATCATATGGTTCCTGATCACTGCCCATTTTTCTTCAGGCCCAGTCTCTGTCTCACCTCTCTCGGCCTCTGCCAGTGCCTGAAGCCCATTTCTTAGTTCAAGCTGGAATTTCTCACACTACGCTTTTGCTTTCAGTTTTATAATGGTGATTTTCCTTTCCCGCTTTCTGCTTAGCATTGATGGTTCTCAATTTTAATTTCAGTTTAGCAATGCAAAGATTGTGGTCACCGCTAACATCTGCTGCTTGATATGTCCTTACATCTTGGATGGATTACTTGGATCCTGAGCTAGTGTGGATGTGCTCAGTCTGACTTTTCATTTTGCCATCTGATGAAATCCAGGTTTCTGTGTGTATTCCTTTGTTAGGGAACAGGTACTTGCAAGAACCAGGTAGGTGACCAAGCACAATTCAGTGAGTCTCTCACCATTTTGGTTGATGGTTCCCAACCCATGTTTCCCCATTGCTCTTTCCATTCCTTAGTTGTCACATCCTATTTTAACGTTAAAGTTGCCCATCGCACGGAGTAAATCACGTATAGGTATTCGGTCAACCACACTTTGGAGACAATTGTAGAATTCATCTTTATCCTCAGCACTATGTTCCTTTGTTGGCGCTGTATGATGGACATTTTTAGGAATCTGGTTTGGTATCTGGCGCATATGATGCTTTGGTTAATCAGTTCCCAGCCAGTGAGTAATTTTTCAGCAGAATCTGTCAGAATGAGAGCTATTCCCCCAAGGGTTTGTTGTCACTACAACCTGAGTAAATGAGATGTTTCCTCTCTTGCTTGAAACGCTTCTTATCCGCACCTATCAACCTGCTCTCACTGATGCTCAAGATTTCAAGTCTGTCATTGTCTCTCTATCTCATGACCTGCAAGATCTTTGATGTTTGAAACATTGTTCTCACATTCCAGTAAACAACTCTGAAAGCCAGCATCAAACTTGTGGGGGTCCTGGCGTCCACCAGGAGCCTTCTTGCAGCATGAAGGGTCAGCTGTGTTCGTTTCTACTGAAATGCTGAGATATTTTTACTAGGCTGGGTGGTTAGTATTGTGTTCAACCTGCCCCAGTTTATCCAGGCTTGGGGCCAACTTTCATGTGGTAAATAAGCACCCTGACTTTCACAATAAGCCAAAAATCAAGCTAATCCCATTTCAAAACAAGGCAAAAAAAAGCCAATCCCTAAGAGCTCGGGCTGTCAAGCGATTAAAAAAAATTAATCACGCGATTAATCAGACTGCTAAACAATAATAGAATACCATTTATTTAAATATTTTTGGATGTCTTCTACATTTTCAAATATATTGGTTTCAATTAGAACCCAGAATACAAAGTGTACAGTGCTCATTTTGTATTTATTTTTGATTACAACCTAATACAAGTACTGTAGTGCAATCTCTTTATAATGAGTTGAACTTACAAATGTAGAATTATGTACAAAAAATAACTGCATTCAAAAATAAAACAATGTAAAACTTTAGAACCTACAAGTCTCACTTTCAGGTGACATTGTAAATAAGAAGCAGTCAGCAGTATCTCTCGTAAATGTAAACAAACTTGTTTGTCTTAGCAATTGGCTGAACAAGAAGTAGTACTGAGTGGACTTGTAGGCTCTAAAGTTTTACATTGTTTTGTTTTTGAGTGCAGTTATGTAACAAAAAATCTACATTTGTAAGTTACACTTTCATGATAAAGAGATTGCACAGCAGTACTTGAATGAGGTGAATTGAAAAATAGCATTTCTTTTGTTTATCCTTTTTACAGCGCAAATATTTGTAATAAAATAATAATATAAAGTGAGCACTGTACTCTTTGTATTCTGTGTTGTAATAGAAATCAATATATTTGAAAATGTAGAAAAACATTCAAAAATATTTAATAAATTTCAGTTGGTATTCTATTGTTTAACAGTGCAAGTAATCGCGATTAATTTTTTTAATCACAGTGAATTTTTTGGATTAATCGTGTGAGTTAACTGCGCTTAATCGACAGCCCTACTAAGAACCCCAACACTCTATGTGACTAGATCCCCCTGGCGTGCTGTCTGTGACTATGGTCGGCCCACTGTGCACCCCTGACTCTCTCCGCCCATTGTTCCTGCTTGCCCCTTGCCCCTGCTTGCCGGGATCCAATAAAAAAAAAAAGAAGCAACAAGCTACAACAAGCTCAAAGCCAAACAAGCAACAAGCTCAAGCCAAAAACTAGCCAACAAGCAACTCACAAGCCAATTAAGCCAAAAGTAAGCCCAATTTCTGTGTTTTTTTTCATGGGTTTGGCATGTCTGACTGGCAGCCCCAGCACGCAGGAAGTGGGGTTCCATTATGGTGCTTTGTTGTTATTCTTCTCCATTGTTATATGGACTTGTCCCTCTGGTAAATGAATTGACACCAAGGGACAACTTGTGGCTTAGCATAAGTGGGTGCATCTCTGTGGAGTTGCACCTGCTTTCACCAGACCAGACTTTACTCCTAGGGATTCATTTCACATAGACCACCAAAGAGCCATCAGATGGTGACGTCTCCTGGTTGTTTAGCCAACCTGTCTGGACTGACCCAGTAATTTAGAACTGGAACCCTCCAGTATTCAGAGCAATCCAATCTCCCCTGCCTTGGAATAACTCTGGCTGGAGAGTTGCCACTCTTGCCAGGATTTGAGATGTTCTACAGAACCTTCCCCTCCTATAGCTCCTTCCCCGTATGTAGGGGTGGCACCATGCCCTCCCAGAGCACCTCCTTGTGGTACAGCAAGGCCCTGCAGGCACACTTCCATCAGTTACCTCTACAGGGGTTCAGAAATAAAATCACTCGCCTCCAGAATCTTTAAACAATATTCCCCTTCTCCTGGGGTCTAATTTATTTAGTGTATACACATAGGTTGTCTGATTTTCAGTTGTAACAGGAAAAGACTGATAAAACACCACGATAGGAAAAGAAAAAAAAATCTGTGTTTATCCGATAAACACTGGAAAATATTACTTGTATCTAAGGGCTTGTCTGCACAGAGCAGTAATTCGGATTATGGGCATTGGGATGGGCGATTTTTAAAGCATACTAATGTGTTGTGCGTTAATTGGTCTGTGTAGACCCTGCTGGTGTGGACTAAAGGTTCCCAAGTGCACTTTAACATAGTGCTGATGGAAACAATACTACGTTAAAGTGTGCCTAGGGAATATTACAAAGAGATGATTTACAGTATATACTGCGACAGACCCAGACCACTGGGGTACAGGAGTCTGGTAGAAGGCAAATATACTGGCCAGTGGATGACGAGTTTTCTGTTCCCTGAGTGACCAGAACAGGGGCTGCACCAGAGCAATCAGGAACCTGCTAGAACCAGTTAAGACAGGCAAGCTAATTAAGACACCTGGAGCCCATTAAGAACATACTAGAATCCATTATGGCAGGCGGACTAATCAGGACTCCTGGTTAAAAAGGACCTCCCATCAGTGAGGGGAGGGTGTGCAAGGAGTGAGAAGGTGTGCTGCTAGAGGACTGAGGAGTACAAGCGTGATCAGGCTTCAGGAGGAAGATCCTGTGGTGAGGATAAAGAAGGTGTTGGGAGGAGGCCATGGGGAAGTAGCCCAGGGAGTTGTAGCTGTCATGCAGCTGTTACAAGAGACACTGCAGACAGTTGCAATCCACAGGGCCCTGGGCTGGAACCCGGAGTAGAGGGTGGGCCTGGGTTCCCCCTATCCCCCTCAACTCCCTATTTGAGACAAGAGGTGGTGACCTGGACTGTGGGTCCCACCAGAGGGGAAGGTCCCTGGCCTATCCCCTGACCCACTAGGTGGGTCAGCAGAGACTGAGGGGATTGTTTTCCTCCCTTTCCCCATGCCGGCCAGTGATGAGGTTAGCTGAGTGAACGGCAGGTTTGAGCCACCAGCAAAAGTGGCCAAACTGAGGGCCACCATGAATCTCTGAGGCGAGCAAATCCGTCACTAAGCGCAGGACCCACCAAGGCAGAGGGGGAACTTTGTCACACTACACATTAATTACAGTACATATGGAGAGAGCCTGGAAAATCCCCAAAGTTTGGAACGCAAATATTGCTAAAAATAAATCCCATAAACTGAAATTAATAAACCTCACAAACCAGAAGCCTTATTAATATAGCTTTGTCCAAAATAGCTCGTTGTTCAGTCCAGGGTCTTCCCAGCCCTCCTTCTTAGGATGGGGGATTTCAGTCCTGGCCTCCCTGGCCCAAAGAGTCTCACCTCAGATCCAGGGGTTTTCCTAGGCCTCCTTCTTGGGGCCAAGGGGATTTCCTGTCAAGCTTCTCCCACAGCTCCCCTTGTTGGACTGTGTTTATTATCTCAGGCCCGCTGTGGCTTTAAACCAGCTTCTCCTCCAGCTGGTCCTTTTTCATATTAGTTCTTTTTCTCCCTGGACTGGGAGAGCTCAGCTGACATCAACCTTCCACTGTCTGTGGTGTTTTGAGGGAGGAGGCAGAATATATGTAGACCTCTTTCCCAGAGCTGGTCCTGCTTGGTTAGGAGAGGGTGGAGCCTTGCCTCACCATCTCTATAAGACTTCAGGTCCTGGACTCTTAAAAGAATAGCACAGGTTTTCACCAGTCACAGACTCTTCCCTGGGACCGATTCTCCTCTCCCCATAGCTGCCTTTGTCATTTTCCAAGAACCTGGGGTACTAAACCTTAAAGGGACCACACCACAGGATAGGGATGGGATGACCCCTAGGCCCTACTACCCCGACACTGCAGGGCAACCACTGACCCATTGATCTGACTGGCATTGATTGCCCTCTTGCTAACACCAGTGCAACTCCAGAAAGCCAGATTCCCAGCTCATGTAAATTGGCATTGCTCCATTTACATGTCCACTTACATCAGATGAGGACCCGGGAACGTACTGATGACAGGACTTACTGATGTAAGAGGATAATCAGGCCTGTAGCATTATCTTCTCAGGGTAAGCTTTTGGTCTCCATTACACTGGAGTAAATCTTTAATCTCTCCATTGACATCAATTTGGCTTACTCTATTACCAGAATATGGCCCACTGATTTAATCTTAAGCTCGATGGAAGAATTTGTAGATATCTGTCTCTGCAGTGGCAGAGCTGTATTTAATAAAGGGGGCTGAGATCTACAAAATCCCTCCTTAGAGGCTACAGTTATTAGCACTGCCTTGAGAGGCGTGAACTTTTCCCATTTGTCTTAATGGGTTTTAACTCTGGAGCCTGAAGGTGACCTTTTAAATGTCAGCACAGTTTAACTACATCAGCAGACTCTATGTGGCTTTGTTTTTCTTGGCAGCTTTTGGAACTTCGGGGAACCAGACGTCAAGGGTGAGGAAGAAGACTGTGTCAGCATGAGGTCTACTGGGACATGGAGCGATTCCGAGTGCTCCCGGCCCAATTACTGGATTTGCGAAAAGACGTGGATCTGCTGACCCACTTTTCAAACATGCTCTTGTTATGGGATTGAGCACGAGTCCCACTGCTCCTCCTGCACCTGCTCAGTGGCTGACAAGAACTCAGTCCGGCTCCCCAATAGCTGAACTGAAGATGACGTTTCTCCAGATTGTTAATAGTGCTCTCCTGCATGCTAGTTAGGGCTGTAGGTTCAGGGGTCCAACTGGTCCCAAAAAAGTGGCAGTATTATACCTCAGCCCTGCTCACTTCCTCAAGTTTTACACATAAAACGCAAAGCAGTTGCACACTTCAGCTAAAATGATCAGCAGTTGAAATGTAACTGTGTTGACATGTAAATGGCCACCATTGAGCTTCAGAATCAACACCCACTTAAAACAAATGAGGAAAGTTCATGCCTCTCAGAGCTATGAGGCCCAATTCTTTACTTGCGTCTGTTTTAAACCAAGGTAACAACTGATTTCAATGTAGTTACTTCTGCATTAGTAGGGTCTACTTAACTCTCAGAAATTATACCTTCTGTAGACTAATTCTTATACTTCAGATCCATTCCTCAAAAATATGACTGTTGACAAGACCCATTAAGAGGATGCAGCCACTTCACTCACACTCTATATTTAGGCTTGGCAGAATTAGACTGTTTTTATATATACAGTTTTGACAGATAAATAGTATCAATATTTATTTAAGTATTTCTTAAAAAAATTATCAATGTAAATTTTCACAGTTGTAGAAAATTATGGGCAGGTCGGACAATATTTATGACAGTAGATGTAGACATTCAAAAACTTAAACCATTATCACCGTTAAAACCACAAATTGTCAATGTCATATGTCAGAATGGTTGGTTTCAGAATAGCAGCCGTGTTAGTCTGTATTCGCAAAAAGAACAGGAGGACTTGTGGCACCTTAGAGACTAACCAATTTATCTGAGCATAAGCTTTCGTGAGCTACAGCTCACTTCATCGGATGCATACAGTGGAAAGTACAGTGAGGAGATTTTATATACGCACAGACCATGAAAAAATATACACTGTAAGGAGAGTGATCACTTAAGATGAACTATTACCAGCAGGAGAGTGGGGTGGGGGGAGAGAAAACCTTTTGAAGTGATAATCAAGGTGGGCCATTTCCAGCACATATCCAGGAGTTAACAAGAAGTCTGAGGAACAGTGGAAGGAGGAATAAACAAGGGGAAATAGTTTCACTTAGTATAATGACTCAACCACTCCCAATCTCTATTCAAGCCTATGTCAGAATATACAAAGTAGATATCCTTAAATCAAACTCTAATATATGCTCAAGCAGTATTTTCCTTACTTTATCTGTCCGTAAATTCTGATTATTAGCAATGAACATTTTTGTCGGTTTGTTTGCGTACTGTGAAATCGACATTTACCAACATTGAGTGATAAACATCTAATCCTTCCAATCTTACATATATTCCTCCTTCACTTTCTATCACTCCATGCAAATTGCATCTCTCCCTGCCTTAAGCCATGTCCTTTCATTCATTTGTGGAATAATAAATTATGTGATTCTGTAGCTACGGTCAAGTTGAGTATTGCCCTTTAAAACAGGGATTCTGCTTTATTGCTACATAGAAAGAATATAGCATATTTTCCTCAAACATGCAGCAATTTTAACTGAGCACAGAATGAATTTTCTGAGGGTTTACAAATAAGTCTGTTGACTGGTTTGGATTATAATCAATTAAACTTGTGTCCTTTTAAGAAGTGCAGTGCACATTGCCAGAATTTTTTTTTGTACTGAATGAGAAAATCCCCTGTTGCGACAAACTATCTGTTTAAAGATTGACCTTTATAAGTGCTCTAAAATTGACATGTTTGTTGGATTTCTTTAAATTTGGTGTGCCTCAGGAGGATGCAGGGTAGGATTAGTGAAGCAAATTTGGAGTCATTAGAGCTAGGGATT